>NC_090930.1:101852764-102477764 GCF_040938575.1 Ambystoma mexicanum
CCAAAAACAGGACACAAAATTTACTTGAAAAAATTTGCAACATGTGACACCATGAACGTCATATATAGTATTAAGTGCCCGTGTGGCAAATTTTATGTGGGACAGACTGCTCGTAAAGCGAAAATTAGATGGAATGAACATCGCTCTAACATTCGCACAGGCAACACCAAATCCCCAGTAGCGAGACATTTCAAAGAAGCTCAACACCAGATAGCACAATTGAAATTTCAAATTTTGGATGTAATAGAAGTGTATCAAGGTCAGAGGGTGGATATTAACAGACTTTTAAACCAGAAAGAAACTCTCTGGATCGAAAAACTCAACTCCATGCAACCGGATGGTCTCAACGAGGAATGTAATTTTGCATGTTTTCTTTAAAGGCAATTATAAAGTTGAAATTATACCTTGCATTCTAGAATGTAAGTATGTTGTCAACTATAATATGTTCAATAATGTGTGTAGAAGACTAGATTATATGGCAATAGAGTTCTAATAAGCAAGCAACTCATTTATATTAGTAGCAGTTCACATTGAAAAAGATCAAATGTATATTGTCGTGCTCTAATAATTTTGGAAACACGTGCATCACTTTGAATGGAGCAACCATAGTTTATATAGCTACTAGATCATGTCTTTAATTTATGTTTATTTTTATATTGAATTATCAAGTATGTTGGATCTTAGGAGGTTCCCTTAGAGTTTAGCAATGAGAAGGCTTTATTTAAAGAGCTTTACACATGAATATAACTATTTACAATCATCCAACAACGATTTTTGACTAATTCAAAATGGCCGCCGGCGCGCGATGACGTCATCACGTTGATGACGTCACTGCGTTGTGTGCCGGCGCCATTTTTTCAATATAAAAGCAAACGGGACAACCAGCATCGCGTTTTCACGCGAGCGAGGTGCCCGGATGCTATTACCTTGGTCTACACAACAGGTAAGACTCCCCCTGTGGGGAGGGTGAACTTTAACCAACAGAATAATTCATATATGTTATTTGTTAGGGTTTGAATATATTTTGGTTATTATTTATATTACCAGGAAGTCAAAGAAGTGATATTAAAAGACATGCAACGGCTAACGTAAACAAATGTGCTTGAGTGAAGAGAAAATTGGAATTACCAATAAGGAAAAATAGTAAATCAGGCCAAAGATTTGAAGCAACGTTTTACACAGGTACTTTTTCCATAATGTGTATAGTTACAATTTAGAATACATGATTATCTCTTTGTTAATGCAAAATTACACAAAAACTTTAGTTAATTATTCTTTTCTTTACTATTAACAGTTCCTGATGAAGGTCTATTATTGACCGAAATGCATTGAACAGTATAATGTTTGCTAAAGGCCTCACAAAAATACAAATGATTGAATAAAAATATTTTTACCATAAATTCATCGGAATTATCAACATTTTCTCAAGAATTATTGAAGAAATCAAATACAAAAAGACAACTTCTATACAAAGTAAATAAGAAGAAATTTAGTGGGATATCCACACAAGTCCTTCCAGTAGACTGGTGACAATTAACCAGTCAAATATCATATTAACATTTTTTACCTCCCTAAGCAACGGGGAGGGATCTGGCGACAGGACTAAATACCTCACCGAGTATAGACTACCCAATTAACTAACGAAGTAGTGCCCACTCTTTCTCTTATTTGGACATTGTCAATTCGATTTGCATAACGAGTGAGAGGCACACTAAACTTTCAAAGCGAGAACAAGAATGTCATATGAAGAATTGAGTGGTTTAACGAACAAGAAAGCAGAAATATTGAGTTTCACTCCTGAAGAGGCCAATGCTATTCTCAATTCAATAAAAGATACCGGAGGAAGTTCTAGTACAACAGATCCTAATACAAGAATTAAAACACTGGAACGCCTCATACGTAAAGAGATAAACAGGAAATTACATCTGTCACACTTACCAAATACTATAAAGCACAAAGAATTCCGAGAGGTTTGAGGATTCCTCTGAGACCCACCCTATGTAAGGAGAGTCATGAATTTGTAAAAAAATGGGAACAGATTTTGAACAGATGCTCTCTAGATCTAATATTATTAACAATTCAGGAGCTTTCCAAAGAACTTGATAAATTAGCAACAGAAATTCAAGAAATTCAAACAGAATTGATCGAAGCACTGAGTGTTACCGATTTAGACAAGATTTTAGAAGATATCAACAATAATCTTACTGAATATCGAACGGAATTAGAAACCAAGAAATTGCGAAAATATCGTAGAGACACATATGATTATTTGAACGATGAGGTTTACACTTGGATGAACAAATTTAATCAGAGACCAACTCCAAGAAATTCCACAAGTTCATCAGATCCAGATATAAGTGGACCAGAATCATCGAACGCTGAGCAACAAGACGCAGGAAAAGGGACTAGTACAAACGATCAACGCCCAACAGGAAGGGGTATTAACTTTAGAGGTACTTTTTTAGACAGAAACCAACGCGGAAAAGGACAAGGAGGGGACGCAGACAGAAATCGACAGCGTCCACATACACGACTGAATCCCAGGAAAACCTAGTAGTCAATTTGTCCAAATATCATTTGTCTGAACAAGAAAATACTCTACTACAGAAAGGACTTAATTTTGTCCCAACATATCATTCCACTCTTTTTGAAAAGAAAATAGAACTTTTCAAATTTTCAAGAAAGCTTAGACTAAAAGCATTTTTTGCTACAATTGAAGAAGATAACACAGAACAGTCAATACCAGAAATTGAGTATAAAGAATTCAAACCCAAGAGCACTTTCATACCTCCTGTTAATTATCCTATAATCGATCTGTTTCAAAGAATGGTTACCACTGATTTGAAGAAGCTTTCATACAAACCACCACGATATGGCAATTTCAGCAAACAAGACTTGAGTACCATTCGCAGATTATTTTCAAACAAAAACATAACGTTTAAACCTGCAGACAAAGGAGGAGCGATGGTAATCCAAGACACAGAAGATTATCATCAGGAATGTATACAACAACTTATGGATAGGTCAGTATACCAACCTATAGATAAAGATCCAATTGATGAGATTCAACAGAACTTGGAATACATATTAGATCTAGCGGAGAGTAACAAATGGATTACAGAAAAAACCAGACGTTTCTTAACCATTACAAGTCCAAGAACACCAGTGTTTTACACTATCCCCAAGATTCACAAAACATTAATAAAACCACCAGATAGACCAATCGTATCAGCCACCAACAGTATTCTACAACCACTAGGAACATACTTGGATTATTTTTTACAACCGATAATACAAAAAACGAATACTTACATTAAAGATACTACTCATTTTCTGAATATTTTAACCAACATATCTACGAACGACAATACCATCTTATTTACTGCAGATGTACGTAGCTTATATACCTCAATTCCACATAACCAAGGACAAGAAGCAGTGGAATGGCTCTTATTTAACACCAGAGGGGTAGAAGCATCAAAAGAATTTTTAATGATCCTTCTGGATTTCATCTCACAAAATTCATACTTCAGATATCGTGATCAATATTATCTGCAAACAAGCGGCACCTCCATGGGAGCCACAATGGCGCCAAGCTATGCTAATAGCTTCATGTAAAAATTCGAAACAGAACACATATTAAATCATGATACTTGGAAACAACATCTTCAATACTGGGGAAGATACATCGATGATGTATTCGGAATCTGGCAGGGAAGTGAAGAACAGTTCATACAATTCACAGGATTTCTCAACACCATTGATACACGGATACAATTTACAACAACTCACAGCACAAAGGAAGTGAATTTTTTGGACGTTACTGTGTCAAATCAGGATTCTAAACTTGTCACTACTTTGTATCGTAAATCCAGTGATTGCAACAACTTATTACATCGTTTGAGTTTTCACCCTCAGAACACTCTTACCAGTCTCCCCTACAGTCAAATGCTAAGAGTTAAGAAGATAGTGCAAGATGAAGCAGAATGCGAAAAACAAATCAAAGAGATGGCAACGAGATTTGCACAAAGAGGGTATTCAACACAAGAGATTAACAAATCCATCTCCAAAGTGACTACAATCAACAGACAAGAGATTCTTGAAAAAACACCAACAACCAAAGAAACTTCGCTTATCTATGTTACCAAATACTCTGTAGAAAGCAACAAAGTCAAGAAAACTGTCCTGAAACATTGGCATTTCTTATCAGAAGACAGAACATTGGGATATCTGTACACCACTCCACCAATGTTTGCTTATACTAGAAGTAAGAACATTAAGGATATGCTTATACGCAGTGACTCTCAAGTACAACAACAAAGAACAACAAAGAAGGGAACTTATCCATGTTTAAATTGTTCAAATTGTAATATGATTCAGAAGGGGGATGTTGTATACCACCCAAAAACAGGACACAAAATTTACTTGAAAAAATTTGCAACATGTGACACCATGAACGTCATATATAGTATTAAGTGCCCGTGTGGCAAATTTTATGTGGGACAGACTGCTCGTAAAGCGAAAATTAGATGGAATGAACATCGCTCTAACATTCGCACAGGCAACACCAAATCCCCAGTAGCGAGACATTTCAAAGAAGCTCAACACCAGATAGCACAATTGAAATTTCAAATTTTGGATGTAATAGAAGTGTATCAAGGTCAGAGGGTGGATATTAACAGACTTTTAAACCAGAAAGAAACTCTCTGGATCGAAAAACTCAACTCCATGCGACCGGATGGTCTCAACGAGGAATGTAATTTTGCATGTTTTCTTTAAAGGCAATTATAAAGTTGAAATTATACCTTGCATTCTAGAATGTAAGTATGTTGTCAACTATAATATGTTCAATAATGTGTGTAGAAGACTAGATTATATGGCAATAGAGTTCTAATAAGCAAGCAACTCATTTATATTAGTAGCAGTTCACATTGAAAAAGATCAAATGTATATTGTCGTGCTCTAATAATTTTGGAAACACGTGCATCACTTTGAATGGAGCAACCATAGTTTATATAGCTACTAGATCATGTCTTTAATTTATGTTTATTTTTATATTGAATTATCAAGTATGTTGGATCTTAGGAGGTTCCCTTAGAGTTTAGCAATGAGAAGGCTTTATTTAAAGAGCTTTACACATGAATATAACTATTTACAATCATCCAACAACGATTTTTGACTAATTCAAAATGGCCACCGGCGCGCGATGACGTCATCACGTTGATGACGTCACTGCGTTGTGTGCCGGCGCCATTTTTTCAATATAAAAGCAAACGGGACAACCAGCATTGCGTTTTCACGCGAGCGAGGTGCCCGGATGCTATTACCTTGGTCTACACAACAGGTAAGACTCCCCCTGTGGGGAGGGTGAACTTTAACCAACAGAATAATTCATATATGTTATTTGTTAGGGTTTGAATATATTTTGGTTATTATTTATATTACCAGGAAGTCAAAGAAGTGATATTAAAAGACATGCAACGGCTAACGTAAACAAATGTGCTTGAGTGAAGAGAAATTGGAATTACCAATAAGGAAAAATAGTAAATCAGGCCAAAGATTTGAAGCAACATTTTACACAGGTACTTTTTCCATAATGTGTATAGTTACAATTTAGAATACATGATTATCTCTTTGTTAATGCAAAATTACACAAAAACTTTAGTTAATTATTCTTTTCTTTACTATTAACAGTTCCTGATGAAGGTCTATTATTGACCGAAATGCATTGAACAGTATAATGTTTGCTAAAGGCCTCACAAAAATACAAATGATTGAATAAAAATATTTTTACCATAAATTCATCGGAATTATCAACATTTTCTCAAGAATTATTGAAGAAATCAAATACAAAAAGACAACTTCTATACAAAGTAAATAAGAAGAAATTTAGTGGGATATCCACACGAGTCCTTCCAGTAGACTGGTGACAATTAACCAGTCAAATATCATATTGGCATACATCTTGTCCCCATCAAAGCATTACAAGTCCAATCCCCAATGTTATCCTATGGGAGTAAGTGAGTCTGGTGCCACAAGCTCCAAGTCTGACTCCAAGTGGGTCTTTGGTGGGATGGAGAGGCCCTTGAGGGCCATGTAGGTGATCGTGGCCTGGCTCAAGCCTGTTATCTTGGAGGGCTGGGGACATGAGGGGCAGGAATCATGACAATATCATTGCTTGATGATATTAATGAGGTAACCACCTGCACAATTCTGGTTTGCCAGTTTCCATCATCACCCTCATGCCATTATCCTCTAAGACACAATTTATCTAGGAGATGCTCCCTGGCTTCACCATTGTGTACCTTAGTCATATTCACAATGGAGTTTTTGCACCTTAGTAAAACGTTCTTTATGCAGGAGCAAACTCACTCTGTTCCTGCTTGATTTCCTCACTCAAATCAATTCTTTCACAATCGTAATTGATCACCTACACACCTCCCTGGAACTCATGGGTCAAGTTCTTGCAGCACTTTAACAAAACAAAGATGACTTTCCCTCTATCATAGTGCAATTGCATCATCATGAATAGCCTGTCACAATGTACTTGTCATTAGTCAGGAATAGGCAGTTAAATCCTGACCACAAGCCCCCAATGGTTTATTGAGAAGCCACCCTCAACACTGGGAGTTCCTTTCATTCACACTCAATATGTAACGTAACAAACTGTTTAACAGATTATTTTATTCAGCCCTACCTAACACATATTATGCTGCTTGGACTACCCCACCCCACCCTCCCCGAGCTAACAATGAGCCAAGAACCTGGCCGATGTACAGGAAATATATTTATAGTTATTTAAATTAAAAGTGATAGAAATTTGCAGAAAAAATGTCAAATACCACTTTATCCACTGCACAACATACTAAACTTCACTCGAAGTAAATACATCATAAAAATGAGTTGAAAAGAACACATCACAACTCTTTACTTTCTACACATTTCATTTCAAGAAAGAATAAGTGCTGGTCAGTGAACACATTTATAGATGTAGTGCTGCACAATTTCTATTTTCCTGCAGGCTTTAAAGGCTAGCAGAATGATTTCAAGATTGGTGCAAATACATATGGCAATTATGATTACACCCACACTTTTGCTTTAAAATAAACACAGGGTGATGTTAGGGGTTTGTTTTTCAGACACCCCACCCCCTACTTCTAGGTCTGTGCTGGGGAAGTTAGACAGAAAAATTTGAATGATTTGGTGAATTTTGGATTTCAGACCCCCCTCCACTGAAAGGCCTGTGTTAGGGGAAATGTTGACAAAACGATTGGACTGATTTAAAGAAGTTGGGGTCAACCAGACAAAAAGGATTACCCAATTGAATTATATGCTTTAGTTTTTCAGTGCACACTGGGAAGTGAGCTTTTTTAAATTTGAATTTTGACAAATATCACTGTGTAGTGTTCCACCAAATGGTGAATTAATTAAATTATTGTGTTTAGTTAAGTAGGCTAATTAATTAAATATTTTTAGTTAAGTAGGCTAAGGATCTATGCAGTCTGCCCCATAGGACCCAGTCAGCATTTAGGCCTTCCTAGCAATATACAGTTCCACCCAGATACACTCTCAGCAATCTCCTCTGGTGTTTCCTTGCAGGTGTCAGATTGTAAGATGCAGCAGCATTCTTTTGGTGGTAAATGTCAGCATATCTGTCCCTTCCTCCTAGTGCAGTCCCCCTTGCAGCAATGACACCACCAATGTTTACAATCATGGGGGAGTACCCTGCAATAGGTCACAAAATAGGATTGGACGTTTACTCTCATCTCCCTTCCCCACTCCAGCCCATCTCTACGGATTGGTTTAAGAGTCTCATGTCAAATTTTGGCAAAAAACTAGTTATGTGGCAAAACTTCCTAATTTAATGCATAACTGCCAAAATATACATATTTGATGATTCAGCTAATCACGGGAATTAAAAAAGACAGCCAGGTCTGCACCATTTTGCACAGCCATGTGGCAATTTTCTGCTGTTTCCGAAAAAAATCATAACAGTTATGATCATGTAATGTATTACCCATTGTTCTAATTTTACACTCCACCTGTTCACCAACTTTCAAATTTGGAGCATTTTCAAATCAGCCAGAAACCTAAATTTACTAGGCTATTACAGTTCTCTGACTCGTTGGTGCATGAATTTTACATATCCAAAATCACCAGGGAATTACCTATAAAATGGTATATAAATGAAGGAAATCCACCTTATGGTTGCTGGGAACAGTCCTAAATGATAATAGTCCTTTTCAATTAATAGTAAATCTTCATTTGGGACAAATGGCAATTATCCTGCCTTCAGGCCATATGGTCTCACTGGGCTCACCTGCAACCAGAGTTATTTCTTCATCAGTCTCTTTGACGTGGGTTACCTGTTTGACATTGGAGTTTCAGACTCCCTTAGTTGAATTGTCTTCACTGCTCCCCGTTCACACCTACTGTCTACATTCTGGTCATGCGTCAGCTAGGTGAAATGGTCCTGCAGAGACAGCAGTCTAAAGAATGCTTGCCTTTCCACACCTTCCAGATCAAGACACATTTGATTGCAGTTGTAAACACTAGGATGCCAGTCTTCCAGTGGTGAATTTACTTGTGACATGTGTTCAACAGCCTGCAAAAGGGATTGGCTCTGGCCTATCGGTACTTTCCCATGGAAAACAAAGGGGCTTTTCAAACATCACTGTTATTTTGTATGCGAAACATAATATATATACTACTTTTTGTCAACACGCACCATGTCTTTTTCCCTCGCATTATTCCTGTTAGCAGTGGTACAATTTTCACATTTAAACGTGCCTAGCCATTTTTGGGGTCAGTATTTACAAATCCTTTTTTTTCCGGTGAAAGGGACCTTCAGTTTTCACTTGCACTTGATTCCTTCTTCTTTTGTGGATAAAAAATGCTGATTTTCTTTTGGTTGTGACACATACGCCTTTTTCACATGGCTCTTCAATTTTACTTGAAAAACACACATGCAAAGCCACTTTTGTGTCAGTGTTCAAAAATCCTTCTTTGCAGGTGAAAGGGACCTTCAGTTTCAGGCCTTTGTATGCACCCCACAACACGAACACCACAAGCGCTGGAATTCAAATAGCTACAGAGCATCCACACAGAACACTGTGCTCACTCCCATTGCATCAAAACCTTTAACTCTGAAAAACTGTTGAGAAAGTACACTGGCAGGCGTACCTTTAATGTTATTTCTTGATACAGATAGCTCCAAGGCATTCTAGGAGGATGTGTTTTGTACAGGGTTGGGACAGTTCTGTAAGGGAATGGTGGTAGCGATTAGCATGGCCATCGGCTGTCAATGAGTTGGTCAATAACCAAACACCATCCACAAACTGAGTCCCTCCTCAGAACCCATCTCCATTTTAGTAGTACTCCGATGCAATAGCATTGGCTTATGGTTGGTGCTTTAATGACTGCTAACAGCCAAACCTATTGACTAGTTAGTTGTTCCTTGTACTCCAGTCCAGGAGGAACATTCTAAGGAGTCTGCCCAGTGTTAATTTTGCTTTACTTTATTTAGCCATTACAATGATGTCTCTCTCTGATGTAGGTTGCGGACTGGTTACAGGAAGTGGGTAATGAGATTGTACCTTTTCTTCCAAAGTGACCTTGATGTATAGCAAAATATTGTTAGCACATGTTATGTTTGTGGACAGAAAGTTTAATATTTCTGATAAGCTCTAACACACTGAACCAGACAAGTCTTTTTTTGTGTTGTAACATTATTTTATTTTACATTTAATTGTATGGTATTTATTGGGTGTTTTCACCAAAGTGATGATCATTAAATTGATGAAGCAGAAAAGAGTACAAATCAGTAATGACTTGCTAAGGCAGGATAAAGGAACAGTCGGAAAGCTAGAACAGGGGAGAGTAGTAGAAGGAATAATGTGAGATTTAAGAAGGGAAAGGAAAACTTGAAAGGTTGATGGATGGCCAGGTAAATCAATGTGCAAACGTTAGGGGCAAGAAAATAAAAAGACAGGAAACGTGATTTATCTTAGGAGGATGAGGAACAGACAAAAATGAAACTGAGAGGATAAATAAAGGGAGTGAGCAGGAGTGTAGAGTTAAGTGAGGGAACAGAAGTAAGGATGGCCATTTACCGATAGAAACGTGAAAACCACATATCATAGTTGGAGGCACTCAGCGATGTGAAGCCAGTGCATCGTTTCTAGAGGAAGGAGGCAAGAGTACAAGGTGACAGCTGCAAGAGAAGACAACATTGAAGATTGATACAAGCAAAACAGGCATAAGCAGGAAGGCCGAAAATGAAGGTAGAGTAATAGTCGAGTCCGGAAAAGAATTAAAGGTTTAGTGGATTCAAAGGTCAGAAAAGATGGAATCTTATGGAGGAAAATGAAAAGTGTAGTCAAGAGAAGAGGTGTACAGTGAAAAGGAAGAGGAAGGGTCAAAGAGGATCCAAGATTGTGGTCAGATGTTGAAAGGGGAGGGGATGAAGGGTGTACCAACATCAAAGGCGGTGGATGGGATTACTGTGAATGCGGAGGGAAGAAGATGTTTCAGACAGGTTGTTTTAAGATGAAGTAAAATGGAGAGAAGCCAGATTTTACTTGCAGGAATGCAACTGGAATCAGAGAAGTGCATTTGGTCAGAATCGGAAAAGAAGGAAAGTAAGTGTGGCAATCATCAGCATTGAAGTGGCAACCAAAGAAAAGAAACAGAGAATAGAAGAAATATGCACTCACTGGGCAAAGAGAACAGGATATGACCAAGAACAGAACACTGTTGGAAACAGAGAGGTAGAATTGAAAAGCAGGTGGCAGATTAAGGTTCACAGCAAGTGCTGAAAGATAGAATCATGAGAGTAGAGTGAGTGATGCAAAGAGACAAGAGCTGAACAAATAATAGAGCGGCAATCTCAAATACGGCATTTAATTGAGAAGAAGAAAAAGATTTCAGAGGAGAAAGGAGCATATTAGGATCAAGATACTGTAAGACAAGACCTCCAGAAAACCAGATAATAAAAAACACTTGCCAAAGGAAAAAGGCTTGGTGCACCTCTTTGCAAGAAAAACAAGATGAATGTTGTATACAAAAAGGAAAAAGGTGACAGAAGGCCCCGTAGAATCAAATGGACACGGAGCTCTGTTAGTTCAAAGCAAGTACAAGATTTTCAGGGAAAAAATTGTTGCTCATGATATGAACAATACACAGTGTTAATCCCCACCCTCATTGTCTACCACCTATAAACATACCACCAGTCCCCTAACGTCCCTTCACCTATTGGCCACATCATAATCTACTGCTGACCTCTAACACATGTAATACTTTGAGCTAAAACATGGCACTGGTGCACAGTGCATTCTCATGTGCTCTGAACTATACTGGACATTTGTTCCAGGCCTCAATGAAAGCGGAATTTGCTGTGAACTATGAACATGTTTTCAGCATTGTTCGCACTATTTCCCTGGAAATCATGTTTTCAACGTTATTCCTTGCTTATGTGAACGGATTTGTTGCTCCCTAAGAATCTGTGGCTCGGCACTCAAATGGATTGCCTCCTTCCTCAGCAACAGGCAACAAATCCATTTCCTCTCCCCTTTTGCCTCAACGGCTCACGCTGTGAACACAACAGTACCCCAAGGCACCTGACTCTCTGCTTTCCTTTTCAACCTCTATCTTACCACGCTACCTGGAATCATCCATGCACACAACCTCTGCTGTTACAACTATGCTCACGATACCCAAATTATCCTAAGAATTCTCAAAACAAGCACCGACCCTCATCCCAACCTTGAAGCATACCTCTCTCATATTGACCGATGGATGACAAGAAACCTTCTCCTTTTTATCACAGATAAAACTGAAATCACGGTGTCCGGCAATACAGCTCTTCTCCCGCACCCACTCTCATGGCCCCCATCCCTTGCCCCCCCTCCAAAATTGTCAAAAACCTTAGCTGCACTATGGACTCTGGCCTAAGCCTCTCCCGTCAGATCAATAATGTATCAGCATCCTGTCACTACTACCTCAAACTCCTGAGATGCATTTACCTTTAACTCACCTATCCCAACAGACTCGTCACTGTTATGTCGATTGTTATGTTAAGACTGGACTATGCCAACTTCTTATACCTGGGAGCACCGGCAAACCAACTTAACAAACTCCAAAGAACCCAAAACACTGCTGCCAAACTCCTTCTTGCACTGGGACACGGAGAACACATCTCCTTTGCTCTCTGCACCCTTCACTGGCTCCCTGTAGGATAAAGAGCCACCTTCAAAACCCTTTGCATTACCCACCGAGCAGTGCACAAGACCAGCGGAACTACATGATAAGATCAAACCCTATCTCCCATCATACAACATAAGATCCAGCACTGCCCTCTTACTAGTGATTCCAACCTCGAATTCAGTCAGGATTGGAGGATCTGCCTTTTAAACCTTGGCACCCACTCAGTGGAACTCACTCCCCGCACACGACACACCTAAGACTACATGGCTTTCACAAATCCCCAAAACCATGTCTCTATCCGTAAACCTGAGTAAGAGCATTAGAAGCCACTGAAACCCTACATCGCCGTGGACCATGACCTTAATGACATTACACTGGAAACTAACCACAGCCTGGGACAAATGTTCTAGGAGCTACCAAGCAATTACACCACTGAAGGTGACTAATAAGTCACAAAGACAGAATCAGGGAATGGTTACCATAGATGTCACCTTAGCGTCCTACTGGCGCTAGATATATGACTGCTGACTACCCGCTTCCTGAATCTACTACACATGGCTAGATGCCTCCTGTCCCATCTCCCTCTGAGTGCAGCTATCCCAAAATGCGTGAATGTAATCCTGAACAGTGGACTGGTAAGAATAACACACCCACTTCAGACACTCACCTCTCCTATAACTATTATCACTCTCTACTCTACACCAACACACAATAGAGTGCAGCTACACCCCTTGATCAATTGCGGCCTAACTGCTCACATACAAACAATACTGCATGAACACCTCAACTGATCTCTCTATACCACCACACCTAATGTTAGGATGCAGCGACCATCACGCAATTGCATCAGCTGCTCACATAATTTGTGTACTCAAACTTAATAATACCCTACTCTCGCGACTGACCTGGACTACGGTCCCCTAGGGCGTTCAACCCACAAGCGCTGTGAGGTCATACCAATGATATATAGAGCGCTATATAAATGTCAAATAACTTAACATAACATGTTGGTTTGCATTGCTCATCCAAGGACACTGTGCGTGAAAGGTCTGGGATACACACTTGCCCGCTGGTACCTGCTTAGATTGCCATGGACATTATCAAAGCTGAGCATGAGTTATAGAGTAGTTTTGTGCTGCTTTCTTGAGAAAGGAAAGAGTTCTGCTCCTTGAGGTCACTAGGGTCACTTCAGCCTGGGGCATACAGGGACTTGCGAATGAGCAGAGACTCAGGCCAGAAGTTTCTAGAAAATACCACCATGCCTTTGCGGAGGGCTTAAAATGCAGGACATTAATGGGGTCAGACTGAAAGCTTCAGCTCATAGGGGGGACGCTTTTCTCCGAGCCTGTTGGCTGCTGAGGTGGCTAATATTGGGGCTTTTTCAGCATGTTCTCCCGAGATGAGAGCATGCCTTTAAAGATTCGCCAACGGTGATGTGTTTTCTTTAGACTCCTTTGCTTCATTTATTATGTGTTGCATTTATTTGTTTATGTATGCCTTTGATGACTAAAGGGCGATATAGGAGCTAGTTTATGATTTAGCTGAGAGTGTTTATGTGTGAATCATTGCACCTCTGTGTTCCAGGTGTTTCATTAAGTATATTGGTGAGAGAGATATGATTTGTCCGTGCACTCTTTGAAAATCAAAACATAATTGGCCCTGTGAGCAGGGTGCTATGTGATGAAGAATTCCAGGCATCAAAGAATCTGTGCTTGAATGCTGGTAGGCAAGATTTATAGTGCAAGTGCAGATTTGTTTGATTGTTGAAATGGGAGTCAGGCCGCATTTATCAGTTTTCTGTGTGTGTGTGTGTTGCGCAAGTTCATTGGAGTTATGAGGAAAAGAGTATTGTAAATTATTGTAAATAATAATATAATAATAATAAAGATAATAATAATAATATTGTAAATAGTAATATTGTAAATATGAATTGTTTAAGAGAAAAGGGACTTGCGCTGCCGTAGAATGTCCCCAGTTAATGATCCCAGGGTGGGCCAAGAGTCCATAAGATAAATTGGCACAGGCCTTGGCATGTGGTGCAGGTTTGAGTGAGCCACGGGAGGAGAGTTTAGCGGATGCCAGTCAATCAAAGGTTGTGTTTTGGTTACAGCAGGTTTCAGTCTAGAAGGGAAAGGAATGTGCGGCTTTAAGCAGAAGGGGGTGAGTCCTCCTATATGCCTATTGAAAGATACATCAGAGGAATGTTGAGTTGAAAGAGGATATTTCATGGCTGGAAAAAGAGTTAGCTGTGGAGAGACAGATTACGCTAATGCAGTAATTGTAAATGAAGCTTTTTAACAACAAAGCTAATATCTACCAGACAGTAGACTAGCGGGCCACGGTAAGGAATGAATATAAAAAGTGATGAGCGGGTGTGAACAAGCGGAAAGTTGTAGATTTAATAGACACAGCAGGTGTAGACTGGGACTATGACACCTGAAATTGAGTCATTTTTGACTCCATCAGCTCTGAGAGTAACTAAGAGGGGGATGCAAAATCTAAGTCAGAACCTAATCGAAGGACAGTAGCGGCCAAGCCAGTTATGAGATGGAGGGCAGGGCCGCACCCGCATAATCTGGGAGGAGGTTTTGTATATTTAATTTTCTGGAAAATTATACTAAATAGGAGTTGGGGAAATCATTACTCGTCTGAGGCAGAAGTCAGGAGAACTGCTTTCGGCATGAATGGTGCAGGTGTTTGATGGAGGGGCAGCTGGTTTGTTGGTAAATGCAATGGATTCCCTGTGCTTTCTGCCATTGTCTAGTGACACCAAAATACAAGAGGTACTGAAGACAGAGCCACACTCTGAAGCTAATGGCCAAGCTTTGCAGCTATCTCTGTTGCACTTAGCAGCCCAAGGGTGTTACCGCTAGTATCCTATTACCACTAACTGGCCTAGTGAGGAAAAAGGGTGGTATACTTTAAAAGAAGTGATTCAAAAGATCAGAGAGCACGCCATGAAGGAGGTAATTCATGTAGATGAGCCAGGACACATGTGAGTAGTGCCGCGTTCCGTTTCAACGAGAAGTATGGTTATAAAAACTGCCCCGCCTGCATACAAAAGTGTCATCATGACTTTGTTCATGGGTATGATGGGCAAAACCACTAATGAAGTAGTGGATGCCATCTGACAACTGGCAGACTTGGGAATGGGACAAAAGTGAAGACAAGCCACGAGGGAGAGACGGGCGTAGCGAGAAAAGAACAGAGGGCAGGGGGCTAGAAAGTATAGGCTCCTGCATGTCAAGAAAGGTCATGTTTTTGGCATTGTTCAAAGATTGTGTGCCACAAGAAGGGATTGATAGTATTGAAATGAGGGAGATGTACGAGCTATACAAAAAGAGAGGGCTTGCAGTGAAAGAGCAATATAAACAAGTTAAGTGACAGGTGGTGACTAAGCCGCAAAGGGACACCTCACCTTCCGCTCCTCCTGAAGAGTAACAGGAAGAAGGGTCTATGGGGATCCCTTCCCAGTACCTGCCAACATATGCTAATTTGAGGAAAGTGGTGAGTTCAATGTGAGAGTCGGAGCCTGCATACACTCAGTCTTCATTTGACTAGGATTGTAGCCAAGACCTGGCTGTGTCTGCTCATATAAAAGTTGATAAGCAACCTCATGTTAATGTTAACATTTTTTGAAAGCCTGGAAATGCACAATAGGTACGATAATTGATAGATACCAGGGCGTAAGCCTCTTTGATTCATGGAACCATCACGATTTGAAGGTAGAAATTATACCATTACATTGCTGGGGGGAGGAAACCCCAGCAGTACAGACAGGAGTGGAGATGAAAATAGGCAATTTGACAAGGCAGAAATACCAAGTGTCGATTGTCTTGATACCTGAGTATATAATTGGTTTGAAATTCTGGAAGTGTTGACTCTGGGACTTGTCGGTAAAACCTATCATTTTGGAGTGAGTGTATTGACTTGTATGCTAGTTACTGAAAGTACATTGAAAATGCCCTAGTGCATGTGCCTTTGGCAACAAAGCGTCTATCTATGAAGTAATACCGCTTTCCTGGGGGCATAGGGACATTTCAGGCACCATTAAGGGAAATGTAGTAGCAGGAGTGTTACGCCCTGTTACTTCCGCTTGAAACAATCTCATTTGTCCTCTTAAAAAAGGGGATGGGAGCTGGAGGATTACTGTGGACTTCGGAGAGTTCAGCAAACACACTCCTCCTTTACTGCGTGCAGTCCCAGACACCATTAATTTGATTGAGGCTGTACAAAAGTTTGGTGGAACCTGGTACGCAGTGGTAGATCTAGCTAATGCATTTTTCTCTGTGCCAAATGCTGAGGAGTGCCAAGAGCAGTTCTCATTTTCTTGGAACGGGCGCATGTACACCTTCACGAGATTACCTATGGTGTACATGCATAGTCCAACCACCTGTCACCGGCTGGTGGCAGAACACTTACACAAGATGCCATGTAAACCTGCCATACACATTTCCCATAATATTACAATATATATACAATATTTTGATATAGGGTAACGGTGAGCAAAATGTATGAACTCAGTTAGAAGTAATCATTGATGAGTTGAAGAAGGAAGGGTGGACGATTACCCTAACTAGATTCAAGGGCCAGCTGAGACCATGATAGTCTTCAGAATTCAGTGGCATTATGGGCATCAAGCGACTGTGCCAAAAGACAGACAATAAATACTTGAGTTGACCACTCTGATGAACAAAAATCGAGCTCAGAAATTAATAGGGCTGTTTGGGTTTTGGAGACAGCATATACCCCATCTAGGGCAGATATTGGCCACCCTTTATAAAGTGACACGAAAGGAATATGAATTTTAGTGGTGGGAGGAGCATCAAAGACGATTTGATTTGGCAAAAGACACAATGCAGTAGGTGCTTGACTTGTGGCCATTGAAGGTAGGCGAAGTTGAGTTAAATGTGTCTGTACAATGAAAATTATGCTAACTGGATTGTGTGGCAGAAACAGGACAAAAACCATGTTCCCTTGGGATTTTGGAGTGGCAGGTTGCCCTAGGATGGTAAAAGATACACTCCATTTTGATAAGCAATTGTTGGCATGTATTGGGCTCTTGTTGATACTGAGCACATGACAGTGGGGCATGATGTGTTGATTAGGCCCGAAATACCAATTATGCAATGGGTGCTGAGCTCTCCAAAAAAACACAAAGAATAGGACATGCTCAAGAAGACAGAATAATCAAGTGGAAATGGTGCATTGAACACAGAGCCAAATCAGGAAATGTTGGAGTTGCAAAATTAAATGAGCAAGTGGCTAACATACCACCAGTAGCTTACATACCACAGGAAGTTACTGTCTTGGGAGGTTAACTCAAGGGCAACATGCTTGCCTTGGAAGCAAGACGACACAGAGCACCACAGGTATGATCCCTGGGTCAGCGCTTAGAAACCTCTGGGTATTAAGCATGTTATAAATAACCTATAATATCATATCAAATACATGAGTCTCCCATTAAATAGGGAGTACCTTATGGAGATCTGACTGTAGAGCAGACAAAGCATGACTGGTTTACTGATTGCTCTGCTCGCTTTGTGGGAACTGAGCAATATTGGAAAGCAGTGTTTTATAATCCGAAGACAAAAGAATTTTGACAACATCAGGGAAAGGGAAAGGCAGTCAGTTTGCAGAACTCTACGCAGTTTATCAAGCTTTGAAACAAGAGACACCTGGTCAATGTCATTTGTACACAGATTCATGGTCGGTGGAAAATGGGCTAGAGGTGTGGCTGCCAACATGGCAAAAGAATGGATGGAAAATTCATTCAAAAGAGTTGTGGAGAAAGGAACTATGGCAATATATTGGGGAAATGCTATCACAAAGTGAAGTCACAGTGTATCATGTGGATGCACATTGGGCTACGGACTCATTAGAACGTTGGTTTCATTCAGTTGCAGATGAACACACCAAAATTTCATTTGTGGATGTATAGGCTCAGAAGGACAATTTGGAGGGTCTGGCCAAGTGGGCTCACCAGAACTGTGGGCACTTTGGAGAAAAAAAGCTACTCTCTGGTGGGCACAAGCTCACAGGATTAGTATCCCTTTAGAGGTAGTGAAAACAATCATTTTGCAGTGTCTGGTGTGTCAACACCAACAGGATAGACCCATCCCTCAGATTGTCCAGGGTACATTGCAAAGAGACAAGTTAACGGGTCAAATTTGGCAGATCGATTATATTGGTCCTATGCCAATCAGCAAAGGCTGTCAATATGCATGCACAATTGTGGATACATATGCTGGATATTTGATGGTATTGCCATGTAAAAATGCTACACAACAGAACACAAGTTGTTAGATCAGATTACGCTGTATTACGGTGTACCCTTGCAAACAGAGTGACAACAGTTCACACATTAAAGAAAAATGATTGAGGAATATTGTCAGGAAAAGAGCATTGAGTGGAAAGATCACATGATCTACCACCCAGAAGCATTAGGGTTGATTGAGAGGATGAATAGGCCGTTGAAAGAACAGCTGTGCAAATCTGGCAATGGCAATTTGGTAGGTTGGCGTGAGCAAGTGTTTGATGCAGTGCAAGTCCTGAATAATCGCCCTATTGCAAATAATGAGACCCCATTGCAGCGATTATTGACTCCTGCCTTACAAATTCAACCCAATTCAGCTAAAGAGACTTTATTGTATTGGGAAATAATGCTGGGTGAAGAGATCATATTCGAACCAATAGGGATACTTGTGATTGCAACGGTGATTGGTGTACAGATTCTACCAGAACAAATAGGATGGATTGTCCCCATTGAAAGGCATTCAAGTGCTAGAAGGGGTAATAGATGCTCATTACCAAGGAGAAATCAAAGTCATTTTAATGAACAGTGGAGAAGAAGTGCTATTGATTCTTGAGGGAGATCGAGTAGCCCAATTGATTGTCATGCCAGTTAAATTGTCCATGATCAGAAAGGGGGAGCCTCCACGGTGTTAACTTCTCATGGAGAGTGTGAATTTGGCTCTTCAGACAGCATGGTAGCGGGTGCAAAAGTGTGGATGGAAAGAGTTATGTGCCTGCAGACAAATATTACTTAAAAGAGTGATTATCAACACTGATATCTCTTTTCTGTGTTTGCCTTGTAGATCCTGTGTCTGTCTGGTTTAATTGTGGTACTAAATGGACTCTGCTCTGGAGAGTCAAACAGCATGCTGCAACACATGCAAAATACCACATATCAAACGAAAGAGAAAAGAAACGATGTTGTAAAAATCACATTTTTGATTAAATACTGAAAGAAAAAAAAAAAATCACATCTGTGCCAGTGATCCATGTGATTCTGATGGTGAGAGAAATGATGTCCAAAAGCAGCCCGATGCCGATGCCGAAATAACAGCCAGATCGAAGAACAGGATTAGCAAAGCGCAGAGAAAAAACAGTTACAACTTCAGACAACACTGACATCAACTGTGCATGAGATGTGCATAGCAAGACCATGGTATTCACTGATGATTGCCCAAACAGAGAAAATGTGAGCGTATCTAGCATGGCAGATTATGAATATTTTCTATTTTTGCTTGACTGACATGCACCATGCAGAAGCTTGTTGACCAGACGTCTAGTATCAGTGCCAACTCCTGCTCAGACCCTAAGGCACATTTTATGGGTCATGTATAATGTAAGGCAAGCCTTCTCCATCTAATAGGACTGTTAGCTTTGTCAAGAAACACATTACAAATGGAGAAACTTGATGCAGATAATAATTTACAATGTTTCTCAAGGCAATGTTTGCTATTGTATGACATGTGAGCCGAAAGAAATTGGCAAATGCCAACAGCTGAACTTAACTACTCATAAAAATCAAACTATGTTCGACAGGAGGTTTTGTGCACGTGTTCCGAGCAATACAATGACCTGTAATAGTAGTAGCGGCCAATCATATGAATCATGTGAAACGTCCAACTGGATGTGTTTTTTCATGTGGCAACACCATATACACGTACTTTCCAGAGAAAATTCCGGAGGTCCATGTGCCTTAACATGATTAGGATTAATGATGATTCCTTTGCACTCAGCAGTTCATCAAATCAAAAGATCAACTTTCAAATCTATAGGGCTATCCCCAACTTGCGATTCACATGTGCATTTGTTATCAGAATTTGAGGTATTAGCTCTGCCTGTTCATTAGTGGGAGCTTTGGGTTTAGCTGCTTGGGCCTATGAAGCTTTAATTAAATTAGCATGTTTAGTAGTGAAAGGACTCAATCACACCTCTCAAGCTTTAGAGGAGTTGCTTCTTTATAGCAAAATTATTAGAAAAGCAGATTTTCAAAATCGAGCTGCTATTGATTATTTGTTGCTAATTTCCAAACATAATTTGGGTTGTAATGCAAAGGTATGTATTGTTTTAATTTAAGTGATCATTCTCATTCTATTGAAAACTATGTTCAAAGTGTAAAGGACTATATAACACAGGTAACCCAATATTATACTAGGAATTGGTGGGACTAGCTATTTTCTTGGGCTCCAGATGTTGGAGGTACGCTGCGTTATGCCTGTGCTTGCATTTGTGCAGAGGCGTTGCTGGGGGGGGCAAGGGGGCTATAGCCCCTGATCTTTTGGTTGTAGCCCCGGATAGAATCTCAGGAGCTACAACCAAAAGGCTAGCTAGCCCCCAGTCCCGACAGTTCCGACATCAGCGTAGCCCTGGGTCTTTTCCAGACCTAGCAACACCCCTGCATTTGTGTGATATTAGTTATTATAATTTTGTGTTGCTAATGTATTCAATGCATTCCCAACTTAGTTACGATGCGTCATCAGTTTCAAGAACCGACTCTGATGCCACTGGGCTTTGGAAGTCAAATGTCCAAGGGTGGATTGTAATACTTTGAGATTAAACATGGCACTGGTGCGCAGTGCATTCTGGTGTGCTCTGAGCTATAATTGACATTCGCTCCAGGCCTCAGTGAAAGCTGCACTTGTTTCAAACTATAAATATATTATCAGCCTTGTTTGCACTATTTCACTGGAAAACATGTTTTCAACGTTATTTTTTGCTAATGTTCGTTTGCATTGCTCCTCCAACGACACTGATTGCATAAAGGCTGGGATACCCAGGTGCCGGCTGGTACCTGATAAGGTTGCCATGGACATTGTCAAAGCTGAGAATGAGTTACACATTGTTTTTGCTGCTTTCTTGAGAAAGGGAAGAGTTCTGCTCCTTGAGGTTACCGTGGGTCACTTTGGCCGGTGGTGTACGGGGACTGCGAACATGCAGAGACTCAGGCCAGAAGTTTCTGGAAAATGCCCCCTGCCTTTGTGGAGGGCTTAACATGCAGGGCACTGAAGGGGTCAGTTAGAAAGCTTCACCTCGGAGTGGGGACACTTTTGTCCGAACCTGTTGGCTGCTGATGTCTCTCTGCCTGGCTGATTTTGGGGATTTTTCAGCACATTCTTGCGAGATGAGGGCATTCCTTAGAGATGCGCCAACAGTGATGTATTTTCTTTAGACTTCTTTGCTACAATTATTATGTGTTGCATATATACATTTATGTATGCTTTTGATGAAAAACGGGCCATATAAGAGCCAGTTCATCATTTAACTGAGAGTACGTATGTGTGAATTATTGCCTCCCTGCGTTCAAGGTTTTTCATTCAGTGTATGTGTATTGGTGAGAGAGATCAGATTTGTCTGTGCACTCTTTGAAAAGCAAAACAGAACATGGTCCCCCTTCTCCGCCACCTTGGCTTCCAGCTATTCAATTGGTGAATTACCTATCAGGATGGCCGCCCCATCGGCCTAATCACGTGGTTTGCATCTGCTCATTTTGATAGTTTTGACGGGGTGGAAGCATCTAGCCACATTTCCAGTTGATGCCCGTCTTCATCAGGATGAGATGCTACCTTGTAGTCAACAGCCCCAAATTATGGCTCACTTCAATTATACACAGTTTTAGAAACAGATCTGGATAGACGCAAACAGAAGGGGTAGTCAATCCTAAAATAGAAACAGAATATACAATTTACAAACTAAGAGAGAAACACTACTGGGTATATTTCCTATAATCAAAGTCGAGTCAAAGGCTCGAACGGACCAGTGCATTTGGCGCAGTGAATGTCTGTTTGCATACACTTGTGCATTTTCTTCCTTATGCAGCAGACCGCTGACTGCTATATTGATATACACCGTCATTTGGGTAACTTGCCTCAGGACACACTGACGGTTGTTTAGAGATTGTCTCTATACCTTATGGCTCTCTTTGTGGCTTACTTTAACTACAGCCATTAATATCGCGGCACTAGTGATTTAAATCTAAAATTCGGGCAATAATTATACACCCAAGCATGGGTGTATCCTCTATATCATCCCAGGCTTGGTCCTATATTAGGCATTATTGTATGCTTGAATAGACCATGCGTTCGACCTGCATTCAGCGGCGAATGTCTGTTTGCATATACTTGTGCATTTTCTTATTTATGCAGCAGACTGCTGACTGCAATTTCCATACACACCGCCATTTGGGTAACTTGCCTCAGGACACACCAGAGGTTGTTTAGAGATTGTCTCTATACCTTGTGGCTCTCTTTGTGGCATACTTTAACTACAGCCATTAATATCTTGGCACTAGTGATTTAAAACTAAAATTTTAGAGATTGTCTCTATACCTTGTGGCTCTCTTTGCAGCTTACTTTAACTACAGCCATTAACATAAAACCAAAATTCGGGCAATAGCAATACGCCCAAGCATGCATAAGACTTTTTCTAATTGATGTCAGCAAATTTCGCCCAGTCTCCCAATGGATGATGCTGCCACGCCCTATTAAAGATCCAGTTCGGCTACAGCCATATACTTTGGGCCCTTTTCTAAAAATGAGATGCATCTCTATGACACCAGGGATAATTTATCTATAAATTGGAATGCGGTAATAGCACACATACTGACCATCAGATCTGTCTCTTTCCTTCTGTTCTTAGCACTTGATGGATATATGACATGAAAACGGTGGAATAATGCCACTGGTGACACTTATTGATCTCAATGAGCCATGAGTTGATAGCCATCGCCACTAGCCCGATCCATTTGAGGGTTATCGGTTTACTTATGTTCTGCCTCTTCTGGTTTTTCAGATTGGGTGAGTTGTCTTCCATTTTTTTTATTGGAATTTTCTGGTTCTTCACATTTGGCCATTCTATGGTCATTTATTTTTTCACTAAATATGAATTTAGGGCTGGTCCCAATTTCATGAGCTTTTCTTGTTTTGTCTCCTTTTTCTTTTTTTCCCTTTCTGCCATGTCCCCACAGACTCATCAAAAGAGATCTAAATTTGGCAGGACTAACACGTCACTAGAATTGTATAGCTGACGGTGGGATCGGCCAGCCTGGTTGAGTGAATGGTACATATAGTTTTCCCCCGGCCTCACATTTATAAATAAATTCAATTATACTTATGTGGAAGTGTTTTGTTTTTTGACTTTAATTATAGGAAATGCACCCAGTAGTGTTTCTCTTTTAGCTTGTAAATTGTATATTTTGTTTCCTTTTTTAGGATCGACTACCCCTTCTGTGTGCGTCTATCCAGATCTGTTTCTAAAACTGTGTATAATTGAAGTGAGCCACAATTTGGGGCTGTTGACTACAAGGTAGCATCTCGTCCTCAGGAAGACAGACATCAACTGGAAAGGCGGCTAGATGCTTCAACCCTGTCGAAACTATCAAAATGACTACTTTCTAAGTGTTAGGTAGACTTTAGAACATTCTGTTTGTCCTGCACTAGGTTAGTTGATGAATGGCACCTTTATTCATTTGTTTGCACATTTTTCTTATGAAAATCAACATTGTCTAAATTTGTGAATGTATATTTCATAGATGTTTTGTTAAGCATTCTGCAGACATTTGTGTGGGTACCTCTTTCCATCTTTGAGTAATCCCCTTCACTCATCTTGGGTCTCCAGTTCCCCACATGTGAGCATGTGGTGTGGACCCTTTAGTGGGCCGACTTCTATGATGTATAAATGTATTTTTACTTCGATGCAGCTTTTCTGTAAAATATTGATCCAACATTTGGTATAGGCTTATATAGCCTGAATATGAATTTTATCTGATGTGTGATACAATAATAAAATTATCATGTATTTTTCATAAAATGACATAAAATTGTCTGCTCATTTTTAGCTCTTTTCTGGTCTCACTCTGGGTCTAATTCCTAATTTTTCTTTGTTTAACACTCAGGTATTAGATTCTTATTTTGTTCCGCTTGACATGACCTTTGTTTGATCATTGTTACTGTTTCCCCTCTGTCAGCGATGAAGGGGATATTCATCTCTTGTTTCAATTGCATCCGCTCATTAGCCCAAGCTCAGTGGACAACTCTGAGGTCAAATTGGCACATTGAAATAATAGTGTGCTTCTCTTGATACCAGACATGCAGGCGCCCCAATCATGCCTCTCTGTCGTAGGATTAGATTTGTTGGCATCACATCTTGCTCTTTGTACCACAAATCAAGGGATGTTCTGCTCCTCGTTTCCCCCTTATCAGTTGCCCACCTGCACTAAACGTCCTTGCTCTCTTAAGGACCACTTTAATTGGCATAGTTTTTGTGAATTTGGGTATTCTATTTTCTGGCCATCAGTAAATTCAAATGGGATAGCCATTGTTGCTGGGGGTCGCTGGTGCCCTAGATCTAAACTGAGCATTTTGGCAGCTCAAGTCCTCTAACCTGGCTCCCATAGCTTTATCCTTCAGTACGGGTGCAGCCTTATTTTAGTCATTTGTAGAGTGCACCAGACCCAAAAGCATCAGGTTTCTGGTTACAGGGAGCAAAGCTTTGTGGTACAAATAGACATAGCATAGACATACAGGTCATGAGATGAGGAATTAATAAATTAATACCCATAATGACTAGCAATGCTGTAATTGAGGCTGTTAGTGGGTTATACGTCTTGTGAGAAGTGCCACGTTTTGAGGCATTTTCGGAAGGTCCAAAATGATGTTTCTGATCTTAGTGGGAGTGCATTCCAATGTTCTGCAGCCTCTACCGGGAAGCTGTGACACCCTGCTCTTTGTAGTTTGAAACTTGGGATGTTGAGGAGGTGTGAGTGGGAAGCCTGGGTGGGTCTATTAGATTGTGATTCAGTACATTGTCTTTACAAGTATCTATGTGCAGTGTTTGAGAGGCCTTTATGCGTTAATGTGAGAGTTTTAAACTGGATGCACTTGCGAATAGCCAGCCAGTGGACACTTCTTCTAGCTGGTGATATATGGTCTTTTTTGGAATATTCAGGGCTGCTCTTAGTGCGTTACTTTGTATGATATTTCATTTTTGATGTTGCAGGTGGTGGATCCTGCAAAAAGGGTGTTGCAGTAGTCTAATCTAGAGACTACAAGGGCTTTTGCAATTGTGATGCAGCTATCATTGGTGAGGAAGGGTCTGCAGGCATTGATCGGTTTTAACTTCTTTGTAAACTGAGATGGTAATGCCGTCGAAGGTGAAAGACTTAAATTCACCATCAAGTTTGTTTAAGAGTGTTTGTGGTGCAATAAGGAACAGCCATGTCTTATCATCGTTTAAGCATAGAAAGTGTAGAGCCAACCATGCCTGAATGGTTTTATAGACTTTGCCCAGAGAGTTTGAGTCCCTATCATAGGAGTCAGAGACGTTTAGGAGGATTTGGGTATTGTTCGCATAGTTAGTATAGGAGCTACCCAAGGTGTCGAGGAGTTCGAAGAGAGGCTTTATGAAGATATTGTGAAGTGTGGGGGGAGACACAGGACCCTTGGTGGACTTCACAGGTGACTGCAGCTGCAGGGGCTGATGCAGAAGGGGAGAAGACCCTTATTGTTCTATTTGATAGAATGGATGCAATATTTCCTTAGCAGAGAAATGGGCTGTCGAGGAAAGTTGCTGGCAGAAAATGTTGTGGTCCACTAAATCAAATGCAGCTGAGAGATCAAGTGAGAGGAGGAGTGCAAGTTCACCATTGTCATTAAACTCATCCATTTGGATTTTTATATCTAGGAGTGCTGATTCCGTTCTGTGACCTGGACGGAATCTGGATTGTCACAGTTCGAGGAGATTGTTGGCTTCCAGATACTTTTGGATCAGTAAGTATGCTACTCTGTCCAGTATTTTGAGTAGGGGTGGGACTGCCATGATGGGGCAGTAGTCTGTGGGGATGTTTGGGTCTAAGGTGGGTTTTGAGAAGTGGGAGGACCCATATGTCTTTTAAGTTGGCCGGCACGCTACCGGTAGAGAAGGAGATGTTAATGAGCGATGAGATGAATTGAGCAGTTCTGACACACAGTATTTGATGACCGAGATTGGGCAGATATCACCTTTGCATCTGGATGGCTTCCGGCTTTTGATGATTTTAGTTACTTCGGAGTCAAAGACTGGAGTGCGCTCGAACAAATGGGTATACTTAGGAGACGGTGAGGGTGTGGGGTCTGGTAGTCTCTCAGTGGACATTAGTTTGTTTTTCTTCACCAGGATTTCTGTTTGTAGTGATGCGATCATATCCAGGAAGGCATTTTGCATATTGAAGCACCACATGAGGGTTTTGATGCAGCTGGGTGGAGGTGGGACTGTGATATGAGTTCCCATAGGATGGCAAAGAGCTCTCGGGTGCCTGAATTCACTTTTTCTGTTCAATTGTAGGTTGAGCTTTTGGCTAGGAGTATGGCCTGTTTATAGGTTTTAGACAAGGAGGTAAAGTGTTTTCTATTAGAGATTGATGGATACTTTTTCCACGTAGTCTCGGTAGCTCGCTTGGTGGAGCGATTGGCTTTGAGGTTAGTTCATGTGAGCTAGTGGCTTGGGTTTGTGTTTACTCATAGGTGCCACTTTTTTCAGTAGCACGTCGAAGTGATTGGTTGCATAGTTCTACCATTATGGTCGGGTCATTCATTATGAGTTGGTACGCTTTCAGCGGCTTCAGCAGCGGGAACATGCTGGCTGGTGTGATCTGGCAGGCATTTCTTTTGAAAGTAGCCAGTAATGGTTGTAACATGGTAAGGGATTGATTGTTCATAGAAATGGTGAAGAATATGACATTGTTGTCCGACTACAAGCAATGCACCTTGGATAAGATATCTCTGATGCAGTTGTAATCTGCCAGCCAATCTAGCATCCTGCCATTGTCATGAGTGGGACATGAAATGCATTGGGTGAAACCCAAGGCTTTGATAGGATTGGCTAGGGCAAGTGTGTTAGTGTCCGTGGGGGTGGTTGAATCCTAGGTTTTCTTCACCGATAAGGTTTAGAGGCAGGCTTGGTCTCCAGTGAGAGGAGATGTGAGATATCCTCTTCGAATGATGGTAATGGGACTGGTGGTCTGTAAATGAGATGAAGAGTTAGGGTACCAGTTTAGAAGAGGGTCAGTTTAATTGACAAATGATCCCGGGACTGGAAGACTTGGTTATTAATTTCTCTGATGGACAGAGAGTTTTTGACAATGATGGCCCCTCCCCTACCCCTTTGGTGTCCTGTCTATCTTTCCTAAGGATCGTGTAACTGCCCGGGGTGGCAAGGGGAAGGATCTGCAGCAACATGCAGCCAAGTTTCTCTAATGGCAAATAGATCAAGGTTGTTGGAGGTGATGAGATCAGAGATGTCAAGGGAATGGCCCATTAAAGACCAGGCATTGATTAAAGCTCCTTTGAGTGGTTAGAGATAAGTCTGGGTTGGGAGTAGTCCGGGTGTGGTTCAGTGGTGTTAGTGGTAAGTCTGTTACTCGAAGGGATGGCCGTGTCCAAGTTGGAAAGCAAGTTGTTGGGTCAGCGCCAGAAATGGATGAGCTACTGTTGATGGCAAGAGCAATTGCATTTTCCAGTAAGGATGACATAGGTAATGTGGACGTTTTGGGGTTTGGGGGTTGTAGGCTAATTTTGGGGCAGGTGAGCGATGATGTGCAAATTGCCAGAGTGCCAGGGATCTCAAATACATTTACTTTGGCAAAGGCAGTGCAAACATTCACCTTAACAAGGGCACCAAAAACATTTTCAGCAACAAGGGAGCCAGGTCCCTTTTCTTTAGCAGGGGAACCAGAAGATTTTTCATTAGCAGGAGCACCCAAAATAATATTGCTTGCAGGGGCACCAGGAGCATATTCAGTGGTGGTCTGGTCAGATGCAATTTCAGCGGCACAGGCAACAAATACATATTCAGTGGCATGGGGGGGGTAGGTTCATTATCAATTATGTGGGCATCAAATGCATTATCATTAGCAGTGGCAACAGAATCAATTACAATGGCAGTGTCAGTAGGTACCTTTTTAGTCATAAAGGCAACAGGTACATATTCGTTGGCAAGGGGGGCACATCCATTTTCAATAGTGTGGGCATCAAGTGCGTTCTCAGGAGCAGTAGTACCAGCAACGTGTTTCCTAGCAGGAGCATCGGACCCACTATTGCTAGCCAAGGCATCGGAAGCATTTTCTGTGCCAGTGTCAGCAAGTACATTTTTCTCATCATATGCGCCATTCCAGTTTAGCAGGCCTACAGCTTGAGACAATGAAGTCATTATCTGTTTGGCGTGAATGTCACTGTTCTCAGCTGCACTGCTGTGCTTTGGGGAAGGGAGAATGAGTCAAACTTTTCACTGAGCCACGTTGCTACGCCTGCAACAAAGAATACAAAATGCTAGGACTCACTTCCAATATGGCGGTCCTTGAGTGTTTCCTGCATGTGGGACCCGTGTCTACATCATCATTGTTACACGTTATATTTCACTATGCCCTATACTTTGGCTTGCATATGCTTCTATGACTACAATAAAAACAAATGCATTTGTTGTTCTCATTCGCACAAAAAAGGTAGCAGCCACCCCTCTCTAGAAAGAATATGGCATAATAGCATGTTCAGTGGTTTTTACCCACTTTGAGAGACCACAGCCATCACTTTTTGCTCACGTACTTTTCACAAAGGCAGAATATTCATTTGCATAAAATCGATGGAATTACCGCCGGTGGAATTACTGATGGGTGTAATGCACCAAAAACCCCATCTAGTCCTAAATTCCTAGACTGCCAGAAATGAGTGCCTAAAATGCGAAAAATGGGTACGTACGCCACCTACCATCACTTGTACACCAGCGCTAAATCTGCCAGACTAAGTGGCGGTAAAGCTAATTCCATTTGGTGGTATTCTGGCAGCTACATCGCCGTAGTACCGCCAAACCTGTAATGAAGCCCATAGATGAATTGAAGATAACATTAAGGAAGAGAAGTAGTCCTGGTTAAACACTGGGACTAAGAGAAGCTCAAGTTAGATTTGAAGATAGCAGTACTGCGAGTGACTGACAGACTCAATGCATTGTCAAGAAAGCAAGTGAATACCATTGTATTTGAATGTGTCGCATAAATGTTGCACATCTAATTGAACTCAATACCCATTTTACAACCATACAATCCCTGAACTTCCCTAACTATGGGATTGCATTTCATGTGCTGCAGAATCTGCCAAGTGATAAACTCTAATTTGAAAATGCTGCGTTACATATTATTATAAAACTAATAAAAACAAGTAAGTAATGGGATTTCACTGAATATTGCATTCTGTGTTAAATTAACAATGTGAATGTCCCTGCTCTGGCTTACAGTGGGTGCATATTTTCCTCCGTGCTAGAGGCTGCCCTGGAGGGATGCAAACCTCCATGGACTCTTGCACAGCTGATCTGTGAAGCGCCATTTCATCATCCAGGCACCGTTCAGTTGCAGGTTACGACCGATGCGGGACTGTCGCAGCCTGGGCTCATTTAGATCGCATTAACTGACTACGAGCATTGCTGTTTTCACTTAATCTGTTCTATGGTCATTACATCTAGTTATTACTGTTCATCACATGACATTATGCCTATTATGGCCCTGTGGCATCATCTTAATGTTCTCTTGTGTGCTATTTTGAAACACACTGGTGCCATAAATGTTAGCAATAGTGAGGTGAGAATTGAAGGAACAGCTACCCATAAGCATAGATGCCTACTGGTGTCCAGTGATAAAGTCGCCTGGGAACTGGCCGCCAGGGGGCAACATTTCCCATAAAATGCACACTCATCATAATTTAATTTAATTTATTTATTTGCATTTTTAAAGCGCTCACACAGCCCGTGGGCGCTGTTACAAGAATATATCTCTTAGTTGCATATTTATAATGCGCTTGATACCCAGAGGTTTTTAAGCACGGACCGGGGATCGAACCTGTTCGATTAAAATTATACACTACCTAGAATATTTGGGGAAAGTGTTTTAGGGGTCAGGGACAAAAGTCACCTACCTGGCAACTTTTTCCAGGCGTCATTATCACATGGAACCTGTCTACTGACTCTATGTCAAAAGAGACACCTCTAGCAGGTAGAACTTTGCTTTGGGTAATTCTCACAGTTTTGATTCTTTTTCGATAAGTGTGAACCTGCCGAGTTATTTGTTAACAAATAATAAATAATAAAAACATTGACCACACCAACAGTTTTGGTGTTTGTATAGTGAACATATTGTCTGTATTCCCATTCATTGATAAATTATGACCAGGTAGCCCCAGGTAGCCCCAGCATTTCCAGATATTTACATCACGTGTTTCCAGAACATATTTCCAGAACTTGACAGGTGACTCCTTGACATGGTCAAGAGTTAGATCAGATGGCATCATTACTCTGGCACTGCCACCACATTGCAAGAGAACAGGTACTCATTCCTTTTTACTGTTTACCCTTCTCTGAACTCAGGCATCATTGTCCAGCAAGTACAACAATGTTCCCAGGTACTTTCATTATTTTCTAGACATCGCCACTAATTGTCAGATGCTGACATTATAAACGTGGGTACGCAACCATTTACGAGCCATTGTCCGTGGTCACACTCTGCTAGGTTTGGTATAATATGCCATCCCTCATCTAAAGAAAAAGAACAAGAAAGGTAATCACCCCGGTTCTCACACTGGAATTCTTTTTTGGAAGAGTGTTTGGCCTTTGAATTTGCAAATACACAGTACAAATACTGGAATAAGCATATAATTTGAAAGAAACCCCCAAAATGTAGAAAAATATATATCAGTCTATTTAGACAGATGGAACTTAAAAGGATATCTAAAAAAGATTTCTCTAAAGCAAAATATACATAAACATACAAATAGCACAGACAACAACACACAATACCGGTAAAACCTGCAGGCTGCTGCCAAACTTGCAATTTTTTCCGGCGCCCGCAAATGTGCAATTACCGGGTCATTGCGGCCCTGCCAGACCCGGTAATTGCCCATTCGCGGGCGCCGGAATGGAATGCTCCCCATTCCCATTTGAGCCCAACAGGGCTCAATGGGAATGGGGAGGTCGGATGCACCGGCGCCATTCAGGAAGGTTCCGGTGCATCCGAAATGCTCTGCTCGCGGGTGCCGCTCTGGTCGCCAGGTCCTAGTGGATCTTGTGGATCTTGCCGTAGTATGTTGCGCAAATCTCTCTTAAAGAAAAGAGGGAGCAGACCCATGAAGACATTTATGGGTCCGGGTGTTCATTTTAAAACACATTCTAGCTGCAATGGGCAGCCAATCAAGTTCTCTCCTGTGGAAGGAGATGTGTTCGCTTTTTGTCACACTCCTGATGATACGAACTGCATCATTCTGTAGGGTCTGGAGTTTATGAATGCAGTTATTGCTGGCACCACTCACTTTTTGAGCTGTTAACATATAGGCAGTTTGATGACATCCAGACTTGTATGGTCTTATAAATGTTGAAGACCTTGTTCAGATCGCTTGAGTAGTTACCACTCAATTCGATCACTAACTGGGTGTCGTCAATGTAGTTTGCAAACTGGATTCCCATGTTCTCAAGCAGATCACACAAAGGTTGAATATAAACATTAAAAAGTGCTGGTGAAAGGTGTGCGTCCTGAGGAACTATCCGAAACAGCATTTCCCCAACAAATGTTGGACTTTCTATTGAGAAGAAAGGAACTAATCCATTCAATAGATTCTCTGGAACAGCCTCCTCTATCAGAGAGAGTTTTCAGGAGCCGTTTGCGATCAAGAAGATCGAAGGCTGCTGATATGACAAGGCACATTAACAGCCCCATCTTAGTCCTATTGACAACACTCAACATTTTGGTATGAAGATACAGAATGTACTTTCGGTGCCATATTTGGATCAAAAGCCTGACTGCCATGAAAGCAATATGTTAGATTGATCCAAGTGCACCTGAAATTGTTTTGTAGCAGTCCTGTCCACAATTTTCAATAAAAAAGGACCATTAGTTATTGGTCTCAAGTTACTGAATACTTTCAGATCCTGACCAGGTTTTTTTAATACATGAGTAACTACAACATTTTTAACAATGTCTTGGATGGTGCTGTGGCTAAAAGTTGCATTGGTAAAACCTTTAAGAAATAGAGCAAATAGTTTAAAACGGTTCAAAATATTTTTGGGTGAAATTACATCTCCATGGCAAGTCTGGGTGGCATCTTTTCAAGAACACTCTACATCTCAGGAACAGAGATCAAATTAAATTTAAAAGTAGAATGGAATGTATTTCTCAAGGGCTCCCGTCCATTAGGCTGAATATCAGGAACCGTGCTACTAGCAATCTTAAAGTGGGCTAATTTAATTTTAGTACGGAAAGCCTGTTGAACCTCCGTACAATATGCTTAAGGATTATCTTATCATATCACTGAACCTGGCAAGAAAGAAATAGTAGGTGGTGTAAGGAACCCATGGACGCAACAGTAAAGACAGACACAAGTGATCATAGTTCAAAGGTGTTTATTAAACTGTATGTGCAGGTTGGAAAAACACCTAAACCTACATTCAAGATGGGAGCAAGCTATGACCAATCCTTACAACTAAATACAAAAGAGTGTGGGGTAAGATTTACAAGAAAGAAAGAAGTGTTCACAAATGATATGTCAGGATGTGGTAGCCGGGGGTCCCCCTTGCCCACATTTTGAGCATGGGACAACACGGGACCCGTGAGCAAAGCAAACTCTCACGCTTTCCAAGCACGAGATGACAGTTCCGTTCTCAGGTATCAGGACATTTGGTGGTTAAGTCTCTTTTATACAAAAAGTCTCTTGCCTCTGAGAACCTGATGTTTTCAAAATAACCAACAAAATGTTCATTTACAAACAGTACATTGGGTGATGACTTTCACCCCTAGATCCCCCTTTTCCAGGCTCAGATCCACAAAAGTTCCTAGCGGTATCAGGACCTTCAGTGGTTACGTTTCTTGCTTCCGAGGGCCTGATAGGTTCCAAATAAAAAACAAAATGTCCTTTCAGTTGGTATGTCGGGTGAGGATTCTTCACCCCTGGGTCCCCCTCTTCCGGGCTCAGACCCTGCTCAAATGTTAGTCTCCCTCTGTTGGTTTCACTATGGCTTATATTCAAGGAAATGTCCTCTGCTATATTCATGTGTCGTTGTGTGATAGCTTTTCACGCCTGGATCCCCCTCTTATGGGCTCAGATCCTTCTCAAATGTTTGCCTCCCGGTATCACGTTCTTTATGGCATTCACATTTCATTGGGTAATGGCTTTTCAACCCTGGATCCCCTTCTTCTGGGCTCAGACCCCTTTTCCAATCTCCCAATTTCACCTGTGGGATTCACAAGCCTTAAGGTCTTTTTAAACAGTTCACTGTGGACATCCCTCTGTCGGGTTCACTCCTGTCAATACACTGTTCATTGGAACTTTAGACTTCACACATTTCTATTAGCATCCCTTCCTCAGGTTCATTCTTGCCAACTCTTGCCAATCACACAATTCGTACTCTTGAATTCACTATGTGGGATTCACCTCCCTTAGTGTAGACCAAAGACTTTCAACTAGGAAGGGGGTTTTGTTTGACCCCTGTATAACCACTTTGATCTTTTCCTTCTGGCTCTCCTATGGCCTTCTCGTATCAGTAGTTTCAACAAACATGGGATCAACCAGAGTCTCTCGATTGAGCATTAATGTGGTGCTGGACTCCTATGTAGCTGGTTTTCCCTTAATGTTAACAGTTCTTTGAACTTTCTTTAATTTGCCATTTGAGACTTTTTTTCAAAACAGTTTGGTTTCTTATAAGTTCTCCCCTCAACTCACCGGCTGTGATGAACCACTTTTCTTTTCTTGTTTTTGCAGTCAAGGCTGGTACAACGGTAGCAAGCATCTCTCCCTGTTCTTATTATCAGTGTAGGTGTGCTCAGTGTACCGTTTACGTTGACTATTGCTTGCGGTCTTACGATTCATTCCACGGAGGTTTCACAGGTCTGGGTCGCAAAGGGCAAGGTTGCGTCTCTCCTTGCCGTCCTCGAGCTTCACCTTTTGTCCATTTGGGGAAGGGAAAGAGCCATCAGGTGTGTGTTATTGAGGTCAACTGCCTGACTTTGCCTAACCCTTCTGTTGGGACATGTCAGGTAAATGGCTCTGCTGTTAGTCTGTTGTCTTTCGTGTTATGCAAAAGTGTTCATGTCAGAAAACGGGGGACAGAGTGTCTGAGTATCCTACGTTTTAGGATGGGGAAAAGGTGTTATTAGATGGGGGATACCGCCTCTGACCTGTCGGTGGCCTGCTTCCTCACACCGAGGACCCCTCACCCAGGTGATCCTCCCTCACTGGTCTACCCGAAGGAAATGGATCCAATAGTGATGGCCCTGTCCTGGACACCTGGATGACAGATTCCTGTGGACTAGTTAGGGAGACAGATTCAGGTTTCTGACAGTGGCCTCATAAATGTTTTGGTAGTTGCAACCTATGAACATTGAGCCTATTACAAAATGGCACCCCAGAGTAATCATTAAAATGTATCAAGCTGCCTTCACTACCATGAATTCTCAACTCCAGGATCTTGTTACCTTTACCTTTTCTGATTAAATCCATAATTGATTTGTGGAATGTATTATCAAACAAAAAATAGATGAATTGATGGCATCAAACACCATAACAATATAATGAAAGAAGATTAAGGGTCACTCTAAGCTCCTGATTAAAAAATGTATGTGAAATGATAGACACATTAGCAAAATATGGTGTCATAGGGTCAGAACCCATTGATTTGTAACACCTCCTGGGAGAAATTCATGTAACAATGCAACTAAGTTACACAGTGGAGATGCTCCAGTTGCAAAATTGACTATCACTTAAAAGGAAGACCTCCTTACTGGTAAAAATTGTCAATAGATAAATGACTCAAGTAAACATGCCAATTTCTGAACAGGATTTTTAAGGGAAGTAAGATTTGAGACCAGTAATGAAATTTCAAAAGATGTTCAAATTCAAAATGGATTTTTAGTTAGGAAAGCTAAATCTGGTTTGACCACTAGTTGAAACTGACTTCATTTATACCTATTATGTTAAACCATAAACCAGGGCAATGCTACGGTGGCTGCCAATTAAAGCAGTATTAAAAGAACTAAGGAGATTCTATGCGAGGTCACTCATTGGCTGCACATTCATTACATTTAATACATTTGCTTTGTGTAAAATCCAAACCGAGTTCGCCCACACAGTTCTCCATACAGAAAAGAGGGTTGTCATTAACTTGATCTGATTTAGCGAATTATTTCATCTCATCTTTAATGTGTGAGAAAATAAGCACATGTTGTGTGTTACTTGCTCATTAAAACCGTGCATTGAATCTCTCCCAAACCCAAATTGGAAGTTGGAGACTGCTGGCACTTGATGATCAATCACATCTTTGACTACATCAACTAGGATAGTAAGTTAACCTGCAAAGAGATGAGAGTGATGTGTGGACTCTTTTCTGCGTGAAAAGGGTACTACTTATTGCCTAGCAACCTGCATCTAACAGAGGAGTGGAGAAATAACACAAAACAATTGTGGAGTCCTTCAGATGTTTGTGGTGGACTCTGTGCTCAGTTGGTACTTCTGACTACCCCTAGTTGGGATTGCTATGACATCTACACTGTCTCCATCTTCCTGATGTCCCTTTTTGTGCTCATGACTGAGAAGGAAGATGATCTTACCCCAATATTTGTTCTACAGAACACAGTAGCAGACATTGATTAATGCGTTTGCTACTCTTAATCTTGAAAGATATCTCGGGGGCAATGTGCTTACCATAGGAGAAAAATGATGTTATGTAACATGGGGATGATCTCTGGTCAGTGAGCAAGGGATCCATGTCTGGTGGAACCTAGGAAACTTTGGGTGACTAAACCCAAGTCCCTTAAACAATCAAAAAATGGTCATAGGTTCCCCTCTGTGACAGCGAACATGGCTTAATGACCTGTTCTTTGGAAAGGTACCCACTCAAGAGTCTGCAGCCACACTTTAGCTCACTGTACTTTTCACTGAAGTGAAATATCCATTTGCATATCAGTCTTTGACCCGCCAACATGGGCAATCCAGCACTGAAATTCTATGGCAATTCTCCTCTGAACAAGAGTACCAACAGCAACCCCAGACACATGTCTCTGCCTTGTTGGGCCTCATCAGTGAGGTGGAGCTGTACCTCTCTGAGCACAGTGAGCAAGGTGTCCACGTCTGTATGACGCTAGGAAACCTAGGGTGATGAAAACAAAGTCCCTTAAAGAATTAAAAAATAGTCATAAGCGCCCCTCTGCGAGAACGAACATGGATAAACGCCCATTCTTTGGGAAGGTACCCACTCGAGAGTTCACAGGCACACTTTAGCTCACTATACCTTTCACAGAAGGGAAAAATCAATTTGCATATCAGTCTTTATCCCACCCACATAGGCAGTCCAGCACCGAAATGCTATGACAATTCTCCTCTGAACAAGAAACAAGAGTACCAACACCAACCCTAGACACATGTTTCAGCCCTGTTGGGCCTCATCAGAGAGGTGAAGCTGTGCCTCTCTAAAGACAGTGAGCAAGGAGTCCACATCTTATTTTTTTTTAATTTTTTAAGGGACTTAAAGGTTTAGTCACCCTAAGTTTGCTATTAACTCCTGTTGTCCCTTCTGTGTCACATGTTATTCTAGTTGAAGGCACTTTTCCTTCCTAGATAGATATACCATAAATGTACCTGTAATTCTTTTCTTGATCTAAACTGCAATATTAACCCATCCCTCTCCTGATTCTATCTGTTTTTTTCTGTTTCCTGAGACAGAAAAGAATATGGGGTTAGCTAGTTGCCAACTCCACCATCTCAATCCTGGATGTAAGGTATGGGAGGTAGTCTGTTGCAAATTTCCCCGCAGACCCCTACCTGTCCTCCCCCTGTTATCATGTGGCTATGCTGTGCAGGCTGTTGTGTGCTTGCAAGGGTTTATTTAGAGAAACACCAGCCAGACGAGCATAAGCAGGCATGGCGTGCAGCAGCAGTGGCCAGCAATTGCTCATCCTATGAGGAATACTGTCACAACACTGTCGGGTAAGGATCCTGGGGTGCTCGGTCAACTTTTTGCCAGGGGGAATGCTTAATACATTTGCAGTGTATGGGCCATCCTGTTGAGTTTCCTGTCATTATGCACTGGCTGAATTTATTATCTACACCTCAAGTTCCATGCACCACACAGGGGCTGTTGCTCCTTTTTGATTACCAGGCACAATTATTCAGTGAACAACCGATGAGCCTTGCATGAATGGCAGAGTATTATGTAGATGTTACTTCAGGCAAAACAAAACCAATGTATGGTTGTGGTTTCCAGATTAATGAATGGTGGCTAATACTAATGCTTTTTTATCTGTGCCTGATCACTAGGCAGAAAAGGACCAACCAGGAGAAAAAGGGCCAACTCCACTTCCTCTTGCTCCAGATCCCACTACCTAAGGAACAACCTAAGGAAGTCAAAGCATAAGCATCATGGGCATGGAAGGCATACCAAGCAACCCATGCAAATGTCAGCAGAGCAGATTGTGCAGCTGGTAAACATATTTGAGGCTGAAGCAATTAAGGTGAGTCAGGCCTTGATACAGCCCCAACCCACAGCCCATGTTGTGTACTCCTGTTTATAGTTCAGTTCACTGAGCTAGGTCTTCCAGAGTTGGAAAATCTTATAGAAGGGGATTAACATGCCTATGTGGACCCAGAGGGTGTAAGAGGATTCAATTCAACACTACAGCTAAGTCAACGCCTAGTCTAGAATACTGAATGAAAACCCTTATTGATATATCCTTATGTCCAGTTCATGCGTTCTGGATGATTACCCCTATATAACACCCCTCTCTTGGAATCCCCCTGACCCCGCTGAGCCAAGAAGTAGTTCTGTTTTGCAAGTTTAAAAGGTTTATTTGATAATTTAAACAATAGATATATATATCACACTTTATAATAAATTAATAATTGAATATCACACTTAATCTGAGCAGTAATCAATAATGGATAGTCCGGCACTAGCACACTTCTTTATAATCAATGATGAGTGGTTATAGGATGGATAAAATAGCAACAATACTTTGATGGTTTCAAATGGATGCAATGTGGAATGAAATGCAGTACAGAAAATAACTTGATAGGATTTCAGCAAAAGACAATGGGCCTCATTACGACCCAGGCGGTAAGTTACCGCCTGGGCCGTGACTTTACCACCATGGCGTAAACTACGTTTACGCCATGGTGGTTGGCGGACTTACCGCCCCATTCCGACCTTGGCGGGGCGGTAAGTCCCCAATCCCCATTTACCCTTCCCCATTCCCATTTTTGCCCCATAGGGCATAATGGGAGTGGGGAAGGCGTTAATTACGCCACCGTAAATTACGGTGGCGTAATTAACTCCATGGTCCCTCAGCGCCATGGATTTTAACACCTGCTAAAAGCAGGTGTAAAAAGCGCCATGGCGCTAAGGGACCTCGTACTCAGGCGGTAAGGGTCGGCGCTGTTAACGCTGCCGTAAACCCCTTACCGCCTGGGTCGTAATGAGGCCCAATGTAATCACTTTCTTGGACAATTCACCCCCCCTTTTATGCAATGCAAGGAAATGGAAGGAAAGCACACAGTTCTCAGAAATGCAATCAAATGTAATTCAGTTCACCCCAGCAAGTTTAGACTACAGAAGTTTGAAACACAGGCCCAAAATGCTTTTATATGTGCTGGCAATGAAGTGAAAAATATGCTAAAATGCTTTTAATTTCCTCTAGAGGTTCAGGGTGAGTGGTATCAAGTTAATATTAGTCCAGGCTCACTCTAGCAATGATTCAGGGATGGTTCTTAAGAGGCAAACGAATTTTTAGCAAGGAAAGCAAGGAAGCTGCTGTTTTCACACGTGGAGAAATTTGCAAATCGTGGTAAAATTCGCGAGTGCATTTTTCGCGATTGCAAAAGTATAGGGAATAGGAATGCGGTTCTAGGTTTGTTGAAAAGCCAAGATTCCCAGCTTTCAGAAGAAAGTTACTGCAAGTCTCTAAGACAAACGGTCACGGAGATATGAGCGATATGGTAAAGGTCGTTTTTCAGATTTGAAATTTTAAAGTTCAAAGTGACAAGTGACAGCTAGCAGCTAGAAATGACAGGTGACAGCTTTGCAAATGACAGGTGACAGTTAGGAGGCAGTTCTACTTAGTTTAAACTAGATTGAATTAAGTTATTTTAACTAAGAGATTGGTTCTGCACAGTTCTGCTAGGTACTCACAATATATTTTAAAATAGAATGGGCCTCGCCACGGATCTGGTCAACAGGTTTTCTTCACTCGCCACGGACGGTCTCTGCGCACAGCGTCTGGGTCAGCTCTCTGGTTCTGCGAACAGCGGTCTGGGTCAGCTCTGCTCTGCCTCTGGTTCTGGATACTGCTCTGCTTTCTCTGGGTACAGCACTGCTTCTGGATCTTTCTGCACAGCCTTCTCTGGACCCAGCGCTGATCTGCACGGCTCCTGGATGCTGCTATCGCTGTTAGGTTTGCTGGATGCTGAGGCTCACTGAGAAGAGTTCTCAGTTTGTGGGTTTAGGCCCTTGCTTTGAGTTCTGAATCAAGTTCTTTGGAGTTTTAAAGTTTGAGTGTTGAATCTGGTATCTTCTGGATGTTGTGTGGTCCGGCCGAGCGCGTTGCAGCAAATGGAATTGAATGTCCCTATCTGTCCTGTCTGTCTGCTTTTATGTGTTTTGAAAATGGGTGTGTGAGCAGCATCACTAGCCAGCCCCTCTCCACTTGTCATTGGCCACTTCCTCCTCTTCCCCTTGATTGGGGGAATGAAATGAAGTGTCATCATGATGAGGTCTGTTTATGATACAGAGAACCCACCCCTGTCAACTTTACACACAATCTATATTTGATCAAAAAGACATATTTCATAGCTACACAGTGGTTTGAAATTACATGCACCCATCATGCATATCACATGAGATATACCCTGTTCAAATCTGCTCTTCCTGAGAGCTTGCATTGAGAAATGGCAACATATTTCACTTTTTGGTCAGGTTACCAATATCAGATTCTTACTCAAATTTACCCAAATGTGTGCAAGGCATGCAGGCATTAATTGATGAAGCATCAGATTTTTCACATGCAGACATTTTAAGTAATCCCCTCTTAACTGCTAGTTTGCCCCCAGATCATGCCACCGGTTCTAAAAACCTCTTAAAATGTGGGCAGAAAAATCACAAGAATTATGGTATCATTTAAATAATTATGACAAGTCCGTACTATGAGTTATTCATCTTTTTCTAAAACCATATTCTGGCTACAGGGGTGTGGTTTCCCAAGTCACATGGTGTAGAAACCAGTTTGTCCAGTTTCTGCCAGGCTCAGAGGCCCTGCCCCTCCCAGCTTCTGCCAAGAGGAAGCTGTTTTACGGTCCCCCAATAAACCATCTGCCTGGGCCCTGGAAGGCCCATTGTTCAAGAGGAAGCCATTTATGGCCACTTCAATAAACCCTCTGCCTGGGTCCTATGTTTAGTCTCTAGCAGTCCCTTGGTAATTCAATCAGAGAAGTGTCATATCCCTTTTGGTGGGAACAGCAAAAGGCAGCTAGGCCTGGGAACACAGCAGTTGTGCAAGTCTCAACTCCTGTCGGGGGTAGCTGGTGGGCAGAATTCAGTTCCTTAAGCCAGGCCCCAGCTCATGTCACTTTTAGTTACCCAGTTTTCTGCATTCAAATAAAACTAACCATTTTTACATATGCAGCTAGAATGCTGATTCTAAGTTTAAAACTATGACATTTAAACCATTGCAACCTATGTGACACTCAAAAGTAGGTCACTGATTTCTTTTAAACATTTAGGTTTTTAGTGTCTTTCAGTCCAAATTTTCTTAAACTGCTGAAATCCACAGCTCAGCCAGTCTTGTTATAAACCTTCAAGTTACTTCAGAATATAACTTTACATTGTATCCACCTCTCAGTAAGTCTTTCTTTGGCCTGCTTTGGGTTCATCTATTCAGTTTTACACAAATGTCTGGTGTTGTTTTAAACCGCCGGCTTTCTGATAGTGGTGAGTACTGGTAATGCACCCATTTTTGGGATTTAAGAAAATGAATTCCCCACAATTCTAGGTTGCTTTTGGCAATCAGCATTGCCATTCCCAATGGTTTCAGACTACTGTGTGGGTAGTCCAATGGTGGTTTTAGGCACTGCCCTTCTGTGCCCCTAACATCGGCAAAAATGAGTGGCAGCCTATTCTTCATGCATTTCCCTGTGCATTTTCTGGGAAGCTCTGGCCATCATGATGTTTTCCATGTCAGTACTGCACAGTTTTGAGGTAGGGCTCGGATGCATGGATAAAAACATCCCACAAGCCCCCCTCTTGCGATGGCCATTCTGTTTCACTGATGGGACTCGCAAGACCTGGGATGTTTCCTCCTCTTCTTCCAATAGATGGCACAGTTCAGCATCTTTTCCTCCATCCGGTCGGATCGATCGGTTCTCCTCGCCGGTCCTGATGGGAGTATTGGGCGGTACACTGGGCCCCTTGCGTCTCTGCTCCCGGTCTCCGGATCGTCCTCCTTGGCCCGTCTCCAGGTTTTCTTTCTCCTAGGACGAAAAAGGAAGAGCGGCAATACCTATTCATGGACATTTCTCCCCCACCATTGGTATAGTGGGGTGGCATATAAATTTATAGTCAAAACATATGAACATGCACACTTCTTTTTGCATTCAAAAACGACAACACCCACATTGAGAAACTCAGAATTTGATAGGCGATATGTAGGATATTTTAAGTTAGAACTGAATTAATCTGAGACAGCACCCTCTAGGATTCCAGAGAATTCCTCCAGTTGTTGCAGAGTGTGCCTGGGATGGCAACACTTCAACTGGTTAATGTGGACCCACTTGTCTTCCCCCTCTGCCAAACCGCCTTTGGGGATGCGGATCTTGTAGGCCACAGGGGAGATTTTGTCTATAATCTCAAAGGGTCCCTTCCATGTAGGCAAAAATTTTCGCTGTTTGGCCTGGTTCCTTTGGAAATTGTATAGATAGACCCGGTCCCCCACCTGATATTCCTTCCTGGAAGTCTTCAGGTCATAGTGGGTCTTCATGCTATCAGCTGATCTTTCTAGATTCTGCTGAGCATAAGCAAAAGCATGTTGAAGGTGTTTCCTTTAATTCTCCACATACTCATGAGTTGTGGAGGCATTTATCAGTGTCTGCTCTTGGGTCCTGTAGAGCAAATGCTGAGGAAGCACCATCTTGCGCCCAGTCATCAACTCAAATGGTGACATTTTGGTTGCAGATGAAGGGGTAGATCTGATGGCCATTAGGACCAGAGGTAATCGGATATCCCAACTTGGCCCAGAATCTGCCACAAACTTCTTTAATATGCTCACAATGGTTCGGTTATATCTCTCTACTGCCCCAGAAGAAGCTGGCCGGTAAGCAATATGCAACTTCCTTTTAACCCCCAGTATCTCCCACATCTTTGTCATTACTTCACTGGTGAAGTGGCTACCCCTGTCAGACTCAATCCTTTGAGGTAGACCGAAACGGGAAAAGATGTGGTTAATCATCAAGGCAGCTGCCGTTTCTGCCTTGCAGTTTGGGGCTGGGAGACATTCCACCCACTTGGTAAACAAGCATATCACAGTCAACATGTACTTATTCCCCCTAGCAGAGCGAATCACGGGGCCTACAAAGTCGATTTGTAGATCTGACCATGGCAGTGTCATCCCCCTCTTTTGGAGAGGCGCACGGTGCGTGAGGGATGATGGCTGAAATTGTGCACACACAAGACACCCCTTCAAGTATTGGTCGAGGTCCTGCCCCATGTGTGGCCAGTATGCAACCTCTCTTAAGATTTCCAATGTTGTGTGAAACCCCCTATGACCGGCGGTGGTCGCATCATGGGCGTGACTTAACATCAGGCTTCGGAATGAGGTAGGAACCACCCACTGATCGTGGCCAGCTTTGGATTTCCTTACCAGCAAACCGTCTTGGATCCGGAACATTTTTGGACATTTCATTAACACCCTTAGGTCCTCTTTCCCAATGTAATCAGTATCCGTCAGGGGAAAGTTCTCAGGGTCCTCAAGGTGCTGGTAAAATTTACCAATTATTGGATCCCCCTTCTGAGCGGTAATCAAATCAGCATCAGGGGTCTCCTTACTCCATTGTGCAATTGAAAGGTCGTTGTGAGCATTTGTCTGGGACCTAGTGATAGCAGTGACCTGGATTTCCCCCAACAGGGACTCAATCTCAATTAGATCCCCTTGGATGGCCCCGGTTTTGGCCAGCTGATCAGCTAAGTCATTTCCAGTTTTGTCTGGTCCCTCTACTTTGGAATGACCCTTGATCTTTTTCCAATAGATGGTCATCTCATTCGAGGTGACCAGATCATCAATGTTTTGGATCAACTTCCCATGTTTCAAGGGTTTGTTGTTAGCACATAACATGCCTCTGGCTTTCCAATTAACCAGGTGCTCCACGAACCCGTTCCGTACATAATCCGAATCTGTGATTATGACCAGTTCGTGGAGTTGATGCTGGACAGCAGTGAGGATGGCCTGATGCACAGCCATCAATTCTGCCACCTGACTACTTCGGGGACCAATTTTGTATCCAGCGGAGGGTTCTGGGAACTCCTTCACCCATGCATTCCCTACGCCGGCCACCAGTTCTTTCTCCCCGTTGTTGTCAACATGGTAAGAGCATCCATCCACATAGACAGTGGGCATTCCCTCACACTTGTCCTATTCAAAGACTTTGTGGGGGGAATTAAGGTATGCCTCCATGTTGTCCTTTATTTTTAGACTTTTGTCCTCGAGACAGTTTTCTCTGGCACAATCATGCAAGTCAGCCAGACCTTGCGCGAGGGGACTCTTCTTGTTTTGGCCATATCTGACCTCCACAGGAAAGCCTTGCATTGACAGAATCCAGGAAGTAATTCGGGAATTACTCACATTTCCGGCCCGGATTCTATCACTTTGGAGATATTGCAGAGGCTGGTGTGGACTCTCCACTATGATGTGTTCCCCCTGGATAAACGGGCGGTAATTCTTCAATGCCCACACCGTTGCCAGGAGTGCCTTCTCACAATCGTTGAATTTTTCCTCCACAGAGGATAAAGTTTTGCTCGCATAGGAGATTACTTTATTGACCTTGTCATGCTTTTGGTATAATACTGCTGTCAAGCACGTATTAGAGAACCCCGTCTCCAGGAAGAACTCCTTGTTTCTGACTGGGTAAGCTAGGCAAGGCGCTTGTGAGAGGCTTCCTTTGAGTTGTTTTACTGCCTCGGCTTGTTCTGGACCCCATTCCCACTTGACCCCCCCCTTCAGGAGATGAATCAGGGGTCTGGTGATCTCTGCGTAGCCCTCAATGAACTTTCTACTGTATTTAGTCAGTCCAAGGAGGCTCCTTAGTTCCCGCAGAGTTGTGGGGTCTTTCAGTTTCTGAAGTGCTTCCACTTTCTTTTCCTGGGGACAGAGACCCTGAGGAGTAATATCATTCCCCAAGAAATTAACACGGGTTCTACACCACTGTGCTTTCTGAAAGGAAAGTTTTGCTCCGGCGGCCCTCAACTGGGTCAGAACATAACGGATTTCCGCTATGTGTTCCTCCACAGATGAACTTTTGATGAGGACATCATCTACATAAGCCAGGTTACCCCTCGCACCCAGGTCGGGCATGGCCTTATGTAGGAAAATGTTGAATTCATTGCCGGAGTTGAGGTATCCGAAGGGAGTCCGGGTCCATGTGTATTGCTGGCCCCCAAAGGTAAAAGCCAGCTTGTATTGGTCCTCCCTACTGACAGGCACAGTCCAGTATCCATTGGTCAGGTCTATTGCAGTGAATACCTGTGACCCCTGGATCTGGGCCAGCCCTTGGTCAATGTAGGGCAGAGGCCATCGGGAAGTATGGACCCGTTTGTTGAGCTCCCTGAGGTCGGCGCAGAGTCTCCACTGGCCGTTTGGCTTCAATATTCCCAGCACCAGATTATTGAAGGTGCTGTGGACTGGACAGATTATTCCCCGGGACTCAAGGTTCTTAATTATTTCAGTAAGGGACTCCATTTATGCGAGAGGCAAGCGATATTGCTTCACAAACACAGGAGTCATGCCAGGGTCCGAGGGGATTGTTGTTGTGTGGATGTCAGTGCGACCACAGTCATATGAGTCTACCGCAAAGAGATCTTGGAAATCCAAGAAAACTTGTTTCAACTTTTGCTTTTGTTCCAGAGTCACACAGGCATCAGCTAGGTTGACTCTCTCTTCCACCATCTGCCTGAAGCCTGGAAAGACTTCTGGTTTGGCTATCTCCGCGGCCTCCTCCAGCTGGGTGGAGAAGTCCCTGGTCAGAGTGCTGATTTGGACCGGAGACTTCAGGTGGGAAAGGCAGCCCTCATGGACCTGGAAAATCACCTCATCCCTCCTGAAGTCACAAGTCACATCTTCCTTACCATAAGGGCAAGAAGTGTACACCAGGAAGTTCCCCCCATGCCGGGTAAAAATCCTGTCTGGTGTCGTATTGTCATCACTGTCACTGTCAAAGAAGTCCTTGGGGATTGGCCCTAACAGTTCATTACCTAAATCAATGGAAAAATGTCGGTCATCAACCGCCATTCCAATAATGGTGCCTGGGGCTAGAGTAATACTCTTCAAGTCGCTGTTATCCACCTCTATTAGAATGGTGTCATGTTCTATGTTGACTAATGGAGTTGGGTTTACCCCCAACCCTTGCTGTTGGAGAGAAGCGTTTAGATGTATGTAAGCATCAGGGTTTTGCAAATATTGTCCTCTTTTAACTTTCACTTCCAGGGAGAATTGTCGGGTCCTTTCTGGGATGGTGACTTCCGCTTTGATCTGAATTTCAACTGCATAAGGTAGCAATTGAGCTGACCTAAATGCTTTTTCTGGATCATCAAAGCCCATGGGATTATCCGCTAATCGGGACCAAGCTTTGAAGTTTATTAGGCCCAAACTAATGGCAAAGCGATTGAGAATGTCACTGCCTAAGTAAAAGGCGGCAGGGACGTCTCGCACGACCCAACAATTGTGGACTATGCTCTTGTTGCCAATGGAGATTTTGAGCATACACCTGCTTGGCAGGAGATGTTTGGAATTAGGTGCTTCCAGGTCCATTTCCCATTTGTCTATCAGTTTGAAGGTGGGAATGGCTGGATCTTTTGGGAGTTGGCGGAACATGGCTTCGCTGATGAAGCTCTTACCGTTGTTCACACACACTCGAGCGAGAACAGAGTCCTTCCCATCATTTAACTGGACAGGGATGAACAACTGCTCTCCAATTTGCTGAATATCAGCCAGGCTCTGAGCTGATTTCACATCTTTCTGGACTATAGGAGTGGGAGTTTCTGATTGTGGATTAGTATAGAATTTCAGAGTGTTTCCTTCCAGCGTGGAATACCACTTTAGGCTGGAAGGAAGGTTGATTTTCAGAAATAGAGAGGACCCCCCATCACCAGTCTGTTGTCCTACTGCTATTACTGTCACGTCTGGAATTTGGTTGTTCTGGAAGTGAAATTCTACTTGGTCAGATTTTTGTTCAACCATGTGGCAGGTGCCGTTTAAACTAACATGGTTGACACTCTGTTTTAATTTTATTGGTCGGCTAGTCTGGGTCCAGAGGACCTTGTTTACGCAATCTATTAAGGGTGACAACCTCCTCAGGAGGTCATTCCCCAGTAAACAAGGGGTGCCCTCTGGAGTCACAACTATGACCGGGTGTTTCAACTTGTGTCGCCCAATTTTAATGTCCAAATCTGCCGTCCCCTCGACGGGAATTTCCTTCCCGTCAAAGTTCTGGAGTTGTCCAGGAAGTGAGGTGAGAGGAATTTGGTAATTCCCTCCCCTTCCTGCATTCAGTTCATCAAAGGCCCTTCTGGACAGAAGGGTAGCTTGAGATCCCGTGTCCACCAGCGCTAAAATTGTACCCTGCCCCTGTACTTGTACCGGGGCATAGAATATTCCCTCCTTCTCCTCAAGGGGGCACAGATAATGCACATTTTTGGACAACTGGTGGGCTAACTTTCTGGTTTTGGACATTTCAAGAGAAGAAATTTGGGCAGACTTCTGTGGAGAGCCTTGGGAATCTGAAAGAAAAAGTTGGCAACTGGAGATCAGAGCCATTGTGGGTTCCCCTGGTTCCGGTTCTGGGCCGCCCCGCCCTTTTTGGAGGCAGTCATCAGGATGGGTTTGAACCAGGGGATTTTGGTATTGTGGGTTCTGGGATGAGATGATGGGCGGCGGTAGCTCAGTCTCCATATCTCCCCAGTCTGGATTGGAATCCCTTGGGGCCCATTTTTCCTTGGGAGGAGTTCCCCCATCTCTGAAGGAGAAGATCCTTTTCCCAGGATCTTCTGAGGATCCCTCTCCCTCAAATTGGAAGATCTGTACCTCCTCCTCAAACTGAGTCTGTTTGGGTCTTTTGTTTCTCCTACCCCCCCTCTGCTCCTTAGGAGGCAGACTTTCAGGGGCAAGAGATTTTGTTTCCGGTTCCTGGGTTTCCAGGGGCTGTTTACAAGTGAGGAAGGAAGCTTCCTCCCTAGGCCTTACACCCCCCTTCCCTTTGTGCCTCCTCCCTGGGAACCGGTGAGTTATCGGGGTGCTGCCCCCGTCATTGTTCTGGAGCACCAGGTCCAGAGTTGGGTGCGTTCTGCGCTGGCATGCCGATCTGAGGGTTCTGCTGAGCCCTCAGTATGTGACCCAGATCCCGCGCCATGTTTTGAAACTGGCGCTCTAACTGGGAAACCCGCTCAGGCTGATACGGGGCCCTGTTTTCTCCCCTGGGCTGATCCCGGGAAGGGTAGCTATCCCTTCTTTGGTAGTACCCCTGGTTGGGAAGATTTGGATACCCCTCCACCCTTGGCCTCCCCTCTCCCGGATTCGGTTGTCTGGGCTCAGGGAATTGGGGAAAGAAGGGTGGAGGATTTTGGGGCTGGAAATTGGGTGGATACCTGGGGAAAAAGTTCTGCCCAGGATTTGGAGAATTTCTGCCCTCCTGTGGGAAGTTGGGAGGGAAGTTCCCTGGGTTAGGTGCTTGGCTGGATCCCCCCCCTTGGGCTGGAGGAGTCCACACATAACCCAGGATGGGTCTGTTTCCCTTGTAACGGGGGCTTACATAATCAGGAGAGCGAGGGACCCCATTTGTGGGGCTGCCTCCCTGGCTCTTTGTCTGTGACTGGCCCGAGGACCTTCTGGGCCTAGCATTATTAGGTGCAGGTAGGTTTTTAGGCCCCCCCATCTCCAAATCTAAAACGGGGGTGACCTTTACCTCTGCCACCTTGGCAGCAGCAGGGGTGTTGTTGGCTTTGGGGTTTTTGGGCACATTATTTTTATTTTCTATTGGCTTCTGCACCTCATAGATCCGGGTCGCCTGTTCAATGACCCAGTCTAAAGATCTTTTCTCGTGAAAATCCCTCACGAGCTGGGTCATTATGTATTTGGGCAAGGCATGGAAAAACGTATTAATAAATTCTCTGCTATCCGTGCGCACCCTTCTTGTGGTCTGTGCAAAAGCACGCTTTAACTCCTACACAAATTCTTGTGGGGCCTGATCCTCCCCACATTGTAAATTGTAGGCTGCCTTGCGAGCCTCTTGAGGATTTCTATGAGTAGAAAAATGTTTCAAGATGGCCGCCTTATAGGTGGACCATCTTAAATGATTTTGGTCCTCCAGCCCCGCAAAGAAACTGGAGTATTCTGGTGAGAATGTCCATTTGACGTACTGGATGCAGCTACTGCTGTCCTTCAAATGGAAAGTCTCCATCATTTGCTCATAGAGCTCCAAGTGTTCCCATACAGAATACTTGGCGTTCTTATGATAAGGCGTGATAACACTCCTTATTGCCTTTATTTGCTTCAATGGGTCCTTAAGCAAGGCCCTTTTTGCCTTATTGGCCTTTTTGGTTCGGGTAACCCTGGTCCATTCATCCTCTGACTCAGAGGCACTGCTCCCAGAGGTTCCTGTCTGATCTTCCAGGTTTTCCCGGATTCTGCGAGCCTGGGAATGGCTGGCAGAATGTGGGGACCTGGTCTCCTGTGTCCTGCGCCATTCAGTGGAGTCTTCAGATTCCTCTTTGCTGCCAGGATTTGATGGGTACCCCCCCCCCCGCACTGACCTAACTGGGCAGAAGTTTTCAGGATGCCCTTAATGGGCCTATTCTCCTGGGGTTCCCCACGAAATTGCACTGTGCTTGGGTGCCCATACCCGGATGCCCGCCCATCCATTCCTGGGAGGTACTGGCATATGAGCCCCATGCTTCTGGCTGGATAGTAATCTGCCATCCCTGTGGCCCGGTGCTCATGCGCGCCAGGGGACATGGGGGTGGCAGAGTCCAGGGACTGAGAGAGATAAAGGCCTCTGGTACTAGGGCTCCTGAGGTTATGCTCAGGAGTTTCCCTTTCCCAGCGAACCTGGTCTCTATACGCCCCTGCTCCCTGTTGCAATGCAAGAGCCTGCGCCTTCAGTTCCTCAGTTAAGGCCTTACTAGACTCTATCAGTCTCTCCTGTATCGCTACCTGTTGTTGGAGCCTATCACTGTGCTGGCAGAGAGCCTCATTCTCTCTCTGCGTTTCCTGATTGGTCCTGGAGCACTGGGCCAGTCTTTGCTGCAGGAGGGTTACCTCCTGAGCTGTGTCCCTATTGGCCTGCTCCTGTCTTGCCAGAGCCTCCTCCACCCTCCTGGTGTGCTCTAGCAAGTCCTGGTGTTCTTTTTGGAGGTCACCCAGTCCCTGGTGGGCCAGGTGATTTTCTTCCATTTTTCTCCTTAAGTGGCAGACTTCCTGGCCTAAGGTGTCCCTTTCCTGACCAAGAGCTTGAATTTGTGACGCCAGGTCGTCCCTTTGCCTTTGGAAGGCACCAGCTTTCTGGCGCTCCTGATCAAACTCTGCCTGGGTATCTAGGTCTTTCAGGATCAGTTTATTGCTCTCCTCTTTCTCTCTGTCTAGTTGGATTTGCAGGGTGGCTACCTGCTCTGTGCATGCCCTGTTGAAATTGATCTGTTGCTCCAGCTTTTTCTGGCTCTGCAGTAGGGAGTCCAAACTGTCTTGGTGTTCCTTCTGCAAAGCCAGAATTCTGGTATCCTGGTCAGCCTTTTCCTGTTGCAGGATATCCATATCCTTCTTTATTTTAATGATGTGCTGTCTACTCTCATTTTCTGACTCCTGGCTCCCCTGCAGCCTCTGCTCAGAAGAGACCAGGTCAGATTGGACCTTCTCTAACGCCATCTGTCGCTTATTCGCCAGATCTTGGCTTTCAGTACATTTATCCTGCATGTCTCCCATATATAGGTACAGGTATGCCGCTATCCTAACCATCTTGTCTTGTTCATCCTTAGCTTTAGGAGCCATGTATAGTTCACTCAGGGCCACATGTAAGGGACCCTGATCTCTCCATGTATCTGACCCTGTTTCAGTGACCTGTTGCGTGATGGCCTGCAACCAGACCATGCGGTCCTGGTGAGTCCACTCACCTCTCACAAATAACTTATGTAAGAAGTGCTCTCTGGCTATTTTCATGTCTACTAAGGTCGTCATTCTAGAGATTGGTCTCTGTCCTGACTTACAGAAGTTTATATTTTATTTTTGCAAAACAGACCTTTTCCTTAGAGCGTTCCTTTGAGGAGTGTTTTACAGCGTAACACAGCGTGGTGATCCGACCGGATATGTGTATCTGGTCAGCTGGCACACTGTATTAATCTGCACAAGTGATAAATCTAATCCAAACGTCCCGCTCGAGCCCCCAATTTGTAAGAGGATTCAATTCAACACTACAGCTAAGTCAACGCCTAGTCTAGAATACTGAATGAAAACCCTTATTGATATATCCTTATGTCCAGTTCATGCGTTCTGGATGACTACCCCTATATAACACCCCTCTCTTGGAATCCCCCTGATCCCGCTGAGCCAAGAAGTAGTTCTGTTTTGCAAGTTTAAAAGGTTTATTTGATCATTTAAACAATAGATATATATATCACACTTAAGAATAAATTAATAATTGAATATCACACTTAATCTGAGCAGTAATTAATAATGGATAGACCGGCACTAGCACACTTCTTTATAATCAATGATGAGTGGTTATAGGATGGATAAGATAGCAACAATACTTTGATGGTTTCAAATGGATGCAATGTGGAATGAAATGCAGTACAGAAAATAACTTGATAGGATTTCAGCAAAAGACAATGTAATCACTTTCTTGGACAATTCACCCCCCCTTTTATGCAATGCAAGGAAATGGAAGGAAAGCACACAGTTCTCATGAATGCAATCAAATATAATTCAGTTCACCCCAGCAAGCTTAGATTACAGAAGTTTGAAACACAGGCCCAAAATGCTTTTATATCTGCTGGCAATGAAGTGAAAAATATGCTAAAATGCTTTTAATTCCCTCTAGAGGTTCAGGGTGAGTGGTATCAAGTTAATATTAGTCCAGGCTCACTCTAGCAATGATTCAGGGATGGTTCTTAAGAGGCAAACGAATTTTTTTTGCAAGGAAAGCAAGGAAGCTGCTGTTTTCACACGTGGAGAAATTTGCAAATCGTGGTAAAATTCGCGAGTGCGTTTTTCGCGATTGCAAAAGTATAGGGAATAGGAATGCGGTTCTAGGTTTGTTGAAAAGCCAAGATTCCCAGCTTTCAGAAGAAAGTTACTGCAAGTCTCTAAGACAAACGGTCACGGAGATATGAGCGATATGGTAAAGGTCGTTTTTCAGATTTGAAATTTTAAAGTTCAAAGTGACAAGTGACAGCTAGCAGCTAGAAATGACAGGTGACAGCTTTGCAAATGACAGGTGACAGTTAGGAGGCAGTTCTACTTAGTTTAAACTAGATTGAATTATGTTATTTTAACTAAGAGATTGGTTCTGCACAGTTCTGCTAGGTACTCACAATATATTTTAAAATAGAATGGGCCTCGCCACGGATCTGGTCAACAGGTTTTCTTCACTCGCCACGGACGGTCTCTGCGCACAGCGTCTGGGTCAGCTCTCTGGTTCTGCGAACAGCGGTCTGGGTCAGCTCTGCTCTGCCTCTGGTTCTGGATACTGCTCTGCTTTCTCTGGGTACAGCACTGCTTCTGGATCTTTCTGCACAGCCTTCTCTGGACCCAGCGCTGATCTGCACGGCTCCTGGATGCTGCTATCGCTGTTAGGTTTGCTGGATGCTGAGGCCCACTGAGAAGAGTTCTCAGTTTGTGGGTTTAGGCCCTTGCTTTGAGTTCTGAATCAAGTTCTTTGGAGTTTTAAAGTCTAAGTGTTGAATCTGGTATCTTCTGGATGTTGTGTGGTCCGGCCGAGCGCGTTGCAGCAAATGGAATTGAATGTCCCTATCTGTCCTGACTGTCTGCTTTTATGTGTTTTGAAAATGGGTGTGTGAGCAGCATCACTAGTCAGCCCCTCTCCCCTTGTCATTGGCCACTTCCTCCTCTTCCCCTTGATTGGGGGAATGAAATGAAGTGTCATCATGATGAGGTCTGTTTATGATACAGAGAACCCACCCCTGTCAACTTTACACACAATCTATATTTGATCAAAAAGACATATTTCATAGCTACACAGTGGTTTGAAATTACATGCACCCATCATGCATATCACATGAGATATACCCTGTTCAAATCTGCTCTTCCTGAGAGCTTGCATTGAGAAATGGCAACATATTACACTTTTTGGTCAGATTACCAATATCAGATTCTTACTCAAATTTACCCAAATGTGTGCAAGGCATACAGGCATTAATTGATGAAGCATCAGACTTTTCACATGCAGACATTTTAAGTAATACCCTCTTAACTGCTAGTTTGCCCCCAGATCATGCCACCGGTTCTAAAAACCTCTTAAAATGTGGGCAGAAAAATCACAAGAATTATGGTATCATTTAAATAATTATGACAAGTCCGTACTATGAGTTATTCATCTTTTTCTAAAACCATATTCTGGCTACAGGGGTGTGGTTTCCCAAGTCACATGGTGTAGAAACCAGTTTGTCCAGTTTCTGCCAGGCTCAGAGGCCCTGCCCCTCCCAGCTTCTGCCAAGAGGAAGCTGTTTTACGGTCCCCCAATAAACCATCTGCCTGGGCCCTGGAAGGCCCATTGTTCAAGAGGAAGCCATTTATGGCCACTTCAATAAACCCTCTGCCTGGGTCCTATGTTTAGTCTCTAGCAGTCCCTTGGTAATTCAATCAGAGAAGTGTCATATCCCTTTTGGTGGGAACAGCAAAAGGCAGCTAGGCCTGGGAACACAGCAGTTGTGCAAGTCTCAACTCCTGTCGGGGGTAGCTGGTCGGCAGAATTCAGTTCCTTAAGCCAGGCCCCAGCTAATGTCACTTTTAGTTACCCAGTTTTCTGCATTCAAATAAAACTAACCATTTTTACATATGCAGCTAGAATGCTGATTCTAAGTTTAAAACTATGACATTTAAACAATTGCAACCTATGTGACACTCAAAAGTAGGTCACTCATTTCTTTTAAACATTTAGGTTTTTAGTGTCTTTCAGTCCAAATTTTCTTAAACTGCTGAAATCCACAGCTCAGCCAGTCTTGTTATAAACCTTCAAGTCACTTCAGAATATAACTTTACATTGTATCCACCTCTCAGTAAGTCTTTCTTTGGCCTGCTTTGGGTTCATCTATTCAGTTTTACACAAATTTCTGGTGTTGTTTTAAACCGCCGGCTTTCTGATAGTGGTGAGTACTGGTAATGCACCCATTTTTGGGATTTAAGAAAATGAATTCCCCACAATTCTAGGTTGCTTTTGGCAATCAGCATTGCCATTCCCAATGGTTTCAGACTACTGTGTGGGTAGTCCAATGGTGGTTTTAGGCAGTGCCCTTCTGTGCCCATAACATCGGCAAAAATGAGTGGCAGCCTATTCTTCATGCATTTCCCTGTGCATTTTCTGGGAAGCTCTGGCCATCATGATGTTTTCCATGTCAGTACTGCACAGTTTTGAGGTAGGGCTCGGATGCATGGATAAAAACATCCCACAAGGGTAAAGAGTGAACAGTATTTGCTGGGAAATACCTCCTGAAGGATTGCCTGATACTAGCGTGGGTCCTGAGCACAAGAATTTGGAATTGCCAAGGTAATTGACAATGTCAAGACTTGCACTCTGCTGATTTTCCTGTCCATAAGGAAATGGAAAGCATAAAACAGAAGGAATGGGACGATACAACATAATTTCACTTTCCTTGTGGAGTCTCCCACATAATAGAACCCACATCGCTCTAATGTCAGAATTAAAATCCTGAAATCCTCGGTGGCAAGGCATTACTCTGATCATGGTCATCAGGTTGCACAGATGTGTTGGCAGATTTTGGAAGTGAGAGATAACACAACAATATTGCAATATCCAGAGTATACTAGATCAGAAGAAAAAAAACATTTTGAATTGATAGTCTGGACTTTGTAAAAGCCAGAGGGATGAATGACGATTCAAATGTATCCTATTTTCTGCGAAAAGATGATTGTGGCATGTATTCACATTATGAAAATCAGAACTATGTATTTTAGTGAGTTTAATTATTCAAAGTTAGTTATTGTCTCTAAAATCCATATTAGATTTATGAAAGGTATGATATACTCAAATTGCATGAATTGCACAATGTGCATTTGTTTTGCTACACATACATTATGACATATATTGGATATTAAGTTTCAAAACATGAAACAGATGTTTTAGATGTTTGCTTAATGTAATAGGCTTTTTTTTGTATACACTAACATATAATTCATTTGCATTTATTATTTTATGTTTCTATTTGATAATAAGTATTTTTGTTATTTTAATCAAAGTTTATTATTCTTTAGCAGGCCTACTTCCAGATGATGTTGGTACGATGATGTCACCATGTCACTGCTTACTTTGTCATACTTGACATACACAATCAGTTCCTTTTTTTTTTTAATAGCCGCAGCGTATTTGTGTTGAACCTGTGCTGATCTGGTGACTTTCCAATCCAGGTTCAGCAATTTCTATTGTTAGGAGTCATCGGGCCTCATTATGGCCCTGGCGCTCCCGGAATGAAGGGGGCCGGTACGGGACTGGCCCCCTTCATTACGAGAGCGCCGATTACGAGTTTCCCTTTGCGGGACCCGGTAAAACCAGACGTCTTTTCCGGGTCCCGCGAGGGGAAGAGGGAGGTAACAACGGGACACTTGTAATGTGCCCATTGTTACCTCCCTCCCCATTCCCATTGAGCCCTATGGGGGCTGATATGGGAATGGCGAATGGTTCCTGCAAGGAGGACTTACCGTGTCCTCCTATGTCGGAGTGACCTGGTAAATCCCCATTGCAGGAACCTAGTAATGGACACCGGTATGGAGGCAGCCATGGAGCTAACAGCTCCATGGCTGCCTACATACTCGTAATGACGCCCATTGGATCTGGAAGGGGAGTTTTCATAAACAGTCTAAAATAATAATAAGATGTTGTGGTGGTTAGTCTATTCTCATATATTTTGTATCTGTTTTACAGTATCATTGTTAGCATATATCTTCACTATTTGACTCACTTTCTGTGAGTCACAGGTACCTTTCTGTAGAGCTTTATCAAAGTTCTCTGCCAATTTGCCTTATTTTCATTGTGTATATGCTGAACATTCATTTGTTTTGTGTTTTTGGGATTGTTGGTTGCTGCACTATTTACATAGACCTATTGTGGACAGGTATTCTCATGATTGTGCTAGTTTGTATTTGTTTTCTATTGTTCAGCTTTTATTTTTTACTACATATATTTTATATCCCTTTGTGTATTATTCTCAGACTGTTCACTGATGAAGGTTCAGGGATCAAGGGATCCGTCCTTGTTTTTCTTCGTATGTATGTCTTCACATTAAATCTGTATATGATCCAAGAGAATAACTCAATAGTGATATAAACTTACTTGAACGTTATTACAGTGCTAATCATTAATATGATGTAACAAGTGCCGAGAAGGCACCTTCCTTGATAAGCTTACAGTTGTGTATTAGTGCATCTATGTGCACATATCCCAATCCATCAAAATTTGCCAAAATGTCCGATTGATTACAGGAAATATCAATAATAGTGACAAATAAACTGATGTCAGTAAATTCCATCAAAAATATTGTCACATTTCAGATCAAAACATATAATTGCAAGAAAGCATGATTCATGGCCATGTGAGTAGATATCAGTGGAAACAGGCGAGATAGAGGGAAGAACCACATAAAGGGAGATAAGGCAGTTTCAGTGCATAGGAAAACATGTACAAATAGTATAAATGCAAAAGTATCAAATTGAAAGAAAGGAGAGAGAATAAGAGAAATGATCTGGTTAGTGTGTGTGTTAAGTAGTAGATAACTGAAGTACTGAAAATATGAAAAAACCTTCTCATTAACTTGTACTGAGTGCTTGGCGGCTGGAAGGTATAATAGGTGAATCAAACACCATAGATTCTAGGCATAAGTATTCACCCATAATTTGGCTGGGACTGAGTCACTTCTCTTTTCCAGTGAAAATGTCCAATTTTCGTGTTGGTCCTACATTTTGACTTCTGTACAAACAAGGACATATATCTAGTTTGCGTAAGCAGCGAGCAAGTGTACGGGGTAAAACAATGGCATGACGGGTTTCATTAAAGTTGTGTTGTATCCGATGTGTTGGGCTTGTACCAGTTAATGGTAAGTGTATGGGGTAAAACGATTACATGAGCCATGTCATTAGAGTACACTTGTGTCAGTATCCGATGTGTTGGGCTTGTACCAGTTAATGGTATGTGTATGGGGTAAAACGATTACATGAACCATGTCATTAGAGTACACTTGTGTCAGTATCCTATGTGTTGGGCTTGTACCAGTTAATGGTATGTGTATGGGGTAAAACGATTACATGAGCCATGTCATTAGAGTACACTTGTATCAGTATCCTATCTGTTGGCCTCGCACCAGTTAATGGTATGTGTATGGGGTAAAACGATTACATGAGCCATGCCATTAGAGTACACTTGTGTCGGTATCCTATGTGTTGGGCTCGTACCAGTTAATGGTATGTGTATGGGGTAAACGATTACATGAGGCATGTCATTAGAGTACACTTGTGTCGGTATCCTATGTGTTGGGCTCGTACCAGTTAATGGTATGTGTATGGGGTAAAACGATTACATGAGCCATGTCATTAGAGTACACTTGTGTCGGTATCCGATGTGTTGGGCTTGTACCAGTTAATGGTATGTGTATGGGGTAAAACGATTACATGATCCATGTCATTAGAGTACACTTGTGTCAGTATCCTATCTGTTGGGCTCGCACCAGTTAACGAGAATGGATGGAAAGCATGTCTTACAACTTAATGCTATGGACAATTGAGAGGAGAACACTAGAGCAGAAGTACCTCCATGAATATGTAAGGCTGTTGCAGCCCTTGAATTGTGTACCATGCATCTTACCTGTCGTTCAGTGTAAACATATGTGCCGAGTTCGGCAGTGGCGTTCCTGTCCATGGCTGCCATATTATCCAGCATATAAAAAGTTGTGACATACCTCACACCTGACTTGACGAGTCGTGATGTAATCAACCCAACGTTAGTTATTGTGTGTCATGCCTCCCTGAAAAAAGTCTGCATGAATATCGGTGTGCATCCCGTAGTATATAAATGCAGAATAACGCATACATGGAAATCTCATGTCAAAACTCCCCGAGATCATCTCTCAAATAATCCTAAAACTACGAGCTGAGACAAACTGGGCCTCATTACACGGACGGCGGTAACCATGGCGCTATTAGCACCATGGTTGCTGCCGGTATTTTACCGAGTCCGCCTTGGTGAATGGGGGAATTACCGCCCCATTCCAAGGTTTGTGGGGGCGGTAATTCCCCATTCTCCAAGGCCCTTCCCCATTCCCATTTGAGCCCCTATAGGGCTCAATGGGAATGGGGAAGGAGCAAATAACGGTACCGCTATTAGCGGTACCGTTATTTGCCCTGAAGTCCCTCAGCTGGTCCCTTCCTTAACGTGTGATCTGGCCACACGTTAAGGACTGGACCCGCTGAGGGACCTCGTAGTATGGCCCTAAGGGATTACCGGCACCAGTGCCCTTACCGGTGCCGGTAATCCCTTAGCGCCATCCGTGTAATGAGGCCCACTGTCTTTAGGCAAAGTGGCCTGAAGCTGGTTTGCTGGAATACGCGAAGTCCAGGTTTTTTGAAAAGGAAACAACTTAGGGGGTAATTCATAGAATTTGGCCCACAAGTGGCGCACGCGGCTGGCGCACAGAGTGCGCGTGCGGCAGTCTGCACCAGCCGCGAGCGCCAAAACCCATTTAGGCGCACAGTTTATTCATGGATTTTTACATCCATAAGCAGCCGTGGCGCAGAGTGGAGCAGTGTCCCTGCAGCAGCACCAGTTACGCCCCCAACCCCGCCCCATGCGCCAAAAACATTGCACACATCCAGTACATGGCGCAAAGGACATTGGACCAGCATACAGCCCCACAACCAGGAAAGTGCATGTAAAACTCACCGCAAACCCCTCAGAATACACGTATCCCGCTCGCGCCATCGAAAACGCGTGTAAAACTCCCCGCGCACCCCTCGGAATACACGTACCCCGCTCGCGCCATCGAAAACACATGTAAAACTCCCCACAAATCCCTCGGAATATACGTACCCCGCTCGCGGCAGCGAAATTGCGTGTAAACCTCCCCGCGCACCCCCGGAATACACATACCCCACTCACGCCAGGCCTATCGTGTGTGAAACTCCACGCGCACCCCCGGAATACATGTACCCCGCTCGCGGCAGGCCTATCGCGTAAAACACTTCACACGCACCCCTCGGAATACATACCCCGCTCGCGCCAGCAAAAACACATGGAAAAAGTCCCCCCTGTGGAGTGGGCTCCCTGCAGAGCATACCCAGGGTGGATGGGCTGCCTGCGGGGAATGCCCATGGGTGATGGGCTGCCTGCGGGCTATGGACTGGGGTAATGGCCTGCCTCTGGGGCATGCCCAGGGGTGATGGGCTACCTGCGGGCTATGGACTGGGGTGATGGGCTGCCTGCGGAGCATGGGGAGGGTGGATGGGCTGCCTGCGCATATTCTGGGGGTGCGCATGTCATTTCACACGCGATAGGCCTGGCGCGAGCGGGGTATGTGTATTCCGAGGGGTGCGTGTGAAGTTTTACACGCAATTTGGCAGTGTGTGCCCTCCCGGTGTGCCCCCCCTCCTCATGCCCCACAGACAGCCAACACCACAGGGGACCACCCCACACCCCAGAGTATGCCCCGCAGGCAGCCCATCACCCCTGGGCATTCCCCACAGGCATGCCACATGGCACCATGCACTTGGGAGTCCCGACACATGTCCCCCACCCCCATTGACGGGCACCTGCCAGCAGGCCCCGACACATGTTCCCCACCCAAATGGATGGGCACCTGCCAGCAGGCCCTGACTCATGTTCCCCACCCCCATTGACGGGCACCTGCCAGCAGACCCCGACACATGTCCCCCACCCCCCCCACCATTGACGGGCACCTTCCAGCAGGCCTCGACACATGGGCCACCAAACAACATGTCATAACAAAACAGACCCATGACCCTAATGCCAACCCAAAGCCCCCCTTCCCCTTAGTATAAGCACGCTACCATCCACTACACCCACTCCCAAATTACCCATGCCATGAGAGTCTCAAAAGAACCAGCTTGGCCATGCAGGAGTGTACAACAGAGCCACTCAGTGGCAACACATGACTGAGGCAATGCTCATAGAGACATGCACAAAACCAATGAGAGTCCACCACACCAATAATGAAGGAATATGAAATGTATTGAAAAACATAATGAAACAATAAAATGAAAAATCAAATGTGCAAATAAAGAAATAATGAATGGAAAAAAATAAATGAAAGAATTCAAATGTAAAACAAAAATCCACAACAGGAAACTAGAATAGTGGTCCATTGTCATTGTCCATATAAAGTACATAAAAAAAGTATAAAAAAGATTTATCCATGGTAAGTTCAAATAACGAAAGTATGTACAAGTCTTGAACTATTCACAATGCAACTCCAAAGGGTCCATGATCCCAAAATAAAAGGAAACGTACCAAAAAAACTACACAAAATAAATAATATATATATAAAGTGGAGCAATGTCCATGAACTCCAAAAGAAAATACTAAACAAAGGAAACCTAACCGTAAAGAACTATGTACAAAGGCGGCGGGCAAGTCCTATGCCTCACTCTTCGATGTTCTGGGCCAGGGCATCATTGAACTCCTCTTCAACGTCCCGGAGGCGGGCCTCTCCCCTGTCCTCGAGGTCTCGCAGGGATGCAGCCATGGCCTCCTCCAACTCCCTGCGAATGCCTCGAGGCACTCAGCCCGCCTCAATGCCCTACGCATGGAGTTCTCTGCCCTGACCATAGAGAGCCATGCCTCTTCCGCTCGCTGCCGCTACACATTTATTTGCTGCCCCAACCGCTGCCACAAGGAAGACACTCGCAATCCAGGGTCCTCCTGCCCTCTGGCCGATGCCTGTCCCTGTGATGTTGATGGCCCCGAGCCATCATCGCTCCCACCTTGAACCTGCTGCTGCCGTGCATGTGCCCTGCCTGTCGATGCCTGCACGTCCTCCTCCTGCTGGGGTCCAGTTGTTGGGGCGGCCACCCCTGCTGGGCCTCCGACTCCCGACTGTGGCAGGGATGTGTCCTCCACCAGCCGGGCCGCTGGGTCAGGGGCAGCTCCACAGGGTGCCCAGGTGATACTTGGGCAGCAAGATGGCACGGAGGACGCCTGACGCATAGGGGGTTCAGTTGAGGAGGGGGTTGCCAGAATTTCCAGCACACGGAGGAGCCCAGCCTTGCCGACCCGTCCTAGTAGGTCGACAAAGTCAATGAGGTATTCGAAATGACATGCATTGTCCTCACGAGAACCATGCACGTCATCCCGAATACCATGTTGACGCAACGCCACCCCAGCTAGGACAGGCTCAACACGGTCCTGGAATGCCACGTCCGCAGGGAGAGGAAGGCCAGTTGTTGTGTGCGCATCCCCTCCCTGAAAACGGGTCAGAACGGAGGCATCCATATTGGTGCCGGATGATGCAGTCACAGGATCGGGGACAGGATTACACATAGACACCTCTGTGGCGGCCTGTGCTGCCTCTTGTCCTGCCCCTGGACTGCACCACTAGCACCAGTAGAATCCACCCCTCAGGCCACATGCGTGGGCCTTCCACAGCCTCCTCCTCAACCAAACCCCCCACCAACCTGGATGACTCTGTGCCGTCTTCCTCCATAGGCCCCTGTGCAGGCTCAGCTGCCCCTTCTGCTGCTGAGAAGTCCACCTCCAAACTCTGCCTCTTGGACCTTCCCTCGGCAGCTGCGGCCGCGGACGCAGCACCAGACTCCTCACTACCCGAAGAGATGACAACCTGGGAGGGGGGCTGGGCCTGGCGTCTCCTGCTGGCGGTGGGATCCCTGCCACTGTGCTCCACAGCACCGTCTCCGCCCTCTACATCAGTTGACGCTGACGACAGGGAGAGACAGAACACAGGCATCAGGGAACTGTACAATGGTCTGATACACACATGACAGTTGCACATGAGTGGCAGTCTCAAACTTAACAGTTGGCATCACACTCCCCAACACACATATCAATTCAACCCACACACATGCGCAAATTAACAGGAATCGTGCAGCAGGCAGCATCATCCATACACATACATTAGCATGAACATCAGAAGGTTAGCGTGATGTCACATGCAACACAGGGTGTGCCGAACACATGCACACACGCCACCAGACATACATGCATCTGTACATTTCCACCACCTGTCACAGTGCAATCATCGGCAACTATGTCACATCTGCCAATGGGGTTCCTACATATCTGTGTCACATGCATCCATGGCGTATCACATTTGCACACATGTCAAACACACACATGCACATGTATGCTGTGCACGTAAATGAAGGTGGAACCAGCATCCATGTGTCACACCCCAACCATGCCATAGTAGATACACAGAAATGCTAACATGTGTGCATCCCCACATGCATTCGTGCATCATGCATTTGAACACATACACCATTGATGTGCCTCACACATGACTGGACACACATGCGGCAGGCTCAAGTCCCTGTGCATACACATCCATACATGGGCTTTTCAAGACATATGTCCAAGCTGCACACACCTGGCACACCTCAACATGCACTGCGTCCAATCAGTACACATGGACACTTACCGCTCGACTCCGGACAGGTATGCCTCTCAAGAACCTGGAGGTGAAGCGCTCGGCGTATACATTCCAGGACCCTCATCTGGTCGTTGTTAAGGTGGACCCGGCACCCTCTGCATCCGCTGCCTCCAAGAGGCGCCGGGCCTTACTGAGGGTCCTGGACCTGAAGTCCTCCCATCACTTCCGGACGTGTCATATGTCGTGGGCTGCACCCCCTCCATGTTGATGGCAGCCACAATGTCCTTCCAGATCCTCTTCCATCCATCATTTTTGGCGCATGGTCTTCCGAAGAGGGCATCATAATGCACCAGGACTTGCTCCACCAGGATACCAACTTCTGCGGCACTGAAGCTGGTAGCCCTCTGCCTCTCTGGCTGGGGGTTGCCAGTGGTGTCTGATGGTGTTTCCCCGACATGGCAACCCCCGAAGCAGGTGTGGGTGGGCAACTGGGTCCTGGGGCTAGGCTGTGGAGCGATGGTACAGCAGTTATGATATGGCATTTGTAACGCACCTATACACAAGGGTTTCAAGTGTTTCAAGGCGCGACAGTTGGAGTCTTCTGTGCCAGCAGGTGTGGTCACAGCAACTGGACCCCTGCAGATGGCTGACATGCAGGCACCAAATGGCAGGGCACATGGCCATCAGGCAGGCAGGCAGCCGCAGATGGCAGGTGGGAGTCTGCTCGGGGGTCTGGGGAGCTGGATAATGGCCTTCTGGGCAGGAGCGTGGTCTTCCATGTGTTGTCGCGTGGCCAGCTTGATACAGAGTGATTTGGCATGTGAAAAAAGAGCACGTAAGCGTATAATTCGAGGAAAGGCCCTTAGCGTGTAAGCGCATATGTGACGAAACATGTGCACGGGGGTTTCCCTGGCACGGGTTGAAGGTCCCACGTGGGTTTCCATCGCTTTGTATATGCTTTTTGTGGAAAGTGGTGCGTGTGTTTTCCAGGCGTTGGGGTTCACACGCGATTACTTCACAGTGGCTACAGTGCGTACTTCTTCTTTTGGCGTGGGTGTTGGCTACGCGTTCTTCTTCTACAAGCAAGGCAGACGGTGAGTCGCACACGCTATTTTTAATAATGCGGGTGTCCCTGTTAGGCACGTACCCCTTTTTTTCTGGGCCTATTTATTTATTTATTTATTTATTCACATTTGTTACGCGCACATCAGCCTGTGGGCATTGTGGCGCTGGTTACAGTGGATATTCATATCTTAGTTACAGTAGTCACGTAAATACATACAGCATGAAGATGGCATTGTGGCTTGTAGCGCATATGTACAGATATCATAGTAGTGCGCAAGTATATACAGTGAGTTAGCAGCTAGTTGTAGAGTGTAATTTTTAGGTTTTTTCGGAAGGCCTGAAGAGAGGTTTCCGCTCTGAGGGCTGTGGGTAACGTGTTCCAGAGTTTAGGTGCCAGATAGGGGAATCCTAGACCTCCTGCTTTGGCCCTGGTGATTCGTGGCACTGTGAGTTGGTTGGTGTACTCTAGTCTAGTGGGTCTGGTGGATTGTGTTCTGACTAGAGAGTCCGATAAGTAAGAGGGTGCTGTTAGGTTGATGTATTTGTGTGCGGTGGAGAGAATCTTGAAGGAGATTCGGTCTTTAACTGGTAGCCAGTGAGCGTTTTTTCTTGCTTGGGAGATGTGCTCTCTTTTGGGAATACTTAGAGCTGCTCTGAGAGCTTTGTTTTGAGTGGTTTGGAGTCTGGCTAAGTTTTTTTTTATGTCCCTGCTAGGAGGGAATTGCAGTAATCCAATTTAGCTCCTATTGTCGCTCTTGCAATGGAGAGGCAATTGTCTTTTGTTAGAAACGGCTTTATAGCATTGATTAGTTTGGTAGCGGAGGATGATACAATGGCGCTAACTTGCTTATCCATAGATAGTGTAGCATCAATGTGGACTCCGAGCGTTTTAACTAACGAAAGGACTGGGATGATACAGTTGTCAATGCAGAAGTTTTGATAGGTTGGACTCAATTTGGCTAGCGTGGATTTTGACCGAGAATGAGGATTTCAGTTTTATCCCCGTTGAGGCATAATCCATTGGTGGCCATCCAGGCTTGGATTGTGGAGTAAATTTGTTGGAGGGTAGAAGCGTCTTTGATATAGCTCCCCGTGAGGGGAAGGAGCACCTGGGTATCATCGGCATAGTTTGTGTATGTGATCCCAAGTGCATCCAGTTTATCGAAGAGTGGCTTTGTAAATAGATTATATAGCATAGGGGCAGTACAGGATCCCTGGGGAACACCACAGTGTATGATAGTGGGTTCAGCGTTTGCTATATTGGAGAACACTTTCATGGCTCTGCCTTGTAGGAAGGACGTGATCCAAGTTGCTGCGTGATTGGAGAAGTGTGCGGCATGTGTGAGGTGGTTGGTGAGGGTATTATGGTCAACGAGATCAAACGCTGCTGAGAGGTCTAGGAGCAGGAGTAATGCAGGCTTACCCATGCCAAGGATGGAAGTGATTTGGTTTTTCAAATCTAGTAATGCGGTTTCCGTTCCGTGTCCTTTGCGGAACCATGATTGTCTCTTACCAAGGATAAAGTTCGTTTCGAGGTACAGTGGATTTGCCTGTGGGCAGCCTTATCTAGTATTTTAAGAAGAAATGGGACAGTTGTAATTGGTCTATAATTATTTGGTTGGGAGGGGTCTAATGTAGGTTTTTTTTAGGAGAGGACGTACCCACGCCTCTTTGAGGCAGTTGGGGAATATACCTTTTTTGAATGAGGTGTTTATGAAGGTGGTGATTAGTGGAGCGAGCTGCTCCACGCATTCTTTGATAATTTTAGGGGGGCATACATCGCCCTTGCATAGCGATGGCTTGAGATGTTTTAGGATGTCTAAGACGTCTGTCTCAGATATTTCAGAGAAGGAGAAATTTGGATGGATGATATCTGAGCGTTTGTGGTGGGTTTGCTTCTGGTGCTTCTGTTTAGGTAATGCGTTGTAATGGTCAGAGATTTTGTTCTGGAGGAGGTCTATTTTTTTTAGCATGGCAGGTTGTATGTTGGAGCACCAGGCTGCATCTTTAACGATTTTGTCTGTGCAAATGGGAGGTACTGTTAATTCTTTAAAGATGGTAAATAGCTCTTTGGAATGTGAGTTGGCCAAGGCAATTCTGTTGTTGTAGGATTCTGATTTGGCTTTGAATATAGATTCTTTGTATTTTTTAGTGATGGTTCGGAAGATATTTTTAGTGTTGTCACAGGACCTACTAGCCTGCGTGTTGATCACGTACGAGATTTTTAAGTTCCTGTCTGCCACAGCGTACTGTGTGTGTTTTTTACACGCACGTGGGCTACAGGGGTCGCTTAACTCTTTTTCTTGCTTTTTTGGGATGCCTGAGCGTTGCGTGACATGTCATTTCTCCTAGGGGGCCACATAATGGGACATTCATCGGAGCTGTATATACGTGTTTGTTGTTTGCGCACACTTTTGTAATGCGCAGGGACGCTACCGCCTGCCTTCGTGTGGCGGACGTGTTTAGGCCTGTGCGTGTCTTTGGCTGTGCGTGGGTTTCCCCTATTCGATTCCTTGAATACGCGTGGTTCGCGTGCGTGTGGACATTCCGTGAACTTCCCAGCAGTACATCCCCAGTTGTGCCTTTATTTTCACACGTTGTTCCCCATTCTGCATGTTCCGCCCCGTGTACCGCCCCCTGTTTGGTGTGTGCGCTTTCGCTGTGCGTGTTGCGCATGGCATTCGGGATGTTGAAATGACGTGTGCGCCCGTGTGCGCCACGCACGGTTTTGGCGCACATCCTGGGGAAAACACGCGCAGGCCCTTCCATGAATCGCACAAGTGCGATTCGCACGCATGCACTGGGTTTTTCATGCTTGCGCCAGCTTGCGGCACTAATTTCAGCGCACATTTATTCCATGAATTACCTCCTTAAAGAAGATCTTCTGGGGCCAAATGACATCTTAATACTTCAGGAAACCTGGTTAGTAAATCCAATCGAGATTGAGGGCTTTTCAATCCAGAAACTTCAAGCATCTCAAAAAGCCAAAGGCAGACTGTCGGGGGTCTACTACTCGCTTTTAAAATATCCACCATTAAATTGATTACCTCATTATGCAACAATGCTTTGGGAATACAAGCATGTAAAATAGAGATGAAAATAGACATTCCACATCCTGAATTGGTAATCATTAACATCTATTGAAATCCCGCCAGCTCAACTCTCCGGTACTTTCTGGCAGAACTGGACTCCCTGGACAGAATAAATATTCTGTTAGTGGGTGATTTCAATATAGATTTTACCATCAATGATTATGGTAAATCCTTGCAAACAGGAAAAAAAACTTTCAAGAAAAGGCCAAATGTGGCTAGATTTCCTGGCTTCATTGGATCTAGAGTGGATTCAAGGGAAGTCCATGGAAAGTGAATATGCTGTGGTGACTTGGCGCCGGGGAAATCTGGACTATGTCTTTGTGTCACCAGAATTGTCCTGCCTTCACTCAAGCCTTGACATAAAACATTAAGGAGGGAGTGATCATGCAATGATGGAACTTGCCTTCCCTGACTGACAAAGTCATCAATGCATTAAGATTGGGCAAGAAATGGAGGGCCTCAAGGGAAAGCTGAGAGTGATAAAATATAAGCAAGGGGGGAAAACCCTAAACAAAAAACTAGGAGAAATCTCGAGCTTGACCTGGAAGGAAGAATCCCACCCAGAGAAATTTGGAAAATTCATCTGGTCTATTCATCCACCAAGCAAGATAGGTGCAATCCCGAAACAAGAACACCTTCACATCTTTAATGAAGAAACTCAAAGGAAAAAAAGGGAATTTAGATGCACCATGCACAATTTTTAAAAAAAGATTAGTGACCAGTCCACCCTCTATTGTGAGTTAAAAAAAGCAAAGCAGTCCTATAGGAACTGGTCAAGAAATCAGAGGCACCTAAGGATGCAACAAGATGGAGAACAAATGTTGCATCTTCTAAATGCAAATAACTCCAGGAATTTCTGGGCGGTGTTGGGTCAACTAGAAACAGGTATTAACCGCTCTGTAATCTAGTTCCAGAATCAAAGTGGGTGAAATACCTTTCCGAAAACTTCAAACCTCAAGGGTCATCGGAATTTTTCATGGTCACGGACTCTCCCTGGTCTCTTTCTTTTGATGAAAATGATATTCTTGAACTAATATCTAAGTGTTCCACATCTAAAGCCGCCGGCCCAAATGGTTTAACCTACCAGGTTTTGAGAAACAATCCAAAACTTTGGGCAGAGCTCTTGAACCTCCTCTTTCAAGAAATTTTGAAGACTTGCATATTTCCTCCTTCGTGGAAGAACGCGCGTGTGAGTTCATTCTTCAAGGGGGCCATCGGCTAAGCCCGCAAAACTATCGCCCAATCACCCTCCTTGACATTGACAGCAAGCTCTTCATGCAGCTACTTCTGAGAGAGTTAACACACTGGGTGGAGTCAAGGCAGATCCTATCATGCCATCAAACAGGGTTTAGAAAAGGATTGTCCACCAGTCTCGCTTAATCTTAAATCTGGTAGGTGACAAGACAAAGGAGAAATTGGACACACCTCTCTATGGGGCTTGGGTAGACCTATCCAAAACTTTCGATCATGTGGTCAGATCCCTGCTCTGGCAAAAACTACACAGCTGGGGGATTCCAGATTCCCTCTTAGTAATGTTAATTGATCTGCACAGAAACACCACCTTATGACTGCGGCTGGATGAACAAGGTCATCTGTCTGAACTAACAGGTCTTTAGAGGGGTAAGGCAAGGCTGCATGGGTGCACCATTGTACTTTTTCCTATTTCTCTCATACGTAGGAGACTTTCTGTTCTCTTCAGCGATGGCCAGTCCAGTGATAAATGGAAGGAGGTTGCACTGGCTGGCTTACGCTGATGACATTGTGCTACTGGATAGGTCTGCAGTGGGCCTTCAACGTCTCCTAGATAAACTCAGTGAGTATGCCAGCTTAAATGGGCTTACAGTTAACCCCTTGAAATCCAAAATTCTAATCTTCAAACATCCAAAGAAGAAAATTGGATATGGAAATTCTTTTTTGGACGGGAAAGCCATCCCCCGTGTCGAAGAACTCATATATCTTGGCTACAAGATCTTTGCCTCCCCTGAAAACAATAAAGTTAACACGGCAATCATGGAGAAGGTTGTACTAACAATACTGCAAATGAAAAAACTGAATGCAAAATATTGCAAATTCTCCATTTTACCCCTAATCAGATTGAACATGGCTAAAGCAGTCCCAGCTCTACTGTATGGCTTAAAAGCAAAACCACTACTGTGGCACACAAATTGGAACAAACTAGACGGCCTACTTTGGAAGAACACTCTGGCTCTCCCAATGTGCACCTCAATCTCGAGCCTACGTTTTGAACTTGGTTTAGTCTCATTAGGGTGCAGCGCAGATCAGAAGCTAATCACATTATATCGTTAAATCATCACTGCAAAGAAGGATTCCCTTTTCTTTGATGTGAATTAGCACCTTAAAAACTCGAGATCCCAGATACTTCTTAGTTTGGAGAAGAAAACAAGAGGAATCCTAAATCGGCTCGAGCTGAACTTGGAAACCCTAACGTCAAACCCATTGAAAGTAAAAAAAATCACTAGAATTATGGGACTGGATTGACACAATTGCCAGCATGAGATCTCTTAATCCTCCAAATCGATGATTAAAGGTATAAAGAAAGCTGGGTGGTCTAGCACAATATATACAGAAATTCCCAGACAAAACAGTAGAAAACATTTTTGAGACTCAGACTAAATATAGCCCACATCGGGGAAATATTGGCAAGAAGAAACTAGGGGGACCAGGCAAAAGAACTCTGTGGACAATGTGAATCTCCTGGTAAACAATCAATAATACACTTATTAATGGAGTGCAAAGGCACCTGTGAAGCCAGATTATTGTTATTTAGGATATTTGTGGCCAAAGAGGAGAGCCTAATATCAGAGTTTTTTTGGGACAGAATGATAGCCAGACAAGAGACTATGCTAACAGTCTTGAAAATAAGTTCCATCACAATATAAAAGAAGACATCAGTATCATGAAAATACTGCTGTTACATTGTCTGTTCCCCTCTGGTTTCCTTTCTTTTCGGCTTCTTACGTTTTTTCATACATTTATATTTCTTCTCCTTCTTTTTTTCTATTTTTATCATTCTTTTTTTTGTTTTTTGCTCTTTTTTGGGTACCTTTTGATGTTGGTTTTTTTGTAAAGGTTTTGATTGTTAAAACCAAAACAAATAAATAAAAAAAAGAAATGCAGAATAACGACTCGCTAACTAAGTGGCAAAATCTTTCTTTTGTTCACGTTATCAGTACATCCTGCAAGCGGGTCTCCGAAGGTGGGCATATGGGATGGTTACATATGTTGAGTGCCGGAATTGCTGAATGTGGGGTCCAAAGAAGTGAACCATGGTTCTGTTTCTCAAAGTTGTGATTAGAGGTTAAAAGGCAAAGTCCATAAACATTCTGGTTATCATATATGGGTCATTAATGAGGTGGATAAGGTGCCAGGTTAGAGAAAACTATAAGATAAGCAAAATATGATGACTGGTTAAAAAAGAGTGACTCGAAAGAAACCAATATCAACTGGTTCCAGAGGTTTGGGGGGAGTACAGATTTTTAGGGGAGCTTGACTCCATGAGAAAGTATCACGGGGGTGCTATGCTAACATGTTATCAACAATGAAATACAATTTCATTAAAAAGAAACAATTACATCAAATCAGCAATCAAATTCAGTAACAGTGTACCGAAACAGTACATAATTAGGATTACAACACATGTTACAAAAACATAGTCATCTCATGATCAGTCATGACCCCTTGATGTACAGTTCTCATTTTGAATATCATTCTGGACTCTTTCTACCATAGCTTAAGTTCTCTGTCTCCTCCTCTCTTTCCCTTATTGACTCGCTGTAAACCAATGAAGCTCACTTTGCTCTTGTCCTCCTGTCGGGGTTCTTTCTGCTGGTGTGTTGCCAAAGGTAGTCTTGGGTCTTGGCTCCTAGCATACTGAATGTTCATGGATGCATATCCTGAGCTCTCTGACTGTACTATCAATGTCCACATTCTTACAAATACAAACAATAGCATACACCACACAGTTTGTTTTGCAGTTAATGAACGGTTAAATAAGTATTGTCCTTTTCGCATCAATATATAAAGATTCGCTTTTATCCTTCGCATACTGACACATGCAGCAGGTCCCACACTTGTAAAAAACGCCTCTATCCCTTTGTTTCCACCACTCTCCCATTGTTTACTTATTCGACATAAATGAGGGACACAGCTATTTCTGCAGGATGGGGGGTTTTGTTTATTGCTCAGGTATGTGTCATTAGCTCTGTCCAGCTGCAGAAGATTTCAGACTGTGACATAAGGCATAGTCACAATATCTTGGCATTTGCTGCCATCCAAACAGCAGGGAACAGTTATACCCTAGCACAGGAATCTGAGTATCTGTATGCAGACACAACTGCTACACCTGGATAATGCTGCATGCTGTTTTTCTCCACTTAGTGCAATGTGGATAGTGGTTTGTTCCAGATATGTTCTCTTAACAAGGAATTATCCAAGATATTTTAAAGGAGGTGCCCACTCTAACATGTTCACAAAGTTCTTTTCTATCAAAGGCATGCTCTCCTTACAGACATTGTTTACATGGAAGAGCGAGGAGTTCCTCCTCCCTGTGTTGACGTGCTCCAAATCCCATTGCAGCTACAACAGCAGAAAGGTCCTTACTATGTGGACCCAAAATTTCCAATGAGGGGACGTTTCCATCATTTCTGGGCTACATGAGTGGACACTGATTTATAGGCACACAGCATCATCAAGGATGGCTACTGCATGGAGTTTTGGGAACTCCCTCAAGTATCCAGCATCGTCACTCCTTTCCCCAAGAATGTTCTAAAGACAGCAGCCATGTTCTATTGGATTTAATAGATGATAAACAAGGTAGACATTGTTAAGGTCTCAAAGGCAGATCAATGTGAAGGCATTTTGTCCACTTATATTTCTGGTGAAAAAACCTTTGAGGGATTTCCAGCCAGGTTCTGACCTCAAACAGAGGAAACATGGCATTACTATCACTGTTTCTTTATGTAACACCTCAGCAGTCCAGCCTGGAAAATGGGTTACCTCTATAGTGTTTGAGGACACTTGCAATCCATGCAGCCCATCAGAGATACCTTGGTATATGACACTGACCATCATTTCCAGGTTCACCTCCTTTGCCTGGCATTGGCCTTAGAGTTTTTAGGAAGCTGCCGCTGCATTTATCAGCCTTTGCCACATTGAAGGCACAGGTTTCCAGTCTTACCTCAGTGATTGGTTGATTCATCTCCCATCACAATTAGAATGCCATCATCACTGCAGGAGGGAGGGAGAAGTCCAGTAGCATAATTCAACTTTAAACTCTACCCTGAATTTTCAATTGTTGTAGTCCAGTTTAGACCTGGGCAGAATCCCTTGTCAGACTCTGTGAGTTGACACCATGTTCCTCCACTGGAAAAATCTGCTTTCTGCAAGAGACAGGGACTGCTTACACCTTTATGTAGATATTTCATCCCCATCTGCTAAATTCTAATAGGCAAAAGCCTGCTTGAAACTGCTCCTGCCATTTATGTAAGTGCTGTGGTCACATGCCTCAAACATATGAATCTGGAATTCAGATATTGGTGGATATTCAGCAACACTTACTCAGGTGGAGTAATACTCCAAACCTGATGAGAGGAGAACCGCTGGATACAGAGGTTTCCCTTCTTCAAAAGTACAGATTACAGTCTGAATGGTTTGGGTGGGCTCTTGGCATTATTACAGTTTGAGCCCTATTAGGCAGTTACATAGCCAGATACTATTCCAATTATTGTGAGTTAGCAGCAATCTTCTGAGATTTGCAATTCTTCAGGTGTACAAAAGAGGTCCATTTTGTTTTTAATTGGAGGGACAGACAGGGGCCAAGGCATATTTAAACTGACAGGAAGGGGCCCACCATCACTACATACATGGCTTGCTGGTATTGCTCTTTGATGAGGCAACATATATGATGGGACATCAGAAATGCAGGGAGGGTCAACTGAGCTTGATTTGCCCCTAATCAATAGAGTTCTGCTTTCACCCTCAGTGATTCCAGATGTTTGCGAACAAATGCTGACATCCTATGGTTACATCTTTTTGCTTCTGAGACCAATTGGTCTTTAGTACAACCTGGCCCAACATTCTGGATGGTGGATGCTCTCTAAGGTCCATGAACAAAGGGGCTGCTCTTTGCCTTTCCATCCTTTCAAATACTTCACTGGGTCCTCAAGAAGAACACGCTAGAGAGTGTAACAGTGGTATAAGGTACACTGTTCTGGACAAAAAGACCTTAGTTCCCTCTGCTTCTTGCAGACACATCAGATAGACTCCTCTGCTTTCCAGCAGAGCCCTCCCCACTGCAATCGCCAACTCTTCCACTGCCAACCATGAAGTGCCTAAAGCTGATGACATGGAGGTGAAACGCATGGATTGGATTTAAATGTGTGTCTCCCAGGAAGTGGTGAAAGTTTAGTAATGTGTGTGGCTCTCCTCCACCTAAAGTGCATACAAACCCTATTGGATATCATTTGGAACATGGTGCTCATCCAGAGATGTGTTTTCATGCTGGTGAACAAATGGAAGATCACAGAGGTTATCTCTGGGAGTTATACATTGGGCCAAATGATATCCACTAGCCAATGTGATCTGGTGGCTGTGAGGGTGTTTTTGGATCCACTTACATCTCTCCAGGATATTGAGCTATTTATTGTCCATTATTTCAGTAATTTTGAGATACACCCTTTGTGCAAGAGTCTGGTACTGCCCTTATGAACTCGCCTATTGGTCCGCAATCAGCTCCTGGAAGGTCCCAGGCAATTGATTTGCTGATATAGCTCTTACTGTCTCTTTCCGTCTCTCTCTCCCTCTCTCTCTCTCTCTCTCTCTCTCTTTTTCTTTCTCTCTCTCTCTCTCTCTCTCTCTCTCTCTCTGTCTCTCGCTCTCTTTCTTTCTCTCTCTTTCTGTTTCTATCTCTTTCTCTCTCTCTCTTTCTATCTCGATATGTCTCACCCTCTGCGCTCTCTTTCTCTCCATATCTAACTCTATGATCTGAACCAGATATCTTCAGAGGGGAATGGCTGCATTTGCTTCAAAAGCAGCTATCAAAAGTAGGACATTAATTGTAATAGCATATGTTGCAAATTGGCTTTTGTTAAAATGTTATAATGTACATTTGTAATGATCCCTTCCGCTATAAATTGTAATCATGAAAATAATCATACCATTGGCTTACTGCGCAAAGCACATTATACAATTTTGGAATAAACATATGCATTATTTTCTGATAGAAGGTTAAAGTTCAGGGACTCGTGCACTCCTACTCTTTTGAAATACCCCTCGCAGGAAGCGGAAGGGTCAAATAGCACGGATCCACCTGCTTTGAATTAAATTAAAAGCATTTCGGGAACTTAATAATGAACAGAAAAAAAAATATGTCTGTGATAAATGACTTCCATGCTTGAATTACAAAATACTTAATCTAAAGTGGCTTGGTGCTCATAGGAATATTTCACAACACGCTCCCTCAAATTAAAAGTTTTGAAAAATGAAACTAAGTTACTGATTCAGAGCGCGAAACATTTTGAATCTGGGAAGAGAGTGGCTGAAACATCAGTCTACCTGCTGGAATCTAAGTGTTGTCTGTTACACAGGTAAGAACTACTTTACACATACTCAGTACCTTCCCAATGCACAGGTATATATATATATAGGGTGGCAATAGGTGACAAAAAAGGTCCATTTTTGCTAAAGCGCACAGCCCAAACCGCTGTACGGATTTGGACCAGGTCCTAAACAACTTGGTCATGAAGTGTTGACTCGCACACCATGCATGGTTTGGGGTTATTCTGTGAAGTAGTTATTTAAATATTTGACAGATAATGGGGAGCCCCCTTCGCCCAACAAATTGAGATATCGCCAATGGTGCATTGCAGGATCATGGTTTTCAGAAATGAAACAACCACCATCTTGTTTTTTGCTCGATGCAAGAGATATTTCCAGTTATAACAGACGTTTTGAGAAGAAGCAACGCACTTAAAAGCTTTAGGCAGGTCAAAAAACATACAAATGCCATCATGGTAGCACCGGGGGGATGGCTAGAGGGCACTGCGTGAAATTTGGGAGTTGGAGGGTGTCCAGGGACCAGGTTTGAAGCACAAAGCTTTCTGTAGCCACGGTATAGCTGCGAACAGCCGACATCTGAAAGCAAACTGCGTCACAGAAGCAGCGTGTGTTTTGGGGTGAAAGGGAATCAGGCAGGGGAAGTGAGGAGGCCTCATACAGAGTGGGGGGAGCTGGTAAGGATGGGGGGCACCTGGTGATGGCCTAGGGGGCAGAGAAGCATTTTTTGTTGGTCTTTTTGCCAATATTTGCAACTACATCCGAGGTTACAAACAACTACAGATACCCGCGGGTAAGAGACATACTGAATTTGCTGCTATATTTTTGGGGGTGTTTTGTTTCATTTATTTTCTGAAGTTATTTGAATAGGTATAGTGACGTCAGGGGTGAAAAATCACTGGCCATGGCCAAAGGCCATGCTCAATGACCTGGTAGGTATTGGATAGTCTTTTTTTTCTTTTGGATGTGTGTTTTCAGACTTTTGAGCATGTGAGACTTTGGAGAAAAATAGAAGAAAATAGTTTAACAAAATTAATATAAATATATAATATAATAAAATAAAATGTAAATTAATTTTAAAAAAAGAGCAATTGTAGTCTAGTTTTAGATGTGCCATACAATGTATTTTAGGTTGTGTATTCTCACTTATGGCATTCTATTGTGTGGCTGTGTAATGTTTGCCTACCCAGTTTATTTTTATGTATTTTTCTATGCTTTCTTATTTGAAAGTTATTTTACATAAGTACATAAGTAGTGTTGTACTGTTGTACTGGATTGATTATTTAAGTTGGATTGTAGTATAAAACCTGAAGTCAGTCCCCCTTTTAACTGTCTTTTTGAAACCGCGGTATGGCAAAGGTCAATGAACTGTATCTGCAGGTATAACAACAAATGTTTTTTGTTATTATTTATTGTGCATGTGCATTTATGTTTGATGAGTAGTCCTTAAAAGGACTGTTTTTGGGTACACTGAGTGCAGAACTTTAGAAAATCAGGAGTAATGTTTTGATTTTATGAAGAAACATTGCATTTGCTTGATCGGTTAGGTTTACTCCGTCATGTCTATAGAAATTGGCCATGCATGTTGTTGTTCGAAATCCATAATTGCTTGTGGTCTGTCATGCATGCTGAAACTGCTTTATTCAAATTTCTGCAGGATTCCTCAATTTTACCATTAAATCTGGTGGCCCATCTCCATTTTTGCCTTTGAGTGAGATTGGAAAAGATAAACCCGCGCCATCTGAATGGACATTCTAGTACACGCAGATGCCGTCAAGTAGCGTGGGCGTAGCTGTGTCAATATAGTGTAACGTTTGATTGGCTCGTTCATTCACACGCTTAAATGTGATTTCATTGGTTGGTGGATCATGTGTGATGATTGGTAGATGCGTCAACAGAGTTTGACATCTGATTGGCTCATTTTGCATGCGTGGGTCATGTCATGTTATATATATATATATGGGCAGTAGTCTTGTTCATATTTATTTTAAAATATATTGAGTGCAGTCTTTCTACACAGTTGCTGTAACACTGTATTAACTATTTTCATCAACAGTACATACACATGTAAATACTTAAAAAAGTTAAGTACATATGCAAACACATTTTATGTAACAACAAGTTTATTTGGGGGAATGTGTTTGCACAATATATTTTATTTTACTTTCTAGACATAATATTATTTTGGTTAGCCAAGTTGTCTGCATTATTAATGCTAATTATGTATGGAATAACAAAACCCTTGAAATTCTAAGAAAAGTCTTTAGTTGCAGGGAATTTACGGTGAGCAATACTTTGCAACAAAACCCTTGAAATTCAAGGAAATTACTTGAATAAACCTGGAGGTGCAGCAAAAGCCAACTTAACCTCATGCCCCCTCTTGCGCAGACTATGACCACAGTGATGACATCACAGATTACATGTTGTATGAGAACAATGATGACATTACAAATACCATCACTGATGCCATCACTGGTGACAACACTAATTGAACTGTATATAACTGATTACATCAATAATGGAATTAGACATACCACCATTTATAAGTTAGCTCATGAAACTGTGATTACCTTAATAACAATTTAGGCCGTGGACTTGGCCATGACAAAGACTGGTGTCAATATCCAGCACCAAAGCCCATAGGTAGTGGTCGGTTAGTGTTAAAAAATACCAATGTGCATGGTTAAAAGACATGCCTAGTGACCTGTCACTGATTCAGAATATACAGTGGGGAATTTTGAAAGCTGTAGTCAGTGGCCATGGTGAAAGGTCACAGCTAGTGCCCATTAATATGTCAAAATATACATACAGCACAGCCAAATGCCTTGGCCACTGTAGTATTGTGTTGAAGACCATGGCTAGTTGCTGGTTAGTGTATATAATGTGGCTGAGTTTGGTGCAGTTTCATTCAGGGGGGGCAATCCAATCAAAATTGTGCTCATGCCTACAGCCCAAACCAAATTTGCGGCTGAAGCGGCGCCTTGGTCCCATAAGCATGCTTTTGCAAATTTGGTGTAAATCCGTCCATTCATTTTTTTTTAAAATGACAAAAAAGTAGGCAAATAAATGTGTAATATCTGGTTCCAGTCCACAGACTCACATTCCTATTCGGTCCACGGAAACTCACCTGGAATAATCAGGGTCTGGTGTGATGTCTGAGGACATCAGACCTGCCCGCTGATTAGATGGTGAAAACAAGAGGGGCGTCATATTTTTGGAAATGGTCGTCATGTTGGATCTGTGGACAGCCTCTGCTGACTGCGGACAGTGCAGTGGGAAAAAGTGTGGAAAACACATTTGGGGGTATTTGGTGGCCGACAGAGGGGCTGGAAAGGGTCGGGAGTGGAATAAGTTGACACAGAGCTATTTTAATGAGTGAAAAAGGGGTTTGCAGGTGTCATGAAGTCTGCGTACAATGCCTCAGACCGTGGACAGCTCAGTAAGAAAAAAGTCTGCAAACACATTTGGGGTTATTTGGTAGCTGAAAGAGGGTGTAGAAAGGGTAAGGAAGTGGAATAAAGATGATATGGAGCTGTTTTTATAGATGAAAAAAGGCTTGCGGATGACGCAGAATCTGCAGTCTCCTCTTACTGTCCAGGGACATCATATGGATGGCAGGGGTATCTGGGTCAGTTTTGTTATTTGAAGGTGTTTTGTACGTACTTGTTATATGGTTTAATTCTTTTGTGCTGGTTGTGGCCAATGGCCCAACAATCTGCACACTGCCAGCACATACTAGTAATATGTGTATAGTAATTATAGGTAATGTAGTGGGAGTATGCAGTATGTGTAATATGGTGGAATGAGATAACCAAAGTGTATATGGTATTTATGATTGTAGTACAATTGAGGACAGTGCTTCTTGATGTCTCCTCCACCTGTCACACGGTCAACAATTGTATCTTTATTAAATGGTTACATGATACCATTAGTATCATGGAGCGGGCACTGTTCTGGCTGATATGCTTTCCTCACTAACTGCCCTTAGGAGCTGCAACTGGTCTGATTGTACTCCACCACCTCACCTGCAGAGTACCGCAGGGTTTTATCCTATAATTTTGGCAATTTCATATCAATATTGTCCTTCTGGCTCACTTGATGTCCTGCTTCTTTTCTCATTTCTAGTGTTATGTTAATGACACACAGGTTTCTTTAACCTTCTGTGAACTCATTTGTTGTTTTTTATCTCTAATTGTCTGACCACCATCGAGGCATTGTGTGCGCCTAACAATCAGTGTCTGAATGCCAGTAAAATGGAGATATTTATGTTATGTGACACCTCTGCCCCATTTTTCTCCTACCCTCTGGCTGCTGTCTTTGGGCCCTCTACTCTCACCATCCTGTGAGGCCAAAAACCTTGGGGTTATCTTAAAGTCCTCTCTCTTCGTTACTCCTTACATTTTGCAGCTTGTAAACAAGTCCATGTTTTCAGCTTGACCTCCTTACAGGCATTGTACTGTTCCTCACCATCCCCCAGAAGCTCAATGTCTGTAGAGCGATGGTCCTGTGTAGGCTGGACTACTGCAACAGCCTCTCTCTTAACCTCCCCCTTTGTTGTCTATGCCCCTTTGGCTAATCTAGAATAGGGCTGCAAGATTTATCCTTGGCCTCAAGGCCAAGGATCGTATCACTACAGTCGTGAAATGTGTACATTGGCTTCTGCAAATTGAAAGGATTACAATATGTCCAACTTTGTTTCCGTAAATCGCTGCTGTAACTCCAATACTCTGCTTATCAAGTGCTTTTTGAAACACAGAGCGGGAGGCATGTCACTGTCTTTGGAACAGCCTTCCTGCTCCTCTTATACTTGAGCTGGACCTCCTTAAGTTCCAGAAACTTCTGAAAACTATACGTGTGTGTTCCTGTTTTACTTAATCCCTTCCCTGCTAACTCTTACCAATGCCACTGAGACTGGTGGCCTGGTTCCTCATGAACCTCACAGGTTCCAGGCCTTATATCTTTTATATCTAGTCAACACCAGTACACCCCCCGCCCTCCTCAGCACTGCCCTTGCGGGTGTAACTTCTGGTGGATGTGTGACACCCTTGGGACTCCACTGCCCCTGCAGGTAGCTAGTGGCCTCCCAGTTAGCCATGTCTTGGCACTTTCCTTCTAGGCTTATATGAGCACTGGCTAATCACTACTTCTCTCTCCATTCATGCACTTGTTCTATGATACGTGCATTTAAGCAGAAGTGTGTTTAATTCTTTGGGATAAGGAAGTGAAATGTATATGCAAAATATTTGTAGAACCTTTTTAAGTGGCAGTTGGTGTGTGGTAGTTTAATATGTTGATAGGGTTATGGTCCTTATTGTATGCTAGAGAAAAGTATTTGGGACAGAACATTGTTTATGTTTTTTTTTCTTTTTCTCTAGTATACAAATGTCCATTATTTCCATTTGCATAGTATAAAATGCTAAAGGGAATGTTGGAGAATCTTATTGAGTTGAACTATTTTACTGAAAAATCTAAAGTAGATGGAGTCTATAAGCTTATTTTTAATTATGAAAGGTGTTTCCTTAAGGAACCTTTTTTAATGTATTTTTTTCTTTTCATTTGTTTTTCTTTTTTTTTTTTTGCAGGATAGGCCAGACAGCAATCTGGGGAGGGAAGTACGGGAAGGCGCAGAAAGCACAGCTATGGAGGGGCAGGTGAACACGAGAAGATGTTGGGCGTGCAGTACATATAAGGTAGGGGGCAGTGTGTCTCATACTCCTTGATCACAACCTCTAAAGAACTTCAAAACAAACTACTTCCCCCAGCAGAGTGGTGTGTTGCAGTATATGCAGAGTACTATTGTCTTCGAAAGATATGGATCAACAGCCTCTTTTATGGCTTGCGAGGTGGCTGGTGGGATTTTGTGCCCCACAGGAGTAGCCTGTATGCTTGCAGTATTGGTTGAGGAAGATGAGGTAGAGGAAGACAGCCTACTTCCTGAGAAAGGAACAGCCTTTCTGAAGGCATCCTGGTGGTTAGAATTGGTGTGGCGGCGCATAGAGCTGGTCCCATAGAAGTAATGGGCAGGTTGTCTGTGACTGAGTAGAACGTTGTACTCAGTGCCTTTCTCTTTAGTACACTCCCAACAGTGGTAGAGAACTGTCACACTCATGATTCTATGTGGGTGGTAGAGGGACGCATTTTCTCTACCTCATTTTCCTGGTCCTCTTCATTGTTTTCTGAATTATTGCGCTTCTTCCATTGTCTAGGCCCTCCAGCTGGTGGTGGCTCCTGGGGAAGGGGATGGCAATAGCTGATGTCATTTTTTGAAGATAAATAGCAGTTTTGCTAATGTTCTTCCAAGCATGTGCAGTGTCCAGGAATGTTAATGGATAATGAGAAAGAATAGGTGTAGAAGCTGTGCAAGAGTTCAGCTTCCAACTGTTCGTGAAGCATGAACCCATTCGCAAAGTACGGACGCGTCCGCGTGGTCACGTGACACTGTCTGGAAAGTCTGCGATGACATCAGGCGAATGTCGGCAAACAAAAAAGAGTGGAAAAAGTTACAAAAATGTTTATAGAAGTGTTAAAAAATTGTCAGAAGGTAGGTTCAAACTTTCTACATCAGCCGCAAATGCTGCTATGTTGTGGGTAGGTATAATATCAGGAGGTTGTAGCAAATTAGGGTTCACTAGTAAAAGCTCATGAAATTCAGTGAACAAACTTTGTTAAAGGGACATTATGGTTAAGTTTCACTAATAAAAACCTATAAAATCCAATGAAAAAGCTTTGTTAAAGGGACGTTATGATTTAGTTGCACTAAAATGAAGTACCGGAGGAAAGACCAGGAGATTTATGAAGTAAACAAAAATATTTATTTAACTACTGGAACTAAAGTATAAGTGGACAGGCCCCACCGACCATGGGCAGCAACTGACAGCTGCATTTGAAACGCTCGTTCTTGTCGCGTGTCATAACATTCCATTCGTCCTTCCATCACGAGGTGAGCTCGAGCAACGCCTCGTGATGAATAGACGTAGATTGTATTACATTACACATCTCCCCTCCTTAATTTCTTGCTGTTATTTGAACAATAGTTTGATAAGATCTCTTCTTCGTTCTGTATACTCTGTATTTTTAGACAAAGTCCTTCATGTGGTCTGGTTTGCGGATTATCCTTCCTGTTCTTGATACACGTGAAGAATCTGATTTTACTTTTGGCAAGGAAATTAGTGACATTGCCTTTCTATTCAACATTGGTCTCACATGTTCACAATTCTCTTTCATGTCTTCACTACTACTATGACTAGGTTGTTCTCTGCACATTGTTTCTCCATTCATCCTACTTCTGCACAATTTCATCGACACACCCTTTCCATATTCCAAACTCTGCCATCTTGCACTCTCACCGCGTGTTTGAAAACTTCAATCACACTCACTGGTTTGGACCATTTGCAAGGTCCATCTCTTAGTACTGGAGGCAATTTAATTCTTACTAAACCCCCCACTCTTGGGACCTCATTCTCTTTTCCTTTCTTTACATGACTGTCATGAGCTACTTTGTTCTTAATCTGTGTATCCCTGATGTTTTCTACTGCTTCTCCAAAATCTTTCCTCACCACCGTCTCCCTCCCCAACCAGGATGGGGTCAATTTGGTATTTGCTTTACGTCCTCTACTCAATTCAAAAGGCGATAAACCTGTTGTACTATGTGGCGTGAAACGATGAGCAATTATTTTTCTTCTTACTGCTTCTTCCCAGCTAAGCCTATTAGCCCACACCCAGCGAATGGCGTCTTTGAGAACTTTGTTGAATCTCTCAACTACTCCATTCGTTTGTGGATGGTATATTGCGCTTGTTTTGTGTACAATGGAATTATTGGCACAGAATTTCTCCATTTCTTTTGACCTGAACTGGACACCATTGTCCGTTAAAATGCTTCTTGGGAAACCTTCCCTGTCACATATTTCTGACAGAAATTCTATAACTACCTTTGCATTCATGTTAGGCTTAATTAAAACTTCCACCCATCTGGTAAGAAGGTCTATGACCACCAAGCAAAATTGTTGCTTACCATCACAATGAATAGGTCCCAATATATCCATACTTATCTCATCCCATACCTTTCCTGGAATGTTTGTTATTACCATCAGGTACTTCACACTCACACATGTTCTGTCACTCTGATTACAAAGGATACATTTTCTGATGATTCTCTCGATTTGCAGATCGCATCCTGGCCACCAGAAATCATCACGTATTCTCTGTTTAGTCTTCACTATCCCTTGATGACTTTCGTGACCTAATTCAACGATTCTTTGTCGTAGGCCCACAGGTGGAATTATTCGATCTCCTCTCATGATTCTGTCATTCATCACATTGAGTTCATCCGCTACTCTCCAGTATTCCATGAGATTGGATTCCTTGAATTTGACTTTCCTCAGGTTTTCACCATTTTGTATAATCTGTTTCAAATTAGCCATATTATCATCTTGCCTCTCAGCTTCCTCCCACTCAGCTTGAGATATAGATAATGTTTCTATATTCAAAAGCATTTCCGAATTATTTTCACCTTCGTCGTATGCTTCAGAAGTATTGGTAAGCCTCGACAGACAGTCAGCAGCACGATTCTTCACTCCTGGTACGTATCGTACTGTACAATTGTATTCTTGCAACAGTACAACCCTTCTTTTGATCCTGTTAGATACATTGTCCAAACCTTTATTCATAATGACATGTATTAATGGTTTGTGGTCAGTGCGAATCTCTACTTCCACTCCCCAGATGAAATTTCTGAATTTTTCTGTCGCCCACTTGATGGCTAAAATTTCTTTCTCTATTGCAGCGTACGACCTTTCTGCACCTTTTAATAATCCTGATGCAAAAGCAATTAAAACTTCTTTTCCATCAACTTCTTGGGTGACAACAGCCCCTAATCCCAAGTTGCTTGCATCTGTTGTAATTATGGTCTTTCTCCCACTCTTGAAATTCTTCAACGATGGTTCCCTATTTAATTCTAATTTGATATTTTCAAATTCCTCCTCACATTCTAAGTTCCATTCAAATATATTTCTTTTTAAAAGTTCACGGAGTGGAACTGTGTGCACCGCAAAGTCCTTTATAAATGTAGAATAGTACTCCGCCATCCCAATGAACGTCTGCACCTCCTCTTTTGTTTTTGGTCTTGGCATATTTACTATGGCATCAGCCAATTGCTTCTTTGGCCTTATACCTCCAGCAGAAATGTTATGCCATAAATATTCAATTTCACTGCGATTGATGTTACATTTGTCTCTACTGAAGGTCATTCCTGCTTCATATAGTTTCTTAAAAACGTGTTGTAGTCTTTCATTATGTACCTTTTGGTCAATGGCATGCACTAAAATATCGTCTTGGAAACAAATGATTCCTTCATCACCTTCAAACAGTTGGTGCATGATCCTTTGAAATACTGAAGCGGCTGATACTAACCCAAAAGGCAGTCTCCTGTATTGGTACAATCCATCCGGTGTAATAAACACTGTCATCTTCTTAGATTCTTTATGCAGCTTAACTTGGTGGTATGCTGACCTCAGATCAAGAGTAGAAAAATACTTTGAAGGTCCAATGGTGGACACAATTTCCTGTATGTTAGGAAGTGGATGTCTGTCTGGGATCGCATTTTTATTTAATTCTCTCATGTCCACGCATATTCTCAGTTTTCCAGATTTTTTTCTCAAGACTACTATTGGTGAGACCCATTCACTGGCTTCTATTTTTTCAATTATCTTCTAATCTTCCAATAATTTATTTTCCTTTTTTACTTCTTCTCTCATAGAAAGTGGGATGCTGCGCAACTTCTGCACTACAGGAACATGGTTTGTCTTCATTTTAATTACGTGAACAAATCCACGTAAACATCCAATTTCTTCCCTGAAAATTTCCTTCATTATGTCAGCATTATCTGTGGTCTCTTTAATTCTTCGAATTCCTCCAGTACCACTTTCAATTGAATATACTGCTTCGTCAGATGCGGCATCTAAACTCACTTTTATTTTGCTCTGGTGAGTCCAGCTTAACAAAGGTGTTCTCCCCTTCTTTGTTATGTATATTTTCCCGTTGGCTCTCCTCTCTTTGAACTTGAGTGCTCCCCAGAACCAACCAATGAGATCTATTTTAACTTCCCCATATGCTCTGGGTCTTATGTCTGGTTCATGTAGATACTCATGTCTCTTTCTGTCCCAGAGATTTTGTGGTATCAGAGTGTATTTAGCTCCTGAGTCGATCATCATGTGCATGTCAGTACCATCAACACACACTACAGCTCTGGGACTTTCCATCTCTTGCTCATTTTCTTCATCTGTTACAACAAAAACAATTTCTTCTCCATCTTCATCACTACACTCGTCGTTTCCTATCCAATTAGTGGAAGTGTTCTGCATTCTGCAACATCGAGCATAATGTCCTTTACCTTTACATTTCCCACATATAATTTTCAGGGCAGGGCATTCTGGGTTATCTGCCCAATGATCTATGCTATCACATCTAAAACATCTCCCTGTATTCTTCTTTCTAGGTTCATCTCCTCGTCTGCGTCTTTCTTCCTCCCATCTCCATTGCTGACTCTGAGGCTAGGTTTTTTTCTTTTATCTTCATTCCAAGGCAGTCTTCCACTCCTTTCTGACTTGTATCTTTTACCGGGATTTTCTGTCACTTGAGCAATGGACTCATTATTCTTGATCGCTGTGGGTATAGTAGTCTTATCCTTGGAGATTTCATGTTTGATTTCAGTATTTTGTAGTCTGTTCTCCAACTCCTTGACACACTTTTCGGTGTGTTCCACCTCCTTGGCCACACGTAGAACTGTGTCCAAAGTGGGGTCGTCCTCAGCCCACAACCTTTCTCTCACTTTACTGCTCCTACACTCCAACATGAATTGATCCCTTTATCTCTCATCCAGTTGGGCATTAAAATTACATGTTTTAGCCAATTTCCTCAAATTTGTAATGTATTGTTCTATACTTTCACCTTCTCCTTGAGTCCTCTTCCCAAACTTAGAACGTTCTAGGATTGTGCTCAGTTTCTTTTCATAATGCTTGCCCATTTTCTTCACTGATCGTTCGTATTCATTCAGGTCGATATCTTCATTGGGAAATAGATCTGGCAGGTCTTCAAACTTCTCCTGCCCTGCTGGGCCCAAACAATGGATCAAAAGGGACTTCCTCTTTTCCACGCTGCAGGTTTGGCCACACACAACACCCGCGTAATGTTCAAACGATTTAATCCACCTTTTCCATGGAATTGCCGGCTCGCCAACATCTGACATAAAAAACATGGGCGGTGGCACACTACTGAAAGCCAGAGAATTGTCATACAGGTGTGCTGGGAAGATTAAATGTGTGGCTGTAGAAAATGGATTTGCTGCAGAATTTATCAACAAAATTCAGTATTTGCACTCCCAATATGTTAAAAAGCGATATATGTCCAGTAAATTGTGCTCGGTTTAGCACAAAACAATTGCCATCTGCATTATTGTCTTCACAAAGTCAATACAGCTGTATTTGCAAATGCATTTTCCCTTATATGTAGTATTATACGGTAAGAACCATCTTGAAGTATAAAACTGCCTGTCCTCGTGTACTGCGTAATATGGTAAGGATTCAAATGCACTTGCCCTTATATGCAGTATTATACGGTAAGAACCGTCTTGAAATATAAAACTGCCTGTCCTTGTGTACTGCGTAATATGGTAAGGATTCAAGGCAGCATGCAACACATCCGAACGAAACGAAACTTGAAGAAACACACGCAGCACAATGAAAACAATTAGGAGCCACGCAGGCACTCACTGCGGTAACGTTCCCGTGCTCAGGATCAAGGAACAGGAACCCGATGGGGCGGAGCGGCCACAGCTTTTAGTACAGCTGCCAGGGCTGCTACACACCCAATGCACAGCTGACAACACGAACGGAGCGGCCACAGTTTCTGACAACTGCGCGGCCTGCTACACGCTCGAGGATGTGTCACTGGAAGTCATCATCGCCGGAGGGAGAATATGGAGGAAATATGTAGGCTCACAATAAAAGGGGCGGTGGGGCCTGAAGTTTATCCTCGTCGCCACTTGAAGTACTGGAGGAAAGACCAGGAGATTTATGAAGTAAACAAAAATATTTATTTAACTACTGGAACTAAAGTATAAGTGGACAGGCCCCACCGACCATGGGCAGCAACTGACAGCTGCATTTGAAACGCTCGTTCTTGTCGCGTGTCATAACATTCCATTCGTCCTTCCATCACGAGGTGAGCTTGCGCAACGCCTCGTGATGAATAGACGTACAGTGTATTACATTACATAAAACAACCTATGAAATTCAATGAAAAAACGTTGTCAAAAGGGACGTTATGGTTACAAGTAAAATTGAAAAAACCCAGAAATTTGCCAGTAATGGTAAGATAAGCAACCATATCTTGCGCCATCACCGTGCACTGCTAAGACAAATACCCAGTACATGAAAGATCACATCACAAATGTCATGCAAGACATCACTGATGACATCACATATTCAATTAATTTTGATGAACAGTACCTACAAGGGGTTGTGTTTATAATGTTGGCAACAAGATATCATGGGTGATTGGGAGACCTATCATGAACTACTTAAGGTTTTAAATAATGTACTCAACAAAAAAAAACATTATATTTGAGTATGTTGTTAATACAGGAACCTAATCATAGATACACATAGGCAATGGCTGCAGCATGCATCATAGAAGTAGAATATTTTTTATCTTGTCATTTCTGATAGGAAAATAATAAATGCTACCTTTTCAGAGTTTTGAGTAATGTTAAACATGGAATAGCTAACAATTCAAAACTCACCACACACTTGCGTTAGTAGAAACAATGCTTGTAAAAACCAGGAATACATACAAATTAGAGGCACATACAGGTGAACTAAAGTAAGGAAGAAAACAACAACTCCAAAGAATAACAATAACATTATAGTTCATCATCATGTACACACATGAATTGTGTGTTTGTGGCCTGTTTATTGCCCCATGTATGTGCACCATGTGCTTGGAAAAAAACTCTAAAGAAAGTACTTTAAGAACTTTGCTTGTCTAACCATAACTGGAGAATGTCTGGGGATTTTTGGTTTTACTTGTAACCTTTAACAAAGTTTTGTCATTAAATTTCATACGGTTTTATTAGTGCTACTTATCCATAACGTGCCTTTAAGAATGTTTTTTCATTGAATTTCATAGGTGGCACCATGGACAAAGTATAAAAAGGAAGGCCACACAAAAGTGCTGTTCACTTAAAAGCCAGAACTGTCTGCCAGGGGCGTGCATGGGAAGGGGGTACTTGGCAGCCACTTAACAGCATTGCTCCAAGCTATTTCATTAAGCTTCAATGAAAATTAGGGCATTCCCTCGACTCCAGTTTCACGACATCTCTTTTTCGTGTTCATGCAAACGTGATTGCAGTGTGCTCATGCAGCAGGTGGGTGAGACTTTGCATCTATGTTAGCACAGTGCTTTTCAGAGCACGTGGCGTCCCCCCAGAGCATCCCCTCCCCCGCTCCTCCTCCGTCTGCCGAGACTGGGTAATTGAATCAAATTGTCAGGAAATCTAAACGCGTTTCCTGATTCCGTCTGGGGCATGACCCAGACACCCACCAATAAAAGCTGTCATCAGCCCCGGAATGGTGGGAGATTCATGTTATATTAAGCACAGGTTCCCCCTCTCCCTCCAGAGAGGAAGCAGCGGCGCACTCCGCTCTCCTGCCCCCCCAGACCACCTAGTGCGAGCTTGTGAGGCGTTGTAAGGAACACACACACGCCCAGACTGGCGGCTCCTCTGCCACGCACCCCCTGCACGACGCAAGGTTTGCTGTCCACGAACTTTCCTCATGTTTGCCATATATAAAATGTTCGGTTACTTAGTTGGTTACTTGTTTTATTTTATTTAATTAAGATTATTGAGTCAGTGAAAGGAAATTAATGAGACACAAAACATAGAGTAATCACTACATTTTATTAACAACACCTTACAAATGTCATCTGGGCTGCCACACCCCATGAACAGGTATTTAATTGTTAATTGTTAAAGGCCTGAGTATCTCCACCATTTTTCACCCTCGAAGCGAGATGAGGGAACAGACAGGTGGCGGGGGCGGCAAAGTGTCACCACGTGCAAGATGCCGTCATCAAGAGCACCCTTGGGCTACGCAACTCCCTAGTATTTCCCTCCAGTGATGTAGCTACGAATACAGCAGTTTTCAAGAATCAGAACGCGTACAGAGAGTGTTTTAGACGAAAATATATAATATACTGGTTTGTTTCTTTGCAAGACGAGTCAAGGCGCTACAAAGCTAATAAAAGCATAACACAAGATAAAGGCATCTATAGATAAACGAAAAGTTAGACCAATAAGTAAGGAAAACCAAATACAGAGTTAAAAAATGCTCTATAAAAGAGAGAGAGAGATGTCGTAATAACGAGAACCAGGAAGAAAATTGGATAGGATGACGTGTATCAGAGAAAAAGCAAAGGACAGGAGCATTTGTTTAAACTTTCAGAAACAGTAGCAATCAATGCTGGACAAACGTCCACTGAGTGTCACCTGAAAATTGACTGAAGACGGAAGTTGCGTTTTCAACAAATGTTTCCATGAAAAATTTGAGGTGGAAATCCAGAACCTACATCGCCTCCTTAAAACAACCCTACGCCTCCCTCTCCACCGTCTGCTTCCCCTGTCCTTCACAGCGGCACCACAGGTTCACTCCAGAAGGATCTAAGAGAACAGTGTTCCCCTCATTTAATGGGGAAAGGAATAGGGTTTGCACCCCATCAGCACTCCATCACGAAAACTGATGCTTGCCCATGTATGCTCAGCCATCATCCATGCTGCAGACATCCCCAACCTCATCACCACACATGGCTTGGATGCCATCATCAATACTGAGTTATTGATGGCATCTATCTCCACCCACATCATAGATGTCCTCCTTTGCAATGGCTACCGTATGCTACAATTTGACCATCCACACAAGATTGGTGGTGGGCAATCCATCCTTCACAAGGCATCATGGCCATTCACCCAATTGGACGTCACCACCATACTCTCTTTTGAAAACCTATCCTGCCAATTCCCACTCTCATCAATGGACATTGTCTCTTTTCACCCAATCTACAGACCACCCAAACCCAAAACCTCCTTCATCAAACACTTCACAGACATGGCCACCACAATGTCTCTCACGCATCCCAACAACATCTTTATCAGCGACTTCAACATACCTGGCAACCCAGCAACTTATTCAATGAAGGAAGGTCTCATCTGTCTACTTGACACTCTGAACCGCACACAGGCCATGAAAGACCCAACTCACAGGAAAGGAAATATCCAAAACCTCATCATTACCCCCTCCCACCCTCCATCATAGCTCTCCATTCCCGCTCAATTGCCAGGCCATGTGGAAATCCCCTTCACCATACTTCTCAAGCAAACCCGTCAGAAACCAAGCCAGCAAGCCTTCAAATCATTCAAGAAATTCCCTGTGGATGCTCTCATGCAAGACCTCACGAAACTCTACCTCATAAAGGCTGACCTACTTCTGATGAACCTGGGCTGTGACTCGTTTCTCCAAGAAATGAACACCACCATCACAAGCAACATTAACCGCCATGCTCCAGTGCAACAACGTACACTCAAACCTAACCCTCCACACCCTGGAAAACTCAAGAACTCATCTTCAACAAACTAACCATCGGAAACAAGAAAAAACTCTGTGCAAATACTGCAGTGTGTCTGACCTCGTCTGGTGCAAAGAACTATGTGCTACACGCAGATGACAGATCACCACTGCCAAGTACACATACTTGCAAAACACCATAGCAAAGGCCAACAATTAAAGTAGTGCCCTCATCAAAGCCATCAAACACTTTATCAACTCTCTGCCCTAACCAACATTACTGCACTCCATGGAAAAATCCACAACCATTACATTTTTCTTCGTCAATAGGTTCAGCATGATATACCAAAACTTAGACACCGACCCCACAGCTGACACCAGACTACAAAGTCCATCTTGCAAAACCAAAACTAACTGCACAACTTTCAAGAAACTAACTATGGACGACCTCACTGCCACCATAGCATCCCTCAAAGCCACATTTTATGTGGATAGCATCCTCTCTGAGTCTGTACTCAAGACACTTCCGATGGAAAGATTCCTCTCTTACCTGACAATCACCAACAGCTCCCTATCTCAAGGTACCATCCCCTCGACTCTCAAGACCGGGCTTTTCATCCCCCTTCACGAGAAACCAACACTGGACCCTGATACCCTCAGCAACTACTGCACTATCACAGAAACATACCAAAATGTCAGCTCCAGTACTGCGCCCCCTCAGTTGCTGCGACTTTTGATATGCACAAAATCGTGACTCCCATTACTGAGCCAAAGAAGAGCAGGGGTTGTGGGGGTGTCCCCCGCTCCCCTTGGGCACAGTAATGGGAGTCAGGGGTGGCGGGGGTGAACCCCGCTTCCCATAATGGTGAGCAGAGTTAAGAAGTAAAAAAAGGACCCTGCGCATCAGTATCGACCCATGTAAGTGGGAGGAACTGATTTGGCAGGGTCTAAGAGAGACGGCGGCACACTTCACTGCGTGCCGCCAAAAAGGTAAGTGGATTAGAGAGGTGGGTATTGGGATGCAGGACACAGTGATATATGTGATCCCTGCTCCGTGCCATAATGGGAGTCAGCAATGTAATAGTCAACATTATGGGCGGTGCATTGATCACATAGATTCAATATCACCCATTGTACCTTCCTAGGTTACATCCTTGAGAAAACAGTAGCTACACAGCCTCACCAACATATCAAAGCTAATAGTCTCCTTCAGTCCTACCAATCTGGCTTCAGACCCAGATGCAGCACAGAAACAGCTACCATCAACATGATCAATGGTGGCCTTAAAGTTCTAGATGATGTCCCTTCTAGGTTCCTGGTTCTACTTGACCTCTAGTAGGCCACCATAGACTCACCGGCAATCTACATATTTGCATGGGTATCAGTGAGATCGGCTACAGCTGGGTAAAATCCGACCTTGCTACTCACCAATAGTAGTACAAATGTATTCCTTCAGATCACCAACTCTACCCCCACCTGTTGACAACCTACCACCTGTGGAGTCCTACAAGGATACATCCTGTCCCCTGTGATCTTCTATCTTTATGTGGAACTGCTCAGAACCCTCCTCGCTCCACACACCATCCAAATCCACCAATACGCAAAGAAACACAGATCTACCTCAAGATATCCCAATCGATGACATCCCCAGTATCAAGGCTTGCCTCACCTTGATCCAGTCCTGCATGTCCAGAGCTTACCTGAAACTCACCCCCCCTAGGCAGAATTCCTACTGCTGATCAACAACACAGAATACCCTGACATCCAGTCCTGGCTATGAACCTGAAGGGCTTCACGTCCCAGCTGGCCACCTGTGCCAATTCCCTTGGGTTTTACATCGGCAGATCACTCACCTTCAAACAGCACAGAACATGGACAACACAGCTGACTTGGTACCAACTCTCTCTCCTTTGTAACAGCAAGCCCATCATCCTGGAAGCGAACTTCATATCCGCTCTCCAAGCCATTGTCTTCTCCTACATGGATGGTGGTAATGCCCTTTTTCAAGGCTTTCCAGTGCACACCTGATATGTGTCCTACATGCCACAGCATGACTAATCTAATTGCTCTACAAATTCGACTGCATCATCTTCAAATCCAGTTGCATCATCTATAAGGCTGTCATCTTCAAGTCCTCAAGCTACTTCACTGTGAAACAGCATCTTCGGAGTCCTGCAATGCACCAGAAGTAAGGACATGTGCAGACTTGAACTACGATCGTTGGGGAAGGAAAGAAGAAGAAGACAAGGCTTCTATTCTACACCCCTAGGACTCTGGAACCTCCTCCACATCAATATCATAATCACCACATCACTTTTTCAGGCCAGAACCAATCTTAAGACCTTTGTCTTCAAGGAATGGCTCCTCCCTAACACCTACGTCCACACACCTTCCACACCCCACCCTATCTGAGAGTCAGTGATCTGCTCCTCCCTTGGTTGCTTGTTAACTCCTGGTTCCCTTTTTCCCTACTTCCCTCAATGTGTTCTTCCCCCTAAAGTGCTTGTTGCTTCTCAAAGTTAGGTCAATGGTCAATGAATATAATAATAATAATAATAATAATAATAATAATAATAATAATAATAATAATAATAATAATAATAATAATAATAATAATAATAATGTTTGGATAGAGGAAGGAATTCGAACCATGTTAGAAAATGTAGCAGCACCAAAGGATTTGTTCATTGGGACAAGTGTGCCTGTAAATAATGAGATGAGACTCTTGTGAACCTGAGAGATTTAGCAGTGGAGACAAGAGCAAAGGGAATACTCGACCTCTGCTTATGTAGGAGACTAAGCAACAAGCAAGTCCCGCAATAGACTGAGTTAAGGGAAAAATAGGACCAGGAATTTGTTGAGATTACAAATATTCTATTACATAATTTCATAAGCAAATAAGCAAACAACAAAGGACTTATCCAATAGCAAGTTCTTAAACACAGAATCTTTCATGTTCATAATTTAGCAGCTTTCATCATTGAAAATCAGTTACGCCCTGCATTCACTTTGATGACTAAATCATTATTCATTCAGCACTTCTGTTTTGTTTGAGTGTTAGAATAAGTCTCTGAGTGATTGAGTGAAAGGTGAGGGGGTTAGTTGGTGAATGAGAGGACGAAGGAGTAAGCAAAGAGTTGTGGGGATGATTGATTTAGTAGGTGAGGGAGTAAGTGATTAAAAATGAGAAAGTTTCTCTGAGAATGTCATAATGGTTTTGTGAGGGAATTTCTGTGGAAGGTGTGAGTGAGTGAATGAAGGAGTAGGGCAATCATTGAGTTAATATCACGTTTGTAGGTTTGAGTGAGGTAAGTAAGTGAATGAATATGTGGGTAAGCAATTTTGAGAGTGACTGATAAGTAATATGTGCTGGTCGTTGGCAACTTGGATTCCTGACGGAAAGTCCAAGAAAGACGACCTACCTGTATCTCTGCAATTAAGATTGTGTGTTATGTATTTATTTATTTATAAGGCGCTGAAAGCCTGCAGGCACCAGAGTGCCATGATAAAAACACAAATTACAACATGAAATACCAAAAAGGAAGCAACACACCATCAATACAGTGGGTATAACATACTAAAAATCATCTGTATGCAGCCCTTCTCAACAGGAGGTTTAAGGCCCTTGGGCTAGTCCACTAAGAAATGTAAGTTTGAATAACCTCTGGGCACATACTCGCAGTTACCAAGGTAACTTGTTAAATCTGCAAGAAGAAAACCATGAAACCATGCAAGCTATGCATAGGAATCGCCCATCAAAGTCACATTTCTGCAGCCAACATCAACACAACATATGAAAAGGCAACACTCAAATGCTTTGAGCTTAGAGACTGCAGCCGATGATAAGAGCTAGAACGGGTCAGCTTCAAAAGCATCAGGCATGCATTGGATCTCTGGAACCTGTTTGCGGTAGCACAAACCTGATGGTATTCGCTTCTTCTGGGGGTTTAAATGGATAATTATAAAAAAGTCCTTAAGGAGGTGCTCTTTCATTCAATCCCTCTACACAGGCTCTCTCCTGGATGACTTGGATTTTCTTGTTAGTCTTAGGCAAGTCGCTATTTTCACAATTAGATGTTCGGTTGACTAGTTTTTATCAGTGAGCACCCGTTGTCCATGTACTTTTCGTAATCAATGATAAGTGCCACAATTACACTTATTTTAATGAAGAAAAGGTGATTATAGGGAAATTGTGATCTGAAGGTACCCTATTGTGGCTTACTTATTTTTTTAGGTGTCATCTTTGTAATATTTTCAAGTACTACATTCTCTGTAGAATCATTATCTCCTCTATATTGTGTATATAATACTGCTCACACTTCATGGGATGACTGATGGTCCTCATGCTCTTACCTGGACACCAGTGGGAGACATTGTCTTGCTGTTGGTGGGTGATTGTGTCATCCCAACAACATTTTTTTTTTAATTGTAAAATATAGTTTATTACAAAACTTTTTTTACATCCAAAATCATCTCATCTCAACCTCAACCTTCATCATAAAAGAAATAAATACAATTCATCATCTAATTATAACAATATCCACAATTTATCATTCAAGTTCTCAGTCTGATGGTGATAACACATTGTCAAGATAATAAATTATAGCACAGGACAGCTTGCAGTTTTGGCCTGACAGTATATGTGTCCACCACTCAGTCATATCAGAGATATTTTGATCTTTGAAATGACATTTCCAAACATTCTATAACCAAATGTTTTAGATATTCAGTTAAAAGATCACAAAAGTGACAGTTGTCTGTAGTAACTTCAATAGAATTCCTCCGAAATAACAATTCCCTTGTTGGAAGTATGTTTAGACGCAGTCTTAGAAACTGCCCACGATGGTAATTAAACAGGAATTTGATTAAGTATTTTGGAGGTTCATTTAAACCACGAGCTTTGTCTTCCAATAATAGGCTAGTCACTAGGCTTGCTCTCTGTTTAGTGGTTTTTATCCAATCATAGAGTGCTAGTTTATTTTTGGTTTTACATGGATTCTCTAGCAGCATTTGTGTGCTGCAACCAGCCTTGCTTAAATAGATGTTTAGCTTCTCGGACCAAATTTTCATTAAATTGTTACTTGTTGCACCTTTCAATATTTCGTAAGCGATTGGTGTATCACGTATCAAGATTTCTCTTAATAGTGAGACTGATTTCCATATCACGTATGAGTGGAGTGACTGTAACCCAAGATTGTATCTAATTGATTTTACTGATACGCAGTTGGGCAAACATAAAACATTTTGCAAAAATTGCCCTTCTAACACGGGCCTAATTTTGCTGCTGATATTAAATCCTGCCTCACTTCCAAATGTGATAGATGCAACAACCTTTTGACAATAAAACATCATTACCGGCCTAAGTGAAAACTTTCCATAATCAGAGTGTAATTTTGCACCCTGAAGTTTCAGATTATTCATTTTTGATGTTAACTCAACGACCCACTGATGTTCTCTAATCGAGTTGTTGAAAAATACACCCAGATATCTGATACTGTTAAAGGAATGGGTCGGTCAAAATGTGTTATTGCTCCTACGGGTCGGCCATGTGTTTTTAAGCCTAAGTCGCTTGATTGTAGAAAAATTTCCTATGGACCTTACACAAGTTTTCGTCCATTAAACGCACGTGAAAACAGGCACCAGGGAGCTGCCATTTTGTGATAATCCTATCACTTGCCCCATCTCCCTGGCTGACCTGCTTTTGCGGCACTAAATCATATCCCCCGCCCCTGAGCCTGATATTATCAAAACATTCATATTCCCCGCCTCTCTCCGTGACGTTACTGTGCTGCGTAGGCAAACGCGCCCAGTCGTCTTCTACGCGACTTCACACAGAACCCAGAAACCAACCCAGATCAGCTCACAACACAGCACGCCACAATTCGGAATATGAAACTGTACTTTAAAATCAAACAGCAACACGGTAAATTTGGTAAAGTACATTTATTTGACATTAAGTGTTTATAGAATATTCTGCAATTGCCATATTAACTCGGAATTCCATTTATTTTCTTTTATCTGTATCCGCAAAAACTGTTCCGTTTTATCGTGAGTCACGCGCTGTTCCTTTATGGTACACAGGGTGTTGCTTTTCGTTCAAAGAGGCACTTTTGTCACACGTTGAACCGCAAGGCTGTTCCATCAAGTAGGCACTAGGCCAGCATAAAGGTTGATATGTTCTAGCCGCTAATACCGTGTAAGGGCATATGGGCCCTTGGCGATCGTCCCATAAGATCATCAGAATGGTGCAGTTGTTTACATTAAGCTGCAGCTGGCGGCTGAAGAAACCATCTGCCGATGTCTGAAACTGGTGACAGTGGCAAAATGGGAGTATATACCTATTTTGAAAACATAAAATGTATAATTAGTCTCGCCAGCCGATCTTTATTAATATTATTCATTTTATTTATTACGGCCGAGCTGAAACTATTTGCTTTCAAGGATAGTGCAATGGAGTATGTTTGGCTCTAAAATCAATGCGAAAACTAACTAAATAAATCGAGGTTGGTACACAATGAGAAACGACTTTTTGTCTACATGCGTGTGGAATGTGGACCTGCATGCCCATGTGTCCGCTACAAGGACGATCCCACAAACATTTTCAAAGCTCTTCATTCATTCATTTATTCATGCATCCATTCATTAATTCTTCATTCCAGTAGAAAAGCGTCTAAAGAGTTACTTACATTATATTTGCAATTTCCATTGTGTCTCTGCGTAATGCAGTCCGTAAATCCCACTGTGCTCTTGACAACGATTTTTCGTATACTGAACAAACATGAAACTCGGTCTAGTTTAAGAATTTTCTGCCTTATCGTCTCAAACGTTATTGCACCCCCAACCCCGCCTTCAAATGAAGATCTTTCTGCATGGTCCCTGTCTCTCAAGGTCAAAAAACAATAAAACCTTATACTGCCAGTGCGAGTTTTGGGGCTCTTCAGGGCGCGAGCTGAAAATCAAAGCCGCTGACCTTCACTAGAAATTAGCATACATTCTATCTTTGCAACATCCCGTAGTAAAGCCATCTGTGAGAACTTGAAGTTTCGAATCCATCTATGTAGTGTGTCTCAATGTGCAAATGCAAACTGGCTTCTCTCCCATCTGCAACGGCTCGCTTGGCGCGTTCTAAGGCCCCAATTTTGTCCTCATTGTCTGCGAGCTTTGAAGCCCCAAAGAACCATAACTATTGAGACTTTTAATTTTTTGGGGAAGGTCAGGTGAAAGTATAAAGTACCCGAGCAGTTGATTTGAAAGTGAGATTTATTGTTTGTTTGTTTTATTATTTGCAATACGCAAGCCTCCCCTCGGTTAACAGTGCCCAGCATTTCTAAGAGATTGCGAAAATTAGTTACATCAACAAAATATATACATACACATATAGACAAGGTCAGCAATATGAGGTGAGTAGAGAGAGAATTCAAAGATGACACCCAGGTAGTTCGGCACCCAGGATGGTGAAGGTAGGGGTTAGGGTTAGCGTACTTTGTATGCACACTGTGCAATAAAATTTATTTACAAAAAGACAATCGTATTACAATTATTTAAACCGGGATTTGTACTTCACAACCAGCTCTCCTTTGGGTGGACATGGCACAGTGGCAATGTTGGGTGGCAATATATCAGTGCTCTGAACAGAAATGTTCAAAATTCCATATCTGTGCTTCTCTAATACAGCAACAATAAGGCTTTTGACAAAGTCGAACTCCATTTCCTCATAGACTGGTTTGATCACCCATTGCTTACTTATTTTAGAAAAGGCCTTAGTGTAGCAAGGTATCCTTACATTACCCTTAGTCCTAGATTGTTCACGGCCGAGATTCTCGTTATGGGCCAAGACAGCAAGTAGAGTCCTATGCCTCATGCCCTGTATGCTTAAATGCAAGCGCTTTGGCCTGTACTTTAGGCACATATTGTGGAACACCTCCAAACCTCCTGTGTGACAGAATTCTGTCAGTCCCCTCAAATCTCTTGATAGAGTTTTATCGAAAACAATCTTCTCAATGGGTTTGTGTGTCGGTGAATATGGATTCAACCACTTCTTCTAAGGGCCATCTTCACATTGGTGGAAATGTAGGTTTTCTGACCAGCGGTGCAAATTGGTACAGTGGTGCATCAGTGACCACCATTTTTCAAGTAGTATTTCCACTGACCCTTCACAAGTTTTGGAGCTCCACCAAAGATGGTTGCTGATAGACTGGGACCACTCTGAAATACTTTCCAAACCTTTTTTTTTCCCTGCAGCCGAGATTTTCTTATTGATTGATTGATTTAGCAAGATGCCATAAGTCAAATTGATGTTTAATATGTGGGAACTGCTCTCTCATTGTCTTGGCAATTGAAACGTGTCTGTCCGTGGCTATGAGGTCGATGTGCATTCCCCTCGATTGTAGATATTCCACTGATTTTATAAATCCTAGTTTCTCCATGGCTACTGAGGATGTACATTGTGTTACCTGCACGACCACCGAACTCACAATTTTCTTACTATCCATGTCCTGAAAGTGGTAGGTGCAGTACTTGGCAGAAAATCCAGGGCTGTCGCACTGTCCATCGCCAGCTAGCCTGAATCGTTTGCCTTCGAATGTACTTGCTAGAGACGATTGTTCAATTTTCCAAGCATTACTAATGGCCGGAAACAGATAATCATGTTGGTATTTGTAGTACTGCGTTTTTGAAATGAAATGGAGTCCCACAAACTGAAAGAAATACTCTAACTTTCTAAAACTTGAGCCACTAAAAAGTGATGCAGCTGCACACAGTAGATTGCCTGCTGGATTTTTCCCCAGCATCGGTTGTGCAGACCATGAGAACGTATGAATTAATCTACAGGCGGCATGTATTGTGACGTTACTGCCTTGTTTTTGACGAGTCACATGAATCAATGGCTTCCCACATACTTTCCCTCTGACGGAATGCCCACATTTCAGCATACTTATAATATCCATCAAACAACTGTCGAATACTATGTATTTGCCCTCTTTCATTAGACTGTCATCCTGCGTCAAAGTTGATTCGGCCTGTGACGTTGAGGACATATCACCACATTTGAAAGACATATCGCTGCTATCAAGTTCTGATGCATCGGTGAATGCTTCTGCTGGTTCATTCTCTGTCATTTCAACATCTGCTACTTCAACATTGATGGGAGAACACAACAATGTCGACAGCTTTTTTGGTGGCAATTTTTTTACAGGTGTAGGTTGTGTGAACTTCAGAGCTATCTTCAATACTTCCAGTATCATGTTGTTGCGGCGGTGCAGTCGTACCGTAGCAATGGTCCAATAAAACTTTGCTGGATTCTCCGGACACATTAATTTCATGTTCTGGCCATTGGACATGAGCATCCCGAGTCTCAACATGCCGCGTCTGAATTATTAGTTCCTCCATAGTGTAAATGGTCTGGCAAGCAACATCTCTCATTCGCTTCACTGTCTGTGTATGTATAGTTCGTAGACCCACGGGTAACAAGAGGACAGATTGGAAAAGGGATGCTCAGTTTAAACACAAGATAAAGTATAGTACAATTGACTGGAAAAAAAAACATAAAATAGTCCCCAGCACAAAATAAATTCTAAAGTTATGAACTGTTTGTAACTAACCTTACTTTGGTTTCTTTTCTTTACAACTTTTTTGACTCAACCTTCAACATCTGCACGCTGTTGCTCTGATACGTATCCGCATGACTCCCCTTCCTCTTGCGCTGCAACGGATATATTTTCTGTATCCGCATAGACAGCACGGAATGAGGCTCCATCGACTCCCTGAAACATAGTATTTTCATTACTGTGTATCAAAATATTGTTAGCGTAAAACACATGTAAGGACGAACACACATGTACATCTCAATAGCCAAACACAATTTAAACATTGCGTGGAACAATCAAACGACAAGTATTCGAGCTCTGATGACCTAGTTCGATGGAGATGTCAGTATCCATACCTCTGGCTCTACATGGACTGCCACAAATGATTGTATTGAAGAGGAGGCATCAGCAGCTCCCTGAAACACAGTATTTGGTTAGTATGGTTTTCAATATTGTAAACATAACACACACTTGGGGATGACGGCACAGGTACATATAAAGAGATAACCACAAATGTTGCATTGTCTAAAAGAATCAAGGAATATTTAAAAATGATCAGATTTAATCGACTTATTTCTCCGATTTCTTTACATCTGCATCATCTAAATGGGATCTTGTGATTGTAGTTGAAGCTCCATCATCTCCCTGAAACACAGTACTTGCATTAATAGGGAAGAAAGTATAGCAAATGGAATCACTTTATATGATCACGCTCAATGGAGCTGTCAGTATCCATACCTCATGCTGCTGAAGAATATCTAGGGCTGTTGTCAATGTGGTGCGCACTTCCGAAAGCTGTTGCGCCGATTCGTATCCGCATGGTCCCACTTCCACCGGAATTACTTGAATTTCAGGCTCTGCATCAAGTGCGTGGGTTGACGATTCAACAACAGCCTGAAACATAGTATTTGCATTAGTAAGGATTACAATATTGAAAACACAACACATGCTTGGGGTTGACCGCACAGGTACATATCAACGGCTAACCACAAATGAAATATGGTGTAGAACAATCAAACGACAAGTGTTCCAGTCCTGATGATCACGGTCAGTTGAGCTGTCAGTATCCATACCTCGGGCTGCTGAAGAACATCTAGGGCTGTTGTCAATGTGGTGGACGCTTCAGCATCTCCCTGAAAGACAGTACTTGCATTAGTATGGATAACACTAATTATAACTGAAAACAAACACCAGGGGACGACAACTAAGGTGTATATCAATTGGAAAGCACTAACCAAACAATTGGTAAAATAATCACACGATACATACAAACTATTACTTGACATGCATAAAACAAGTCTGTAGCGGATTAGCCAAGTATGATTACCTGATACGTGCTAGAAGTGGTTGATAACTGCGAGCACGTGACGGAAGTAGAATGTTCTTGCTTCAGATTCAAGGGATAGTCAAGAAGTTGGAAAGGTAAATTATTGTTTGATAATGAAATGCCAATATTTAAAATTGCCATGTAAGGAGACAGAATACTTGAGTAATGCGCAATATAGCACAGTTCCCTGTGCCCATATATAGATTTTGTTTGTGGGTTATGAAATCTAAAAATAATATATTGATAAATGTCATTATTCAAAAAGCTATACACTCATATCAATGGCCGAAAGTATTACAAATTGAAACAACACCTAAAATATCAATGAATCCATTTGACTACCTACACACTACTGCAAGGCCTAAAGCTAAAAACGGACACTTGACTCACCAGTGGCGGATTGTGGATGAATAGAGTGGGAATAGCGTTTTCGAGCAATTTTCGTGTCGATCGGCGTTTGTTCTTCTTTGTTACCCAAGATGTGGTGTACATGTTCGAGGGAAAGTGCTGGCTTCAGATGCGGTATCGATCACCCCTCTTGTCCTCTAAGACTTGTTGGACTCTACTTTCCAGCTCATCCAGTGGATATCCGCAATGTCTGACCCATTGTCCTATTCGATCAACAGTTTAGTTTTCGGGAATACATGCATTGTAGTGCCTTCAGATTTAGCATGGGTCTTCGAAGGGCAACCGCTAATCGAACAGGCAGGCATTGTTGAAAATTCTGAAAAGTAAATATCAAGATTATTATAAAGCCTTGATGAATAAAAATGTCATAAAAAAGTAAATGAGCCATACCATGCTCAATGCAAGGTTTGTTTTGGTCGCCGGAACTATACCAGTTCATCATGTGCGGCTTAGTATTTGCATAAGTTACAGAAATTTCTGTTTTGTCTTGCACGAAAAGGAACCATGCTTACATTATAGACTGGACCCCCGAAGGATGCAATTCGATGACAATTGACACATATGAAAATAAATAGATCTATTGATAGCATAACGATTGAAACTCAAGTCAATAGCAATGAGACCAATGACCATAGCTCTATTGGGTACTGTAATAGCAAATAGATTGAAATGTAAAAATGACCAAAATATGACTAGGATACATGGCCTTACCTTGACCAACAAACAGTTGGATTCAGCAGGCCGAGCAGTATGTTGCAGGAGAACAGGTAGATGGCCACAGGTAGCACACTGACGAGTTTGCTCGAAGCGGTCACAGATAGCACGGCGACGAGCAGATTAGCATAGATCTCAGTGCTTCTCAGGTAGAAGGATCAGGAGTTGACTTGCAAAGCACAAAGATGTTCTCATGAGACATATCAAGTGGTTTATAAAGTATTAGAAACAGGGGTGTGTTTGTGAATGAATGACGTGTGTATGTCGTGGTATTATGTTTATTGCAGGGGGGTGGCCTGCCTCAGGGGAGGCCTGCCTGGAGACACGGGGTCAGAGGAGGCCATGTGAGCGATGGCCCCTGGGCGTGGGATATCTTTTGAAGTGTACATGCTGTTTGGCACCTTGGCCGTTTGCGCCCATCACAGCCCCCCATGCCAGCGCTCATCCCCGGGTGCGAACCGCCTTTGATAGAGGGAGTGGGATCGATGGGCCTGGAGCGTGCAGATAAGGCACAGGAAGACTGCTGAATGGAGACACACTAATGTGGATTGCAGGGGGGCGGCCTGCCTCAGGCCATGTGAGCGATGGCCCCTGGGCGTGGGATACCTTTTGACGTGTACATGCTGTTTGGCACCTTGGCCGTTTGCGCCCGTCACAGCCCCCCATACCAGCGCTCATCCTCGGGTGCGAACCACCTTTGATAGAGGGGGTGGGATGGATGGGCCTGGGGCGTGCAGATAAGGCACAGGAAGACTGCTGAAAGGAGACACACTTATGTGGATTGCAGGGGTCGGCCTGCCTCAGGGGAAGCCTGCCCGGAGACACGGGGTCTGAGGAGGCCATGTGAGCGATGGCCCCTGGGCGTGGGATACCTTTTGAAGTGTACATGCTGTTTGGGACCTTGGGGAAAGGAATAGGGCCCGTCCCTTGCCCTTATGTGAGGTTAACTTTGCATGACATTCGCGTAGATGGGAACACTGAACAGGACACGGGGCATCCATTTTTGTACCCCCTTTCCACTCCATTTTGGTGACCAGGCCTCACTGCGATAGTACAGCGCACAGAGCACATGGCCCACAGCCTCGTTCCCACTCTGACTGGAAAACTCCAGAGGTATTTGCAACAGCTAATAAATGTAACACATCACTCTCTGAGATCACGATCCTGCATGTGAACCGGCTTGAACCATGCACATGGCTCGTTCATCTCCACAAACGTGTCCTTGCCCGCGCACCCTAGCCAGTGGAAAGTAACTACCATTCTGACCCTGTGTCCCTGCAAGGTATTCTCTTCATGTGCCAGACCACTGACCACGCCATGATGGCCACCTAGCAGATCCCCAACTAACATTAGACCCCTACTGCAGTGTATCGTTGCATATCAATAACATATCGGAGATTCTTGTGAGCACAGACCCACACTTCAAACACTGTATTATAGTGGTCAAGACCCTTGACCTAAGGCCTGTATAATCCAATGTTCATTGATAGTATTGATATATGTGTGACTTTTATAGAGACATACCCGACTGAAAGACTTTGAACAAGTGTTATTTAGTGCATGCATTATTGATAATATATTTGGTTAGCTTAGATAGTGACCACCCCGCTTCACAGCGACCTAAACTTCACCCATTCTGAGCACAGGTGTCTGACGTCCATCCTTGAATGGAGACATACTTGATTGATTTAAAAAATCAAAACAACCGTTGTTAAAATATATGTGGTGTTTTTATTTTTTAGCTTATTTTGATGACACAAAAATACAAAAGTTTACACATTGTACAGTTCAGGTTGCAGCACAGCGAGAGAAAATCCCCTGTACTGACCGCTGTCACTCGGGAATGTTTCTCGGGAACGTCACAGGCGGGTATCACTCTTCGAACGCGGTGTCCAAGCCTCCCGTGAAGCCACCATGTAAAGGAACGATAGACCACCAGCCTGTACCACCTGTGAAAAGGAATAAAACAAACTGTTTTTAAATGACCAAGATAATTTTAATAAACGTTTGTTGTCAATGACAATTCTTGCAACTAATGGCATTCTGCTCGGACAAATGCTATCTAGACACTGCACACTATTGAACGACTTTCATGCGTTACAATGATATGTATATGTAATTTTGAATATAGTAGAAGACCATGAAATAGGAGTGGCATGACAAGCAGAGTATACTTACTCGTTACTCGGATTACGAGAACGAACAGTTGCGTGAAGTTCATGCATAAGCACCATCATTATCCTCAACACGGACCATGTGAGGCAGGCTGCCCTGAAGTCTGGCAGCTCGGTGATGCATTGCGGTCGTGGCTCGCCTTCCGAAATGTAGGCCACGCATCCCGAGTTTTCACAGCAGCAGCAGTTCTCCTCCTCGGTCGGCATTAGCTTGCACCGATTGCATGTGCACCAGGTGGAAACACCGTCCATGCGACTATGTCCAGTGTCTTCATCCGTTGATTCGTCCTGCCAACTGCTGTCCGAAGCCCCATCGTTTTTGCGTGTTTCCCTTTCCAGAAGTTCCTCCTCGCTATACTCGGGCTCGTACATGTAGGGCATTATTGTATCCATTGTGTGTTGCACAAACTAAAATAATTGATTGCGGTGGTACTGGTATCTCTCCACACGGGCTACAAGCAACAAAGGTAGCTGACCAGAGCACAGAAACGAGTCACAGAATACTCAAAGTAACACAGAGAGAGGAATGGAATCGAAAATCTGCTGCTGTGTGTTGTGAAACGGTCTGTTCATACTTATTGAGGAAAGAGGCGTCCTGCCATTTCCATGGCGACACGTCATTAGCTGAAGCCCAGCGAATGTTGACACGAGACGTGCTTTGGCGTTGTGAAATGGGCGGTACACGTCTGCTGATGACAGGCTCAGGGGCGGGGGATATGATTTAGTGCCGCAAAAGCAGGTCAGCCCGGGCGATGGGGGAAATGATAGGATTATCACAAAATGGCAGCTCCCTGGTGCCTGTTTTGGTGTGCGTTTAATGGACGAAAACTTGGGTAAGGTCCATAGGAAATTTTTCTAAAATCTAGCAACTTAGGCTTAAAAACACATAGCCGAACCGTAGGGGCAATAAAAAATGTTGACCAAACCATTCCTTTAACTCGTTCCAAACTTTGATTTGAAGCATACCATTTAAAGGATTTCCCCTTTTGTCCCAATTTTACACCTAAACATAAGATTTTGGATTTGGTAACATTGATTTTCAAATCATTTTGGTTTAGGTAAAAATACCAATCTGGTGAGCAAACATTGCAATCCTACTTGGGTGTGATCCATCAATACGAGATCATCTGCATAGGTGACCCAGCTCAGTGGATGACCATTAATCTTAGGGGGAAAGCAGTGACAGTCCAATAGCGCAGATGGTAGATCTGAAATGTATAACTTAAATATGGTTACAGCTAGAGGACAGCCCTGCTTTACACCTCTTTCTGTAAGGATCTCATTTGTTAGGTCACATTTGCCATTAATTTTCACTCAAATAGGGGTATTCAAGTGTACAAGCATTAAAGCTTGTAGTAAATAATGTGGGCAGTTCTAAGAGTGGAACTTATTCCACAACAAAGATCTATTTAGGCTGTCAAATGCCTGTTGTAGGTCAACAAAGGCAAAGAACAAGTGCTTTTGATTGCGTATTGTTTCAAGTTTCAGGAGCAAGAGGAGGGATAGATTTAATTCAACTCCTACTCCCCTTGTGAAACCAGTTTGACATGGGTCAATAATGGCATTCTCCAAGGCCCATGCGGCCAACCTCTTTTCCAAAAATGCGGCATATAACTTCCCGACTACATCTAATAGAGCGATTGGCCGATAGTTGTTAGGATCAGAGCGATCACCCTTTTTAAAAATGGGCACAACTACAGACGATCGCCAAGTCTTCGGGATAGATTTTGATGTTGTTATGCAGCAAAACAAGACAAAAATAAATCTGGACCATTCATTATTTTTTTTCTTCAGCATTATATTGGTTATCCCATATGGGCCGGCTGCTCCAGAGTTTCTCAACTTCGTTATTGCAAATATTTCATATTTCGAAGGAGATCGTTTCCAATTCACTGTATTGTCGATTCAAAAAGCAGCAGAAATATTGGAAGGACTGCTGAATACCTTAGAAAAATGTTCAGTCCATATATTTCTGGCTACAACAATACTCGAGTGGCTCTGCTGAGTAAGAGAGCCGGTATTTATTATCGCCCATGTCTCGCGGGTTCTGTTTTCACATATTAACTTCAACATCAATTCCGTAGAAGCTTGTTCTCGTATCATTTTAAATGATTTTGTCCAATTGCGGTATTTTTGTTGACATTTCTTTTTGGCCAAGATATATTCGTTGATGTTTTTAGTTTTGATTTTCTTGATTTCTTGGCGCAATAGGCGTTTGGCATCAACAATTTTTTTGTTATAGAAATCCAATAATAAAGCATTGTATTCCAACGATGTACAGGCATTTCAATTTCCCGATGTAAAGGCGTTTGTTAGATTTTTTATGTTGGTATTCGTTAGCCTTAATCGATTAAGTCCTTGATTTATCTCTAATGCCCCAGTATACCGACAAGACTCGGGTTGGCTCCACCCATGTTACCACAATTGCATCATGGTCACTCTTACCCATACGCCTTATTACAAGGCGCTTAATCTTGTGTGTGTGATTTTCAGAGACCCAAATGTAGTCCAATGTTTTTTTCATCCCATTCTGTTCCCAAGTGTGTCTCGCCGGGATATCACTGATGGCTTGACCATTTAACATGGTAAAGTTTCTTGCCCGCATTTCATCGTATCAACGATTCCCTCTGATATCACTGTTATAAGTCAAGGTTAAAAGCCCAGAAAACGGGCGTCCAAAGTTGTTTTTTTTTGGCCTTATTTAATAACACTGTGAAGCCATCACACACTGGAATCCACCGAAGCCAAGTCTCTTGAAAACAGAATATTTGAAAAGTCTCTTTTCTTATTTTGCCTTCCTGAAACAAATGCGAGAACCCACTTGTATTGCATGACAATAAGGAGGTATCTTCCAGTTGGGCTCCATACATTTTTGGCTAATTATAATTTGACATTCCACGCCTGTTGGCCTTAGATCTGGTTGAGTCGAGTGAGTTATCGCCATACACGCAGACTGCATTTTTTCATGTCTTTTATTTGCAGGTATCCGCCTATGTTCATTTCTTGATGTGTTCAACAGATCACATGTTTTTCTTGTACCCGTTCTACCATTAGATGGTAAACATAAGCTTTGATATCTGCTAATTTCATACCCGAACAGGAGGAGTTCCTCTTTTGCGGCCAACACAGTATTCTCTATCAATTTAGAATGAATATGCAGGAACACCCGGTCGGCACGCTCTTCCGAGACGTACTCCACAATATCAATATCTTCTAATCTATTGTCCTAAGAGAGGACACACAGTAGAAGAGCTTCATTACGTTTCGTCTGTTCAGGTATCTTCATCTTTTTCTTGTAAAATATTTTCAAGTAATAGTTTTAATGTTTGTGATTTATAATCGTTATAGTTGGGCTCTGTTTTTCCCATTTTTTTCCCTTCTTTTTTGATTTGTGCCTGAGTATACCTTGGATTCAGATGGGATATCGAAAGAGAAAAGCCATTATTTGTCAAGGCCTTCTGTTAATGAGATTCCAATTTTTTGACAACAGGTTTAAACGGCTTAATTTGGTGTTTTAATTCAAAATAAGGCCGCACTGATAAGTCATCACTATTCCCCTCATTAGTTTTTAGTGAAATGGTTGATGAGTTATTGCTTGAATCGCCTTGAAGAGATTTGTTACCTAAATCTTGGGAACATTCCTCCATGCCATGAGAATTGGTAGATAAATTGGCAAGATCAATTGAGGTAGATGAAGTATCAGATTCACACTCATTGAGTCGTTGTCTTTTTTTAGGATTGCCAAGTGCTTCCAGGCATTTTGGAGGATCTATAGAGTCAGCATTTAGCTCTTTGTTTTTCCCAAGAGGTTTCAACAAAGGAGCACGTTTGAATATTTCAATAGGCGGAGGAGTAGTGAGGTTCCTTATGAATTTCTTGGATTTATTGTTCTTAAGATTCTTTCTCAAAGATATTCCTTCTGAAGTCCCAGTGACCGTCTTTTTTTATTTTAGTTGAATCATTTGTCGATCGCTGGATGTCTTTTCCCGGTTGAGCTTGCAATCCTGCTCGAGAAGCTTTCTTTGAGATCTTAGCTTGTTTTTTTTAAAGCTATGTTACTTGGGAAAAAAGACATTTTCAGTAACTTCAGAATGTATGAGTTGGGGTTGTTTTTCCAGCAACTTACTACCGAAAATTAAAGCTTTTGGTCCAAAAGCAGATCTTATATCTTGTGTTTGCGCCACATTGAGTGCAGTTGACTTGATTTTAGATTGTTTATTTGAAGCATTGGATGGAAAGGACGCAGGATCAGGTAATATAGCTTTTGATGGAATAGTTCGAACCATCATTTTGCCCTGAAAAAGAGAACTGGTGTTCAGGCACCCATCTGTTTGAGTATTTGCTAATATAGCATCAGAAGATATATTAACAATAGTTAGTATACAGCTTTCTTGTCTTGTTTGATTGTAGGGACCAACAGATTTCTGTCTGAAAAGTTCACCATTTTTCCGCATCCATTTTGCACATTCCATAACTGCTTCCATTAGGTTGGCATTATGCACTAATTCATTTCTAGCAACTTCACAAAGACGTTGCTGCCAGCGAAGCGGTTTCGGCTTCCATGTCTAATCTTTTCTCCAGTTGTTGACAGAAATTTTCCATTGTACTTATTTTGAAATTTAAAGATGCCACCAAAGAAATCTGATTGTCAAGTTTGTCGCTTATTGCTTCATAAAGCTTAACAAAAGGAGCCATTGCAAGGGTTGTAGCTGCCATAACGTTATTGTGTATTTGTAGTCCCGCAGCGACTGATAGTATATGTTTATTGCCATGTTCAGGGTCGTCACTGCCTTTTGGCACAGCTGCACAAGAAGATGAAGAATGTTTTGAAGCCAAATGGATACTTTCTTCAGATTTTTGACATCGGGCCCCAGATACACTCGAAGGAGCTTTAGCTTTGTTGGAATGAGATGGCCCATCTTTGCTAAGCAGAGTTTGATGTAAAGATTTAATTAAGAAACCATCCTTGTTAGTATTTGGAGTGCTTGTTAAGACTTTATAAGCATTGTCTGTGTCGGAAGGGATCCTGGCCGTGATTTCTTTTTTTTTATTCGATGCCAGATCTGTTAATGGGACACTCAAGCACGCCAGGGATTTGGGTTTAGATCTTGGAGAGTTGTTCAAATTGCAACTTTCGTCCAAGCGTTTTTTTAGATGAATATAGTCAGTTTTTAAACGCTCAGTTAACCGAGCTTACCTTGCTGCTAAATCAAAGAACGGGTGACAGCCTTGAGTAGTTGCTGATCCAATAGATTTGGGATGTAAATCATGATTTGGATCTGCAGGATCATCATTTGTTCGATTATTTACACTCGCTTTGATTTGTATTTCAGCCAAGTGTTTGGATTTATATAGAACTTCCTTGGGGTCCTGAATTGGTAACGTTCCAGTTGTGCCAATAGCCGAACCATTACACCAAACATAGGACTATAGGTCCATGATCAAAGTGACCAGTTTGGGAAGCAGAAGCTATATGGTCGGCTGCACTCACAAAGGTGTCCTCCATAAGTATGGCCAGCGCTGTGGTCATACTAAAATTAAATCAATTTGGAACTCCAAAGTTAAGATCTATTCCCTCAGTTGGAAGGCCATCTTCTTTTCTGATGGAAATGTCTGACAGACTGTCAGTATCTTGATCTTCATTTACACTCCTTTCCACACAATCAGCGAGAGCAGTGGCATGTAACAGTTCCACATCAGTGATATCATTTGTAAGTGTTCCATTGTCAGCAAGTCCCATCAAGGGGCTTTTGTATGGTGCTCTCAGTACAGACTTATCAAGGATTCCCAATGTGGGCTCAGAGAGCTGTTTGAAGACGCCCAAAGAATCCTTCAAAAATCATTCGATAAAGGAAGTAAAGGGGATCTAGGGGATGATGGCACAAAGGGGGGTAAAATCACTAGGGAGTGAGGTAAACAACGTGAACAGTTCAGCAAACCGTTTAAGGCCTTTAAAGCGTGTTCACACTCACCTCCATACCCCATTCCTTTGTCATCATTGCCCTCATTATGTTTATATGGGTCAATATCCAGACGGCGTCGCTGCAGCAATTTTTGCCGTGTGAGGAGACCCGGGGCCTCCGGCATTACAAAAATCACAGTCTTAAAAATGATGTTTAAATGCGAATACACGAAGAAGCAGAGATCAACACCTGGTGCCTGGAAGGCGCAGCGCGTTGCCAGCTGCCAGCGACCCAGAGACCAAGAGACTCTGCAGCTGACTCCACAGCCGCTCCTCGGCACGAGTCAGTCTTTGTATGTTTCTGTAGCAGCAGAAAGAGGACTGTAGGCAGGGTTCAAGGCAGCAGCAAGGACAACGTGGCAAATCCGTAATGGAGAATAGCGGAGACCAAGAGACTCTGCAGCTGACTCAGCGGCCACTCCGTGGCATGAGGCAGTCTTTGTATGTTTCTGTAGCAGCAGAAAGAGGACTGTAGGCAAGGTGCCAGGCAGCAGCAAGCACAACGTGGCAAATCCGTAAAAGAGACCAGCAGAGACCAAGAGATTCTGCAGCTGACTCCGCGGCCGCTCCGCGGCATGAGGCAGTCTTTGTATGTTTCTGTAACAGCAGAAAGAGGTCTGTAGGCAGGGTTCCAGGCAGCAGCAAGCACAACGTGGCAAATCCGTAAAGGAGACCAGCAGAGACCAAGAGACTCTGCAGCTGACTCAGGGGCGCAAATCAGTCTTTGTATGTCTCTGTAGCAGCAGAAAGAGGACTGTAGGCAGGGTTCCAGGCAGCAGCAAGCACAACGTGGCAAATCCATAAAGGAGACCTGCAGAGACCAAGAGACTCTGCAGCTTACTCAGCGGCCGCTTCGCGGCGCGAGTCAGTCTTTGTATGTTTCTTTAGCAGCAGAGAGAGGACTGTAGGCAGGGTTCCAGGCAGCAGCAAGCACAACGTGGCAAATCCGTAAAGGAGACCAGCAGAGACCAAGAGACTCTGCAGCTGACTCCGTGGCCGCTCCGAGGTGCGAGTCAGCCTTTGTATGTTTCTGTAGGAGCAGAAAGAGGACTGTAGGCAGGGTTCCAGGCAGCAGCAAGCACAACATGGCAAATCCGTAAAGGAGACCAGCAGAGACCAAGAGATAACAATAACGAAGCAGAACTTTGAGCAAATGCAGAATTGTTACCTTGCTGCAGTAGTGATAGTGGATATTCTCTCATGTTCTAAGTTAGCTCATTTTAATATAAGGCTTAAAATGCACCATTAGCCCAGCCTCATATTCAGTTCCCTTTGTTCCCGGGACCCAAGACTCCACGGAAGTGGGTGAATGTAGATGGAATGTGACCCGGGTAGGTGACCATGATGCCAGATGCCTGCAATATTTCCCAACTACCTCAACGAGAGGATTGTGATGTAGACTGAATCCTCAGAGCCAGCACGCAGCTTGGCAAAGCCTTGGTCAGATGACAGGGAGTGCAAGCCCCTTCAGAGGCCAGAAGAGATACCGAACCATGTGATGTTACTCCCTTATTGTGTCACACATTCCATGCATGCAATCCAGATACCAATGCCTGCGCTTAGTGACTAGTGCTACCTATTTTACATCCCAAAGACAATCAGAAATTTCACAGGTTGCAAACAGACAACTCCACTGCAAAGGCATGAATGTCAAGGGATATCTCTAAGACAGGAATACCTGTTGTGCCAAAAGAGATAACTCTGCACATAACTCTGTTTCCTTCACATGAGCATCAGGCACACTTTGCATACAAAGGCATGAGGTTTACCTGTCCTCCAGCCACTACTGCAGACCATGCAGTTGCAACTGCATCAGCCGTGACCTGACACCAGGCCAGGCAGCTTGAGAACAAACCCCTGCTTGTCTAGTTTCACCATGCTCCTGGGCAAGCTGGGAACCCTCCCTGGACTCTTGTCTAGCTGCCAGCATCTTCTCTAGCAATTCGGCCCTGAGCTGGTTGGCTGTCTCCAACTCTCACCGCATCTTCTCCAGGGATGTGTAGTGACCTGGTAGGATCAGTCGCAACAAGAAAAAGGCACCCATCAGTTCCCATGCATTCTTGTAATCCGGTGCCTGTGCAACCTCTGTGGCTAATGCTCTATCCTTAATGTCTGATTAGAAACTGTTGGGCACAGGGACCGGTGGTGGAGAATGGAGAAGGATTGTTCCTGGTGGGTCACCATACAAAAATAACTGAATAAGAATAAAATCGAAGAGAAATGACCCAATTTTGTGTATTGTTTGGATTAGAAAGCTGCTTTTACTTCGCTGGAACGCTCGTTTTTATCTATTTCTACTAACCTGCACTGCGAGCTGAGACGGGGCTCTTGCAGGTGCAGGCACTCGCACAGCGTTCTGAGGAGGCGGGGCCTGTGCTGATCACGTGACCTATCACGTGACACATTCCAGCTAGAAAAGGCACTGCCATCCGCCCGAGCGGCGTGTATTGTTTGGATTAGAAAGCTGCTTTTACTTCGCTGGAACGCTCGTTTTTATCTATTTCTACTAACCTGCACTGCGAGCTGAGACGGGGCTCTTGCAGGTGCAGGCACTCGCACAGCGTTCTGAGGAGGCGGGGCCTGTGCTGATCACGTGACCTATCACGTGACACATTCCAGCTAGAAAAGGCACTGCCATCCGCCCGAGCGGCGTGTATTGTTTGGATTAGAAAGCTGCTTTTACTTCGCTGGAACGCTCGTTTTTATCTATTTCTACTAACCTGCACTGCGAGCTGAGACGGGGCTCTTGCAGGTGCAGGCACTCGCACAGCGTTCTGAGGAGGCGGGGCCTGTGCTGATCACGTGACCTATCACGTGACACATTCCAGCTAGAAAAGGCACTGCCATCCGCCCGAGCGGCGTGTATTGTTTGGATTAGAAAGCTGCTTTTACTTCGCTGGAACGCTCGTTTTTATCTATTTCTACTAACCTGCACTGCGAGCTGAGACGGGGCTCTTGCAGGTGCAGGCACTCGCACAGCGTTCTGAGGAGGCGGGGCCTGTGCTGATCACGTGACCTATCACGTGACACATTCCAGCTAGAAAAGGCACTGCCATCCGCCCGAGCGGCGTGTATTGTTTGGATTAGAAAGCTGCTTTTACTTCGCTGGAACGCTCGTTTTTATCTATTTCTACTAACCTGCACTGCGAGCTGAGACGGGGCTCTTGCAGGTGCAGGCACTCGCACAGCGTTCTGAGGAGGCGGGGCCTGTGCTGATCACGTGACCTATCACGTGACACATTCCAGCTAGAAAAGGCACTGCCATCCACCCTTGCGGCGATAAGCCCGGTGGAGTCAAGCCCTCTGACTGTTGTGTGGCTGTTAGGTGGATGGTAGTGAACTAGTTGATCTGTCACAAGTACTGTTTTCTTACGCTGCCATCACCTAGCCACCCATCATGCTATAAGGTTTCATTTGCCTGAACATACTCCTCTTAATTTGACCTCCCTAATAATTGATTGTTTCAGTAGTACATACAAAGCGGAAAATTTAACTCACTCTTAGTAACTGTTTGTAAACCACTTTATGTTCTCCTTGAAATCAGGTATGTCATCGGAGATCACTAGAGATCCGATGAGTATTCCTCCATGCTCAACGCAAAATCTACCGGATCTCGAGTGCCTCCCACAAACTCCTGTGAATTTGAATATATCTAAATTGCAGAACAAGCCTAATAGTCGTATACGTACTTCTAAGAAAAATATCAATCTGACTCCTCCTATTAGAGCCCCCACTCAACATGATATTCGCAAATTTTATGAGAAAACACCAAGTGGTAGGGCGACAGTTGATCCGATCGACTTTGCATCTTCGGGGAACACACCCATTGTTTTGTCCTCACCCGAGGCTCTTCAAAGTGTTTCGAGTGCATCAATACTCCCCTCAATAAACAAATGCCCTCTTATTTCCCCTTTGAGTATTACCATTTCAGACCAAACTCTACTTACTGTAACTCACTCTCCCAATAAAAATACTAAACCTTTTCAAATATTTGCTACAGTTCTAGAAGAATCCACTCATGATAGTGAACAGTTATTACTAGACAACAGTAAGTCAGCTTGTGACAAGTCTGTCATGAACACCTCGGTGGCATCAGTACTTATTGAAGACGTGAGTCAAGTTAGCTTAAATAAGCCCTCACCATCTCCCCGTCTCATTCCTGCTGAGAGTAGAGACCTAGAAAGTTCTAGAGTCTCAATTCTGACTGACTATGAACAACCATGCTCTATGGACTCAACAAGACAGGAGGACGAGGTGTCCTTTATTCAACCGACTCCCCGTCGCTGTCCAATCACTGATAAGAAAAAACAAGCTTTCACATCCCCAGCTAACCCTGCCTTATTAGAAGTTACCCTGGGAGCTATTAATACTACTATCTCTAGTCTATTCAAGCTTTTTGAAACTCTAGATCAGAAAATAGTCAGTCAAACCACACAATTAGACCTAATAAGCAATTCGATGAGAGACAAACTGCCTAAAAACGCTAAAAGCCTCTCTTTAGAAAATTTGGAGCAAAGAATAACCACCCTTGAAGCCAATTGGTCTTCCGTTCGAAGCTCTCAGGAACACTCTCGAGCCACCATCACACAACGTCTCTCTAATCTAGAAGCACTTAATAAAGCTTCCCTGTCCACCTATCCAGTGTTACCAGCTTTTTCAAAGATCATTCGACCGATTGAATGTGTTGAAGATGCCTTGATCTCAAATCACAATGAGTCTTGGATTAGTGTTGACTCCCCAGTGAGAACTGCTGTTCAATTAGTGACCAACCCCAATTTGCCTGCTTGCTCAAAACAAAATTCACATAAAACTGGTCGTACATCTGCATGCACTGGCAAAATAAAAAATGTGTCTTCTAAGGCCACTCAAAGACACAAACCCTCAGGTGGCACACAAAAACAACATCAATTGACTCACCCCGTGGGTGCTATCAATACTTCTGACAACTCCCCTGCGGCTCCAATGCACACATACAATGAAACTACAAACAATGACACGGCCGGTATGTCAGCAAACCAAGTGTTGCCGTGCGATTCTTTTCCACTCCAAATTACCCCCAAGACGGTATCTAACACTTCACCAAACTATGATCCGTTGAATGAGCTGGTACACTTGCTAACAGCTAAACCTGACAATGTGCAAATCAGGCAACCTTCTCTGGTTACACAAACACTGACTGCACACTGTGATGCAATCTCTTCTAGCGCTGGTAAGCTACCTCGATCTATCATCTCTACAACAGGGGCTAATTATCGATTAAGCTCACTAAAAGCAGCAGTTGACACTTACCTATACAATAGAATCTCTGAGGTTATTCCCAAAGCTGTGAATGCTAGTACCCAACCTTCACAAACACTTAATGTTCAACATATCACTGGAAATGAAATTTCACTCCCAAAAGTCCAAATAGACACTTGCACCAAACCACCTAATTGCCATTGCAATCAAGCTCCTCCTAAACAAAACAGCAAGAGGAACTTAGATTCTCGCAATGGTGGCATTAAACCTCGCACTGATGATGCCAGTGCTGCACTATCAAAAAAATGTAATTTGTTACTCAGTTTGATTCTGAAGTGTCGAGATGGGCCGTTCCCAAAATATGATTTATGCCGTGCTAGTGTTCTTAACATTTTTGGGGATATAGAGGGACTGGACGCCATTTCCTCTACTGATTTAGACCAAATTGAGTTTCTATGTGATCAGAACCTCTCCATTGTTAGACTATGGATAAAGTCCGGAATTGTACGCAATACCTTATGGAATGCCAGAATGGATTTATTCAATCTTGGCTTTCTACTAGCACAAGATCCGGCACGCCAGCAAATTAAGAAGGTTGATTTTAATGAACCCACTGCAAGCACGGCATCTGAACCTTTGTGCTCTTGCAACTTCTGCACTCAAGAATCATTTCCTGACTCCTTGTTTTCCATTAATCCTCACTCATAACCACGAATATGTACCTACTCAACTGAAATTTCCCTCACTAGTTGGAATACGCGTGGTTCATCTCACCTGCAATGGACTTTAAATACGCAATTGAATACATTCGACATAGTAGCCTTACAAGAAACGTGGCTCGTAAATCCTCCTACATGGGATGATCATGAACTTGTTCTACTCCCAGCAGAACAAGGTGATAAAGGGAGACCTACTGCTGGTCTGTTAGTTGCTGTAAAAGCAAGCAAGGGTTTTAAAATCTCCCCCTGGCAGGCCCCAAACAAACTCATGCAATTGGTAAAGATTTCATTTAATTTGCTAACTTACGCTCTCATTAACCTATATCGTAATCCGCTGGGTATTATCGACGACAGCTTTTATACGGCTCTTTCGACTCTATTTGAACTTATCTCTGTTCAGGACAACATTGCTGGAATTTTGGTAATGGGTGATTTGAATTTGTCTTGCTTTGAGTCTAGTATAAGCTCTAAGAATCGTGAGGGAATGAGGTGGTTGTCCTTTATGGAAGATCTTGATCTAAAGATGGCAAACGGTGCGATCATAGGCTTGAATACCTGGGAGAGAGGCATCTCTAAATCGGCTATTGATTACATCTTTATGTCCAATAATATCTTTATGAATACTAAGAAGTTTGTTGTTGTAAAACAGACAGCTAGTGATCACCATCTCCTAGCATTATTTTGGTCGGTCCGAATTGACAACCACCTTAAACCTGCCCGTTGGTACAAACAGACCTTATTAATCAATAACGACCCGGGAGGATAGCTCAGCGGCAGCGTGCGCGTCTTGGAAGCAAGACGACACGAAGCAGCAACAGGTTCGATCCCCGGGTCCGCGCTTAGAAACCTCCGGGTGTTTAAGCGCGTTATAAATACGTAACTAAGACAAACAAACACAATTACGCAACTAAGAAAAACAAACAATTCCTGTAACAGCGCCTCGATGCCTGCGGGCTGTGTGAGCGCTTTATATATGTAAATAAATAAATAAATAAATAAATAATAACGCCAGAAATCGATTTAAATGGTCAACTGATAAACTCTTAGCACTGAACGATGCCATTTTGAGCAATCAAAAGCTACTCAAAGCCGACTCTTATATAGACGTTTTGAACACCTTTGCAAATCTACTTCCTGTTTCTAAAAATTCATCAAAGAGACATGTTCACGGGTTTGACTTAGCTCTCTGTGAGAGAAAAAAAGCTTATAGAAAAGAAATTAGAATTCTTCGGAAACTACCCATGAATACTCAGATCAAAGCCGTCCATATTGCTAAAGCAAAATACCGCCGCTGGATCCGGTCCAGAAAAGCTGCATTGTATCAAATGGATGGTGAAAACTTTCTTGCAGCCTGTTACAATAAAAACTCTGCAACAGTGTGGGAACTACTGAACAAATGTAATAATATCCCCCAAGTCCATTTGCAACTCAATGGAGTATCTGAATCTGTGTGGGTCACTCATTTTACTGCACTGTATGATGATTCTAAAATGAATCATTATAATTACAACAGCAACTCTGTGAAATGTTGGAGTTTGCGTTGTACACAACATATTATTCAGAACTTCATTAAGTCATCATCCTCGTCAAGAGCGGCAGGCCTCGACGGGCTCACGAATTGGATGTTTAAACAACATACAAATGAATGGGCGTTAATCCTGAATAATGCTTTTCACTATATTTTGCAAACTAAAACCATTCCTGAGTCATGGCGTTCATCTGTAATTATTCCGGTTTATAAAAAAGGCGATCGTATGAATGCTAAGAGTTATCGTCCAATAGCAATACTGGATGCTCCAGGAAAATTATTCTCCAGACTGGTGCTGAGAGACTTTAATGACTGGTCAATACTGGCTAGTAAACGAGATCCAGCGCAAACAGGTTTTGTGGCTGGTTTGGGCACTAGTGTCAATTTAATTACCTTAAACGCCATAAGACAACAAGCACAGAATAAGAAACAACCTAGATATTTTGCATTTGTGGATCTTCATTCCGCCTTTGATTCGGTTTCAAGACCGAAACTCATAGATAAACTAATCAGGGCGGGATGTCCCTCCACTTTAGTTGATATCATTTACGCTCTCCACTCAAAAACTAAGGTCTACATAAGACTTAACGCTGAGAGCCTCTTATCTTCTCCAATTTGTACATCTAGAGGGCTAAAACAGGGGTGCATTCTAGCGTCAGCCTTGTTTAATTTCTTCATTAATGATGTCCGATGGATTTTTGATAAAATCATAACTGATGCACCTAAACTAAATGGCGTGAAAATTAGTGCCTTGTGGTATGCTGACGATCTTGTCTTAGTATCAAAAACACCTAGTGGCTTACGTAACCTTCTCTCAGCTCTTTGCCATTACTTTAAAGAAAATTAACTGATAGTAAACACTGGTAAAACACAGATTGTCACGTTTGTCCCTAAAGGTTTACATAAGCATTTGTTAAATTGGCAAATTGAGCGCACTCCCATAAAGATGGTTCCAAATTATGTTTACTTGGGTCTCATTATTGATGGCTGTCCGGCACTAGAGTCGCACCTGAACAAAATCAAACAGAAATTAAATATGGCAATTTGTCAAACACGCTTGATTATTTCAAAATATGGTAAGTTTTCGATCAAGGCAGCCATTACTTATTGGAACCAGAACGTTGTAGCAACTGTTCTTTATGGTCTTGAAACGCAAATCATTCCTAAAGGTTTCCTAAATCTATTAGAAGCCAAGTTCTGGAGAGCAATTTTTCATCTACCTCAATGTGTCCCTGGTGCGTTGCTGCGCTATGAACTAGGCCTAATATCTTTAATGGCCCTTCACAATTGGCGACTATGTGCCTTATTTTGTAAATGCTTGCTATCCACGTGTGACAACTCTACACTATCCTCTATTTCCAGTTATTTACTCAAATCATCAGAAACTTTTCCTAAAAATTGGTCCACAAGTATTTTGAGGATCATGGTGAACTCTGATATACCACTTGATCTTCTCGTGTTCCATCCGGAACAAGCAAAGAAGAAAGTGTACATGATGGACTGGATCGACACTAGAACCCAGTGCTTAACTTATAAAGACTTTGATTCTGCAATATTTGGTCCTAAACGATACAGAGAAACTGCATCCTATCTATGTTTAGCTCCATCTGCTGCTATTAGATCAGCCACCTTGCGATTGCGATTTAACATCTGGCCCACTCGCCAGGTTAAAACAAGAAGGAAGCAGATCTCCCCAGATCTCAATTGGTGCAGATTTTGTAAAAATACCGCCATTGTTGAAACTCTCCAGCATATAATATTAGACTGCCCGGCCCTCATGAGCACGAGAAGTGTGTGAATCATTTTGCGTATTTTGCACAAATTGACCCAAGTAATAGATGGGCCGCGTTGGCTGCAACAGAATCTATGAGCATAAGAATTGCCACTATTAATTTTTTAAAGGCTTTGAACATGGAATGAATTTGGTGCTACACTATCTGTTTAGCAAGATGAAATTGTCTATAGACACTTTATCATATCTGAAATGTATTATTATTATACCAAATTTTTCTCAATTCATGTATTTAATTGACTGATATTTTCTAGATGTACTTTTTTCATTATTATTGTCTATATTTATGAATTTTTTTTTCTATGTAAAAAAAATTAAAAAAATGAAAAAGTTGATATAAATTCAGCTATATTCAATAAAGTAAAAAAAAAAAAAGACCCAATTTTGTAGGCTAATTTATTTAAAAATGTTGGTAAATTTTCAGTAAAATATAGGTGATGGGTGGGGTAAGGGTATTAGTTAAGGTAGGTGGTAAGGGGTGAGGGATGCATGAAGGGCTCCTGCCACATTAAAACAAAAAGTACAAAAAGCAAGTAGGAATGTTGTTTTATCAACCAAAAAATTCAGTAATTTCTCCATTTGTGTATTTTTTAAATTGTTTTTTTATGGGCATCCTTCCTGGTGAGGGACCAATCCCTATATATCTGGAGGAGGTGCTGCAAGTTCCAAACCTGCCTGGGGAAGGGAGTGTTTCACAGCCTTAAGGGGGTACTCAGTCACCATGACTATGTCCCCAGCCGTCAACTACGGTGTTCCAAATTCAGCATGGTGTCAATATGTATTGATGTTCTGGAGGTGTCCTACTCACTGTGGCTGTGTAGACACTGTTTCTTGCTGGCTGAGGGATGGTTGACTGAGTCACTGATGGTGGTGGGACTGCGCCCTGTGGCTCCTCTGTATCTTCACTGAAATATGGGCCAGAACTTCTAGCCCCCTCTGGATACAACACTATCGTTGGTTCCTCCATCATTATCATCTTCATCTTCGGGTATATGCTTAGTCTTACAAATGGAACTTCATCAGGGTAGGGTCTTGGCTACGTATGAGACCAAGGGAACCTGTCAAATACAGCACTTTATCATTCATATATTCAAGGAGCAACACAAATAACTAACCCAATCATTCCAATTACCAGGTTATCGGAAGTACATGATTCAGGAATAATTGAGCATGGAGACACATGCCTAAGGTTATTGATATTATGAAATCAAATTATACCTTTAAGTATGCAGACAACACATGTATCATAGTACAGCTGTATTATAAATCATGAGATTGACTTGGTTTTCAAGTATTGGTCTTCAGAGACTCAGCCACACCAGGTTTCATGGTAACCATGGCATATTTAAACCATGTCTATTTAGATTTACTGTAATTAAATGTATCTGGTGTATAAATCCTGATAGGGCTGGGTGTATTTGGCTCCCTGGGAAACGACTTGAAGGATGAAGAAACACAGGAGATCACATTAGAAAGATTAATTAAACTAAAGGAAAGAGAATGGAGAAGTCCTTGGATAATTGCAGTGTGACATGATCAATCAACGTATTGAGGATGAGGAAATAGCTGAGATCACTATAGAGCTATTTCAAGGATTAAACCAGTGGAATATTTGTTTGTCTTTTGCAATCAATATCATTTATTGTGCAGTAGTATGATAAAATCACCATATAGGTAGATATATGGTAGATATATGGGAGATGTGTCCGATCATTGTAGAGAAATAGGGATATAGAAATGGAATTGATGAAGAAGGACATAATAAATGATACAGCATATGATTGGAAAATATCCAGAACAGTTGTAGAGGAATATTGATAAATTGAGGAACAGGGAAATAACTTGAAAGAATTTAATGAGATTTGAAAAAAGTATAACTGTGATTGCTGTCATAAATAGAATGATATGGGCATATGTGAGAAACTCGACCACCCGCATCCTGTGCGTGCGCTCGCTTGGGCTTTTTGAAATGTTTAATTAAATGAAACAATGGTAGACCATCCTCAAGAAAATGTGTGGTGCTAATCCACAGACCTGTTTATATGCTCACACCATGACAAATGCCTAGACCTGTGTCCTCTTGGTGGACCCAGCCTACAAACACAGACAGTCCTGTCCTATTTAGTTGCAATGTGACAGCTAGGAGAACATTGGGTCATCTCCAGAAAGTGGGAGGACCAAGCTTTTGACTGATTAACTAACAAAGGCTCCATGGATCCACCCTGCTGTTTTGTTAGGCCCTGCAGCTGGAGGTAGCAATTAACATGACGATAGAGGGTATGTCAAATAAGCCCACATGGGGCCTGGCTGCAGAGCTTAACAAAGGAGACTGGAACCCAACATCCTTTCATTTGTAACTGTGTCAAACTGAAGCCAGCTGTCACCCTCACTATCAATGACAGTGAGCTGTCATATTATTCTGATTACAGTAGGCAACCCACTAGGGGGACCCCAGTCATAAGGTACGTGAATTTGATTTGCAGGAGCCATAAAGTCTGGTCTTGGTGCAGCTTCAAGGGAGAACTGCCACTTTGATATGGACCACCAAGAGAAGACCATTGACAAGACAGACTGTTTGATCAACAATAGACAGGAAGATGGGTTAGTATCACAAGGGAGAGTGGCCAGAGATATCTCTGCTGAGAGGAGGAGCCCGGCATTTTAGATCTGGGGCACACCTTGTTCCTGTGTTCACTCCTTTCCCTTTCCTGTTGCAAAGAACTCTAGTCTTGACCTCACATATACAGGAGATATTTCGTAGGGACCACAGGATTGGTTCATTCTGGTAGTCTTATCCTACACCAATCACTGTGGCCAGCTTGGCTTTAAAAGAGAGCTAAAGCCTCTCTTGAGCAGATCATCTGAAAACTTCACAAGAAGTAATAAAGAAGAACTCATCCTTGGACCCTGGCTGAAGGCATAGTCTGCCTTACAGCTTGCGACAGTGAAGGAAGGTCAGGACATCTAAAGAGAAACATCTCCCAGGGAACCAAGGGAGATACAGAACTCAGAGGACCCTCCAGCCACTCCAGAATTGGTACCGAGGCAGCACACAGTGTGCCCTGCAAGGCTCCCCAGCAAGCTTGCTAGGTAGGAAGTAGCAGAAATTCTCTGAACCTATAACCAGGGACAAGGCAGCTGCCTGCAAAACACTCCTCAGCTTTCCGTTGTCCAACTTAAAGGACATTTTCCAGCCAGTCGAGTGCCTCGATATGCAACAGACAGCAACTCTGACCATTGTCAAGCCTCTGTCACATAAAGCAACCAGAGACGTTTAGCCCAGTGCTTCAGAACTGCTGAACAGCACTGAGACAACAATTCCTGACGCTGGGCCACTGTGTAGGCCAGCCTGCTGCTGTTCATCCAGCTTTGCTTGTCGAACCATTTTGCCACCTGATACCCACTGCTGACTCCCATCTTGAACTCTGTCGCAGATGCCTGCAAGTGCCCTGAAGCAATCTCAAACCTGTCAAACATCAACAACACCTAGAGGAGAAGGTACATTGTGGTTTTGTCCCATTGGTCCTTCACAGAAGGCCCCTAGAGACATATTAAGGCCCAATGCTCCCTTTGTGCTGAAGCCAAGAAATCCTAAACTGTTGAGGTTATTAATCAAACCGACAACCCCCCTGTCAGTATCCAGAGTGCATCCCTTTTCCTTCTTTGAAACTTCCTGTCCTCTGCATTCCTTTACATGGTTGGTTATATTTCGTAGTGTTGTTATAACTGTCTGTAATGTAGATATTTTTTTATACAGCCTTAGCTGCATAGTCCTTTTTATCATTGGGTAATCATTGTATTTTCTCTGTGTTGCAACTAAACAACGATCCATGACCTTGCAGAGATAAGCCTGCTGTTCCGTCCACGTTACCAAAATTGGACAAGGATGTTTATAATTTGCTTGTTTTTCCAATTTGTTCGATCCCTTCTGGTGTATTAGAAGTATGGGGTTGAGTGATGGTTTAGAAGCAGATATTCACCCCCCGGCTCACTGGTAAAAAGGAAGTTGATTCGTCACAGCACGTCATCAGATAGAGTGTTTGTTATAGGCCACTTGATCCTGGAGCTCATGAATGGATGTCCGATGGTTGCTATCTCCTTATACTCGATGTTGATGTCTGATTCCTTATCCATGTAACTTGATGAATATGAGAAGAGTACAGTACCAGCTTGCTTGATACTGACTCCAGCTTGGTCTCTTCTATATGCAACTTCAATCCAACAGATAGGATTAATGCGAGGAAAGGGTGCACATTGCCTAGAGCCCTCCGCATTTAGAGGTCCTTGTCCTTGTCCCAAAGTAGTATCATGAACAAGGACCTAGGACGGCCAGCGAATCGAGTGCTGGTCTAGACCACTCTGTGAAACATGGAGTTTCAGGCTGTAATCCCAGCAGGGCCCATACAACGCTTCATTTTGTGACCTCTCCTTCCTTCCCTCTTATTTACGGTGTTCCTCAAGGTTCTGTACTTGGTCCTTTCCTCTTCTCTCTTTACACCTCCCTCATTGCCCCTGTTATCTCCTCGTTTGGCATCTCCCACTTTTTCTATGCTGACAATACTCACCTCTTTCTCTCTTTCTCCTCCTTCTCAACTGACCTTCACCTTAAACTCTCCTCCTGCCTCACTGCTATTAAGAACTGGATGTCCTCCCTCTTTCTCTCTCTTAACACTGATAAAACCGAAGTCCTTTTCTTCCCCTCTAATTCTTTTCCCCATCCCTCTCCTCCCCGTTTTCATTCACTTTCCTCCCTCCAATCTCCCTATCTCTCCCCAAGCTCATAATTTAGGTGTTCTCTTTGACTCCTCTCTCACCTTCTCCCAACACATTTCACTCCCCTCTCGCACCTGCCGATACCACCTCTACAATATTCGCAAAATCCGTCCCTCCCTCAGATTCCACGCCACCAAACTCCTCATTTCCTCTCTCATCTTTTCCCGCCTCTTCTACTGCTCTTCTCTACTCTTTGGACTTCCCGCATCTCATCTTGCCCCTCTTAAATCCATCTACCACTCTGCTGTTCGTACCCTCTGTCTCCTTACCTCCCGTGATTCCATCTCTACCTCGCGCTCTTACCTTGGCTGGCTACCATTTCACTTACAGCTAAAATTTTACTTTCTATGCCTTGTCTTCAAATCCCTCCATGGTCTTGCTCCTCCTTATCTCTCCTCCCTTCTCTCCTTCTACTCCCCCTCCCGTTCCCTTCGTTCCGCTGACCATTTCCTTCTCACTGTACCTCCATCCCCCTGCGCTTCCTAACGTTTCCGCTCCTTCCAACTCCTTGCACCTCTGCACTGGAACTCACTCCCTCTCACAATCCGCTGTACCACGACCTTCACCACATTTCGCACTTCCCTTAAATCCCTCCTCCTCCATTCTCCTCCTTGAAACCCGCCCCTCTGCCCTCTCCACTTCCCCTTCCCCCTTCTCCCTTCCCCTTTGATTTTCTCTCTCCCCTCTTCTACTCCTCCTCTCTCTCCCTTCCATTTCCCTTGTCCAACTCATCTCCACCTCCCCCCACACCTATTCCCACTCACCCTTTCTCCCCCTCCCCTTCAGTTAATTGCTCTTTGCACTGTTTTGTTGAATGATTCATGATGTAATTTTGCTTCCACTAATATTTTGTTGTTGTTATCATGTATTATGTTGTTCCACTGTACAACGCCTTGGTGTAAAGCGCTCTATAAATAAATCAATCAATCAATCATCAGGGGGTTCATGAATTAAGTAGCGTTAAATGTGTTCATCATAACACCCATTATCACAATGCATCGAAGTAAGAAGAATCTGCGCTAAAGCACTATATAACATTGGGCCTCATTACGAGTATGGCGGCAAGGTAACAATGACGCCGATATTGCTACCGGCACCGTTGCTACCGTACCGCCATACTAGGAGTTTTACTCGCGGTCTGACCTGGTGGCCGTACCCGCACCCGCGAGCAGAACAGGATGGTAGTACCGGTACCAGTGCTACCACCCTCCCCATTCCCATTCGGCCCTATGGGGCCGAATGGGAATGGGGAATCCCTTACTACTGGCACCCGCGAATGGCCCATTACCGGGTCCGCCAAACTCTGCATGACCCGGTAATTGTCAATTTGCGGGTTTTGGAAAAAAATGGATACCGGTGGTAGCCGTGACTGTACAGTATGCAGAATATACATAATACTGGACAAAGTACACCAGCGTTATATACAAAACAGTAGAGGCCAACAGGGCAGTGTATACAGGTACGCAAAAAGGCACACAAGGCACAGGCACACTTTTAGCACCAACATATTTATGTAAGAATGTTTTGGGATCCACAGATATATTTCATTCAGGGGTCAAGTCCTAAAAATATAGTGGGGGTCACTCAAAATATGGTGTCACCAGAAATTAGCATATCAAGGTGCCCTCTGGAAAAAGTGGGGGACTTCTGAAAAAAGTGGGTGGACTCCGTCCACCCGCGTGTACCCTCGACTTGAGCCCTGAATTAATCCATGTGTCCCACTGTGGTTGGAAAGAGGTAGCCTAGGGGTTCACCCTCCACCCTTTTCTAAAGCAGACAACAAAAAATGGTCCTTCCTTAACATGTTCTGACGTGAAATTGACAGATCCTTGCACACATCACCGCCTGTGTACGAGGCAGGCGCAGCCACTGAGACCTGCTTGACTTTAGAAAGATGCGTTGGTAAGCAGAAAGGCTGCGACATTAGCTGGCGCTTTCGCCGTGTTCTGCAGAGCGCCACGTCCATTCATTTCACGCCAATCACACGCTCAGGAGAAAACAGCAGCAAAGGTCAACCTGACTAATTGTGTTCCGCTAAATGCTACGCGGGGTGACAGCTGCAAGCGACAGACTGTAGAACGTAAAGGACTGGCTGACCTCTAGCGCTGCCACAAAATACGCCAACTTGCACACACAGGAATGTGGCAGGACTGACGTTTCTTTACCACATCCTCAGAGGTGGTACAACTGCAAGAATGGCTATTAAAATAGAGGGTCGAAGGACCGCCAAGAGCCCCCACTGCCTTGAAATGTTCTAGAACCATGGTCCGATTCACAAGGAGATCAATTAGTGTGCACATTGTGGAAAGTGTTGCATGTGTCTGCAACTACCCACGCATTGTTCATGAAATGTTCAAATCGTGGCTGCCATGTGTTGCACATGCAAAAATAACATGATGGTGGGGAAAGTGAAAATGTGTTTGCTAAACATTTTTTATCAGAACGTGATGTCAAGCTTTGGGGAAAGTAAAACACCTTCAGGACAATATGTTGAAAAAAATCATGTTTATCCAGGTTCAAAGGGGTAACAAAGCCCATCTTGAATTGACGGACACTGTATCTGTAATTATTTATTTATAACGTGCTCAATACCCAGAGGTTTCTAAGCAGAGACCCGGAGACCAAACCTGTGTCGCTCTGTGTCGTCTTGCTTCCAAGGTGAGCATGTTGCCACTGAGCTATCCTCCCAACTCACACAAGAGTGTGTGGTTAATATCGGACTGCCATTGAATGAGACAGCAGACATTGGCCCTCATTACGACCCAGGCGGTAAGGGGTTTACGCCGGCGTAAACTTCGCCGACTCTTACCGCCTGAGTACGAGTTCCCGTAGCGCCATGGTGATTTTTACGCCTGCTTTTTGCAGGCGGTAAAATCCATGGCGCTAAGGGACCTTGTTGTTAATTACGCCACCGTAATTTACGGTGGCGTAATTAACGCCTTCCCCACTCCCATTATGCCCTATGGGGCAAAAATGGGAATGGGGAAGGGTAAATGGGGATTGGGGACTTACCGCCCCGCCAAGGTCGGAATGGGGCGGTAAGTCCGCCAACCACCATGGCGGAGTTGGCAACTTAGCGCCATGGACCATGGTGCTAATAGCACCATGGTTCTCCGCCAAGGTCGTAATGAGGGCCATTGGCTTTTACTTACATAAACTCAAGCTTAAGTCGCACGACTGCGTCCGTGTGAGATCCATTGGTTTCCTTGAGAATAAGCGGTGTTATGAGGAGTATGCTAAACAAAGCTTTGAATATCAAAAGTCATGTAGTTACCTGAGTAATCCATGTTCCCACACATTAAGAGCAGGGCTCGAGTCGAGGGTACACGCAAGTGGATGGTGTGCCCACACTTTTCTCAGGAGTTCCCCCAATTTTTCCAGAGGGCACCTTAATATGCTAATTTCTGCTGGTGCCACATTCAATTGGTATGTCAATGAGTCCCCCATATTTGTATTTAGCACTTGACCCCCGAAGACGCTTCACCCTGTATCTGAGATTAAATATTTCACCGCGATTAGAATATATGGGCGCCTGGCAGAACTTCCCTTGTGAAGAAACATTATGCCAACTGTCTGCCAAATCTATAGAAACTAGTAGGCATATTTTGACGGCATGTGAGAATTCTATTGAACTTTACTCTGAGGGCTTTGAGCGTTTTTGCTCGCGGCCTGGTAGTTTGGTAACAGATCCGTTTTGGTGTATGATTGTGATGGCAGAGTCGCTTGTGATTACTGCAGCAGCAATGCATGTGTGGGTGAGTATACAAAACAGGTTATCCCTAGAGGCACATAAAACACAAATACATGGCAAGGCTAATTGTAGAGAATTACTATGGAGGTACTATTCGAAAGATGGCTTTTATTTTGAATATTGTAATTAATAGAGGTATTTACCAATGATGTATAATATTTATTCTTTTGTTGTATGTGAATTGTACATTTTAATTGTGCTGGTTCTTTTTTTTACGTGTGATCTGTTTAATTGATGACTTTTTTAATGTATATATTGTGATCATATTATGCAAAAGTCTGATTAGCCAGATGCATTTAATTAAAAAAAAATAATAAGTTTGGCACAGGGTACATTATTACAGACGTCTAGTACTGTTATGTTTATATCAATCGTCCTCAACTTGCCCCAGCTGCAATTTGCAAATATGTGCAGCCACGAAAATCATTCCTAGACATATGCTTTCGATTTAGCCCATCTGTTTCCTCATCATACGTGCATGTGTCTGAGCACCTCTAACGTTCCAAACTCTTGAATCTTTACAAGTAAGCCAATTAACGTATATCACTTGCCAACATTTTCGAGGTGGAACCCTACATGTCAGAGGTGCAACCCTCTGGAACAGACCCATATCCTGTTTAAGATATATAGAACACTTCCTAAAATGTTGCAATGCTTCAAAAGCTCACTTCCGGTCGATATCACCATTTATGGGCATCGCATTAACATAGACCCTAAATAGTTGGTCAGTAGCATTGGACTGATCCAATAGCTACCCGTTTCCCTTAAACTCTTGACTTTCTCTTAAAAAAAAAAAAAAAAAAAACGTTGCCATTTCATAATCCTTCTTGCTATGCCAGGTCTCAATGATTGTCTATCAAACCACATACCCACCTATCTATATAATCAAATCTGTTATCTTCCTCAGTAAATAATTATAAGGATTTTGCAAGAATCCTAATATAACCCTAAAATATCAAGGCATTTTATAAAGAGCTTGACAATGGGACCTATGGATGAATGCATGTCTTTGCACTGCATTTCGTTTGCTTTCCTTTTTTTTTTTATTTGCAATTATTTGAAGAACAGGGATGTCATTTACAATCAGAAATGACTTATAATAACACATTTTCCAGATAGCGGAGGTATTGCCCAGAAAGATTGCCTGTAAAATTGTAGGTGGATGAGAATAAGTGATGAGCCATGTGAACGCTGATGAACCCTGGGAGGGGGGAAATAGATTCCAGTTGTAATGACGCTGTAATGACGTCATTAAGGCAATATGTGCGCACTGAGGCCTCCGGGCGTGTTTTGCCTTTAAAATACCAAATAATAATTGATACTAGGCAATACTTGCATGAGAGCTCCCTAAAACAAACAAGCACTGAGGACTGCTGAAACAACACTGCCGAAGGCTCTGCGGTGCATTTGGTGAAGGCCACCAGGCCTCCATCTTGGATTGCACTAGCTTAAACCAGCTTGAACAATGGGAACTTATTCTTGACCGGAAATCCATAAAGAGGCGTTGACTCCACAACCATCCTCTGAGGAGGACTATGCCTCATATCATCAGAATAGAGCAACTGACCCGGAAGTGGAGGATTACGCGATGCCGGGAGACAAGCTGGAAGCAGAAGACGGAATACAGATGTGAACAATGATATTATTGTTAAATCTTTGAGCGCAGAGTTTAAACGTATATGACGTATATTATGAGGGGCCAGACCGTGCGGGAATATAAGGGGAAGCCGACTTGGAGGTGGGTTCGGTTTGTGTGGGCGGTGGGCTGACAGGGTTTGCTTTGCAAACCAATAATAAAGGATTTCTTGTTTTGCCAATTTCCAATATGACTCTTGTGTCCTTTTGTCTGTTTTACATTCATAGCCAGTTTATAAAAGTGTTAAAGAAAATGGGACATAGACCAGGAACAAAGTGAAATAAACATAAGAAATATATGTATTCAAGAACAGATGACTCACATTAACCTATGGGGTGAAGTGCATCAAACTAACAAGAAGCACTATATAAATATACAACATTACATTGATAAGAGTCTCTGAAGGGAGTGGTGCTGTCAGGTAGGGAGTATGGGGAGTAGTTCAGGGACTACCTCTTTAGCAAAAAAGTCATGCTTAAGTAGAGCGTTGAAGAGATTCACAGAGAATTTGGCATTGATTGTGATGGCCAGCGTGTTCCAGTGGAGTGGGGCAAGTAGGGAGGAAGAACGGAAGCAAGAGGTGGCACAGATGGCATATGGGTCAGTGGGGTTGAGTGCAGAGGAGGTGTTGAGAGAAAGAGATTGTGAGTAAACTGGGATACAATCAGACAGATTCTGATCAGCAAGACTATTGATAACTTTGTAGACAAGGAGAAAGAACTTAATGGCATTAAAACGTGAATGGGTGTTCAGAGAGAGACAACCAATATCTTGTCAGTAGGTATAAGTGGGGCAGGCTCTAGGTACATTGTAGAGAGTGTTAGTAGCAAAGTTGAGGTCTTTGTCTAGAGGGATGAAAGATTATATGCCAAGACAGAGGGTTAGGTTCAGAGAGATACGGTCAAATGATGGAGACTACAAATTTGATCATCAGGGGATCAAACAAGTTGATAGAAGATAAAGTAAGATGTTTTGGACCTACAAAATATGAGCCCAACAGGAGAGGTACGGGAGAAATAGTCAAAAGTAGAATCAATAGGAGTGGAGGCAGTGGACAGAATGTGTGTGGCAGAGGGAGAGAGAGTAGCGGTGTGAGAATTTCACAAATGTTAGAGATTTTAGAGGAAAACTAGAGAGCAGTGGCATTAGCTGAAAGGGTTTGAGGTGATGGATATTGGCTAGGGCTGTGTGAGCAAGGCTTTGAGGGTAGATGAAAGTTGTAGAGGTTGTTGTAAAATGGGGAGATTAGGTTTGTGAAGTATGACATTATGGCAGAGTCTAATACTGAGGGAAGGAAGCAAGGGCCGTTTTGTTGGCTAGGGTGTGGATCAGTGACTTGTGCCAGCTGAGTAGGTCACAATGCATGTTTGTTTTGAGCATCTAAATTTTAGAGGTAATCCAGGGACGAGGATTGGGACAAGAAGGTGTGTGTGTATGAACAGGGTAGTGTTGGTGAAAGGATAAGTGCATAGTGAAAGTAAGAAAAAGCAAAAGAATTAATAGAAAGGGCATACATAGAGACGAGGAACTTAAATCACAAGGTAAAGGGCAATAGAGTCCTGCTTGAATTTCCCTGTAGTCATTGAAGAGTCAAGGGATGGGGGACAGAGTGAACAATGAAGTGATCACAGGAATAGGTGAAACAGAGAGATTAGGTGAGGAGGGTGATTTAGAGAGATCGACATGTTCAAGAGAGTTCCCACAAGAGTGGGTAGTTTGGTCATAGAGGGTGTAGATGAAGTAATCAGATGTGAGGGATTTCATTTAAAAGTGGGTGGCTGTGGTGGTTTTGGATGGAATAACATTGACTCAAGGAGAGGATTCACATTATGGAGGAAGGAGTTGACAGGGTCACAGGGTTGGTAGAGAGCCAGAACAGTGAGAGGAGTAGGAGGGAGGAGTTAAATAGTGACATATTCAAAACAGGAAGGGGTGATATCACATGGTGGCAGTAGGGCATGGTTGATGACCTTATTGATTAGGAACCACAAACTGCCTCCTCTCTTTCCAACAGGTCAGCAAGCGAGTCAGAAGGTAGCGAGTCAGTGTGTAAATCCACTAGAATAACAGGATCATGATGGGAGATCCAGGTTTCTATGGTAGCGAGAAGTAAAAGTTGACTGATATAAAAGTTGAAGATGTCACTGATGCAGAAGGCATTGTGCACTCCCTAAGCAAGGTGAAAGAGCGATCGGAGAAGAGAACATTAAGTAGATGCTGTGCACCATTCAACGGGATAAATGAAGTTGTTAATTCTGATCTTCCCAGACTGGATCCCTGCTTCTGTCATTCCTATGCAGTCATACTCCTTCTTTTAATGCCTGGTCTGCAGGCTCTCTATCTCTCCTGGCCTCTCTCTACTGTGGCCACCATCTACAGGTCAATTGGCCAGGTCACCCTCTTCCTCTCCAAGTGGGCCGGCCTCTCCTCCTCCCTCCTAGCCTCTACCTGTCAACTTCTCCTCCTTGGAGACCTCAACATCCACTTGGATGCCTCTGGTCCCTCCTCTGGGCTCTTTCACAATCTCTGCGACTCTCTATAGTCTTCCCTCTGGCCCGACACATTCTGGATATTCTTATCTCGTCAGACATCCAGCTCTCCAACCCTCTAACCACTCCTCTCTCCTGGACTGACCACTTTATTCTCTCCTCTCACCCGTCTCTCTCTGTCGCCCGAGTCAAAGCTGGCCCCAGCACTGCCACCCACCTTCTTGGTCATCCGGCCCATGAAGCGTGTGTCAGTGGAGGCTTTCGTCCATACTTTCTCTCCTCCTCTTCACCTGCGGTTAACTCACACGCTGACACAGCCCTCTCCAACCCAACCTGCATCTCTCAATCTCTAACACTATTGATGTTCTTGCCCCTGTTATCAGGATCTGTCTGAAGCCTACTTCCAAGTGCAATCCTTGGTATGATTCCGACCTCGCCACCCTTAAACGCATCCTCTGACCGATGGTCTGTCACCTGCTCCCAAGGCAATATAGTCTCTCTGTCCTGTCCAAGAAGAGAGCCTACATCCAAGCCTGCATCCCTGCGGCCTCTAACAACTTGGCCGAACCTTTGAAAATCTGCAAGGAGCAAGCCAGTCCTGCTGCAGTCTGCCCCTTGCATGTTCCCCCACCCAGGCCCTTTGCACAGCACTGGCTTTTCACTTTATCACTAAATCTCATGACATCCTGTCCACTCTCACCTTTTACTGATTCTCTACCACTCCCGCCCCTCTCTGGCTGTCTCTCCGACTCCTTTCTCCTCCTTCCCTGTGTTCACTCCCAACAATGTTTCTAGACAAGTCTGATCTATGAAATGCATGTCAAAAAAAGTGCTCCCCTGCTCCTCCAGAACCATGAAGGACCACACTGACACCCTCACTCCAACCTTGACTGATTTTATTTCTCCAATCACTCTTTTGCCATGTGAACCTTCCTTTCCCCCCCTAAAGCACTCCCTTGTGCACCATCTCCTCAAGAAGCCCTCTGCCAATCCTTCCTCTCCGGCAATCTATTGCCCGATCTCTATCACTCCTTTCTTGGGCAAACTCCTGGAAAAGCTGGCCATCTCCCAGCTTACTCTCCATACTGAATCTGTTAGTTGTCTCCATGACAACCAGTCTGGCTTTAGAGCAGCCAGAAGCATGGAAACTGCTCTCCTGAACACCTGTGAAGACCTAGCATGGTTCCTTTCTCTCTCCCACCTTGCTCTCTACCTGTGGTGCAACCCAGGGGTCTAACCTCTCACCCTGGCTCTTCAACCATTACTTAGTTCCTCTGGGCCACCTCATCTCTACCTTCTGTTCTAAATTTCTGTGATATGCAGATGAAACTCAGCTCTCCTTCAGGCTCCCCTCAGCCTCCTCTGTTCTTTCCCTCATTCCTGACAGTCTATCCGTGATTCAGGACTGGTATGCCTCCAACGATCTCTGCCTTAATGCCAGTAATACTGAGATCCTTCTCATTGGAACCCCTACTCCCTCTTTCCGTCTTGCACTCTGGCCACCCAACCTAAGCCCTCCACCTGCACCTTCCTGTGAGGCAAAGAAGTAACACTACCAGCTGCACCTCCTCAGAGGTATTCTTCCTTTTCTCAGTTTCCCCCAGAAGCTCAGTCTCCTGAGCCCTGGCACTCTCTATGCTGGACTACTGCAACAGCCCATTTCTAAATCTGCCTGCCTCTATGCTTTGCCCTTTGCAACTAAACCAGAACAGGACTGCGAGACTTGTCCTTGGCCTCAAGTCCAGAGATCACATCTCTCTAGCCCTGAAATCTCTCCACTGGCTTCCATTGGCTGCAAGGTTGAAGTTCAAGAACCTCTGCATTGTTCAAAGGGCTTTGTCCGGTTGGGGACCACAATACATCCTACTCTCTCTTCCTAATAATCTTCCTTCTTGAGTCCTCCGCTCATCCACCTCCAACTCTCTGAGGGTCAGATGCGTCTCCAGGCAGAGAGTGGGGTTAGATCTCTGTCCTGGGCTGCGGCCTCCCTTTAGAACAGCCTCCCTGCCTCTCTCAAACCTGAGCAGGACCACCTAAGGTTCGGGAAGCAACTCAAGACCTTCCTTTTCACCTCTGCTTTCTCTCTTCCTCTGCCCTGCTGATTCTCCTTTCTGTTATGATAACTGGTTACCTGACCACCCACTGAACCCATGAGCACCAGGTTCCTCTACAACCAGTAGCCCCTTGCACTGCCTCCGGGACTCCCACCCACTTAGGGACTGTATCTGCAACCCTACAGTATCCTGCCCCTCTGCACTTTCTTCAGCCACCACCCTGACAGCACTTACCGTGTCTGGAAACACTTACCACATATTGCCACTGCACTCTCCCCATCCCTCCCCCTTGGCACTTGTCCTCTTCCCTCCCCCTTGCACTTGCACAATCTGAAAGTGTGCCAGATTGGTTGGAGACGTCCAGCCAGGATGCAGGGACCTTGGTGCTGTGGGAACTTTGTATTACTGGCAGTACCTTCAGATGGGAAAGCCAAACAACTGACTGGAAAACAAACATCCAATCACATGACCCTCTGCAAGCCAATCATGGTTCTTTGTATGGCTTCCAGGCAGCCATTTGGGATGCATGCTGCGTCCGGGGTGTTTTAGTCCCATGGTATTTCGTTTTGCAGGATGGACCCTCAGATTGTGCACAGGATCCTGTAGCAGGCATCACTAAAACAAAATATTCAAAATAATACTCGCTCTAAATTGGGGGAGGAGTGTCTTAATAAAACAGAAAAGTCATTGAAAATACCCTGGAGACACTTCCCATATTGTATTTTCCAACATTAAAACAATATGTACTGGCACAGATGAAGGGGTGTGCCATGTGGAAGCTGCTTGCCATCTCAAAGTAATGCCCGAAAAGCATGGACGTTAATAGGGGGAGGGTGATATTATCACATGGTAGAGCCCATTATCATCGATCTCTGGCCCTCAAAAAAGGCGTGCATTCAAGATTTATTATAGGAGGAGAAACAGCAAGACGTTTGTGCACCAGTGCTGTCTGGGAGCTTTGTGATGGGCCAGGGTGAATCAGTGTGAGCCCAGCCCAGCTGCCCAGCCTAACATGGCGAGTGTCACGTGAGATGCTGAAGTGCCATAGAGAAGACGGAGACAATCCGTGGCTTGTGAAGCGTAGAATGAGGCGGGGGAGCTTGTGGATGGGGACACGTGGCAAAGGAGAATGAGAGTCGCAGTTGTGGAGAGCCTGTGGGACGGGCAAAGGGTGGGCATGTAAGTGCACAATCGCATAGAGAGATGTGGCATTTCACTGGGAGATCATGCTCTCCTCCCCTCTCCTCCCCAGCGTGTCACTGGGAGATCATGCTCTCCTCCCCAGCGTGTCACTGGGAGATCATGCCCTCCTACCCAGCGTTTCACTGGGAGATCATGCTCTCCTCCCCAGCGTTTCACTGGGAGATCATGCTCTCCTCCCCAGCGTTTCACTGGGAGATCATGCCCTCCTGCCCAGCGTTTCACTGGGAGATCATGCTCTCCCCCCAGCGTTTCACTGGGAGATCATGCTCTCCTCCCCAGCGTGTCACTGGGAGATCATTCCCTCCTCCCCAGCGTGTCACTGGGAGATCATGCCCTCCTCCCCAGCGTGTCACTGGGAGATCATGCCCCCCCCCAGCGTTTCACAGGGAGATCATGCCCTCCTCCCCAGCGTTTCACTGGGAGATCATGCTCTCCTCCCCAGGGAGATCATGCTCTCCTCCCCAGTCGCCTGTGTGGCTAAGATACATCTCTCTCTCTCTCTCTCTGTCTCTCTCTCTCTCTCCCTCAATCTCTCTCTCTCTCACTCTCTCTCTCTCTCTCTCTCTGTCTCTCTCTCCCTCAATCTCTCTCTCTCTCTCTCTCTCCCTCGCTCTCTCTCTCTCTGCCCCTCTCTTTCTATCTCGTTTTTATCTCACTTTCACTATCAGTTTCATTCTTCTCTCGTTTTACCTCTACCTGTCCTCTCACCCCCTTGCTCTATGTCCCCCCCATCTTGTACACAGTGTGGGGTTACACTTTATAAACCATTGCAACCTGTTACTTTTGTCCAAATGTGTTCACTTGAAATGTACCAAGACTAGCACTCCTAGAATCGAATGGATTATGACATGAAGGCCTTGGCTGTAATATAGTGTCCCTTGTCACTCTGAGGTTGTCTATAAACCGCTCTATTAATCCCACACGTCGCACACATCTCTATTTGCATTCACACCCTGAAACGTGCAACCTGTCAGGAGGAGCTCTCTAAATAGACATGCATTTAATATAGCATTTACTTGGAGGACAAAAAGACAGCATGTCCTATTGGTTGAATATCAAGAGGACTTCTTACAGCGAGATAACCATTAGCATACGTTTTCACACATGATGGCAGCATGCATGATCCTAAGCATAAAATGGTATTTGGGTGTGCATTAGTCCACCCTCTGTCATCCCCACAGCAGGGTATCGTCGTTAGATTCAGTGTCATCCGCTTGGCAGAGGCACTGCTGTGTCGCTCGGTAGCTGGCAGCATTTGTGACATTCATTTTGCTGCCAGCTTCTTATTGATATTTTCATTGAGGTTTTGCCATCATCTCGAATGGAAACATTGAATAAATAGCTGGCAGACAACACCAGCTCCCGCTCCCACATGCCCTCTGCCGCACAAAACCGAACCGCCCAAGCCAGGCCCTGTAGCTCTAAAACTCGCCATTTGATTTTCAGTTTGTCTCCAGTCGTCTTGACTAGTTCTGGGTCGTACTCTCTACCTATGAGCCCCCCCCCCTCCTCAAAGTACTGCACTTTGCAACATGCATTATGTGCAGCCTGACCTGCTCTTCTTATACATCTCCCCACCAACTACCTACGGGGTGCCTATGCATGCAGCACACATGAAAAACCTTTTAATGGGATGACATCCCCAGCTCCCCACGCCCACTTGGTTTATTCCGTCTCCATCTACTCCCCGCCTGACACCCTGTGCTTCTAAGCCCTACTCAATCTAGCGTTTCCAACATGCACCCTGCTTCTGCTCCTTGACTGCTCTGGCCCCGCACCACCGGAACTCCCTACCCCTAATATTAAGGATGAATCCACTGTGCGGCTTCCATACGGTCCCCAAAAGCCCCTCCGACCACTGAATGGGTGCCTGAGACATATTGGGGCATCACCCGTCCCACCTAATCACCAGTCACATCTGCTTTGGTACATGAATGTAAATACATGTAGTCAATGTTCAGTCTTCCCGCTCCACCACCAGGGTCTACATCCCACTTTTATTATTATTATTATTATTATTATTATTATTATTATTATTATTATTATTATTATTATTATTGTATATATTGAGTGCATACCTAGCTTTGAGAAGCAACAGTGCACTTTACAGATGTATACAACAGTACATATGCATAATGGAGCGCGTTACAGAGGTATTCAACAGTACAGATGTATAACAGTGTGCTTTACAGAGGTATAAAACAGTACAGATGTATAACAGAGTACTTTACAGAAGTATACAACAGTACAGATGCATAATGGAGCGTGTTACAGAGGTATACAACAGTACAGATGCATAATGGAGCGCTTTACAGAGGTATACAACAGTACAGATGTATAACAGAGTGCTTTACAGAGGTATACAACAATACAGATGTATAACAGTGTGCTTTACAGAGGTATAAAACAGTACAGATGTATAACAGAGTACTTTACAGAAGTATACAACAGTACAGATGCATAATGGAGCGCGTTACAGATGTATACAACAGTACAGATGCATAACGGTGCGCTTTACAGAGGTATACAACAGTACAGATGCATAATGGAGCGCTTTACAGAGGTATACAACAGTACAGATGTATAACAGAGTGCTTTACAGAGGTATACAACAGTACAGCTGTATAACAGAGTGATTTACAGAGGTATACAACAGTACAGATGCATAATGGAGCAGGTTACAGATGTATATAACAGTACAGATGCATAACGGTGCACTTTACAGAGGCATACAACAGTACAGATGCATAATGGAGCGCTTTACAGAGGTATACAACAGTACAGATGTATAACAGAGTGCTTTACAGAGGTATACAACAGTACAGCTGTATAACAGAGTGATTTACAGAGGTATACAAGAGTAGATGCATAATGGAGCACCTTACAGATGTATATAACAGTACAGATGCATAACGGTGCACTTTACAGAGGTATACAACAGTACAGATGCATAATGGAGCGCTTTACAGAGGTATACAACAGTGCAGATGTATAACAGAGTGCCTTACAGTGGTATACAACAGTACAGACGCATAATGGAGCGCTTTAAAGATCTATGCAACAGTACAGATGTATAATGGAGCGCTTTTTCAGAGGTAACAAAAGTACCGATATTCTGCGGGGGGACGGTAAAGAGGGGCAAAGAGGGAAAGGGGCGGGCAACGTCTTGCGAGACAGGTGGCACAGGGCGTGATGTGATGGCCCACTAATCTTGATCCACCCCTACATAGCAACCTCAAAATAAATGCCTCTTCTCCCCATTGTTTTGTCTTTGGAACGTGTTTCTGATCAAACATCTACCTTTTATAAATAGGTGTGACACTGTGAAACCATAGAAAGGGGAAGCGAGGCAAACATTGCTAATACATGGCATGCTCCTGAAGATGTGGCACTGTTTGCATATAGGACATCTTCAAGAAAGGAAGGTCCCACTATACACATTTATATAGGCCGCGTCCACAGCTGTACTCACCCTCACGTGGTATATGCTTTGGTAGGACACATACTTTGCACTGAAAGGGACATACATCCTTTTGCACTGAAAGGGACCTCTTGACTATAGTTTGCCAGGCAGACAAACTAGCCCTCAAAACTTGTTACCAAACACATGGTTGAAATATGAGGATGACAACAGGAAATCACAGGTACTAGACCACTGAGGACCTCACGGAGGATACATCTATGGGATTGGTTCAGTAGATTATGCTGGAAATAAACCAGATTAAAGACCCTATGAGGTTGCTCAAGTGTACAGACTTGGTGAAGCGGCAGTCTAAAGTTAAAGATTAGATCATGTTACTTGAGTCCAAATTATTGTTCTGCAGAAAGGAAGATGAGGTGCCACCCTTGCAGATTAGTCAAAGATTAATTTATACCAGGACCCTTACCCACACGATCGCAGGGAATGGCTTCCAAACACAAGCAACGGCATTCCCAAATGCTACTCTACCTACCTCCATGTGCCCTGCTGCTCTACCCTCACAATTAACCCCCTGCCAACTCGCACCCGCTCATCTCCATCCATTACACACAAGGTACCACCCCATAACAAAGTCACTGAAATGTCCAGGACAGTGGAGGATGGGTCAATAGTCCCCTGTCGAGAATAGTTCCACGCAGGTGTGCAGCAGCACCACCACTAGATCTCTCAGTGTTGGTCGGCATTACATAGTTGGAAGGATACAGAGGCAAAAGCAATGTTCTACAGTCCACCTCCACATCCATCAAATCAATAACTCCCAACTGGAACCCTTCTGTCACACTCAGAGTCGTGGAACCTCACCATTTGATCTCGACTGAATGTGGTGCAATTACTCATCAACACCATGGAGCCAGTCTTTCTGATAGGACTGAGTTCCTGTTACTCACATTGAGAGAAATCAACTTCCGGAATACCAGTGGTCCAGGGGTCAATATCGGTATCCAAACCATCAATCAACCCCACACCTCTAATACACCAGATGGGATCTGAACGGATTGCAATAACAAGCAAATTATAAACCTCCGGCAGGCTTATCTACGAAAGGCTGTGGATCGTTGGTTAGTTGCAACACAGTGGAAATACAATTATTTCCCAATGATCAAAGGGACTGTCCAGTTAAGGTTTTATAAACAAAAATGACCTTACTTGTAACACAACAGACAGTTCTAGCAACACTACAAGCCACCACGTAAAGGAATGCAAAGCACTGACAGTTTCAAAGAAGGAAAGGGATGCACTCTGGATGCTGACAGGAGGGTAGTCGGTTTCATTAATAACCACAACAGTTTAAGGTTTCTTGGCTTCAGTACAAAGGGAACAATGGGTCTTAATATGTCTCTAGGGGCCTTCTTCTGGGAGGGACCAGGCGGACATAACCACAATGTAGTTTGTGTTGTAGGTGTTTTTGGTGCTTGGCAGGGTTGAGGCGGCTTCAGGGAGCTTTGCAGGCTTCTGAAACAGAGTTTGAGATGGGAGTCAGATGCAGGTATTGGGCATCAAGACAGTTCAGCGAGCAAAGCTTGATGAATGGCTGCAGGCTGGCCTACACGGCGGCTCAGGATCAGGAACCATTGTCTCAGTGCTGTTCAGAGGTTATGAATCACTGATCGAGACATCTTAGGGTTGCTTTAGGTGACAGTCGCTTGACAATGGTCAGTGTTGCTGTTGGTTGCAGATCGAGGAACTTTATTGGCTCAAAAATATCCTCAACCGCAGACGTCGGTAGAGGATTGTCGAGGCACTTCTCCCAGCTTCTTCAATGGGCTAGTGTTGTCCTTTAAGGTGGATGCCCCAAAGCTGAGGAGTTTGTTGCAGGCAGCTGCCTTGACCATGCTTGTAGGTTCAGAGACCTTCTTGCACTTCCTATCCAGGAAGCTTGCTGCTGAGCCTAGCATGGCACACTGTATGCTGGCTGGGTATTGATGGTGGAGCAGCAGAAGGGTCCGCTGAGTGCTGTATCTCCTTCTGTTCCCTGGGAGATGTTTAGGGGTGGGATCTTGCTTCCCTCTTTAGATATCCTGGCCTTCCTTCACTGGCGGAAGATGTAAGGCAGACGGCAACTTCCGCCAGATTCCAAGAATGAATTCTTCTTTGTTACTTCAAGTGAAGTGTTCAGATGATCTGCCAAAAGAGGGGCTTAGCTCTCTAAAAGCAAAGTTACAAACAGTGATTGCTGTAGGCTAAGCCTTCCTTAATGTACCAGTCCTGGGGACCATACAAACAATCTCCTGCATACATGAGATCATAACTAGAGAGCTGTGCAACAGGAACGGTAAAGGAAGGAAAACTTGTGATACTATGTCCCACCCATCTTCCTGTCTGTTGTTGATCAAAGAGTCTCACTGGTTAATGGATCTCCCGCTGGTTCCTAATTAAAGCAGCAGGTCTCCCTTGAAGTTTTCCGTCTCTTTTGGTAACCTCTGCAGCCAGGCCCCATGTTGGTCTGTTTTAATTACCCTCAAATTGGTATGTTAATCGCTGCCATCAGCTGCAGGGCCCAACAAAAGAGCAGGGCGGATCCATGGAGCCTTTGTTAGTTAATCAGGCTGGCCATGACAGGGGGAAGGTTAGCCTTTCCCTTCCCTGGATTTGAGAAAGTGTATTCCAGGCTGTCACATTCAAACTAAATATGACAAGACTGACTGTCCCTGTAGGCTGTCTCCACCCAGAGTACACAGGTCTATGCGTTTGTCTTGGTGTGAGCATAGACAAATGTGTGGTGGATTAGCCCCACACATTTTCCTGAGGTTGGTCTACCATAGTTCCATTTAAATAAAAATGTCAAAAAGCATAGGCGAGCGAACGCCCACCATCCGGATGTTCAAATTCCTTACGCACAGCCCTAGGCTTATTGATGCTTACCCAATCAACAAGCCTGAATGTCCATTCTCAAACTCTCTTCCTAGCATACAATGCACTTGCATGTCTCATTTGGATGCCTGCCTGTATCCATGCATGCCACAGGAGCCTCTTGTGACCCACCTACACAGATTTACATACAGAAAGCCATGTAGAGGGCCAACTTGCATACTGGTTACCAACATTTTATGGCAAAGAAGGGAAAAACCCCTTATGTAAGAGTTGCAATGGCTGCTGGTGAACCTATAGAGTGGTGAGGCTTAAATCCTTGCCAAAACAGCATCGGGAGAGTATAGTGAAATTCACCATGGTGTTTGGGAGGTAGTCCCTTTATAAAGTTCTTTTAAAAATTGGCTGTACCGGGAAGCAAAAGTGGCTCTGGAATGATTGTTCGATCATTTCAATTCAGGTACCCATTTCGCCATCCAATCAAGCCTAACCCATCACTTTCTCAATATTTCTGTTGTCCCAAAATGTCTTTAATACCGCCTTCATGGGTTCTTCAAGCAAATGCAGGACAGGGCATCCCTTGTTTTCAATGGGACTCATTCTGGCTTTTTACACAATGCAGACCTTGAACCCTTTCAACTTGCCAAATATATCTAAAAGCACATTGGAAAGCCTATCCTAAAGTTCAGCTTCCATTATCATTCCTGGATCAACCAAATCGACATTGTGCTGTTTCCCTTACCCTTTCTGATGGCACCAGCCATAAAAGGACTTCTCCCTTCTTGGTTAGATGCAACTTGACTTTGTTCCTTGTTTCCTTCATTCTAGCCTTATCCATTACATACATATTGGTACCCCATACACTTCTAGGTAGATGTCAGGATCAAGTAGGTTTCTAACTTGTATGCCTATGCCAACCCATGTGATGTGGGACACAGAGTCAAGTATCATCCATATAAGTGTTCTGTCTACAAACACATCACACCAAGTGCCTTACACGCCTCATAAACCACTGCAGACACAATGAGACCATTCATCTTGTCTCTGATATTTTCCTCTATGTATCTCACGACTACCCAGAATATGTCCCTGTAAACATGAGATGAAGGAACCCTCTTCAATCACTTCCTGCCCAAGGTTCCTCTAGCACTACAGCCGGGGCTCGACCCTAAGCGTTACACGCCCCGACACCCAAACCACATGAGCTTTTCCCCTCTGACCCCACTTTCTTTGCACCTATGTTAATTTACTTGGATGGCCCAGGTTCAAAGTTTCCGTTGTTCCCCACTACATTAATGAATTCACTCCTCTCTTGTTTGTTGGGGGCCTTTGCGTACTCAGCTCCTTCACCCGGTCTATACCCACGGCTTATTGCAGAGACGGCACTTCACCAATACATGTCTCTCCTGGACGCTCTCATTGAAACAGAACATTGCTAACTGCTCATTGATGAGACCATCAGAAACCATTGCACTGCCCCACCAGCACAAGGTGCTGCCATCAGAAACCATCACACTCCCCCACAAGCCCAAAGTGCTGCCATCAGAAACCATCACACTCCCCCACAAGCGCAAAAATGCTGCCATCAGAAACCATCACACTCCCCCACCAGCCCAAAGTGCTGCCATCAGAAACCATCACACTCCCCCACCAGCCCAAAGTGCTGGCATCAGAAACCATCACACTCCCCCACCAGCCCAAAGTGCTGCCATCAGAAACGATCACACTCCCCCGCCAGCCCAAAGTGCTTCCACCAGAATCCATCACCCTCCCCCACTAGCCCAAAGTGCTGCCATATATGGTGTGTTCTTTTAATTGGTTAATTTCGCCTTGGACTCTGCTAAAAAAATAAGTGTCTCTCTGGGGCCCAAAATGTTCCTCCAGCTCACAAACCAATGCCTCAAAAGTAACTCTTGCTTATTGTGTACATTCGCCAAGACGGTGTCAAGGTCTTAAAAACTATTTTAGCCTGAAAGTGGGCATTTAAACTGTGGGCAGCATAGCTATTGATTCCATGGCCCTATAGGAATGCATTAAGCCGATACAACAATTTAACAAATGTATTAATGAAAATAATGAAGCAATGGATTTACTCAGCATGCTATAATAATGGAACTCACCAAATGGTAGGGTGACTCACTTGTCAGCTACCCTAACTCCCAGCTGGGAAACTCAGTGGGCCTAACACAAAAAAGCAGTTTAGAAAACAAAAACAGGTCAGCGCCTTTTTCTGGAGGACTAAACTTTTCTCTACACACAATTGCCTTGGGACAATGGGCCCTGGTCTCCAGCCCAGAGCCTAGAGGGTGCTTTATATGCCCCCCCAGATGCTGCTGCAGAAACACTCTTTGTCAGTGGTCTGTGCACAGTAGTGAGTCAGCATTTGTCAGAATTATTAGTATGGGATGTATTATTTACAATGGCAGGCAAGCCAGTCTTGGGATACTGTGTGCCTGATTTACACAAATGTTTTCAATGGGACTTTCCCGGGTTAAAGCATGTTTGTAAATCAGGCCCTTAGTAATGTGTCACTGAGCTGCAAAGAAAGTCTCCTATGCATGAATAAAATGTTTGCAACACTGTGCATGCTCGGCAGATGTCCAGCCTACCTGGTCCAAACAGACCACTCACCCTTCCTTCACTCAATAGCACCACCTCACTTTGGAGTGCACTCAGCTCCTGGCCTCTCTGTGGACTCACTCACCTCCAATAAGAGGCTTCACCCCATCTTCCTACAGAATAAACGCTAACGTACCTGCAAGTGTGCTTCTCTTCTTCCTTGCAATGACTGCAGCAGAAACTACAACACGGTGCCTGTTGAGGGGGCTGATGCAAAGTTGGTCATGAGGTTTTTGGTGTGCGCGGCCAACTTTGCAACATCAGGATGAGTTTGGAGACCAAAAATATGAGTGGCACCTTGTCATCCCTCCCGCATCGACGGTGCAGTAAGGAGTGTGTTTACAGTGAGACTTATAAGATTTCAGACAGAACAGCTGTTCATTGAAACTCAAACAGAGAGGCGAGATGTTTTCTGTGAAGTAAAGCATAAGATTACGGTTTTCTTTTTATTAATCATCGTATACATATTAACATACCTTATCAAAATCAGATTCGTTTCCACACCACCATCTGTCCCCCTTTGCCTTGACTGCTGGAGCATTGTGAGCTGTACAATCATCCATTGAATGATACATATTTATTTATTTATGTTCATTTGAGATTTGGTTTAAACATTAAAAATTTTTACAATAGGGAAAAAAAAGGGAAAAACAAGTATGTCATTCTACCATCATAAAACCTTTTCATCACTCTGTAAACGTAGTCAATCCCTAACAGCACGTATATTGAACATTCGTATACATATGGCATTGACTATAGAAAAGGCAACCAATAAAAGCTTGCTGTTATTGGAAAAACATGTTTCTGTAAAAAAATGCCTATCTATCACAATAGTTCCCATTTAGTTATTCCTTTAGTTTCTCGATAAACTTTACACACGCTATTATTAAAGATTTGTGGTGACTATGTTTCAAGCGATGCCAAAAAACACTATGAAAATATCTGATTAGGACAATGAACACACCAAGATAGGGTTCTTAGCCATTGCATCGAATGCCAAACCGTCAAATGCCATAGCATAGAAAAAATGCATCGAATAAAAACCATTGAGTGCATTATTATTACGTTTTTTTAATGGGGGGACCCCAACCCCCCTTTTTAACTTTTAATACTCATTAAAAATTAAACTAAACCCTTTACCATTTAAAAAAAAGGCATTAGATGTTTATTTATTTATTTTTTTCAATGCATTTTTTCTATGTTATGGCATTTGATGGATTGGAATTCGATGCTATGACCAGATATCCGAGATAGAACATTTAAGCAAGCCTGCTAGTCGAAGTCAAGCCCCTTGTCAGATGTCTGAAACTCCCATAAACATCTCAGAATATTCCTGTGGGGGACCCGTTGTTTCTAAGGAACACATTTACATCAAAACAAAAGCGCCCAAAAACAGATTGGTCAACATTTCAGTGAGTGCAAGTTCTAGATTTTTGCATATCATGATTTCAAATGTATTATACATCCTTGCAAACAGTTGGTCTTCACCTTGGGCCATAACTTGGTGGCGGGTCTTTCGGTGGCAGCTGGTGACTCTGTGAGGTGGTGGGGCGTAAATGCTTGTCCCTGAAATAGTGAGCGAGTGCAACAAGCGAGCCCAATGGGTGGGGAGGTGTCCCCCGAGAACGCTTTGGAAAATTAGTCTCCAAAATATGCACTTCACTGCATAATTTCACAAAATAATTGTCTAAATAAGCATTTGGGTTTAGGTACTAAAGATGGTAAATTATTTGAGCGTGTAATGGTGTATTCTAAATCAATTTGAATTTAGTATAGCTGGTGCTAAAATGTTGTGCACGCTCAAAGTTCATACTCTCTTACTGTGTGATTTTAAAACATGGGTGCATACCATGGGCATAGAAGAAAGATTTCTATCTATTGTTCAGCCTTGGACCTCTTATAGCACCTTCATCTCCAGGGTCAGACTGGGCCCCATGAAATTGTCTCGGGCACCAATGAAAAAATGGCCACAGTTGCAAATGGCTATTCCTTTTGTTACACTGCTTGATTAGTAACTAAGGGGGAGTTTTTTTTTATAAAGTGTGATGCAAATTGTGCATTTTGAAGGCTATTTATTCAGCAACACTGGTCAAAACTACTAGCCGCGGAGTGAATTAACTCATCAAACTGGCCCAAATTGGCCCAAAAAAATGGCCCAATTTGACCAAAAAAAAGTGGCCCATACCAGCATTTTGTGTTTTTGGTTCGGCCATCGACCTTTTGCCCTATGGGCCAGTGTGAGCCTGTTCCTCTCCCACCTAAGTGGCACCTACCCCAAGCACAAACTATAATTGTGTGATACGTGTAAACCGTAGCATGGCTAGGGTTAAAGGAAAGGCAAATTAATCCACAATGTCTTCATATCCCATTATCTTTCTCCTTCTGAGGCCAATAGCTTGTGCACCAATACATTGGGTAGCATTACAATCCCTGGAGCACGTTAGTATGTATTTGGTCCCGCATATTCTAATTTAAGAATACTAAATATGTTGACCTGGCTAACCCTGCAGGCATCTCGTGGGTCTCAATCGCGTACACTAATGTGAGCGGGGCTTCTGAACTGGAAGAGTTGTACTGAGTAACTAGTATCTGGTTTAAGATTGTACCTTGTGAAAGATTAAAGGCTGAGACATCCATGCAGGGAGTCAGATTTGCAACCTGCCAGTCACACACAGACCTCCTCTGCAAGCACTCATGTCACTAGGCCTGCATTCGACCCTTTCATTTCTCAATTGAAACATGCCCTCATAGCTTGTGGGCTCCACTGTGACAAAGAACACTTAATAGCTTTTCTTAACTTGTACGTTTTTCATTGGCTTTCAGCTACTCTATTGGGTGCCTTTCTTTGTTCTTCGCAGTCCACTAGACCTGTCCCTTGCTAACCCACAGCCTCCATTGCCTTATATTGGAATCTGCCAAAGAATAACGCCATACTTTGGGCTTGCGGCCTGCACATGTTCCCTGAGGAAGCATCAGTCTCACCAACTAAAGGCTGTGGGCATCATCACGAGTTGGGTGGTAGCTCTTAAATGTGGTGGTAACATTGATACAGCCGCAATTAAGGATCTTCCCACTTTCGAGCTGGCAGCATTTATCTTCTGCTCTAAGCTGGGGGTAAATGCACAGCGAAAATGCTGATTAAAGTTAACAATGAAACAGTCTGTCCACTGAACATGGGTGTAAATGGACGTAAAGCAGACATGCTTCCCTATGCAGAAACCATACGAGCAGAGCATTATTCCAAGACACGTTCAATTTGGGGTTCTATGACTGTGAGCTACTGCTAAAAATACATATTTCCCTGAGCAGTTGCATATCAGTTTTCATCCTTTGTGAGGGGGCCCATTGAAAGATGCAAGAGCAGGCATGGTTAACGCTGACCTATCTACCTTGACGTGGGGAATGAAGACTGGATTGTTCTGAGCAATGCATTGTGTCCTACAGGACCGCTAATTAGTGGCCGTCAAGCCATTCCTGCAGACTTGGTAGCCAAACAATTTCCTATTGTATGAGAGACCTGACCTCGGGAAACCCACACTGTGTACAATAGCATACTAGTGGAAGACGGGCTGTAATATAGCACTTGTGGTCTCGCGAGATTAGGTTATAAACGCATTGAACTTTTTAATGTGGGACATCCTAAACAAGGACTACATTAGGAACCAATGCAGAGATTGGGCCTCATTACGACTCAGGCGGTAAGGGTTTTACGACGGCGTAAACAGCGCCGACCCTTAGCCATGGCGCTAAGGGACCTCGTACTCAGACGGTAAGGGATTTACGACGGCGTAAACAGCGCCGACCCTTACCGCCTGAGTACGAGGTCCCTTAGCGCCATGGCGGATTTAACACCTGCTTTTAGCAGGTGTTAAAATCCATGGCGCTAAGGGACCATGGAGTTAATTACGCCACCGTAATTTACGGTGGCGTAATTAACGCCTTCCCCACTCCCATTATGCCCTATGGGGCAAAAATGGGAATGGGGAAGGGTAAATGGGGATTGGGGACTTACCGCCCCGCCAACCTCGGAATGGGGCGGTAAGTCCGCCAACCACCATGGCGTAAACGTAGTTTACGCCATGGTGGTAAAGTCACGGCCCAGGCGGTAACTTACCGCCTGGGTCGTAATGAGGCCCATTCTCAAGTAAAGTGTACTACTGTTAGATAACCTTTAGGTTTCATTACTTTTTTTACAGGACTGCTAATTAGCGGGCTTCAAATAAATAAATAAATGTATAAATGCATTTTACTTCCATAGGCGAACTTTGCTCACTACTAGAAAAGAACCCAAAACAACAGCGATTTTTAACATTCACTCTTAATTGGAATGATTTATTTATGTATTTATTATTTATTCGTATTTGTAAGGTGCCTATACAACAAATAGTGTTCCAATGCACCACAAGACAAAAAAGGGGGTGGAGGGTCAAGGTAGAAGGATAACAATATCGGTCCTACTGGGCCTTGTGACATTTGGATCGTGCAAGTGTAGTAACAAGTAGGGCGAGGGAGGGGAGGTGCTGGTCTGCTCGAAATGTGAAGTTTTCGGGTGGGAAGGGATGTGCAGGGTAAAGAGGAGAGAGTGCAAGTGAAGGTGGGATGAAGGGGGTGCGAGAGGGCCACATGGGATAGGCGAGTGATAAGGGTAGGCCAGGAGGGCAAGTGCCAGGGATTGCATGGAGTGCACGGGGTGACAGTCCACATGCTGAGTGCGAAGAGGGGGAGTGGACTGGCCACGGAGGATTGGTGCCTTGTTGAAATCAGAGGGAACAAGGCAGCCAATCACTATGGCAGACAGGGGTGTTAGCATGGGAGGGGGAGGGATAGGGGAAAATAAGAAGAGAAAAGGAGGGTCTTGAGAAGCTTCACAACCTTACGACATCCTGCTCAAGCCTGAGAGGGGCAGGGAGACCATTCCAGAAGGAGGCTCCTGTGGAGGAGTGAGCTCTACCCCCACTCCATGCTTAGAGCAGCGACACCGATCTGCAGCTAGTTGGAGCTGGAAGACTGAAGGGCTCTACCAGTAAACCCTTGTGGATAATGCAGCAAGTATTCGACTTGATCATAGCAGCAACTGGGAGCCAGTGGAGAGATTTCAGGCTGGAGAGATGCTTTCCCTGGGCTTTAGGCCAAGGATAAGTCTTGCTGATCTATTCTGGATTAGTTGAAGGGGGCGAAGGGAGGATAAAGGAAGGTTGAGGAAGAGGCTGTTGCAGTAGTCCATCCTAGAGTGGACCATAGCTCTGGAGACATTGAGCTTCTGGAGGAAGGTGAGGAAAGGGTGAATGTGTTTGAGGAGGTGCAGCTGATACTGGGCTTTCTTGGCAAGGTCTGCGATGTGGGGAGGGGAGAAAGAGGAGTCAAAGATGACACCAAGGCTTTCAGCCTCACAAGAGAGTGAGTGGATGGGACCCATAGAGGGTGGCTAGAGGGTAGGAGGGAAGGTGGGGGCGGGGTCCCAATGAGAAGGATTTTCATCTTACTGGCATTAAGGCAGAGATCACTGGCGGCACATCATGCCTGAATAGCAGTCAGACATTCAGGGATGAGAGAGGAGGAAGAGGAGGCAGAAGAGGGAAACTTGAAGGAACACTGCCTGTTGTCTGCTTAACACTGGAAGTGAGGAGAGAAGGATGAGATCAGGTGGGCCACAGGGCTAGGTAGATGTTGAAGAGCCACAACGAGAGGATAGAGCCTTGAGGAATGCCGTAGGTGGAGAGTGTGTGGGGGATAAAACGGCCCAGTTGAACCTAGGAAGGTCGGTCAGAGAGGTATGAGGTCAACCAGTCTAGTGCCAGGCCCATGATGCCAACGGTGTCATGGAGCCGATTTGTCAGCGTGCCATGATTGACCCTCGTAGGCAAAGGAAAGATCCAGAAGGACAAGAACGGATGGAGAGTTGGAATCGAGAATAGAGAGAAAGTCTTCACAGGTGTTCAGTAGAGCAGGTCACATGCCTTTGGCTGCTCTGAAGCCAGACTGGCAATTGTGGAGACAACCAACAGATTCTGTGTGTTGGATCAATTGGGAGATGACCAGCTTCTCAAGGAATTTGCCCACGAAGGGGGTAATGGAGATAGGGTGGTAGTTAATTTGGCAGGAGGGGTCAGCAGAGGGCTTTTTTGAGTAGAGGATGCAAGAGGGAGTGCTTAAGTGATAGCGAGAATGAGCTTGTGGCAAAGGAGTGATTACAGAAATCAGCCATGGCTGGTATAAGGGAGGCAATGTTGTTCTTCACAGTTCTGGAGGAGCAGGGGAGCACCTGCTTGGAGGAGACTTTCATAGAGAAGATTTGTCTAGAGACCTCATCCGGCGCTATGAGTGAGAAAGAGGATAGTAAGAGGGAAGGGGAAAGGTGGGCCAATGGAGGTCTGAGAGGTGAGGAGGGAGGAGGAAGGGGATTAGAGGAGAGTGAGGACATGATGTCCTGAGTATTGGTTAAAATGTGGGAGGACAGTGAACCAAAGAGCGTCAGGGATGGCAGGGAAGAAGTAGAGACTGCAGTAGGATTGCTAAGTTCCTTGCAGATTTGAAACAATTCACCCTTGTTGTTAGTGGCCCCAGAGTTGCAGGCTTGGATATGGGCCCTCTTCTTTGAGCAGATAGAGTCTGTCAGAGGATGTGCCTGATGGCCACCGCTTCCTCTCAGCAACTCTGCACTTGCTTTTTCGAGAGGTGAGGTCAGAGTCATACTACGGGCTGCACATGGAAGCAGGCTTCATGTGGATCTTCATGGCAGGGGCAAGGATGTCCAGGGTGTTGGTGATAGAGAGGTGAAGATTACCAAGTCTAGAGTCTGTGTAGGTGTCTGTGGCAAGAGTGGGATGGGGAATGAAATTTGCAGTGAAAGCAGTAACTGACACTCGCTTAATCGGTCGAAGGACTGAGAAGGAGAACTGGTAGTGCAGGCAGAGGCTTAGACCTAAGAGATCAAGGTGAGAGGACTGTAAGTGATTTCAATCTGGCACTTCACCTAAGTCAACGCCTAGCGTGTAATGCACAACTGAAATCCTTATTTATTTGTTTATGTCTAAAAGTTCTTTTATTCTGAACCATGTACCACTCATATCACGCCCCTCTCTTGGAACCCCCCCCCCCACCCCCTATCACAGTGAACCAGCAATCAGGCTGGTCTGCTAAGTTAAAATATTTATTTATGTAGTTACAATATAATCACACTATGTTTAAGGTGTATACACTGATCACCAATGGGGTGATCTAACACTAAGCAATCTCTTTAATCAGAAGGAGTAATAGTGAGCAAAACAATTCAGCACAGATCAGATAACAGTATGGTTACTATTTCCCCCTGAAAACCCCTAAACCCCCTCCAACAGGCAATGTAAAGAGATAGGAGGAGAGAGCAGGTATTCAGGAATGCAGAAATCAAACAAAATATCAATCCCAATTTCCCCTCAGAAAACACAAGAGAAAAACGGAATTTATTGGCAAGCTGTCAAAAATATTTTTTAAAGTTATCTGAGAATGGAATGGGTAAAACACTAAATATGGTTTAAATTGCTGAAATTGTTTAAATTCATATGGGGTCTGCTTTAGATAGTTGCAGAAAAACACTAGCAATGATATGAGACTAAGGAACAATGTGAAATCTTAAAATTGAGGTTGGGTGCCATCAAAGGCTGTTTTACACGTGATAGAATTTTCCTAAAACAAAATACCTGGAAAACATTTCCATGTGTGGTAATCATGATTGTGGGAGAACTATATGGTTCCCTGGAAAGCTGAGGGTGTTAGCTACAAGCAGAAGTTGAAAGTTTGTTTCTAGCATAAAAATAGAGGAAGTTATGGACATTTTAGTGGACGTCGTTTTTTTCAGATAGGCGCAATGAATGGAAAACAAGGATGCACTTTTAAAATGACAAAAAAAGGATTTCTTATACTAGATTATGACTATAGAAAAAGAGAATGCCACACACAAATCTCCATCAATGCTGGTCAGGGACCCTTCACGTGGTGGATAATCAATTTCTTTCTGGACTTCATCTTCAATTTATTTATTCACAACAATATTGATTTATGATTTTAGAATACAACTAAGAGAAACTCCGTGCAAGGAAAGTTCTGACCATTCAAACTACTCCTAACAATATCAGGTTCTAAAGACAAGATAGGATGGATTTAGATAGGGATTGGACTAAGCCAGGTATATATTCTAGTGACACATTTCTGTTCTGTAGATACTCACAATATATGTTTTGAACGGAACCGTCAGGGATTCTGGTCCGTCACGATTTCTGGTCAGGTATTCTGGTCAGGGATTCTGCTGGGCACACCGGACTGAACTAGACCTTTTCACAGCATGGCACAGGTCTGGATCGGGTCTGCAATGGCTCTGGTCACAGCACAGCACAACTGGATTGGATCTTTTGGTTCTGGTAATAATTCTTTTAGCAGGGAAGCAGTTACAGCAGATCCCAGCTGTTTATTTGGTCCCCCTTAGGTATTGTGGGATTCTTTCTGGTTCTGGAAATTCAAAGCCTAGTTGAAAATGGTTCAACTAATGGAATGGGCCTTTCTGCTTGCCAAGTTTCTGGAATCTGGAGCAAGGAAAATGGATGGTCCTCTCGCAGGGTGCTCCACCAGCAAACGGTTAGTGGGTGAATCTGTCTGTCTTTTTCAGTCTGAGCTGTCTCTATTTATGCTCATGATAAAGGGTGCGTGTGATGGTTTATCCTAAGCACTCCCCCTTAGGCAGGCGATTGGCTAGAGTCTCTTCTATAACTTGATTGGAGGAGAAAACAGGGTGTCACCATGATGGTGTGAGTTTGAGTCAGAGAATCCTCCCCTTGTCCCTTGAACATAAAATCTACTTTTATTACAATACATATTTACATGTGTGCAATCTCTATAACAATAACATATATACATTACATATTTTGTGTAGCAAATACTCCTCCAAACCTCGTGCTGTAGGATCTTGTGTCTGCTTTTGATAGAATTTTGCCCTTTTTGTCCAGTAGACAATGTCCATTTTATCCCAAAAAATGTACAAATATGTGCGTTGAACATGGGCATAAGGGTATAACTTTTCATACTTCTGGCATAAATACATTTGGTGTAAAACCACCTTTTCCGCCGTTTCCTTCTAGAACATGTCACACGTTTTTGCTGCCTCTTAAAATGTACAGTCAGAATTTAGATACACAAATATGTGATTTTTGTAATTTAAACAATTTTAAGTGGTAAGTTCTATGTATTTAACAAAATGTTTCTTTGTGAATGTCCAGCCCCAAATGGCTGTTTGTCTCCGCCTCCTTCTAGCTCTCTGCAGTTCAGAAGCAGTCTTCTCCATTTCCTCTAGAGGCCCAGGCCATTTTACGACTCTTCACAATTAGCCTTCCTTTGACTGGAGGAAGTTCATTCTCTTCTTCCCCTGTCAGACCACATTCCTCCCCCACCCTATAATCATCACATAGGTGTGATATCCTGGTGGAGAGAGAGGCCTGGCCTCTGTGGCGGAAGCTATTATACTGGTTTGGTGGCACAGGCTTGAGTCAGGCTTAAATCCAAAAGTTATTTCTGTTCCATTTTTTTTTCTTGGTTTAAAGCAAACTTGTAATTTCAAAACAAGCAGCTAGAACACTTATTCCAGCTTCTAAACCATTGGATTTAACAGTTACAACCAAGTTTACTCTCAATAACAGGTCACTTAGTTTTCAGACATTAGATTTCAGGTGTACAAGTTTAAATTCTATCATGCAATCTACTGACAGCTGTCATACAGGCAGCCACGGGTACTGCGCCCATATTTTGACAGATTTCACAGGCAGGCACATTTTTGCTGTGAATGTTTTGATGACAATTTCAGCTTTCCAAGACATTGTATGTTCATAATGATTTCTTGAACTAAGTGACTTCGAGCACCCAGCAAGAATATTGGATGTGTGAGGGTGTTTTGTACCGGCATTCTGCAGTTTCAGCAACCAAGAAAAAGATTTAAAAACAAGATTTTGGATTTCTTTCAGTAAAGCACTGCTTTTCCTTCGGTGCTCCATTTTTACTTGTTGTGAAGCCCAGTGACATGTTTCAGGAATGAGATCTCCATTCCACCACTGACAACATGCATGGTAGATTTGGCAGCCATCTTTTTGTGTTGTAAAGTGCAATTTCCATAGGTTTTGGCACGCACAGGGATTTTGCGGCCATTTTGATAATTCTGGCACCACCAGAAAACAGTGATGCCGCAGGGCAGAGTCTAAGTAGGTTAATACATCCCGCAGGACGGGAGAGCATGGTCAGACCAGGAGTGAGGAGGAAGTTGGAGATTCAGATGTCTGCTGAGATGAGATCATTCAAGATATGCCCAGCTGAGTGCACTGGCCCGGAGAGATGAATGGTGAGGGAATGAAAATCAGAGGTTGCGGCAAGGTCCAGTGGCAGAATAAGGAGAGCCATGGTAAATATCAAAGTATCTGAGGAGGAGAAGCTTAGAGTGGAGCCGAGAAGAGGTGATGTCAGACCATTCTGAGAGGAAGAGGAAGATTGGCCAGGGGTCCTGTAGATGGTGATGAGAGTCAACAAGGTGGTTGGAAAGACACAACACCTGCAGACGAGGCATTCGAAGGACAAGTAGGTCTATGTTGGATTGATAGTAGCGGAGACCCATTCAGGTAAGATCAATGCCACTCTGCCTCCAGACCAGTTAGGCCTGGGCTTAGAGACGATCTTGTAGCCGTCAGGGAGGAATATGTCAAAAGCAGTGGCAGATCTGGCAGTGAACCACATCTCAGTGAGAGCGAGAACATCAAGGTCAAAGTCTTGAAGAAGGAGACAGATATCAAAGGAGTGTTTAATAGCAGAGCGACATTTGAGGGTAGCTAGGTAAAGCTAGTTGCCATCTTTGAAGTTCTTCCGAAGAGTGGTACAGGGATGTGGTGAGCCCATCAGAGATGGAGAAGGGGCAAGAAGGGAGGCAGACAGAGGAGAGGCAGGGGAAGGGAGGAAGTTGATGAGAGATAGAAGACGCCTATCAAGAATGAGGAGGATTGGCTGAGAGCCCTGGGCCATGACAGTTCCATTCTGATAGTCATTAATGATGCACCTAGGGGATGCCAGCAGTACTTCCCATGTGTTGCCACCAGTAATGGGTGACAAAGCAAAAGGGGAGAGAACAGAGACCATGTGGGGAGTGCATAGGTTCAGAGAGGGAGCGACAAAGAGGATGGCTATGACAGTCTGCCTGCAATAAGGTTTGACTTAGGGTAAGTGATGGGCAGGCCTGGAATTGAGACAAGGAGGTATTTTTTTTTTACTTTTTCCTCCCATGCTTCCAGATAGGATAGGTGAAGGTGTAACAGTAAGAGAAAATAGGAGAGATGGAGAGCACCATGCAGGGAGAGAGCAGAGAGATGGAAAGGAGGCGAGAGAGAAATGGATAAACTGCAATGCATGGAAAAACAGCACAAGAAACTGCACAATGCACGACAAACTCACCACAGGGCCTAGATCTAGAAGCATGATAGATGTAGACAATTCTGATGCACAAGCCATCCCTGGTCACCGAAAAAAGGGTAGGTAGCTTGTTGCATGGAGAAACACCACTTATTAGATGCTTCGGGTAGCAGGGTCTCACATGCTTTGCATTTGTGCTGTGCACCATCAGGAGCCCTCCACCATTGGGGCCACTTCACTGTGTCTTCAGCCAGACAGCCAGTTTGCAAAGCCCAGCAGAATCGCTGCTGTGAATTCTAGGTTCAAACTCAAAAGTGCCCAGAGTGGGCATCTACTGCTCCTGCAGCACCAGGAAGTATATGCTGGTAGGATTGCACCCTCTGTCCAATACTGGCAGTTTATAGACAGATATTGCAGCAGAGGAAGCCTGATTTCTTACGTCCTCAATGTCACTGGGTATGGCAGGGCATCTTCATTGAGAAGGAAATGCCGGGAGTTTAAGAATGATAGTAGGTCATGTGTTGTGCATGGCTGTCTCCTGACTATCCTCTTTCGACCAGGGCAGGAGGTCTCAACAGAAACAACGGGCAGTGGAGGCTAGAGCAATAACCAGTGCGTAGTGTGGTGTTGTGTAGTCTTTCCCATGGATTACCAGCATCAAAAAGAAGCAAAGGGATAGGTCACGAGTTGAGCTGACAACAGTTGAAGCATTCACAGAGCAGTGGGTTGGGGTATAGGAACCAGGAGCTCAGTTCACTATAGAAAGACCTGTCCAAGCACAACAGTTCCTGGTTTCTGTAGTAGGGCCCTTCAGGCCTGTGGCACCTTTAGGTGGTCTCAATTCACCAAACCAGTTGCACTGCTCGCCACTCCTCACACAAACTGCTCTCTGCCGGCCATGGACAAGATTGCCCCAATCAGCTTGTGCGTGAGAGCACATTGAAGTGTGTCCAGGACCACCCTAGGGGAGGGCCAGACATGGTGGGACCTATTCCAGAAGGGAGGACATCTAATCTGTTTGAAACCAAGTGGTGCAGTGTCTCACCAACTTCCACGGCTTGTCCTCTTAATGCCGGCACACCACCTTCGTCCATCCACCTCACCTTAGCACCGATCGGTGTGGTCTGCTCGATGGCCACCCCCACCAGGCTACCCACCAGGCTACTCACCAAGATGGTGCCGGAGAAGGCTGATGGTCTGCCCCTCTCCTGTGCTGCAGCATGCTGCTACAAGATCCTAGCTGAGCCGAACGAAGTGCCCCAGGAGGCTTCGGCCGCTGGTGAATCGCTTTTGGTCCCCTTTTGCAGGTTCAATGAGGATGACATTTTATCAGGATTTAAAAGGCCTGGACGGGGCCTTTGCAGCACATGCTGCATCTGTGCATCAGGATGTCCTCTTTGTGCAACCGGGGGAGCTCAGATCCCGCAGCAGAGCAAGTGAGGGTGGCGATGTGCTTGGAATTTCCCGCGGAAGCAATCCTTGACCTCCTGCCGAGCGAGATCCTCTTCCCACACAGTGGTCTTCAAGATGTGGTGTTGAATATCTGGCGTGGGTGGCTATGCTAAAGTACAACTCTAGGTGAAAGATGCAAGTAGACTTTCATTGAAAACATACATCTTTTACGCAGCATGAGGGGTAGGGGGCTTTGCTCAAACACCAAACGTAGCGGCCACCACTGGTCTTTATCCCAAGTGATAACGACCCCTTCCGAGGTCAGCACATGGTGTTAGTAGAAATACATGTTTTGGAGTGTTTGTGCTGAAATAAAAAATGGGGCTATACAGTGAGTAAATAGACAAAGTGAGTTATTAAATTAAATGTGGTTTCATTTTGTAATATTTAAATAACATGGTTGTCTTCAAATTAAGCATTTTAATTGCAGTAGATCACAAAAAAGACATCCAAAGGAAGCAATTTTCAAATAGGTATCAAGAGAATTTATTAAACCTGATACAATTTAAATAAATGACTCAAATCATGATTTTAATGGCAACTATTCACATAGCAGGAAAAAACTTTAAGAACACATCTATACAATAATAAAATTCATCCTATTCAATTGTATGTTCATTCATCCACATACACACGTCAACCATCCAATTTATGCAAAACTACAAGGGATACACAATATCTAAAATCTATAAAAACCATGACGTGTAATTCATCAATACGATTATTTATAGAAAGAATGTTTGGCCACAATAGATGATAAAGGTGGTCAGCTGATTGAGATGGGTCACCAGAATCTTCAACCACGACCTCAGGTTTAACGTGAGCATGCATGAGTTGGCATTTAAAAATAAATGGTTTCTCTAAATGTGTTTATCACTCACTTGTGCTGGAGCTGTAACATACGCTGGGTGTGATAGGGCACAAGCTGGTGTCATCGGTGTATCAGCGTTAGGCACAGGTTTGAAACGCCTTAACATCCAACACTGATTTATTGTTCCCAGTCGACAATCACACTTTTTTTGTGTGTCTTTTTCATATGGCTTTTGTGAAATGCATTTTAGTGAATTTTAATGAAGACATCCCAATACAGTGACATAGGTGAACAGAGCCACCAGGTCAACCCATGCTGCAATGGCAAATGCTGCTACACGTGTGCATCCGGTACTCAACTTGTAACTGCATGAAGATGTCAAGACATATCCTGTAAATACTTAATAGAATTGCAAAAGGTGTTGGAGGAGGAAGTTCTAATAAAAAGTAAGAATAACCTTGCACTTCGATGTAACGCACAAGGCTTTGTGCAGCTCGTGTTTGTCTATTTCCATAACCACACAGTGTAGGCACCCTTCGGAGATACAGATGTTTGCCTCATCTGGGGCGCCTGTGCACCATTGGTCATTTGCAAAGTGTTTTCACAATGGGTGATTTCTAGCTGCCCGGGATGAGCTCTTTCTGTAGACCCTGATTAGGGGACCATGGATTCATGGCTGTACATTGATGCAATACTATAAGAAACATGGGGCCTACAGACCTATATTTGTCATGTTTACTCCTAGCATTCTACCCCACTCACCAATTCTACCTCTTCCCTCTACTTCACAACACTCATCCACTATAATGTTCCTCTCCCAACACTTCCTCACTTCACTCAATTAACCCCCTTACTGCTCCTCATGCACCCCTTCTACCTCACCCCACTCATACACTCACCCTCACCCTACTCTAGCACACACCACTCAGCACAATCATTCACTATGTACCACTCTCCTCACACAATTTACCTCATTCCTACTCCACTCAACCACTGTACATCATTAACTCATGCTCATACATCACCAAACTTGACTTCATTCCACTCATTCCACTCTCCCTCAGAAAACTCACACACTCGTCCTCAACCCATCACCACCTCTATATCATCCATCTCACTCATTGTACTTCACCCAACTAATAAACCATACCTCACAGTTCACCACAATCATGTGTTTTTCCTCATCCCACTCACCCACTGTACTTCACCCAACTCATTCACTCTAACACCATTTTACTACTCTGATTCACTTCACTCACCCACCAATATAACCTCACCCCGCTCACCCATCCTACCATAACTCACTGACCCACGATACCTCACCCACTTATCCATTCTACCTCTGTTCACTTACCCACTCTACCTCACACCAATTATCCACTATGCTTCACCCAGCTTACCAAATCAACCTCACCCCACTTTACCTCACTGCACTTACTGATGCTACCTGACCCCACTCACCAACTACACCTCTTCCCACTCTACTTCACCCCAGTAACCACGCCTTACCTCGCCCCCACTCCACTCGACTTTACCATCATTTTCCACTATAGCACACTCTACTTCACATCACTCATCCAGTACAATGCTCCTCACACATCCACTTTACCTCACCTCACTCAACCAACATATCTTGCCACACAAGCACCCACTCTACCTCACACGATTTCGCACTCTAGACTCACTCAGTACTCTACCTAATCACATCGTACCTTATCCCTATCTACATCAACCCACTTACACACTCAGCCATAACCCGCTCACCCATTCTACTCCAGCACAATCACTCACTATAGCATACTTAGCTCAGACACTTTACCTCAAAATTCTTCCCACTCTCCCACCCTACCTCAAGACACTCTACTTCATCCCTTTCACCCCACTATACCACTTATCCAAGTTCATCTTCCGACTCTATCTGCCTCACCTCACTCACTCACAATACCTCATCCAATCTACCCACTATACATCACACCTGACTTCCTTCAAAAATTCAAGCTGACACCATACACCCACAGTGCCACACCCACCCTGGTCACCCATGCTAAGGCACCCCACTCTACCTCACCTCACTCACTCTACCTAAACCCACTCACCCACTTTACCACAGACAATTTATCAACTATACCTCAGCCCAATCACTGACTCCACATCAGAGCACTCACCCACTGTTCCTCTCCCCACTCACCCACTCTCCCACACACCAGTACTCTACTATAACACTCCACACCCACCCACTTTACCTCACCCCACTAAAACAATCCATCTCAGCGTATTCTTGAATCTACATCATTCCCTTCCATCTCACCCCACGAACCATAGTCTGCCTCATCTCACCTATTTTACCTTCATCGAGCACCACTCTCTCAACCCACTCAACCCATGTATATTTCCCCACTCACCCAAACCATTGCAAGAACACTCATCCTCACCCCACACACTCACTACTGAATGTGTGCTCTGGAGGGTGAGTTTGAGTGATAGTGGAGTGTAAACACCAGGTGAAAGAGGTGTTACTGCCACTATGGGCCTCATCACGAGTTGGGCGGTAACGCCGGCGCTATTAGAGCCGGATCACAGGTTTGGCGGATGGGTTATTGTCCATTCCCCATTGGGCCCATACGGGAATTCCTCATTCCCCATTGGGCCCAATGGGGAAAATTCACACTATTACCGCTGATGGATTTCCCGCCGGCGGTAATAGCGCCGAAAATTGGCAATTTTGCCGTGGATTCCGCCAAGGTCATGATCTGGCGGACCCTTAAATGCGGCGGTAATAGCGCTACCGCCGCATTTAAGGGTTACCGCCAGACTCGTGATGAAGTCCAATGTGTGTACAGGGGAGGTGGGGGTATGGCAGGCATAGGGAGTTTGTAGAGGAGCAGGTGGCCTCTTCTCTAGTCCCTCAGACCCCAACACCATGTTATTGGAATATCAGACGAAGAGCTACAATTGGAAACCCATGCACGAGATTATGGGACATGTCCATACCATGTTGATTATACTAAAGAGGATATGCGCACAACCATTCAGAAGATTCCCTCAGGTTGAGTCAGTGGACGGAAGTTACCAAGAAGGATGCCCACTGCCAAAGTGCCAGAATGCGGCTGTGAGAATCATGGATGAACGCTAAGTAAAAGTCTGACAACAACAGAATCATGCCATGAAGAAGATATATAAACCTATGTTGAAACAATATGAAAATACGTAAGACTGATGATGTAACTGAAGCATGAAGAGAAACATGTACCTAAAATCGAAGTAATTGTGCAAGTAAGAAGATGAAATAACTTGCTGACCAATAATTAGAGATACACTGTGATGCAAGGTAGAAAAAGGATATAGAAGCTTGCTAAAAAGAGGTATATACACAATGTTTAAGACGGCCTTAGGATGAAAATTGACTATGGCCTCTGTTAAAGAATAAACCCAGCTACCTCAACATACGAGTGTAGGATTGCAAATTGAAGAATTAATGAAGATGCTGTTTTCGTGTGAAGAATAAGGGAGTAGATTGGCCTGAAGTAAAGGAGGCTATTTCGAGAGATGGGTGCAAGGCACACAATGAGTCGAATGAACAGACCATGTGCATCTGATATATTTCTGCTAAGACTAGGAGAGACAAGGACATTTGCAGATGCCAATGTTGGACAAAGGCAAAAGCTATGTGAGGTAGAGTGAGCAAGTCCCTAAAGGCTAGAAGGGGTAATGACACTCTGTTTAATAAAATCAAATACCCCTCAGGCTCCAAGGAGACTCCATCACTGCCATTTACATTATCGGTCATCCGACTCATGTTGAGGCTTTCACTGCTACTTTCTCTCCTCCTTCTGCACCTGCGTCTCACTCACATCCTGACACAACCCTATCTATTCCTAACACTCTTGATGTACTTGGCCCAGTCATGAGGATATGCTTGAAGCCCAAATCCAAGTGCAACTCTAGGCACGACTCTGACCTCGTCACCCTCAAATGAAAGTACAGGGTGGCTGAGAGGAAGTGTAGGGCATCAGGTGCACCCTCTGACAAACTGGCCTGCCGTCTGCTCCAAAGGCAGTACATACTCTATGTTCTCACCAAGAAGGGAGCCTACATTCAATCATGCGTTACTGCGGCATCTAACAACTCGGCTAAACTCTTCAAAATCTGCAAGGATCTGGCCGATCCTGCTGCAGTCTCTACCTCTCCTGTTCCCTTCCAGGCCCTCTGTATGGCCTTGGCTTCTCATTTCATCACTAAAACTCAGGACATCCTGTCCACCCTCTCTTCCTCTTCATCATCCTCCACTTCTGGCCTACCCGTGACCACCTCTCCTCCTCCCTTCTCTTCCTTTCCCTTGTTCACCCCAGACAATGTTTCTAAACAAGTCTGATTTATGAAAATCTCATCAAAACAGGTTCTTCCCTGTTCATGTCCATTAAGACCACATCAACACCTTTGCTCCAGCCTTGGCCGATTTCCACAGTCACTCCTTTGCTACTGCAACCTTCCCTTCCCCCCTTAAGCACTCCCTTATGCACCCCCTCCTAAAGAAGCCATGTGCTAATCCTTCCTCTCTGCTAACTATCGCCCGATCTCCATCACTCCTTTCCTGGGCAAACTCTTGGAAAAGCTGCCCATCTCCCAGCTAAATCTGTTGGATTACTCCACAACCACCAGTCTGGCTTCAGAGCGGCCAGAAGCACATAAACTGCTCTCCTAAACATCAGTGAAGACCTGTTCTCTAACCTTGATTCTAACCTTCCTTCTGTCCTCATTCTCCTCAATATGTCTTCTACTTTTGATACGGTCAACCATGTCATCCTGCTCAGTCGATCCATGATAACTTGGGTATCACTGATCAGGCCCTAGCCTGGCTAATCTCCTTTCTCACTGATTGACCTTCTCAGGTCCTTCTAGAATCTTTCCTTTCTTTTATCTCTCTCTCTAACTGTGGTGTTCCCCAGGGATCTAACCTTTCTTCCTGGCTGTTCAACCATTGCCTGGCACTTCACTCCCACTGCATCGCTGCTCTCTGCTCCAACTTTCAGTGTTATGCGGATGACACTCAGCTCTCTTTCAGGCTCCCCTCGGTCCCCTCTCTCCGTCTCTCTTTCCAGATTGCCTGACCACAATTCAGGAACAGTGTACCGCTGATGATCTCTGCCTTAATGCCAGTAAGACTGAGATCCTCCTCATAGGAGTAGGCAGCTACCTCCTTTCCTCTCTCTCTTTCTGGCCGGCCACTCTTGGCCCTCTTCCTGCTCCAACCTTTGAGGCTAAGAACCTTGGGGTCATCTTCGACTCCACAATCTCTTTCTCCCCTCACATCTCTGACTTCTCTCAGAAGTCAAACTATCAGCTGCACCTCCTCAGGTATTCATACTTTCCTCACTTTCCCCCAGAATTTCACTGTCTCCAGAGCCCTGGTCCTCTCCAGGCTGGACTACTGCAACAGCCTCTTTCTAAATCTTCCTGCCTCTACTTTCCATCCTCTACAAATTATCCAGAACAGGACTGTGAGGCTTGTCCTTGGCCTCAAGCCCAGAGATCAAATCTATCCAGTGACAAAATCTCTTAATTGGCTCCCTTTAGCGGCAAGGATCAAGTTCAAGACCCTCTGCATCGTCCACAAGGCTTTCTGGGGCCTGAAAATGCACGTCCTCAAGCTCTCGCTTCCTACACATCTCCCTTCTCGAGATATCCGCTCATCCACCTCCAATTCTCTGAGGGGCAGTCGCTTTTCCAAGCAGAGAATAGGGGCAGATCTTTATCTTCAGCTGGGGCCTCCCCCTGGAATAGCCTCCCCGCCTCTCTCAAACTTAAGAAGACCCACCTCTGGTTCTGAAAGCAACTGCAGACCTTCCTCATCACTTCCGCTTTCTCTCTGCCTCTCCCCTGCTGATGTCCTGACTGCTCCACGCACTGGTCACCTGACAACCCTCTTAACTTGGGCTCAGGTGCCTGCATGTCCAGTTGCACCTCACACTGACTCTTGGCTTCCCCAGCACTTCTGGTCTGTATCTTTAAACCTACAGTACCTTCTCTCTGCACCTATGAGCCACCGTTGGCTGCGCTTTCTGATTTACCTGCACCGAGCAACCCGTTGGCACCAGGCTCATAAGATGGGATGAAGCACGTGGAACTACTTGCTCAGTCTAGTGAGGCTGAGGCTTTCTCTGGGTGTGGTTGAGGGACTATTTTACTTGAAGAACAGGGTGTGGTAAAGGGACTACTTTACCTGGAACTACTTGCAAGGCTATTTAAGCCACGCCCTGCAGGCAGAACACGCTTTCCATTATTCTGCCCTCCTGCAGCGTAACGCTCACTGTGTCTGTCCTGTCCTCGAACTTTTACAGCCACGCCCGTTCAGAATTTCATCCATCGGTACCTAGAAGGAGAAAGGCAAGAGAAAACAAAGTCAGTACAACAGCAAAGCCTTACCTGCAGCATCCTTCCATCGGTTGCTTCTTCAGCCGCTCCCGGACCTCTGCATCAGCTGAAGGAAAGGTATTCGTTCAGGCCGCAAGACGCACTCGGGTTCAGCATTCTTCCGGAGCCTCTTCAGAGCGGTTCTTCCATTCTTCGTTCTGGCACCGCGCCGCTTCTGCAAAAAGAAGAAGAAACAACAGGTTAGTTACGCACGGAAGGGAAACCAGTATTTTAGACTTACAGCGCATCAGTCTTGCGCTTCAACTCACCTGAAGGAAATCTGCTCTGCATCTTAAAACTATTTGAATCTCCATTCGAAATCCATTTGAGGCCGCGCCTGAAAGAATAGACAAAGACAAAAGGGGTTGAGGCAAAATTAAGACTTTAACACCTATACCAAGCAGCTATTGGCATAGAGACTTACCTGTTTGACCCAGCTCTCCAAGACTCGGCAACCACTCATTGGATCAGTGAAGTAACTTGGTCCTGGGAAAGACTGTATTAATCGCGCCCCTGCTAGAATGCAGGACGGAGAGTCTACCTTACAAAATTCTAAGGTGAGATCAAGAGGTGTAGGGTATCAGGTGGTGGAGGAGGTGGGTCCAATTCAACCCCACTCAGTGGCTCATATCTTATTTCGATCTTGCAGACAAATGCCTCGTGAGGGTGATAACAAGGGAGAAGTCGCAGCAGCATCATCAACTGCGCAGTACCATGCCAGCGCAGACATCATTTGTGCAGCCACGTGCTACGCCCCCGTGGTGACCAGGTGAGCGTGACAGTCCCCACCCCATTGGCACTTCTCCCCTTCCACTACTCTGCACTTTCACGATCTGAATGACACAAGGCCTAGTAAGATCACTGTTTTGTCCTCCCTCTGATTCCCCTTCCTAATCTTGTCATGCCTAGAAACACTTGTGTACAGACGTGTTATACATGCCATTTCATAACATATCATATCATATCAAACAGCAGTAATTTAGAAGCTGAAATAAACAACATTGTGGTCTCCTAGCATGTGACAAAGAGCTCAAAACAAAGACTATTCATTAGAGCTTGAGTTAAGGTAGTGGTATGCTCACACTCCCTTGAATGTCCCAGAACAGTGTGCAGACTATGAGTTCAACTACAAATGATAGACCTTGGCTAAGGATTAGGTTGATAAAAATGCAATGGACTAATTGGGAAAACAAGAGAACAAGTTGACACAGCTTTAACACCTAGGTTTAGCACTGTTCATGTGCTGCTAAGGAGCCAAATGTCCAAGGTGGGATAGGGTCGACAACCATTCAAAAGGCCTGCCACGCACCTTCATACATAATGTTGCAGTTATTAGCCCGCTGCCATATTCTCTACTATAATCAGTATGTGACATACGTAGAAGTAGGTCAGGGTATGTCCTACATACAAGGGGCAGCCAATGAGATACTAACCCATACATAATTCTATAAGTAGAAATGTTCCCCTAATCCAATCATTCCCGGCAATAGGTTTTATGGAATGCCACGTAGGATGACATCATAAATGATGTATGTGAAAGTATAAAAACTATTTACAATCAGAATGATGTGCGAACATTGAGCATCTGCTTTGATAGCTGTCATATCGCCCTACTTCCTTTCATTGGGCTTCAAGCAGTAGTTTGTCATTTTTCTTTGGTCTCTCCGGGTATTTGGTCTGTGATAGTTACTGGTAATTCCATCCAGCACGTAGAAGACACTTCAGTGTGCAAGGGCACAGAGTCGAGGGCCATAGTGCCAGGGGAGCAGAGAAGACTGACAGTAAAGCAAGCATGGTAAGTGTTACATGGCTAGACTGGCCTACATTGGTCCAACCAATATGATGTATTTGTTACTGTGGCATGACATTTTTTACTGTCATCAAGGGTGAAGTAGGCATGGTAAATGTTAAGTAACTAAACTGCCCTAAATAGGTGCCGGAGGGTTCGTTATATTTTCTTACAGTGGAACAGCATTTATTTTACTAGATATCAAACATAAATCAAACATGATAAAGTGCTACGACATGGCTAGACTTGCCTACATTAATGCATCGAGTCTGAATAGATTTTCTTTTAGTGGCATGGTATGAATATCTGGACATCAAGGGGTAATTGTACATGATGCAGTTAGTCTTGATATATTTGCTTTTTGTGGCATGGCTTTTTTTGGACTGTTTACCAAGGGTAAAGAAAAAAGGATGGGTGTAATTATGAGGCAAGACAGGCCTACGTATACAACTATGTATATATGTGTAGTGTATGGATGTGTGGGATACATGCATGTATGAATGATCACATGTATATGCATTTTTGTAGGTGTATGTGTGTACATGTATATGTACGCATGCAGGAATGTTGAAAGTATGTGGGGATAGCTGATAATGAAGGGGAAGACACAGTTGATAACTTGTGATTGCAATTCTAGCATTAACCTTTGTTTTGCAGACTTACACTCATGATCAAACTACATATCAATAGTTCATGATCAAACTACATATCAATAGTCTGAAAATATGCCTGAAAAACTCTAACTGGTTTCATAAGGAACGGACACATGACTGTATCCTGCTCTCCATACTCTTAAGTCAACCACCATTTTGTCTTGAAAAGACTTTAGTCAATAATTGAAGGATTGTTTTATGAAGAATGGGAATTGTAAATCTTTATTAAGATTATAACACAGTACTCTTTTACTGCTAGACATGCTTGTCAAGAAATTCATCATGTTCGACTGACAAAAGTTTTATCATCCTCAGGGTGTTTTCTGGAGGGCGATATGTCATCTGCAGTACCCTAGAATTATTGATCTGCTTGATCCCTGTTAAGGCTCCAGAAAATGAAGATATGTAGGTTCTGAGTGCACGAGAGAGCTTATGCAGGACAAGGGGAGACACACATAGATGTTATAAAGATGTTCCAAAAAGTCTTGAATTGATTGCTACAAACCAAGTTAGACTCGAAAGGGCTACTCGAGCAGCCAAGCTTCAGACAGCGTCTTTAACCTTTTGTGATTAGATGAAGCTCTGGTATCCAGTAGTTAGTTCGCTCCAGTTTCTGTCCCCCCGTGTATGTAAATGAGCAACCCATCTGAACCCTCGAGGAGCTAAGAGGTTAGGCTTTCTGGTTCTCAAGTTTCTCCATGCTTTGTGTTTTTGGAGGTATGTTTCAAGCAAAGTGATCTCACTTTGTGGATGTTGGACATGACTTGAGGGTGGTTCTATGCTCCCTATGCAACAAGTGTAAATCCCATAGATCCAGTGTAATTGATTCCCCCAGATCAATGATATGATATGATAGGATAGGTTGAACAACCTATATAGGTATAGCTAGGTATAACACGCCTCATACCCAGCGTTTTCTAAACACAGACCCGGGGATCGAACCTGTGGTGGTCTGTGTGGTCTTGCTTGCAAGGCGAGCACGTTGCCACTGAGATATCCTCCTAAGACATTCATCCAGTAATGTAGAAGTTCATCCGTAATGCCTTAGCTATTGATGCTGGTGAATCTAAAATGACCTGAGGCCCAGATACATCATACTAGAATACAAGCAGTAGGACCTCAGTGACCTCAGCTTCCTGGGGCATCTCTAAGTAAGGCATGATATTCTCTATCACAAGTAGTTGGACATTTATTTTGTGTGATACCTTAAACATGTGCGGCCTGCCTGAGAGCTGATTATTATTCCAATAACTTTGCTCGTAGTCACCAGGGTGTATGCAGTGCCTTCCTGGGTTGGACATTTCAAAAACAGCTGTCTTAATTAATAATATATACCAAAGCACATAATCACAATTAACTTGTGGCATAGATTGTTACCAGTAGGCTACACCAGTCTTGATTATTTAACTGAAAGTGGTAATCACAGAATTGTCTGGTTCTCTCAGAGAATGTCTAGTAGACTCTGGGAGAGCAATTCATTGACGCTGCCAGCAGTTTGACACATGCACTGTACATTCAAGGAGAGATTATTGATCTGCAAATGAACCAGCGTGTTGCTGTGCAGGTTTTTGATGTGAAACACCAATCATCATTTCAGTGGATTGGTCATGAAGGTAGTTATCGATCCAGTTCAACACTTTTCCCCCGTAATCCGAGACCATCATGTAATATTGTGGGCTGCAGAGAAGGAGAATAAGAATAAGATCCATGATCAGGAAGATCAATGAGATCACTTCACTCGAATGATCTAGTGCATCAAGGATTGTTCCCCTGATAAAAAAGTAAGCATGTCTCAATGTGCTGTGGAGGCCAAAATCCAGATAAGTTAGTAATGGTGCGGGTGCTTGACCATGTTGAACTTCATTAGTTGGGTGTGTGACAAATTGACTTCTGCTCCGCAAGAGTATGAGGGTGAATAGTGGTTATACAGTCTACTCAGACCCCATCCCTCTACAAACCAAAAGGGATCTCATTTATAAATGTAAAACAGGCACAGCCAAGAGATATACCTCCTTTTCCTTGTGTGGTAACGTGGGCTGAGGGAATGCTGTACTATCAGAAGGGGTGTGAAGGTTAACCAATATACACCAAAACAACTATAGTACAATGTTTCCAAAATAAAAGAATGTCCAACCAAGGTTCTATAGACATATATACTTTAATTACACAAGTCAGTTATGCACTTACCTATCTCAAAAAGCACTATATAAACCAACCCCAGATAAATGTAGAATATAATGATGTAGCATAATGGAAACTTAGCAGGCAAGAAAAACAGGTAAGAAATGCAACAGAGTTCAAAAGGCATATGTCCTGCAGGGACAATGTGCAAAAGCGAATTAAACAGTCTCTAGGGCCCCAAACATTTTGCCAGAGGGACAGTGTCACTTCATAAAGTACCTGATTCCAAGTTCAGTTGGTTTGATGATGTCGTACCAGGCTTCAACGTGCTGCAGATGTGGGTTGGACCATGTTTGGGTGAGGTGAGCTGTTTTGGTCCAAGCGGTGTGTTGACGTCGATTCGGTTCAAAGGGGGCATTTGGGGCAGTTTGAAGCCAACAGTCAAGCAATAGAATTCAGATGCTTTCCCAGGATTGCTTTTAAGGTTGTGTTGGTTGAAGACATTGGTAACCGCTGGTTCTTGTCAGTGTGTGACACGATACTCCAATGGTTGAGGCTTGTCGTGCCTTGAAACACTTGTGTTTAGGTGCGTTAGAAATGTCATATCATATCAACGGTTAGAGTCAATGTCTGTCTGTTCAAAGCTGTGACCTCGATTGTCCGATGCCATTTTCGAGCATGAGCGGTCCAAAGTCTTCCACAGCGGTGATGTTATGATGATGTGGCCTGTTAACTGAAGGGACAGCCCTAGGAACGTCAGGGCTATGGGCTGAACAAAACTAGAGGCACACGGGGGTTGTCCTGATGTCTGGAATCAAGGGTTTACCTTTTGGTTTCTGTAAACACAATATTATTCTGTCATGATCAACACAATCCAAATTATTCTGTGTGTGATAGAGCTCAAATGACTAAGTAGACAGACACTAATAAGTGGCAGAATCAGCATTTAATTATTTAGCTGTTCATATGCTTTTTTTATATACATACTACTGTATAATTTTCTTGTTTTCTTATTTCTCAATTTTTTAGCACACATTGGGCCTCATTACACGGATGGCGGGAAGGGTTTACCGGTACCGGTAAGGTTACCAGTGCCGGCAAACCTTTACCGCCTTACTATGAGGTCCCTTTGTGGGACCCTACCTTAACGGCTGGTTTTACCAGCCGTTAAGGTCGGGACCCGCAAAGGGACCTTGGAGGTAATTACGGTACCCCAATTTGCGGTACCTTAATTACCGCCTTCCGCATTCCCATTGAAAAATACTGGCGGCAACCATGGCGCTAATAGTGCCATGGTTACCGCCGTCCGTGTAATGAGGCCTATTGTCTTTTGTGAAAGTATCAACAACAAAACCTTTTGACTTTTTATAGGTATTTACACAATGGTGCAGTGAAAATTGTGCGCAATCAACACCTATAGTGATTTTTATTAAAACATATACAAATTTCATCCGTAAAGAGCAACTAATAGTAACAAGTGCTACCTAGCTTGTTACTATTAGTTGCTCTTTACATATATCAGTTCAGTTTTCCTTGCTGCTTTATTCTGCTTTTTGGTTGCAAGTTACAAGCTCACGAGAGGTATGCAGGGAAGACCCCCCCATTGGCTGCACCATTTCACTGAGATCTCTGAAATCCCAGGTTAGTAATTTCTTCTGCACTCATGCACAGTATACGGCACCACCCACCTACCCACACACACACACACACACACACACACACACACACACATGTACACACACACACACACACAGGTAATCTCTCTCACACACACACACATACAGGTTTTCTCTCTCTCTCACACACACACACACACACACCCACACACGCAAACACACGCACACACACACACGTTACAACAATGCAACATGTGTAACCCAATGGAGTGATCCCCAAACTGTACATCATGTCATTAAATTATTCAATTATTCAGCTGATGTTTTGTTCTTGAGAGTCAATCCAGTTATTAAAATGACTCGCCACCAGGATCCTATTTTTGTTGGCTTACACTTTCATTAGAAGTTCAGCTGCCCGATCTGTCAGTACTAATGTGCTGTGTGCTGATTGGTGAATGTCTATTACTATGTTGTGAAACCTATTACTGTCTACTCGACATTAAACAGTTATATTTTACAAGGATGGTCTTCGACTCTGTTGGTAAGGTTATAGTTGACATATTCTCAATGTAGTGCTACATCTCTTCCTTCTTTCCCCACATAAGATATTCTCTGTGCATGCATAGTCCAGCAAAACCAGAGAGTTCCTGTTTGTAACTTACTTATCCATGAGCCACGTTTCAGTAAGCACTAATAAGTACATGGTTTTGCGCTGCGCTGCCGCTTTCCTTATATGTTTATGATTAAGTGTTCTTACTTTCTGCAATTGTGCTTTCCTTTCAGGCTCTGGGTCAACCGGGGCTGTGGCGTGTGACTGGACGCCTACTGATTGACAGTTTTTTATTAATTCTGCAATAATTATTTTAATGTTTTATTTGAATTAGTGCATCTTATATTTTTTCCTTTTATTGCGCTTGGGAGCGCTTGATTACTGGGGGGTGCCCGGCCTCCTGGCTATCGAGGCTCGGCTCATTGTTGCTGCATCATTAATTTGCTTTGTGACTTGCACGCACTGTTCGGCGGAAGTCTTTCTTCCTGGTTCATTACTGCCGAGTCGGGATTGGCCACTTTGGAGCTAAGGGCCTTTGCCTTTGGTCATTCGGTGGATTTACACGGTATTGCACTGTGCTTCCGCTTTCCTTATATATTTATGATTAAGTGTTCTTACTTTATGTAATTTTATTTTCCTTTCAGGCTTCGGGTCTACCGGGACGTGGCGTGCGACTGGGCACCACTGATTGACACTTTTTTATTAATTTTGCATTCATTATTTTAATTTTTTATTTGAAATAGTGCATCTTATATTTTATCGTTGTATTGTGCTTGTGAGCGCTTGATTACTGGAGGCTGCCCGGCCTCCTGGCTACCGGTTTTGGGCATATGGTATGGGCAGCCAGTTGTGCCCTTAGTACGGTATAACCTATCCTGAGATCTATCACTACTGTAGGTGAGATGGACGTTCTGACCATTCCTAAGCTTCAGCCCTGTCAGTGGTAAGGAAAAGGGGGCTGCTGACCCTCACTGAGATTCTGCCTTCTGCCTGCTTGAGGCAGTGTTGCAATGACCGGGATGCACCACCAACCTACCATTGCCGATTTGTCAAGATAATGCAACGGAGCATTCTCCAGCCCGTCTGACTGCGTGGAAGGGGGTGTGCGCCAGTTCCGTTACTCAAACACACTCTCCACTGGAAATCTGGTGCACGTTGGAATCTTCTCCAGGTGTCAGGTCATGGGAGGAGATAGACATCTGCTGGTGGTGCTGGAGTGGGGGATGTCAGACTCAACTCTCCCGGGTGACATCCCACAGTCATGAGGCTAGGGAAGATCTCCCAGCGCTCAGCAGGATGTTGCCCATCCTTTGCTTTCATGAGGGAGTTATTGTTTACAGGACAGATCTGACTTGTTGCCTGCTCTTTGCAAGGTTGTGATGTGTCATGTTTGGGAGATAGGGACAGTTGAGTGGGACATCCGTGGCAGGCTTCCAGCACTATTCCATCAGATGTGGTGATGGAGCATATTCCAAACATGATATGTGCTGATGGGCAGGTCCTGACTGTGGATCTGCCTCCACTTAGATTCCGATTTCAATAGTCCTACTAGCATGCTTTATAGTTTTTGCTCTGAGTGCACTGCCTAGGATTTTGTGGTGCAGAATTCGCGGTACACTGGGCCTCATTATAACTGTGGCGGTAAGGCAAGAACGGCGCCGGTAGTGCTACCGGCGCCGTTGTTACCTTGCCTCCACATTACGAGTTCTGCTCGCAGGTGCCGCTCTGCACGCCTGGACAGAACATGCGTGCAGAGTGGCACTCGCAAGCCGAACAGGATGGTAGCAACGGTACCGTTATAAATGGTACCGCTGCTACCATCCGCCCCATTCCGATTGAGCCCTGTGGGAGCTCAAATGGGAATGGGGACGTACGGGCTCTGGGTCCCGCGCAACGGAATTTACTGTGCCCGCAAAGGTTGGAATGACCTGGTTATACCCCTTTCGCAGGACCCGGTGCCGGACCCCACACTTGTAATGAGGCCCAGTGTCTTCGACTGTGTACTAAGGTCGTGTTTACAGCTGCACATCCTGAAAGCTGTAAGAGGGATCTGGGGTCCATGCAGGCCCCTTAGCCTCCTAGGCTAGAACTTAGTCCAGGTGGGTGGTTGTATCCTGAATAGCTTCAGTGGATTCCAAGTGCCTGTTCTGAATTAGCATACATCCTCCCAATATCATCCAATCCTCAGATCCTTTGGGTACTGTGGCAGCAAGCAGGATCTGTGTGCTGGCATTTTAGAATGTTCCTATGTGGTATGAATCGGGCACCTTTGCCACATGCTGGTTCCAGCTTTAGGCGTTGTCTCCTTCAAGCCACCTGAGATGTGAGGGAAGGATGAAATGCATTTGATTAAAGGCACCAGTCACTGGGTAGGATTTCTTCACTGCACCCCCTCGTACAGGGCCCTTTGTTCCTTTTATGGGGGGCCCAGCTCTTAGTTGTGCCAGACTCATTTTCCAGCCTCTTCGAGGGGTGTCTGTCTTTGTGCCCCTGTGCCCCCCTGCCACAGTTTTGACAGTCTTTCAGCCGCCCACTTGGTTGCCCTTTTTCAATGGTTGGATGGACCCACACTTATAATTCTGCAGGCCAGTAGTTTGCAGGAGTAAACTTGGATGAAGGGCATTTACTGGTGGTCTCTTACTAGTCATTTGTCTCTGGGAATAGAGTTGCAGATATTGCCCTTTTCAGCTGAAGTATGCGCTGCAACCCCAACTTGCTTGCTTTCTTCCTTGGGGCTCCAAGAGTTAGATGTTGGCCTGTGGATGCCACCTTCCCTGGCTGTTGCCTTGAAATGTTTGCGAATATCTGGTGGCCCCCAGGTTTGGATTATCGAGGTCAAGGGCCCCTTGATTTACTTAAATTATTATGTTTTAAAGTCCTGGGTATGTGTCTATCCATTCTGCTGAGTCTATTGCTCCTCCCCAGTTAGTCTCTGTGAACAATGCCCCTTCATCTGTCTAACTGTCCTTGGGGTTAGTGTTTCTTGTGACTCTTCATGGGATTTTAGATGCTCCAACTGTGTGATGGTGTTATTCCTTTCTGGTCCAAGCATATACCATTCTGATCTTTGGGTGTTTGGTCTACTTCACGAGTAAGCACCTTGACAATGAAGAGGCGCCAGGAGTTAATTCCCTGATTACTTACCGGCAATATTAATTTCTCCCAGTTGTACTTATCTATGTTATGCTATGTAAGTTATATTTATAACTTGCACATACACCCATGGGAACCTTGGCACGCGGAGAGACACATCAGGGCTGCGGCTAGAAGAGAATCAGCCAAAGAGAGTAGTTTTAAGGAAGCAATGGAAGTTCAGATGGTTCTTCATAGATTCAAGTTTAAAGGGGAGACTATTCCAAAGCATGCCAGACGCTACAGAGAAGGCCTGACCACCAACCCTCTGAAGACGGAACCTGTGAACCACAACCAAACGGACACCACCAGAACGGAATGTCGGGTGGGAAATATAAGGTTGGTACTTGTCCGGAAGGAATTCTGGTCCAACCTGATAATAAGCTTGATGAACAATACATAACGATGTGAAGGCAATCCGCGGCTACTCTGGAAGCCAGTGTAAGCGGCGTAGTACCGGGCTGATGTGAGAGCCATATGGGGTTGCAGTGGCTACCCAAGCGGCTAGGATCTGAAACAGTTGCTGGTGGATGAGACCGGACGGGTGGGCCAGATAAAGGGTGTTGCAGTAGTCAATCCTGCTAGAAACCAGAGCAGCCACCACTAGTGGGTGAAGTGAAACTGGAGGAAAGGGCTAAATCTTACAGAGAACCCACAACAGAAAGTGTCCAGACTGACAAACCACACTCACCTGAGGGGCCAGAAACAATGAGGCAGACAGATAGACCCCCAGATTCTTTACCACCATCACCGGAGTGGGGAAGACACCCAGTGAAGTGGGCCAGAAGGAAGAGGAGCAGGAGTCTGAGGTAGCCGAGGTTGCCAGTACCAGGTATTCCGTCTTATCCTCGTTAAATTTAAGCCAACCAGTGCTCATCCAATCCCGCACAGCCGATAGGAAGTCACACACGCGAGATGACACTCCATCCTGGTCAAGATCTAATCGGACCATGGTTTGAGTGACGTCTGCATAAGAGTAACACCTAAAGCCATGGGCGCGGATGAGATCTACCAGAGAACAGACATAGATGTTAAATAACAACGGGGACAAGGCGTAGCCTTGGGGTACCCCACAGAAAAGAGAATAAGAGGGAGAAAGAAAGGGAGGTAAAGACACAGACTGGCCATGACCGGTCAAGAACAAGGAGAGCCAAGCTAGTATGGGACCGTAGATTCTGAGAGAGGCCAGACGAGAGAGGAGAAGGGGATGGTAAACAGTATCAAAGGCTGCTGAAAAGTCGAGCAAGATCAGGGTCCCCCCCACATCAACAAGCCTGGCAAGATCATCCATGACCGACACTAGGCCACTCTCAGTACCCTTTCTGGGGCGAAAACCAGACTGAAAAGGGTTGAGCACTGCAGAGGACTCCAATAAGGAGGAAAGAAAGAAGAGGAGAGATCAGAGCTTCGAGAAGCTTCATAAAAAAGGGAAGTAGGGAGATTGGGTAAAGGTTTGAAAGATTAGAAGCATCCAAGGATGGTTTCTTTAAAAAATGAATCACAGTGTCCTGTTTCAGCTCTCTGGGACTAGAACCCAGCTGCAAGAGAGATTCACTGCCAGGGTCATAAAAGGAATAATCCTAGGCAAAAGATCCTGCAGAATAGATAAAGGAACTGGGTCACATGGGGCTGCCGATTTAAGGTGAGAAATGGCAGTCATGACAGCCTCATCCATAAACACTGGGAAGGTTGCCCAATGGGTGAATACAGGCGGGCAAATGTCAATGAACTTCACCCCGTACCCAAGTGTGCGGATTTGATGTCTTGAATACTAGTGATTTTGGAATTTAAAAAATCACCTAACGCTTCACAGTGAGACTGGGATGGCAGAGCAGTGGGGAGAAAGCACGCAGTGGAAGAAAATGATTTGCTAGCAGAGAAAAGCTCCTTAGGCTGATCAAGCGTACTTAGAAGCCCAGCAGTACACGTAAGAGTGTGCCAGATCTGTCAACCAGATCTGTATGGTTGCAAAGCTGAGCACGGGGAACAGACTCTGATACACAGAATAAGGCAAAGTACATGAGACATAGCGACTACAGGAGTGACAGCAGTCATGTCATTCCCTACTCAATGTGACCTCAGGGGTCCTTGGAGGGCTGTCCATAATCCAAGCATCCCTATGCAGAGTTCCCTCCTTTACTAATAGTCAAAGTGTGGGCCCCAGAGACCACCGACACTGAGGACCTCCTCCATTGCTCAATCCCCGTGTCTCACTCTCTACAGTTCAAGAGGGAGTCAGAATCAGCCACTCACAAGCCTGCACACCCTTGGCACTCAGCCCAGCAGGATCACCGGGGATGTCCAATGCACACCAGTCCTGGGCCGCCCTCTGCCTCCGAAGTCCAAGCCCAGCAATGACTGATAGGGGTGTACACAAACAACCTTCTTAGACCCACAAACCCAGCAACAGGGTGAACACTTCTGGAAAATAAGAGTCCTGCCCAGATGGTCTCTCACGGGTTCACTGTCCATAAGGGCAGAGAGCAACACAGGAGCTTATCAGTAATCATTTTAGGTCGTATAGGCTCCCTTGGGGCTATATATAATACTAACCAGATTAGTGGATCTCTAGTGCGGCCTGCTACCTTTAACAGACACATCCGCGATATTTCTTATACCCAGTGCATTTAATTGAAAAAAAGTTGATCCAGGCTTTGAGTGAGCTGGGGTGTAGCTTGACGCGTAGGGGGTGTCGTAATATCGCTCTCACGCTGGAGCCTGGCCACGGCCCATTGACCCATTTCAATGAATCTCAGACTGCATGTCCTTCTCCATCTCCATTGTCCTAGTCCTCCATGGGTCTCACTTTCTACATGTCTCACTCTTTTTGTCTCATTCTCTATATAGTGTCAATCTCTATATGTCTCCCTCCACATCTCAGTGTTTCCAACAGAAATGGCATTTCAATGGTGTATTGCTACCTTTAAATTTGATTCAGTGATCCTAATGCAACCATCTCTCAAAGATGTTCATCAATGACAGACTGATTTTGACCTGTTTTGACACTGGCATCGTTATATCTAAAAGATGGCAGGCTTTGAGAACTCACTCATTTTTTTCAGGCAGTGCCCACCGGGATTACATTTTTCTGCCAAGGATCACACAAGTTAAGCAGTGTATTTGGGATTCTTTCACACACACTTCCAGTTTGTTGGTATGTATTGTGTTAAGAAAATGTAAATATCCATATAAAGATGCTCTTTTTATTTTACCTAGTAAAGAAGATCCCATAACGGTACTAGAAGAGCTCACTGGGACAGAGATCAGGGACCAAGAGCACATTAAAGCTCTGTTTGCGCGTTTCTATGAGCAATTGTACGCCCCGAATCCGGAAATAGACCCGCAGGACATAGCAGATGCACTGGTAGAAATAGGGTTGCCGAGGCTAGCGGAAGAACAGGTCCAGCTATTGGACGCACCCCTCACAGTGGAAGAAATAGAGACTGTGTTCACAGAACTTCCCACCGGCAAAACCCTGGGCCCGGATGGGCTCCCGGGAGAGTTCTACAATACGTACAAGAGCGCCATTGCCCCGAAACTACTAGAGACATTCCAAGACGCATATGAGAGCATGCGTCTCCCGACAAGCCTGTCGGAATCAATAATCGTCCCGATCCTTAAACCAGGGAAGTCCCCCAGGAAATGCGCCTCCTATAGGCCGATATCCCTTATCAATCAGGACGCTAAAATACTAACGGCAGTCCTAGCCAACCGTTTAAAACAGGTAATACCCACGCTGATTCACCCGGACCAAACGGGCTACATTCCGGGAAGGAACACGTCCTGGAACCTCCGCAGACTTCATCACGTGATAGATGAGACAAATCGACTACAAGACAAGAGCGTAATAGTGTCGCTGGACGCAGTCAAAGCTTTTGACTCTGTGGGCTGGGAATGGCTGGTGAGTGTACTCGCCCATTTTAGTATTGGGGAGGGGTACCTCCGATGGATCAGATTACTATATAAGGAACCCAGAGCAAGGGTGAAAACTGGGCGATTAATTTCCAAGGAGTGGAAGATAATAGAGGAACCAAGCAGGGTTGCCCGCTATCACCGATGTTATATATCCTGGCCTTAGAGCCATTTGCGGTATTCCTTAGAGCAGAATATAGAGACACCGGACTAGACATAGATGGGGTACTCCACCAAATCTCGCTATACGCGGATGATATGCTCCTATTCGTAAGCAAGCCAACCACAAACCTACCCTGCCTCCTAGAAGCGATCGGGGCGTACACCGGGTTCTCGGGCATAGCGATTAATAAAGAGAAGTCCCTCCTCTTCCCCTTGGCAGGTCTAAAACACGTCCCCCCACATTGTCTGCCGGACCTGGGCCTGACATTGGCGCCCGCAACTTCAAATATTTGGGTATAGGGATACATCATGACACCGCTGATACCCATACATCCAACATGCTCGTTGCTTTAGAAAAAACATGGCGGTCGATGACCTTCTGGGGGATACTTCCACTGGGAATGATGGGAAGAGCAGCCCTCCTGAAAATGGTGGTACTACCCTGCCTATTATACTTCCTCACGAACATCCCATACAGCATACCCAGGGCCTTTTTCACCAAACGAAACATGATAATGCGTTCATTCCTATGGGGGGAGGGAGAAATAGGATCGCAATAAGGACCTGCCAGAAGGACTACGAAGAAGGGGTTATTAGACTACCGGACTTCGAGAGATACTACTTAGCAGGGCAGCTGCAATTTGCAGTAAGATGGATGGGGGAAGACGAAATAATAGACGCACGCATTTTCCAGCCAGCACTGAAACAATATTACTTAAGGGAAAGACTATGGCTCGACAGACCCTGCTCAGAACCCTGCCGAACATGCTCAACATTGTAGTGGACTTATGGAAAAGAGCGTGGAAACTCCAAGGGGCAAAAGATCTGCTGTCTGCACAAATCTTTCTAGCAGGTCTCCTGGGAGGGAACACAAACACATTAGCAACATATCGAGCACATTGGGAGACTAAAGGTGTAGCACAAATTGGAGACCTGAGAAAGGAGGGAAGGTGGGCGGACTTCCAATGGTAGACGAATATGAAATACATGTGGGTCAATTCATCCTATATACCGGCACGATAAGAAACATTACGAGAAGATGGCCAGATTGGGAACACCAGGATGAAGAGACAACATTAGACGTATGCTATGACATTGCGGAGGGAACGCACACAACCTCCAGGTTATATGAACAGCTACTGAAAGTTAAAAACCCACAGGACCAACACACAAGGCAGCGTTGGGAGGAGGAGTTGGGGAGACCCCTCTGCGACCAAGAATGGACCAGGGCCCTATGATACCCAAAAAAAGGTATCCAAAAATGCAAGATTTAGGCAGGTGCAGCTATATGTAACACACAGAGCGTATCTCACACCCAAAAAGATGAATAAAGTCCAGATAGGAGGCAGAGCGGGTGCCCCCGCTGCTCGTCGGAAGTAGTGGACATGGTACACATGTTCTGGTCCTGCCCAGTGATACAAGAGTTCTGGGAAGGGATCAGACTTAAGATAGCAAGAAGCGGACTTCAAATCCAGATGGAACTCCCCAAAAAGTACCTACTGGGCCTCTTTTCTAGAGGGGGTAAACACGAATCGCATCTAGAGAAGATGAAAGATTTAATAAGTATACTGGCCAAGAGAAGGATAGCAATGACATGGCAGTCAAGGGAGGGCCCACGCGTAGAAGCATGGTGGTCAGACCTTCAGAAGTGGACGCAGGCAGAGACGGTGGTGTGGATGAGAGCAGTGACAAGAGGGGAAGGTGAAACTGTGCACAAGTTGACTGCATGGAACACGCTAATACAAGACCTCTTTGGCCACGGAGAGGAGGGAAACTCCGAAGAAACCTCGGAAACAGAGGGTCAATAGACGAAATAGAAAGACCGAGCACGAAGCCCAAGTATAGAACATTATGCGTACCAGACCTGGTGTTCGACCCAACGGGAGGTCTGGACTGAACTAACGAGATCGTTGGAGAAAACTATGAAATGACAGCGGGAGGGCAAGATCCGTACAAAGTGCCAATAAGCCATTTATGTTATGGTTATTTGTATGTTATGTGTTTTGTTGTTGTTAAAAGAAAACAATAAAGACATTTTTAAAAAAATATGTTCTTTTTTGTGTGTCAAACTAACAGATATTGTAGGTGTAAACAACGCTATAAAAGGGGAGTGTATTATTGCTTGCTTTCATTGAATTATAATAATTATGAATTTGGTAGGTAACTAGAGCTCTGTGCGTGTTCTCCGTCCAAAATGTTCAATTAAAAACCTAATTACTTAACCATTTCCATATGAGAAAAGGTACTACTTATAATTAAGAAACATGTAAAAAAAAGAAATTTTGCAGGCTTTCCATAGCAATCCGTGCGCAATATAAAAACTCTCAAGAGACCCTGGTGCAACACGGGAAGCCCACTTAGCGAAATGGTGCCAGGAGCTGCCTGCCTGTGTCTCCTTTTGTTCTGCAGGGTGGGCCCTGAAGGAGACATTGGGCTTCATCACGAGTTGGGTGGTAGCCCTTAAATGGGGCGGTAATGCTATTATCGCCTCATTTAAGATTTGGCCCTATTATGGGTTGGGCAGTAAGTTGGAGTTTTACCTCCAACTAAAAGCTGGAGGTAACAATGTCTACTTACAGCCCATTTTCGGCACTGTTACCTCCAGCCCAATTACCGCTGGCAGTAATAGTGCCCCTCAACTGCATTGGGTCCGGACCCAATGGGGAATGGGCAATAATCGCCCAACTGTTGCTCATGATCCGGCGCTAAAAGTGCCAGACCGAGTAGTGGTATTACCGCCGGGATGCTGGTGATGAGGCCCATTATGGGGTGGTGGAGAGAAGAGGAGGGTGAGGGTTCTGCTTACCCAGTAAAGGCTACAGGTGGTTAGTCCTACAATGTGAAAGAGTGAAAGAAAATGGCGTCATTATCACCTCACCACCAAGTTCAGTCCCAGTACTCCATTTCAGGCTTTGAGAAGTGCAGGTACTGAAATGCTCAAAAATAAGAAGGAAGTGCAGGTACTGAGAGCCGGGTAGATCCGTCCCTTTTGAAGCATTGACTTATACCTGCCTGAGACAACAATTATGAGAGTGCTGTAACTTATCACTTAAACCCAGCACGATTTCCCCTGGCATAAAATGCAGCCACGCTTCCATGTCTGGTCGGCAGTCACTCCAGCCCCTTCCTGCTGGCAGCCCTCCGCCACCCCTGCACGAGCCTGGGCATCCACTCTTAATCACTTGCACTGCAAGCCTTAGGTTCTGCCCCCTCCTGGGCACGTCTGTCTCCGGCCGGCCGGCTCCGCACGCTTCCTGTGTGATGATTGATTTGTCACGCCACACTGCACTCCAGATAGTGCCAGGCGGGTCTGCTGCTCGCCGCCCTCACTGGCCCCACCTTCTCATGAAAAACATTGATTCACTTTCGCTCTTGGAAAAAATGAAGTTATAATTGCACGCCTCAACCGTCCCTTACGAATCAGTTGCCAAAGCACAGCTGCTCTTTCTGTTTCGGCAGCGCTTGCCACCCGTTGCATGGTTTGGTATGAGTAAATATCAGATTTTCTACGAGGAATACTCATGTATCCTGACCCAACCAGCATAAATGTTGTCATTTGAAGAAAAAAATAAAATTCCTCCATGTTTTACTATGTTCATTTAATGCCATCTAGTGGTCAATTGATGTATTTTCTCGATTCTAATGCAATATATAGTCGCTTTTCGTTAGCAAAGATTATTCTGGTTTGGCCTTCCCTTAGATACATTTTGAAATGACACAACATCCAAGTTTCGATAACATTAATTTGACTGACTGAAAAAAATAACGCTGAGACGGTAAAATGCGCAAGCTTGCAAATAACCTTAACCAGATGGCGGGCAAATGACATGAGCAACACAACACAGCAACGTGCTGGATACCTTGTATATAGACAATAAGGAAGAACAAAGCTTTCACTACACACTCCATTGACTGCTGGACAAAGTATTCAGGGGAATCAGTCCCCTGATGCCTGATTTAATCTTAAGAGCAATGCATTTGGGATAAGATCAGTCACATCTTGCAAGCATTAGAGAATCGTTCCCAACTTCAATGGTGCTCAGATATATTTTCAGCAGAACGCCATAACCATCCGATAATTTAAATATAGTGTGTGCAAACACTTGAGCTGAACGAGTTTAATAAGCAGAACCTAGTAAGTATGAAAAAGAAACAATGTTACTACAGAGAAAACCCCTGAAATGCACGATATGAAAACATGCCCTTTGAGGGAAAAAAAAGATGTCTTCTTTTACATCTTTCCTACAGACTGTGCAGTTTTTCACAGGTGCTACTGTATGATTAAAATCCCCTTTTTTCCATTCAAAGTTCATAATGTTTACACATGCATTATTTGTCTGCGTCTCCCTGGCATCGAGGCGCATACATTTACTTGCAGTGATTGCAATGCCCACAGAGGCCTAAACATGACACAACACATCATTGCGATGGAACCGATACAGACATGTTTCTGAAGTTGTAATATTGCAATGTCCAAGGTGCCACTCACTACGCATTGATGAACTGGTGTTAGGCACGATTGTATGCAGTACCCTGTGGGAGACTGTGGGAGACTGCACCAGTCTTCTTCTCTTGGCAATAGGTAACCCAACCTTTGGTATAATAAAAATAATAATAATTTAGCATTTATATAGCGCTACAAACCCTCAGGTATCTGAGCGCTGCTTATTATTACCCACGGTGTGTGGTGCTCATTTATCGACCTCGGAAGGATTTAAGGCTGAGTTTGGCGCGAGCACTCTACTCGCTGTGCTATCAGACCAGCTATGTACTACACAAGTTGGTAGAGTAACTGAGCAGCCAGACTTATCTCAAGAGGGGTCAATGTGAGCTGTAAGGTTGTAACTCAGAGTTTCACAATGGTTTCTTGATTAAACACTTATTAATTTAGTTGAGTACGCCTTCTTTAGAAGGGGGCAATCATAAAGCACAAAATACACTTCAATAAATCCACACTCTAAGGTTCACTAATCAGTTGATACCCATTTGGGATGGCACGCAGACACTTCCTACACCCCACTAAGACACTGTGGATATTGATCTATCACTGGTACATTTAGAGCAATACTGAGATTAATGTCAAAAGGAACATATGAGGGAATAAAACAATGGTTAACAAATATTCTTAAGCAGGTGAGTACTTTTTGAACCTCCCAATGAAAAGTAAATTAACCCTTTCCTAGAGCACAAAGTCAGAGGTAAGAAGAGTCTCTCAGGGAGCCAGGCCAGCCAATGTTAGTTGAGCAAAGTCTAGGGGAGCTGAAGATCTTTTTGCAGATAAGTAAATGTATTGCACAATGTTTTAGAAATGTCTGTAGAAAGGAAATCACTGAAGGGCCACAAGCTGAGCGGCTTGTGAGGGGGCCAAGCTGCAAGCAACTCTGCAAGGTTCACCAAGACAAGCTTCAACTGATAGCTAGCAAGGCTACACAACAAGAGGTAAGTCCCCTTAGTTTTACAGTACCTTTGGTTTGAAGAAAACTGGATCCAGATGGCTTCTGTTCCTGTGTAGGTCTGCAGATCCTGTGTTCCTGGGCCTCAGCCCTGGGGACGAAAGGGAGGATGTCTCGGGTCTCATTCACTACGAATGGAAAGTCAGCGACAGCAATGGGCAAACCTCAGATCAGCAGCACTTTGCAGTTTCAGCTCCTTGCGTCTCTCGCAAAAGCACCACCGCGGTTCTCAGATACCTTAATGGACTGTCCTCGCATCTGGGGTCCATGCATTATATAGTGTAGGTGATAAACACGAGCTTTGTGGTACACCGCAAGTCACAGGGACAGGGTGGGCTGATGAGGTGTCCGAGAAGACCCTCATGGTCCGATGAGATATAAATTATTTAATCCACTTGATGGAATCTTGAGAGAATTGAACCTGCCTTTAGTAAATTCAACTCTCCATTGCCTAATCCATGGATCTGCAACCTTTGCCTCTCCAGCTGTTGTGAACACAGTGAACACAACACTCATTACCCTGTTGCTATGCCACATGCCTCTCCATGCCCAATCACATTCTTTTAAAATTCCTGCCACTTGCTGTGAATCCATCTCCGGTTATGTCACCACTACCTCACCGAATGCATCTCATTGTACTCTCACTTACAAACTCTAAAATCCTAATCTCCTCACAACCTATAAGTCCCCCTTCACTCCTGTGCCCCCTCCTGCTTTCGTTCCTTTCCCCTACTAATGCCACCACCCTGTAATGGTCTCCTGAATCCAGCAAAGCCACCTCCTCCTTGAAACTCTTCAAAATGAGGTTAAAACTCCACCTGCCAGCAATGGAAGGAGCAATCCAACCACCTAAATCCTTCTATCCAAATTCACTGTCCAACCCAACTCTCCTGTACTCTCTGCTTGGGTCTACACAATGTAATTTGCAAATAATTAAGTACTGGGCTCATGATGCCAGTGTTACAATACTTTAACGTTTGCCATTCACTTTCTCTGGTAAATGTGTTTATTCTTACCCCATCACACAGGGGAAGTGTCATTCAATCCAATAATGCTATATAGGCACCTTACACCCTTACAGATACCTCAGGGTCAGGCCGCGCTATATACATTCCATAAACAAACAAACAACATTCCTGCCATCCTATTTGTTTCCCAAATGTGTAAGTAATTTCAGTTTGAAATGAAAGGCTGTTTTGTAATGCAAATGCTTACACAAACTAACCAGTGCTCTGCTATGGAGCTCAAGGAGAATCTGGTTTGGGAGTAGTATAAGAGAGGAAGGCTTGATGCAGGAAAAGGAGAGCAACAACGAATTGGTTTGGTTTTCGTTTCAGTCAAAAATTTGTCACATTTGAGATGATCTAGGAGATTTCCCCACAAAAAGAATGTGGATTGTTTATTTTACTTTCTTTTATTTTTGCACTGTTGTATATGTAACTGTAAATACGTTATTGTAAATAATTAGGGCTGTAGTTATGTTCTTTCAGACCATGCCCTGAAGTATTAGAAGATGCATGTGATATTTCGATTATATTCCATGTAAGGAATACTTTTTGTTGTACTACACATTGTGTTTGTCTGATTTGTTCTGCTTAATCTCTCTACGCATATATAAAATACATATAAGTATATGTTTGGCTGAAGTTGCTTGAATTTATAGACTCAGGCTAAATGATTTGACTTAAGTGTGACAAGTTCCTCAAATAGTTCCCTTATCCTCAATTGTGTGACGTTCAAAGCAAGGACAAGGAAGGAATACGTTTGTGCCTCTCCCAAATAGAAGAGGGGCACCACTAAAGCACCCTACGGAAAGGGGACAGCTTTCTTGTTTGAAAAAGGAAAAGGAGAGCAGAGCGAGAGTCCACAGAACGTACATGGGTGCCTCTCCCCGTGTTTAAGAGCCCGGATCTGGGTTATGATGGCAGCCATATGTGGGTCACGGCACTTCAGGAGGGCACGGCCCAGCTCCTCGGTGGCTAACTGAAGAAATAGGCATGGTGTGGCACTTGCTTACACAATGTTCGATTTGCGTCGGTAGTGGTAGGCGAGATAGAAGCTCAGGGGGAAATTGTGTGAAAGGGGGACCATACCCGTTAAGGTGGGGGTGCTGTGAGTGTGGCTAGTGATTTATCCTAGAAGGGGCTCCAAGCTTGAGATAGGTTTTCGGGATGGGGCTCCGCTTATGGCATAAGGGGATGCATCCATCGCAGATGCTGTAGCTTGTGGGGGCAAAATTGGAATAGGAACTGTGATGGCGTCGGATGGTGAGCCAGTTGAGCAGATGTTCATGTTAGTTCCTGCAGTACTACCTGTACATCGTTGATCTGCTTATCTGTTCTAAATGAGCATGTTCCATTTATAATGTGAGGGGTGTGAGTGGTGTTGTTTGAAGAGGCAGGAGAAGGAAAGGGGAGCAGAAGGTGGAGCATCAAGGGCCTGTTACCCACTTACTTGTGTACCCTGAAATACCATAAAAATAGCATGAAATACCTGCCGAAGATACAACTACCTCAAGTAAGTCTCTTCTGTAACAGTGGTGACGAGCTGGACACACAGGCCCCCAGGTGTTGTAGTGAGAGTTATGTGCCCCCATGGACTGCTCAAGCTGGGTGACGGAGGCACTGCATGTGTGCTCCATTCTCAGATCTCCATCGCTCTGCCGAGGGACCTGGCGGGGATGCCTCCACTCCACAATGGCAGTGCTACTGGTTGGCGGCTTGTCGTCCAAACTGCCATTGCCGGGGCAGCTGCAGGTGCAGCATGCCTTCCATGCGGCGGAGGCTACTAGTGTCAGGAAGACAACCTTCCATTGCGGCGAGGAGCCGTGGCTGTACGCGCTACAGTGCGGTTACCTGTCGTTGAGGCCTTGTTGCCATAGCAATCGGATGGGTCGCTGATCCGAGACAGCATGTACACATGGGGAGGACTGCCTTGCTCTTGCAGTGCCTGAAGGTCTGGATGAAACATTGCTGGACAGGCCTTCCTTCAAGGAATTAAGGTATTGTTGAAGTGCAATAGATTGAGGTTTCTCCTAACGGACATTTTGAAAGATTTTTCAAGTGCAGCAGTTTGAAGTTTGCCTAACAGACCTTGCAGGAGCAGCCCTGCCACCAGGTACAGCTGAAGGAAACTTGATGGCTTGACAGATAGAGAAGATGAGCACCCTTCATCCCCAATTTCTTTTGAACCCAGGGAAACCTTCTGTCAAGTGGGAGACCAGGAGAGAAGACTTCCAGGCAACACATGGGCCCTCGTGCAGTGCTCTTCTTATGCACAGCCTAGGATTTGAATGTCATAGGATATTAATGAATCCACCTGACTTGAGTCCCACTAGTGCTGAAGTTCATGGCGAAGAGCCTGCGGGAGGCAAGTCTTTAAAAGCATATGAGAGCATTCTCCGGAAAATGGTTTTGCATGTTGCATAATACTGCGGAGCTAGGGAGGATAGCTCAGGGGCAATGTGCTCGCCTTCGAAGCAAAGCAGCACGAAGCAGCATAGGTTCGATCCCCGGGTCCAAGCTTATAAACTGCTGGGTATTAAGCGTGTTATAAATGACCCATCATATCATATTAGTTATTACTTTGGTAACATGACCAGGGAAAGGGAACACTTTATTACTGGTTTAAGGGAAATGGCTAACAAATGTCATTTTGGTCAGTCATGTAACAAACGACTTTGAGACCAGTTCATGTTGAAAACACGCAAGAGTAAAATAAGAGAAGAAATCTGTCCTAAAGACGATCCCAATCTGGACGGCGTTCTTGATATTGCAAAGAAGATGGAACACATGACGGAGTGTGTCAAGGAACTGGAAAAAAAACATCCACAGACTACGGACAAGGTGTGTGGTCATGTGGGTGAATGCGCTTATCAGAGGAAAGGGGGACAGAGGGAACAGGGGCTGGCGTTAAAGGGAGAGTTGGAAAGGAAAGGGACTACCACAGAGGGTGCAGACAATAAGAGAGTAAAGGGGTCTAGTGTCAAGAAGTGCTGCCAGTGTCGTAGCACATGCCAGTCTGCAAGTAACTGAGCATGCCCTGATCTCAAGGATGTATGCCATACGCGTGTAAAAAAAGAGGCATTTGGCCCATTGATGGGAGAAGCTTTCTCGTGGTAATGTCAGTGAAATTAGTATGCATGTAGGAGAGGGAGTAAGCTGGTCAGTCAGCCAAGTGGGGTCACGCCCCAAGAGGGGTGCAAACCACCTGCAGTTGCTGCCGTGAATGGTGTGGGAGTGACTATGCTGATGGAAACTGGTTCAGACTACACTATTATATATAACAGCATTTTTATGGGGCAAAAAGTAGCCCCCCCCACCGGCCCCGAGTACAAGAACGAATGCATATGGGCGCACATTGAAATATTAGGAGAGTTTAAGGTGATGTTGTAGTGCAAAGGGACTGTTTCTTTGTTTGTTTGTTTATTATCTGTATTGCGCAGACATACCCTGAGGTAACAGTGCGCAGCAGATACATGAATATGCGAAGCTTGGTTACACAATTTTAAGTTACAGACAAATAATCGACTGTGGCGGTTGTGTGTGCCTCAAGGAAGGATGGGATAGCGTGAGCAAATTGAAATGGGCATTATAGTGGATCCCAAAGTTGCAGGGCGAGTGGCGGTGTTGGACGAGCAAGAAGAGGAAGAGGTATGCCCAGAGGAGAGATTTAAAAGAGTGTTCAGAGAGGCTGTGAGGTGTTTGCATGGGTACCACCATCACATCCGACTGAAGGGGTGGGGGGTAGACCCGTTACAGGGAAAGTGCAGACAGTACCCATGTGCATGATGGAGGAAGTTGCTGTGGAAATCACAAAACTAGGGAGAGATGGAACAATTGAGGCTGTCTGGGCGTCTGAGAGGGTATTGCCAGTATTTATTTATTTATTTATTTATGTATATGTTCATTTATAAAGCACACAAAAACCCAAAGGCACTGAAGTGCTTGAGTGGTGGTGCGTGAAGCTAATGGCCAAGTGAAGTTATGGGCAGAACAGTGAGGTCTGAGCCGCCAGTGCTGGGGCCAAAGTCTTTAGCTCCCTGCATCTAGCCTCAGCGTGCCATCAGGCAAAGCTTCATCCTGAGTCCAAGGACCTCACCACATCTGTTACTCATGAGGTACCTTTAGATTTAAGAGTATGCCCTTTGGATTAGTGTCTGTGGCTGTGTCTCTTAGAGCGTTATCCACAACTTATTGGGGAAAGTTGAAGGTGTGAAGTACTACCAGGATGATATTTTGTTTACAGGGAAAAGTATTGCCGGACGTGAGGCTGGGCAGACTATTGGGAATATCATCAGAAGAAGCGCGTACTCTTCGGAAGTACAAGTGCAAGTTCCGAGTGACCTCGATAGACTTTCCCGGGCACACATTAAGTGACACAGATCTGGAGCCTAGGGTTGAACTTGTGAAGTCAATTGTAGAGTTGGAACCTCCAACCAACAAGCAGGATGTGATATTCTTCTTAGACTTGTTGAGCACTACTCTAAATTTGTGAGACACTTTGCAGATAGAGGCAAGAGTGTTAGAGAACTTTGTAAAAAGGGAGCTGCATTTATTTGGTATGAGTAATTTGAGGATATTAATAGTGTAATTGCCAGTGTAACAGTAGTCAAATGGGAGGGTCAACGATACGCCAACAATAGATGCACAGAAATATTGCTTGAGGGCTGTAACCTAATTAGCATTTGTTTGCAGGGAACATCATGAACCAGGGGGATATTAGAGCACTTCAAAGCCGCTAAGTGAATAGGGGATAGAAGATGACACTTCGCAGGGGTCTTTCCACCAGCAAAAAGTTTCATGCTGGTGCCAATGGTGTGGATTCCTAATTGATCCTCTTGAAATTGGCACCTCATTATTACTTCCCGATTCAATGGAAATTCATTATAAATTCCTCCATCAATTGTTAATCATGGAGGCTGTAAGAGGATTCAATTCAGCACTACAGCCAAGTTAACGCCTAGTCTAGAATACTGAATGAAAACCCTTATTGATATATCTTTAGGTCCAGTTCATGCGTTCTGGATGACTACCCTTGTATAACACCCCTCTCTTGGAATCCCCCTGACCCCACTGAGCCAAGAAGTAATTCTGTTTTGCAAGTTTAAAAGGTTTATTTGATAAATTAAAATATATATCACACTTTTTAATAAATTAATAATTGAATATCACACTTAATCTGATATGGTAAATATTAACAACGGAGAATCTGGCACTAGCACACTTCTTTAATCACTAATGAGTTGACATGAAATGGATAAGGTAGCACACTGGTAAATAGGAACAAAAGTATAATGTGGTAGAGGATGCTTTATGTAGGCTCAGGTGGATGCAATAGTCAATGAATGCAGTACAGAAAATACGCAATATGATTTCAACCAAACAATGTAATCACTTTTCTCTGGCTATTCACTCCCCCCCTCTTTATGCAATGCAAGGAAATGGAAGGAAAGCACACAGTTCTCAGAAATGCAATCAATGTAATCAGTTCAATCCAGCAAGCTTAAACAGAAGTTTGAAAACACAGGCAAATGCTTTGATAGGTGCTAGCAATGAATGAGAAATATGCTGGAAACGCTCTTAATTCCCTTTTAGAGGTTCAGGATGAGTGGTATCTAGTTAATATTAGTCCAGGCTCACACTGGCAATGATGCAGGGATAGTTAGCAGGTTAAACGAATTTCTGGCAAATGAAATCAGGCAGCAGCAGTTTTTTTACATGTGAAGAAATTGCAAATCGCGGCAAAATTCGCGGATGCGCCGAGCGCTATTACAAAGGAACCGCAAGGACTATCTCTACCGTTTTGGGGTCCTAGGAAAGCCTGGGATCTCAGCTTCCAAATGAAATTTATTGCAAGTCTCTAGCCCAAACGGTTGCGGAGATATGAGTAATTTAGTAAAGGTCGTTTTTGGTTTTGTAAATTTTAAACGCACACTTTTTCAAAATGACAAATTTTACTAGAAATGACAGGTGACAGATAGGAGGCAGTTCTACTTAGGTTAAATAGATTGAATTAGATGAATTTAAACTAAGAGATGTGTTCTGAGTTTTGCTAAGTACTCACAAGAGATTTTGAACAGGAAAGCGACTTGGTCACGATCTTCAGTCTGGTCAGGTCTTTCCGGATTCTGCTCACAGCGCCTGGTCTGGTCTCGGCTAGGCACAGCACTGCTTTCTCTCTGGTCTGGTCTCTGCTAGGCACAGCACTGCTTTCTCTCTGGTCTGGTCTCTGCTAGGCACAGCACTGCTTTCTCTCTGGTCTGGTCTCTGCTCTGGATAGATTGAAGTCTCTAGTTTGGCTTTCTGGAGTTTGATGGAGGTAAGTATGGATTTTTCCGGCAGGGCTTCCAGCGGCAGATGAAATTGAATGTCTCTATGTGTCCTGACTCTCTGCTTTTATCTGTTTCTTGAGAATGGGTGTGTGTGTTGCATCACTAGACTTGCCCCTCTCATTCGTCATTGGTCAGGCTTCCATTCCTCCGCTTGATTGGCAAACTGAACTGTGAGTCAGATTGATGTCATTTTATGATCTCTTGAAACAACCTCCCTTATCATCTGTGCACCCAAATATATATATGATCAAAATCCATACTTCAGAGTTACACAGTTGTTTGAAATTACATATACATGGTGTGGCTGAATTTAGCCATGTCTATGTCCAAATCTGCTCATTCTCGGAGCTTGCATTCAAAGAGTGTACATAATTGACTTTTTAACTGCTTTTTCAATTTCCGACATGGACCCAACTTTACATACATGTGTGCAGGGGGTAGGGACATTAACTGATGAAGTTTCAGATTTTTAACATGCACACATTTAGAGTAATATCCACTTTTCCGCTAAAACCCCCCTGAACATACCACCGGTTCCTACCACGTCTTAAACTGTGGGCAGAAAAATCACAAGAATTATGGTATCATTTATAAAATTTTCACATGTCCGCACTATGAATTATCCCCCTTTTTATAAAACCATATCCTTGCTGCAGGGGTGTGTCTTTTCAGGTCACATGGTACAGAAACCAGTCTTTCCAGTTTCTGCCAAGCCAGCTTGCTTCTCACAGGCAGTGCCCCTCCCAGCTTCTCCAGGAGGAAGCCACTTTTTACGACGTCTGTAATAAAAACCTTTGCCTGAGTGGAGAGGGCTTTGTTCACTCTCTGGCAGAGCACAGGAAATTCAATTATCAGATAGATGGCATATCCTTAGTGTGGGCAGCAAAAGGAACATTGGCCTGGGAACATAGTTGTGACTCAAGTTTCACTCCTGATGGGATCCGTTGCTAGGCAAAATCAAGTTCCTTAAGCCAGACCTTCAGCTAACTTTTTGTTGCTTTTAAAATAACTTGTAATTTTACACATGCAGCTAGAATGCTGATTCTAAGTGCAAAACTATGACATTTCAACAGTTACAAAGGCATGTGACACCAAACATAGGTCACTCATTTAATTTAACATTTTCGATTTTGGTGGTTTTAAATCCAGTTGCAGTTAGGCTTAAGCTGCTGACTCCATAGCATTTTTGTTATAAGCATTGTTTTTGGGCTCTTCATTTCCCAGATTTTGTAGGCACACAAAACTCCATTCTGCCAAATGTCTGCTGGTGTTCAGTGAATATTTTGCACATGTTGCAAGGTTTGAAATAGGCATTTTGCTTGCCTTCAGAAAAACACACAGTGGGTTTTAAAACGCCGGCTTTTGGATAGTGGTGAGTACTGGTACTGCACCCATTTTTGGGATTTTCTTGGATTAATGCATTCTAAACAGGAATGGTTCTTACATGGTAGTAAATCCTTGCTTAACATTGTTTTGATGGGGCTCCTTACAGTAAGATGGTTATGTGGAACCCCACAAAAAGGGTTGAATCTTTAAAGTGGTCCAATGAGTCACGATTTCAGCAACTTTTTGACATCAGTAAAAGTGGATTTTGTTAACAAAGACCTTTCTTTACCCTGGTGGGTGGCAAGTTAGGTAACCATTTTGGTGTGCGCACAACTGCGCAGCTTTCCTGGATTTCGGCGCACATGTGGGTTTTCCGCCATCTTGAATTTCCTAAGCCCACAGCACCAAATGTTGTAGCAGGGTAGCTTAAACGTGGGTCAGGACACCCTACAAGCCCCCCCACGTGACTGCACTTTGAGTTTGGGTCGATGGGGAGTCGCGTGCCCAAGGGTTTTGACCCACGCACCGGTCTGTCCGCATAATCTTCTTCCTCTTCTGTAGATGGCACCGTTCAGCATCTTCTTCTCCATCCGGTCAGATCGATCAGTTCTCCTCGCCGGTCCTGATGGGAAGATTGGGCGGTACCCCGGGCCCGTTGTGTCTTTGCTCCCGGTCTCCGGATCGTCCTTCTTGGTCATCCTTCATGGTTTCATCTCTCCTAGGATGATAAAGGAAGAGCGGCAATATCTACTCATAGACAATTTTTTTTTCCACCACTGTTGAGATAGTGGGGCAGCATATGCATTTCATCGTAACGAAATATTACATTCTTATTTTGAAAAAAAAAAAAACAGCATCACTAGAGACAGTTTCATGTAAATCACAATATTTTAGAGACTAGATGTGGTAGGTTTTATGATTGGAACTGAATTAGTCTGATACAGTACCCGCTAGGATTCCAGAGGATTCCTCCAGTTGTTGCAGAGTGTGCCTGGGATGGCAACATTTCAACTGGTTTATGTGGACCCACTTGTCTTCCCCCTCTGCCGAACCACCTTTGGGGATGCGGATCTTGTAGGCCACAGGGGAGATCTTATCGACGATCTCAAAGGGTCCCTTCCATGTAGGCAAAAATTTGCGCTGCTTGGCCTGGTTCCTTTGGAAGTTGTATAGATAGACCCGGTCTCCCACCTGATATTCCTTCCTGGAAGTTTTCAGGTCATAATGGGTCTTCATGCTATCAGTCGATCTTTCTAGATTCCGCTGAGCATAAGCAAAAGCATGTTGGAGGTGTTTCCTTAAATTCTCTACATACTCATGAGTAGTGGAGGCATTTATCAGTGTCTGCTCTTGGGTCCTGTAGAGCAAATGCTGAGGAAGCACCATCTTGCGCCCAGTCATCAACTCAAATGGTGACATTTTGGTTGCAGATGAAGGGGTAGATCTGATGGCCATTAGGACCAGAGGTAATCGGATATCCCAACTTGGCCCAGAATCTGCCACAAACTTCTTTAATATGCTCACAATTGTCCGGTTATATCTCTCTACTGCCCCAGAAGAAGCTGGTCTATAAGCAATATGCAGCTTTCTCTTGACCCCCAGTATCTCCCACATCTTTGTCATTACTTCACTGGTGAAGTGGCTACCTCTGTCTGACTCAATCCTTTGAGGTAGACCAAAACGGGAAAAGATGTGGTTAATCATCAAGGCAGCTGCAGTTTCTGCCTTGCAATTTGGGGCTGGGAGACATTCCACCCACTTGGTAAACAAGCATGTCACAGTCAACATGTACTTATTCCCCCTAGCCGAGCGAATCACAGGGCCTACAAAGTCGATTTGTAAATCTGACCATGGCAGTGTCATTCCCCTCTTTTGTAGAGGCGCACGGTGTGTGAGGGATGTCGGCTGAAATTGTGCACACACAAGACACCCCTTCAAATATTGGTTGAGGTCCTGGCCCATGTGTGGCCAGTACGCAACCTCTCTTAAGATTTCCAATGTTGTGTGAAACCCCCTATGACCGGCGGTGGCCGCATCATGGGCGTGACTTAACATCAGGCTTCGGAATGAGGTAGGAACCACCCACTGATCATGGCCAGCTTTGGATTTCCTTACCAACAAACCGTCTTGGATCCGGAACATTTTTGGACATTTCATCAACACTCTTAGGTCCTCTTTCCCAATGTAATCGGTATCCGTCAGGGGAAAGTTCTCAGGGTCCTCAAGGTGCTGGTAAAATTTACCAACAATTGGATCCCCCTTCTGAGCAGTAATCAAATCAGCATCAGGGGTCTCCTTACTCCATTGTGCAATTGGAAGGTCGTTGTGAGCATTTGTCTGGGACCTAGTGATTGCAGTGACCTGGATTTCCCCCAACAGGGACTCAATCTCAATTAGATCCCCTTGGATGGCCCCGGTTTTGGCCAGCTGATCAGCTAAGTCATTTCCAGTTTTGTCTGGTCCCTCTTCTTTGGAATGACCCTTGATCTTTTTCCAGTAGATGGTCATCCCATTCGATGTGACCAGATCATCAATGTTTTGGATCAACTTCCCATGTTTCAAGGGTTTGTTGTTAGCACATAACATGCCTCTGGTTTTCCAATTAACCAGGTGCTCCACGAACCCGTTCCGTACATAATCCGAATCTGTGATTATGACCAGTTCGTGGAGTTGATGCTGGACAGCAGTGAGGATGGCCTGATGCACAGCCATCAATTCTGCCACCTGACTACTTCGGGGACCAATTTTGTATCCAGCGGAGGGTTCTGGGGACTCATTCACCCATGCATTCCCTACGCCGGCCACCAGTTCTTTCTCCCCGTTGTTGTCGACATGGTAAGAGCATCCATCCACATACACAGTGGGCATTCCCTCACACTTGTCTTCTTCAAAGACTTTGTGTGGGGAATTAAGGTATGCCTCCGTGTTGTCCTTGATTTTTAGACTTTCGTCCTCGAGACAGTTTTCTCTGGCACAATCATGCAAGTCAGCCAGACCTTGCGCGAGGGGACTCTTCTTGTTTTGGCCATATCTGACCTCCACAGGAAAGCCTTGCATTGACAGGATTCCAGGAAGTAATTCGGGAATTACTCACATTTCCGGCCCGGATTCTGTCACTTTGGAGATATTGCAGAGGCTGGTGTGGAGTCTCCACTATGATGTGTTCCCCCTGGATAAACGGGCGGTAATTCTTCAATGCCCACACCGTTGCCAGGAGTGCCTTCTCACAATCGTTGAATTTTTCCTCCACAGAGGATAAAGTTTTGCTCACATAGGAGATTACTTTATTGACCTTGTCATGCTTTTGATATAATACTGCCGTCAAGCACGTATTAGAGAACCCTGTCTCCAGGAAGAACTCCTTGTTTCTGACCGGGTAAGCTAGGCAAGGCGCTTGTGAGAGGCTTCTTTTGAGTTGTTTTACCGCCTCTGCCTGTTCTGGACCCCATTCCCACTTGACCCCCCCCTTCAGGAGATGAATCAGGGCTCTGCGTAGCCCTCAATGAACTTTCTGCTGTAATTAGTCAGTCCAAGGAGGCTCCTTAGTTCCCGCAGAGTTGTGGGGTCTTTCAGTTTCTGAAGTGCTTCCACTTTCTTTTCCTGGGGACAGAGACCCTGAGGAGTAATCTCATGCCCCAAGAAATTAACACGGGTTCTACACCACTGTGCTTTCTGAAAGGAAAGTTTTGCTCCGGCGGCCCTCAACTGTGTCAGAACATAACGGATCTCTGCTATGTGTTCCTCCACAGATGAACTTTTGATGAGGACATCATCTACATAAGCCAGGTTACCCCTCGTACCCAGGTCGGGCATGGCCTTATGTAGGAAAATATTGAACTCATTACCGGAGTTAAGGTATCCGAAGGGAGTCCGGGTCCATGTGTACTGCTGGCCCCCAAAGGTAAAAGCCAGCTTGTATTGGTCCTCCCTACTGACAGGCACGGTCCAGTATCCATTGGTCAGGTCTATTGCAGTGAATACCTGTGACCCCTGAATCTGGGCCAGCCCTTGGTCAATGTAGGGAAGAGGCCATCGGGAAGTGTGGACCCGTTTGTTGAGCTCCCTGAGGTCAGCGCAGAGTCTCCACTGGCCGTTTGGCTTCAATATTCCCAGCACCGGATTATTGAAGGTGCTGTGGACTGGACGGATTATTCCCCGGGACTCAAGGTTCTTAATTATTTCAGTAAGGGACTCCATTGATGCGAGAGGCAAGCGATATTGCTTCACAAACACTGGAGTCATGCCAGGGTCCGTGGGGATTGTTGTGGTGTGGATGTCGGTGCGACCACAGTCATATGAGTCTACCGCAAAGAGATCTTGGAAATCCAAGAAAACTTGTTTCAACTTTTGCTTTTGTTCCAGAGTCACACAGGCATCAGCTAGGTTGACTCTCTCTTCCACCATCTGCCTGAAGCCTGGAAAGACTTCTGGTTTGGCTATCTCCGCGGCCTCCTCCAGCTGGGTGGAGAAGTCCCTGGTCAGAGTGCTGATTTGGACCGGAGGCTTCAGGTGGGAAAGGCAGCCCTCATGGACCTGGAAAATCACCTCATCCCTCCTGAAGTCACAGGTCACATCTTCCTTACCATAGGGGCAGGAAATGTACACCAGGAAGTTCCCCCCATGCCGGGTAAAAATCCTGTCTGGTGTTGCGTTGTCATCACTGTCACTGTCAAAACAGTCCTTGGGGATGGGTCCTAACAGTTCATTTACAAGATCAATGGAGAAATGTCGGTCATCAACCGCCATTCCAATAATGGTGCCTGCGGCTAGAGTAATACTCTTTAAGTCGCTGTTATCCACCTCTATTAGAATGGGGTCATGTTCTATGTTGACTAATGGAGTCGGGTTTACCCCCAACCCTTGCTGTTGGAGAGAAGCATTTAGATGTATGTAAGCATCAGGGTTTTTCAACTCTTGTCCCCTTTTAACTTTCACTTCCAGGGAGAATTGTCGGGTCCTTTCTGGGATGGTGACTTCCTCTTTAACCTGAATTTCAACTGCATAAGGTAGCAATTGAGCTGACCTAAATGCTTTTTCTGGATCATCAAAGCCCATGGGATTATCCGCTAATCGGGACCAAGCTTTGAAGTTTATTAGGTCCAAACTAATGGCAAAGCGATTGAGAATGTCACTGCCTAAGTAAAAGGCGGCAGTGACGTCTCGCACGACCCAACAATTATGGACTATGCTCTTGTTGCCAATGGAGATTTTGAGCATACACCTGCTTGGCAGGAGATGTTTGGAGTCAGGTGCTTCCAGGTCCATTTCCCATTTGTCTATCAGTTTGAAGGTGGGAATGGCTGGATCTTTTGGGAGTTGGCGGAACATGGCTTCGCTGATGAAGCTCTTACCGTTGTTCACACACACTCGAGCGAGAACAGAGTCCTTCCCATCATTTAACTGAACAGGGATGAACAACTGCTCTCCAATTTGCTGAATATCAGCCAGGCTTTGAGCTGATTTCACATCTTTCTGGACTATAGGAGTGGGGGTTTCTGATTGTGGATTAGTATAGAATTTCAGAGTGTTTCCTTCCAGCGTGGAATACCACTTTAGACTGGAAGGAAGGTTGATTTTCAGAAATAGAGAGGACCCCCCATCACCAGTCTGTTGTCCTACTGCTATTACCGTCACGTCTGGAATTTGGTTGTTCTGGAAGTGAAATTCTACTTGGTCAGATTTTTGTTCAACCATGTGGCATGTGCCGTTTAAACTAACATGGTTGACACTCTGTTTTAATTTTATGGGTCGGCTAGTCTGAGTCCAGAGGACCTTGTTTACGCAATCTATTAGGGGTGACAACCTTCTCAGGAGGTCATTCCCTAGTAAACAAGGGGTGCCCTCTGGGGTCACAACTATGACCGGGTGTTTCAACTTATGTCGCCCGATCTTAATGTCCAAGTCTGCCGTCCCCTCGACGGGAATTTCCTTCCCGTCAAAGTTCTGCAGTTGTCCAGGAAGAGAGGTGAGAGGAATTTGGTAATTCTCTCCCCTTCCTGCATTCAGTTCGTCAAAGGCCCTTCTGGACAGAAGGGTAGCTTGAGATCCAGTGTCCACCAGTGCTGAGATTGTACCCTGCCCCTGTACTTGTACCGGGGCATAATATCTTCCCTCCTTCTCCTCAAGGGGGCACAGATAATGTACATTTTTGGACAACTGGTGGGCTAATTTTCTGGTTTTGGACATCGCTAGCGAGGAGATTTGGGCAGAATTCTGTGGAGAGTCTTGGGAATCTGAAAGAAAAAATTTGCAACTGGAGATCAGAGCCATTGTGGGTTCCCCTGGCTCCGTTTCTGGGCCGCCCCCCCCTTTTTGGAGGCAGTCGCCAGGATGGGTTTGAACCAGGGGATTTTCTTGCTGTTGGTTCTGGGATGAGATGGTGGGCGTCGGTAGCTCAGTCTCCACATCTCCCCAGTCTGGATTTGCATCCCTAGGGACCCATTTTTCTTTGGGAGGAGTTCCCCCCTCTCTGAAGGAGAAGATCCTTTTCCCAGGATCCTCTGAGGATCCCTCTCCCTCAAATTGGAAGATCTGTACCTCCTCCTCAAACTGAGTCTGTTTGGGTCTTTTGTTTCTCCTACCCCCCCTCTGCTCCTTAGGAGGCAGACTTTCAGGGGCAAGAGATTTTGTTTCCGGTTCCTGGGTTTCCAGGGGCTGTTTACAAGTGAGGAAGGAAGCTTCCTCCAAGGCTTTACACCCCCCTTCCCTTTGTGCCTCCTCCCTGGGAACCGGTGATTTATCGGGGTGCTGCCCCCGTCATTGTTCTGGAGCACCAGGTCCAGAGTTGGGTGCGTTCTGCGCCGGCATGCTGATCTGAGGGTTCTGCTGTGCCCTCAGTATATGACCCATATCCCGCGCCATGTTTTGAACCTGGCGCTCTAACTGGGAAACCCGCTCAGGCTGATACGGGGCCCTGTTTTCTCCCCTGGGCTGATCCCGGGAAGGGTAGCTGTCCCTCCTCTGGTAGTACCCCTGGTTGGGAAGATTTTGGTACCCCTCCACCCTTGGCCTCCCCTCTCCCGGATTCAGTGGTCTGGGCTCAGGGAATTGAGGAAAGAAGGATGGATGATTTTGGGGTTGGAAGTCGGGTGGATATCTGGGGAAAAAGTTCTGCCCAGGGTTTGGTAAATTTCTGCCCTCCTGTGGGAAGTTTGGAGGGAAGTTCCCTGGGTTAGGTGCTTGGCTGGATCCCCCCCCTTGGGCTGGAGGAGTCCACACATAACCCAGGATGGGTCTGTTACCTTTGTAGCGAGGACTTACATAGTCAGGAGAGCGAGGGACCCCATTTGTGGGGCTGCCTCCCTGGCTCCCTGTCTGCGACTGGCCCGAGGACCTTCTGGGCCTAGCATTATTAGGTGCAGGTAGGTTTTTAGGCCCCCCCATCTCCAAATCCAAAACGGGGGTGACCTTTACCTCTGCCACCTTGGCAGCAGCAGGGGTGCTGTTGGCTTTGGGGTTTTTCTGGGCATTGCTTTTATTTTCTATGGGCTTCTGCACCTCATAGATGCGGGTAGCCTGTTCAATGACCCAGTCTAAAGATCTTTTCTCGTGAAAATCCCTCACGAGCTGGGTCATGATATATTTGGGCAAGGCATGGAAAAACGTGTTTATAAATTCACGGCTATCCGTGCGCACCCTTCTTGTGGTCTGTGCAAAAGCCCGCTTTAACTCCTGCACAAATTCTTGTGGGGCCTGATCCTCCCCACATTGCAAATTGTAGGCTGCCTTGCGAGCCTCTTGAGGATTTCTGTGAACAGAAAAATGTTTCAGGATGGCCGCCTTATAGGTGGACCATCTTAAATGATTTTGGTCCTCCAGCCCCGCAAAGAAACTGGAGTATTCCGGGGAGAAGGTCCACTTTACATATTGAATGCAGCTTTGGCTGTCCTTCAAATTGAAAGTCTCCATCATTTGTTCAAACAACTCTAAGTGCTCCCAAACAGAATACTTAGCGTTCTTATGGTAAGGCGTGATGACGCTCCTGATCGCCTTAATCTGCTTTAAGGGGTCCTTGAGCAAGGCCCTTTTTGCCTTATTGGCCTTTTTGGTTCGGGTAACCCTTGTCCATTCTTCGTCGGACTCAGAGGCACTGCTCCCAGAGGTTCCCGTCTGTTCTTCCAGGTTTTCCCGGATTCTGCGAGCCTGGGAATGGCTGGCAGAATGTGGGGACCTGGTCTCCTGTGTCCTGCGCAGTTCAGAGGAGTCTTCAGATTCCTCCTTGCTGTCAGGATTTGATGGGTACCCCCTCCACTGACCTAACTGGGCAGAGGTTTTCAGGATGCCCTTAATGGGCCTACTCTCCTGGGGTTCCCCACTGAACTGTATTGTACTTGGGTGCCCATACCCGGATGCCCACCCCTCCATTCCTGGATGGTACTGGCCTATGAGCCCCATGCTTCTGGCTGGATAGTAATCTGCCATCCCTGTGGCCCTGTGCTCATGTGCGCCAGGGGACATGGGGGTGGCAGAGTCCAGGGACTGAGAGGTATGAGGGCCTCTGGTACTAGGGCTCCTGAGGTTATGCTCCGGAGTTTCCATTTCCCAGCGAACCTCATCTCTATCCGCCCCTGCTCCCTGTTGCAATGCAAGAGCCTGCATTTGTGCCTTCAGTTCCTCAGTTAAGGCCTTACTCGACTCTATCAGTCTCTCCTGCATCGCTACCTGCTGTTGGAGCCTATCATTGTGTTGACAGAGGGCCTCATTTTCCCTCTGTGCTTCCTGGTTGGTCCTGGAGAACTGGGCCAGTCTTTGCTGCAGGAGGGTTACCTCCTGAGCTGTGTCCCTATTGGCCTGCTCCTTTCTTGCTAGAGCATCCTCCACCCTCCTGGTGTGCTCTAGCAAGTTCTGGTTTTCTTTTTGGAGGTCACCCAGTCCCTGGTGGGCCAGGTGATTTTCTTCCATTTTCCTTTTTAAATGGCAGACTTCCTGGCCTAAGGCGTCTCTTTCCTGACTAAGAGCCTGCATTTGTGCCGCCAGGTCGTCCCTTTGCCTTTGGAAGGCACCAGCTTTCTGGCGCTCCTGATCAAACTCTGCCTGGGTATCCAGGTCTTTCAGGATCAGTTTATTGCTCTCCTCTTTCTCTCTGTCTAGTTGGATTTGCAGGGTGGCTACCTGCTCTGTGCATGCCCTGTTGAAATTGATCTGTTGCTCCAGCTTTTTCTGGCTCTGCAGTAAGGAGTCCAAACTGTCTTGGTGCTCCTTCTGCAGGGCCAGAAATCTAGTATCCTGTTCTGACTTTTCCTTTTGCAGCACATCCATATCCTCCTTTATTTTAGTAATGTACAGTCTGCTGTCATTTTCTGACTCCTGGCTCCTCTGCAGCCTCTGCTCAGAAGAGTCCAGATCAGATTGGACCTTCTGTAATGCCATCTGTTGCCTATTTGCCAGATTTTGGCTTTCAGCACATCTATCCTGCATGTCTCCCATATATAGGTACAGGTATGCTGCTATCCTGGCGATCTTATTGTGTTCCTCTTTGGCTTTAGGAGCCATATATAGTTCACTCAGGGCCACATGTAAGGGACCCTGATCTCTATATATATCTGACCCTGTTTCAGTGACCTGTTGTGTGATGGCCTGCAACCACACATCCTGGCCCTGTTCGGTCCATTCACCTCTCACAAATAGCTTATGCAAGAGGTGCTCTCTGGCTATTTTCATGTCTACTAAGGTCGTCATTCTAGAGATTGGTCTCTGTCCTGACTTACAGAAGTTAGTATTTTATTTTTGCAGAACAGAACTTTTCTTGGAGTGTCCCTTTTGAGGAATGCTTCACAGCGTAATGCAGCGTGGTGATCCGACCGGGTGTATGTATCCCGTCAGTTAGCACACTGTATTAAGCTGCACAACTGGTAAATCTAACCCAACGTCTCGGCTCGAGCCCCCACTTTGTAAGAGGATTCAATTCAGCACTACAGCCAAGTTAACGCCTAGTCTAGAATACTGAATGAAAACCCTTATTGATATATCTTTAGGTCCAGTTCATGCGTTCTGGATGACTACCCTTGTATAACACCCCTCTCTTGGAATCCCCCTGACCCCACTGAGCCAAGAAGTAATTCTGTTTTGCAAGTTTAAAAGGTTTATTTGATAAATTAAAATATATATCACACTTTTTAATAAATTAATAATTGAATATCACACTTAATCTGATATGGTAAATATTAACAACGGAGAATCTGGCACTAGCACACTTCTTTAATCACTAATGAGTTGACATGAAATGGATAAGGTAGCACACTGGTAAATAGGAACAAAAGTATAATGTGGTAGAGGATGCTTTATGTAGGCTCAGGTGGATGCAATATTCAATGAATGCAGTACAGAAAATACGCAATATGATTTCAACCAAACAATGTAATCACTTTTCTCTGGCTATTCACTCCCCCCCTCTTTATGCAATGCAAGGAAATGGAAGGAAAGCACACAGTTCTCAGAAATGCAATCAATGTAATCAGTTCAATCCAGCAAGCTTAAACAGAAGTTTGAAAACACAGGCAAATGCTTTGATAGGTGCTAGCAATGAATGAGAAATATGCTGGAAACGCTCTTAATTCCCTTTTAGAGGTTCAGGATGAGTGGTATCTAGTTAATATTAGTCCAGGCTCACACTGGCAATGATGCAGGGATAGTTAGCAGGTTAAACGAATTTCTGGCAAATGAAATCAGGCAGCAGCAGTTTTTTTACATGTGAAGAAATTGCAAATCGCGGCAAAATTCGCGGATGCGCCGAGCGCTATTACAAAGGAACCGCAAGGACTATCTCTACCGTTTTGGGGTCCTAGGAAAGCCTGGGATCTCAGCTTCCAAATGAAATTTATTGCAAGTCTCTAGCCCAAACGGTTGCGGAGATATGAGTAATTTAGTAAAGGTCGTTTTTGGTTTTGTAAATTTTAAACGCACACTTTTTCAAAATGACAAATTTTACTAGAAATGACAGGTGACAGATAGGAGGCAGTTCTACTTAGGTTAAATAGATTGAATTAGATGAATTTAAACTAAGAGATGTGTTCTGAGTTTTGCTAAGTACTCACAAGAGATTTTGAACAGGAAAGCGACTTGGTCACGATCTTCAGTCTGGTCAGGTCTTTCCGGATTCTGCTCACAGCGCCTGGTCTGGTCTCGGCTAGGCACAGCACTGCTTTCTCTCTGGTCTGGTCTCTGCTAGGCACAGCACTGCTTTCTCTCTGGTCTGGTCTCTGCTAGGCACAGCACTGCTTTCTCTCTGGTCTGGTCTCTGCTCTGGATAGATTGAAGTCTCTAGTTTGGCTTTCTGGAGTTTGATGGAGGTAAGTATGGATTTTTCCGGCAGGGCTTCCAGCGGCAGATGAAATTGAATGTCTCTATGTGTCCTGACTCTCTGCTTTTATCTGTTTCTTGAGAATGGGTGTGTGTGTTGCATCACTAGACTTGCCCCTCTCATTCGTCATTGGTCAGGCTTCCATTCCTCCGCTTGATTGGCAAACTGAACTGTGAGTCAGATTGATGTCATTTTATGATCTCTTGAAACAACCTCCCTTATCATCTGTGCACCCAAATATATATATGATCAAAATCCATACTTCAGAGTTACACAGTTGTTTGAAATTACATATACATGGTGTGGCTGAATTTAGCCATGTCTATGTCCAAATCTGCTCATTCTCGGAGCTTGCATTCAAAGAGTGTACATAATTGACTTTTTAACTGCTTTTTCAATTTCCGACATGGACCCAACTTTACATACATGTGTGCAGGGGGTAGGGACATTAACTGATGAAGTTTCAGATTTTTAACATGCACACATTTAGAGTAATATCCACTTTTCCGCTAAAACCCCCCTGAACATACCACCGGTTCCTACCACGTCTTAAACTGTGGGCAGAAAAATCACAAGAATTATGGTATCATTTATAAAATTTTCACATGTCCGCACTATGAATTATCCCCCTTTTTATAAAACCATATCCTTGCTGCAGGGGTGTGTCTTTTCAGGTCACATGGTACAGAAACCAGTCTTTCCAGTTTCTGCCAAGCCAGCTTGCTTCTCACAGGCAGTGCCCCTCCCAGCTTGGGTCCATGTCGGAAATTGAAAAAGCAGTTAAAAAGTCAATTATGTACACTCTTTGAATGCAAGCTCCGAGAATGAGCAGATTTGGACATAGACATGGCTAAATTCAGCCACACCATGTATATGTAATTTCAAACAACTGTGTAACTCTGAAGTATGGATTTTGATCATATATATATTTGGGTGCACAGATGATAAGGGAGGTTGTTTCAAGAGATCATAAAATGACATCAATCTGACTCACAGTTCAGTTTGCCAATCAAGCGGAGGAATGGAAGCCTGACCAATGACGAATGAGAGGGGCAAGTCTAGTGATGCAACACACACACCCATTCTCAAGAAACAGATAAAAGCAGAGAGTCAGGACACATAGAGACATTCAATTTCATCTGCCGCTGGAAGCCCTGCCGGAAAAATCCATACTTACCTCCATCAAACTCCAGAAAGCCAAACTAGAGACTTCAATCTATCCAGAGCAGAGACCAGACCAGAGAGAAAGCAGTGCTGTGCCTAGCAGAGACCAGACCAGAGAGAAAGCAGTGCTGTGCCTAGCAGAGACCAGACCAGAGAGAAAGCAGTGCTGTGCCTAGCCGAGACCAGACCAGGCGCTGTGAGCAGAATCCGGAAAGACCTGACCAGACTGAAGATCGTGACCAAGTCGCTTTCCTGTTCAAAATCTCTTGTGAGTACTTAGAAAAACTCAGAACACATCTCTTAGTTTAAATTCATCTAATTCAATCTATTTAACCTAAGTAGAACTGCCTCCTATCTGTCACCTGTCATTTCTAGTAAAATTTGTCATTTTGAAAAAGTGTGCGTTTAAAATTTACAAAACCAAAAACGACCTTTACTAAATTACTTATATCTCCGCAACCGTTTGGGCTAGAGACTTGCAATAAATTTCATTTGGAAGCTGAGATCCCAGGCTTTCCTAGGACCCCAAAACGGTAGAGATAGTCCTTGCGGTTCCTTTGTAATAGCGCTCGGCGCATCCGCGAATTTTGCCGCGATTTGCAATTTCTTCACATGTAAAAAAACTGCTGCTGCCTGATTTCATTTGCCAGAAATTCGTTTAACCTGCTAACTATCCCTGCATCATTGCCAGTGTGAGCCTGGACTAATATTAACTAGATACCACTCATCCTGAACCTCTAAAAGGGAATTAAGAGCGTTTCCAGCATATTTCTCATTCATTGCTAGCACCTATCAAAGCATTTGCCTGTGTTTTCAAACTTCTGTTTAAGCTTGCTGGATTGAACTGATTACATTGATTGCATTTCTGAGAACTGTGTGCTTTCCTTCCATTTCCTTGCATTGCATAAAGAGGGGGGGAGTGAATAGCCAGAGAAAAGTGATTACATTGTTTGGTTGAAATCATATTGCGTATTTTCTGTACTGCATTCATTGAATATTGCATCCACCTGAGCCTACATAAAGCATCCTCTACCACATTATACTTTTGTTCCTATTTACCAGTGTGCTACCTTATCCATTTCATGTCAACTCATTAGTGATTAAAGAAGTGTGCTAGTGCCAGATTCTCCGTTGTTAATATTTACCATATCAGATTAAGTGTGATATTCAATTATTAATTTATTAAAAAGTGTGATATATATTTTAATTTATCAAATAAACCTTTTAAACTTGCAAAACAGAATTACTTCTTGGCTCAGTGGGGTCAGGGGGATTCCAAGAGAGGGGTGTTATACAAGGGTAGTCATCCAGAACGCATGAACTGGACCTAAAGATATATCAATAAGGGTTTTCATTCAGTATTCTAGACTAGGCGTTAACTTGGCTGTAGTGCTGAATTGAATCCTCTTACAAGGCCTTTACATTTTCAAAAGATGTAGTGGAAAATTGAAGAATCACGCCTTTTATCGGTAGCAATGCTTTGACATTTTGGTGGTGGGAGAACCACCAAATGTGCCAAAAAACTACTTTGGTCCATTGCATTTTCTTGCGCCAAAGACCAGTGATGTGTAAAGGGAAAGTTCAGGACTGGAAAAGACTTATTCAGGTGCAATGTGTGCCCTGTTTACCCTAACCAGGGCAAACACTGTTGGCCACTGTACCTTGTTTTCATTGCATTGTCCAAAGTGCACACTGGCCACACAAACGTTATCCAGCATTGGAGTGAAACCCCAGGCATTGGCACAGATGTGTTTCCAATGTGAACCGCATGGCAGTATAGAATGCAAACACGTATGGCTCTCTATAGAGGATAAGACCTAATACACCCATCTACTGATACACCTGTCTGCTGTCACATGACAGGATCGACGTGGTCTCCAGCGCTATCATTGATTTCATATCATTCGCTTGGCTGCTTTGCCTCCTCTTTGATGGATATGATGCTAATGATTTGCTCCCTCCTGCTTAATAGATTTGCTGCAAGAAATCTCACTTTCAACTGTTTCCATGGATTCAGTAATGATTTTGTACAGTTTAATAAACAGGTCTTTCTGACTGATGCATGTATTTCCTTTTGAGAAATGAGTCATTTTGTGTTATATTTTGTAGACTGTGGGCCCGATCGTGGAATTTTTTGCACGGTTCAAAGTGACTTTGCACTGCCGGCGGAAACCCTGATTAATGGAACTGTGCAAAGTGTATTTTTTGGTGCAAAGTCAGTGCAAAGTCAGTGCGCCTCATTACGAGGTTGGAGGTAGCCATGGAGCTATTAGCTCCATGGCTGCCTCCAAAACCCTTCCGACTCCTCCCTGGTGAATGGAGCAATTACCGGTCCATTCCAGGTCGGAAGGACCGGTAATTCCCCATTCACCAGGGCCAGTCCCCATTCCCATTTGAGCCCCCATAGGGCTCAGTGGGAATGGGGAAGGTGCTAATAACGGTACAGCAAATTGCTGTACCGTTATTAGCTCTAAAGTCCCTTTGCGAGTCCCGTCCTTAACGCCTGCAAAAACACGGCGTTAAGGAAGGACCGGAAAAGGAAACTCGTAGTAGGGAGGTAAGGGATTACCAGCACCGGTGCCCTTACCCAACCAGGAGGTTGAATCCTCGTAAGGACGGTGGGGTCTGGATAAGGACATTAACTATTTCCTGACTATTTCCTGGGCATTTGTTAAAGGTTGAAAATTTATTTAACCAATAAAACATAAAAAAAAAAAAAAAAATTGTTGTATATGTAACTGTAAATACGTTATTGTAAATAATTAGGGCTGTACTTATTTTCTTTCAGACCATGCCCTGAAGTATTAGAATATGCATGTGATATTTCGATTATATTCCATGTAAGGAATACTTTTTGTTGTACTACACATTGTGTTTGTCTGATTTGTTCTGCTTAATCTCTCTATGCATATATAAAATACATATAAGTATATGTTTGGCTGAAGTTGCTTGAATTTATAGAATAAGGCTAAATGATTTGACTTAAGTGTGACAAGTTCCTCAAATAGTTCCCTTATCCTCAATTGTGTGACGTTCAAAGCAAGGACAAGGAAGGAATACGTTTGTGCCTCTCCCAAATAGAAGAGGGGCACCACTAAAGCACCCTACGGAAAGGGGACAGCTTTCTTGTTTGAAAAAGGAAAAGGAGAGCAGAGCGAGAGTCCACAGAACGTACATGGGTGCCTCTCCCCGTGTTTAAGAGCCCGGATCTGGGTTATGATTGCAACCATATGTGGGTCATGGCACTTCAGGAGGGCACGGCCCAGCTCCTCGGTGGCTAACTGAAGACATAGGCATGGTGTGGCACACGCTTACACAATGTTCGATTTGCGTCGGTAGTGGTAGGCGAGATAGAAGCTCAGGGGGAAATTGTGTGAAAGGGGGACCATACCCGTTAAGGTGGGGGTGCTGTAAGTGTGGCTAGTGATTTATCCTAGAAGGGGCTCCAAGCTTGAGATAGGTTTTCGGGGTGGGGCTCCGCTTATGGCATAAGGGGATGCATCCATCGCAGATGCTGTAGCTTGTGGGGGCAAAATTGGAATAGGAACTGTGATGGCGTCGGATGGTGAGCCAGTTGAGCAGATGTTCATGTTAGTTCCTGCAGTACTACCTGTACATCGTTGATCTGCTTATCTGTTCTAAATGAGCATGTTCCATTTATAATGTGAGGGGTGTGAGTGGTGTTGTTTGAAGAGGCAGGAGAAGGAAAGGGGAGCAGAAGGTGGAGCATCAAGGGCCTGTTACCCACTTACTTGTGTACCCTGAAATACCATAAAAATAGCATGAAATACCTGCCGAAGATACAACTACCTCAAGTAAGTCTCTTCTGTAACAGTGGTGACGAGCTGGACACACAGGCCCCCAGGTGTTGTAGTGAGAGTTATGTGCCCCCATGGACTGCTCAAGCTGGGTGACGGAGGCACTGCATGTGTGCTCCATTCTCAGATCTCCATCGCTCTGCCGAGGGACCTGGCGGGGATGCCTCCACTCCACAATGGCAGTGCTACTGGTTGGCGGCTTGTCGTCCAAACTGCCATTGCCGGGGCAGCTGCAGGTGCAGCATGCCTTCCATGCGGCGGAGGCTACTAGTGTCAGGACGACAACCTTCCATTGCGGCGAGGAGCCGTGGCTGTACGCGCTACAGTGCGGTTACCTGTCGTTGAGGCCTTGTTGCCATAGCAATCGGATGGGCCGCTGATCCGAGACAGCATGTACACATGGGGAGGACTGCCTTGCTCTTGCAGTGCCTGAAGGTCTGGATGAAACATTGCTGGACAGGCCTTCCTTCAAGGAATTAAGGTATTGTTGAAGTGCAACAGATTGAGGTTTCTCCTTACGGACATTTTGAAAGATTTTTCAAGTGCAGCAGTTTGAAGTTTGCCTAACAGACCTTGCAGGAGCAGCCCTGCCACCAGGTGCAGCTGAAGGAAACTTGATGGCTTGACAGATAGAGAAGATGAGCACCCTTCATCCCCAATTACTTTTGAACCCAGGGGAACCTTCTGTCAAATGGGAGACCAGGAGAGAAGACTTCCAGGCAACACATGGGCCCTCGTGCAGTGCTCTTCTTATGCACAGCCTAGGATTTGAATGTCATAGGATATTAATGAATCCACCTGACTTGAGTCCCACTAGTGCTGAAGTTCATGGCGAAGAGCCTGCGGGAGGCAAGTCTTTAAAAGCATATGAGAGCATTCTCCGGAAAATGGTTTTGCATGTTGCATAATACTGCGGAGCTAGGGAGGATAGCTCAGGGGCAATGTGCTCGCCTTCGAAGCAAAGCAGCACGAAGCAGCATAGGTTCGATCCCCGGGTCCAAGCTTATAAACTGCTGGGTATTAAGCGTGTTATAAATGACCCATCATATCATATTAGTTATTACTTTGGTAACATGACCAGGGAAAGGGAACACTTTATTACTGGTTTAAGGGAAATGGCTAACAAATGTCATTTTGGTCAGTCATGTAACAAACGACTTTGAGACCAGTTCATGTTGAAAACACGCAAGAGTAAAATAAGAGAAGAAATCTGTCCTAAAGACGATCCCAATCTGGACGGCGTTCTTGATATTGCAAAGAAGATGGAACACATGATGGAGTGTGTCAAGGAACTGGAAAAAAACATCCACAGACTACGGACAAGGTGTGTGGTCATGTGGGTGAATGCGCTTATCAGAGGAAAGGGGGGCAGAGGGAACAGGGGCTGGCGTGAAAGGGAGAGTTGGAAAGGAAAGGAACTACCACAGAGGGTGCAGACGATAAGAGAGTAAAGGGGTCTAGTGTCAAGAAGTGCTGCCAGTGTCGTAGCACATGCCAGTCTGCAAGTAACTGAGCATGCCCTGATCTCAAGGATGTATGCCATACGCGTGTAAAAAAAGAGTCATTTGGCCCATTGATGTGAGAAGCTTTCTCGTGGTAATGTCAGTGAAATGAGTATGCATGTAGGAGAGGGAGTAAACTGGTCAGTCAGCCAAGTGGGGCCACGCCCCAAGAGGGGTGCAAACCACCTGCAGTTGCTGCAGTCAATGGTGTGGGAGTGACTATGCTGGTGGAAACTGGTTCAGACTGCACTATTATATATAACAGCATTTTTATGGGGCAAAAAGTAGCCCCCCCCCCACCGGCCCCGAGTACAAGAACGAATGCATATGGGCGCACATTGAAATATTAGGAGAGTTTAAGGTGATGTTGTAGTGCAAAGGGACTGTTTGTTTGTTTGTTTGTTTATTATTTGTATTGCGCAGACATACCCTGAGGTAACAGTGCGCAGCAGATACATGAATATGCGAAGCTTGGTTACACAATTTTAAGTTACAGACAAATAATCGACTGTGGTGGTTGTGTGTGCCTCAAGGAAGGATGGGATAGTGTGAGCAAATTGAAATGGGCATTATAGTGGATCCCAAAGTTGCAGGGCGAGTGGCGGTGTTGGACGAGCAAGAAGAGGAAGAGGTATGACCAGAGGAGAGATTTAAAAGAGTGTTCAGAGAGGCTGTGAGGTGTTTGCATGGGTACCACCATCACATCCGACTGAAGGGGTGGGGGGTGGACCCGTTACAGGGAAAGTGCAGACAGTACCCATGTGCATGATGGAGGAAGTTGCTGTGGAAATCACAAAACTAGGGAGAGATGGAACAATTGAGGCTGTCTGGGCGTCTGAGAGGGTATTGCCAGTATTTATTTATTTATTTATTTATTTATTTATTTATTTATGTATTTATTTATTTATGTATATGTTCATTTATAAAGCACACAAAAACCCAAAGGCACTGAAGTGCTTGAGTGGTGGTGCGTGAAGCTAATGGCCAAGTGAAGTTATGTGCAGAACAGTGAGGTCTGTGCCGCCAGTGCTGGGGCCAAAGTCTTTAGCTCCCTGCATCTAGCCTCAGCGTGCCATCAGGCAAAGCTTCATCCTGAGTCCAAGGACCTTACCACATCTGTTACTCATGAGGTACCTTTAGATTTAAGAGTATGCCCTTTGGATTGGTGTCTGTGGCTGTGCCTCTTAGAGCGTTATCCACAACTTATTGGGGAAAGTTGAAGGTGTGAAGTACTACCAGGATGATATTTTGTTTACAGGGAAAAGTATTGCCGGACATGAGGCTGGGCAGACTATTGGGAATATCATCAGAAGAAGCGCGTACTCTTCGGAAGTACAAGTGCAAGTTCCGAGTGACCTCGATAGACTTTCCCGGGCACACATTAAGTGACACAGATCTGGAGCCTAGGGTTGAACTTGTGAAGTCAATTGTAGAGTTGGAACCTCCAACCAACAAGCAGGATGTGATATTCTTCTTAGACTTGTTGAGCACTACTCTAAATTTGTGAGACACTTTGCAGATAGAGGCAAGAGTGTTAGAGAACTTTGTAAAAAGGGAGCTGCATTTATTTGGTATGAGTAATTTGAGGATATTAATAGTGTAATTGCCAGTGTAACAGTAGTCAAATGGGAGGGTCAACGATACGCCAACAATAGATGCACAGAAATATTGCTTGAGGGCTGTAACCTAATTAGCATTAGTTTGCAGGGAACATCATGAACCAGGGGGATATTAGAGCACTTCAAAGCCGCTAAGTGAATAGAGGATAGAAGATGACACTTCGCAGGGGTCTTTCCACCAGCAAAGAGTTTCATGCTGGTGCCAATGGTGTGGATTCCTAATTGATCCTCTTGAAATTGGCACCTCATTATTACTTCCCGATTCAATGGAAATTCATTATAAATTCCTCCATCAATTGTTAATCATGGAGGCCTTTACATTTTCAAAAGATGTAGTGGAAAATTGAAGAATCACGCCTTTTTTCGGTAGCAATGCTTTGACATTTTGGTGGTGGGAGAACCACCAAATGTGCCAAAAAACTAGTTTGGTCCATTGCATTTTCTTGCGCCAAAGACCAGTGATGTGTAAAGGGAAAGTTCAGGACTGGAAAAGACTTATTCAGGTGCAATGTGTGCCCTGTTTACCCTAATCAGGGCAAACGCTGTTGGCCACTGTAGCTTGTTTTCTTTGCATTGTCCAAAGTGCACACTGGCCACACAAACGTTATCCAGCATTGGAGGGAAACCCCAGGCATTGGCACAGATGTGTTTCCAATGTGAACCGCATGGCGGTATAGAATGCAAACACGTATGGCTCTCTATAAAGGATAAGACCTAATACACCCATCTACTGATGCACCTGTCTGCTGTCACATGACAGCATCGACGTGGTCTCCAGCGCTATCATTGATTTCATGCATATACTGATACACCTGTCTGCTGTCACATGACAGGATCGACGTGGTCTCCAGCGCTATCATTGATTTCATATCATTCGCTTGGCTGCTTTGCCTCCTCTTTGATGGATATGATGCTAATGATTTGCTCCCTCCTGCTTAATAGATTTGCTGCAAGAAATCTCACTTTCAACTGTTTCCATGGATTCAGTAATGATTTTGTACAGTTTAATAAACAGGCCTTTCTGACTGATGCATATATTTCCTTTTGAGAAATGAGTCATTTTGTGTTATATTTTGTAGACTGTGGGCCCGATCGTGGAATTTTTTGCACGGTTCAAAGTGACTTTGCACTGCCGGCGGAAGCCCTGATTAATGGAACTGTGCAAAGTGTATTTTTTGGTGCAAAGTCAGTGCAAAGTCAGTGGGCCTCATTACGAGGTTGGAGGTAGCCATGGAGCTCTTAGCTCCATGGCTGCCTCCAAAACCCTTCCGACTCCTCCCTGGTGAATGGAGCAATTACCGGTCCATTCCAGGTCGGAAGGACCGGTAATTCCCCATTCACCAGGGCCATTCCCCATTCCCATTTGAGCCCCCATAGGGCTCAGTGAGAATGGGGAAGGTGCTAATAACGGTACAGCAAATTGCAGTACCGTTATTAGCTCTAGAGTCCCTTTGCGAGTCCCGTCCTTAACACCTGCAAAAACACGGCGTTAAGGAAGGACCGGCAAAGGGAACTCGTAGTAGGGAGGTAAGGGATTACCAGCACCGGTGCCCTTACCGGTGCGGGTAATCCCTTACCGCCCACCTCGTAATGAGGCCCAATGACTGCAATGACATGATATTTCACAACAACCATTTAGCAATATCAAAATAATGTTTACGTGATCATCACATTTATTTACATTTCGTGCATTTAACTTCAGGATTCAATTCCAAAACCAAAATGCCAAAATCCCCATGGAGTCCTAAGCAGTCCAATTAATGGAAATTAATGCTGCCTACCATCACTAGCAATCTGGCAGTAATACCGCCAGTGGTAATACTGCCAAAATCCCCATGGAGTCCTAAGCACTCCAATTAATGGAGACTAATGCCGCCTACCACCACTAGCAATCTGGCAGTAATACCGCCAGTGGCAATACTACCAAAACCCCATGAGGCCCTATGGACTCCAATTAATGGAGACTAATGCCGCCTACCATCACTAGCAATCCAGAAGTAATACCGCCAGTGGTAATACTGCCCAAATCCCCATGGAGTCCTAAGCACGCCAATTCATGGAGACAAATGCCGTCTACGACCACTAGCGATCTGGCAGTAATACCGCCAATGGCAATACTACCAAAACCCCCTGGGATCCTATGGATGCCAATTAATGGAGACTAATGCTGCCTACCATCACTAGCAATCCGGCAGTAATACTCCAGTGGTAATACTGCCAAAATCTCCATGGAGTCCTAAGCAATCCAATTAATGGAGACTAATGCTGCCTACCAACACTAGCAATCTGGCAGTAATACCGCCAGTGGTAATACTGCCAAAATCCCCATGGAGTCCTAAGGACTCCAATTAATGGAGACTAATGCCGCCTACGACCACTAGCAATTTGGCAGTAATACTGCCATTGGCAATACTGGCAAAACCCCCATGGGGTCCTAAGGACTCCATTTAATGGAGACTAATGCCGCCTACCACCACTAGAAATCTGGCAGTGATACCGCCAGTGGTAATACTGCCAAAATCAGCATGGGGTCCCATGGACTTCAATTAATGGAGACTAATCCCGCCTACCATCACTAACAATCTGGCAGTAATACCACCAGTGGTAAAACAGCCAAAATCACCATGGGGTCCCATGGACTCCAATTCATGGAGACTAATGCCGCCTACGACCACTAGCAATCTGGCAGTAAAAACACCAATGGTAATACTGCCAAAATCCCTGTGGGGTCCTATGTTATGTTATGTTATGTTGTTATGTTATTTTGCTTATAAAGCGCCAAAGCCTTAAGGCATCCAGGCGCTGAACGGAGAGACAGAGCTGAATGGGGATTCCAAGTTTCTCAGGTTTCTTCACAGAAACAGTCTGGTTTTCAACAATCTCCTAAAGGCAAGATGATGTTTTTCCTTCCTGAGTGATTCTGGTATCTAAATCCAGGCCCGTGCCGCCTGAACCGGGAAAGAGCGGCCCTTGCCCCAGGCTCTCTGGAAATGATTTACCCTAAGAACACATGCCTCGTCTGAGTGAAGGTTGCTAGTGGGTTGATAGATCTCTACCTTCTCTTTAAGATATTGAGGGGCAGTCCCAAAGATACACTTATGTCACAAGGTTAGCAACTTAAAAAGGACCCTTGCTGCCACCGGGAACCACGCAGCTATCTCCGAGTGGCTGTCACTGCTTATCTCCATGCCATATGGTGAACTATGCACACTGCTTCGTTTTGTATTTTCTGCAGTTTCTGTATGGCATCCTTACTGGCACCCCCCAGTAGAGAGTTACAATAATACAAAAAGGGGTAATATACTAGCCTGTTTTAATGTTGCATGGTTATCCTTTGTGACCATAGGACCAACCAATCTCAATACTCTGAGGTAATAATTGGTTTTCCTCACAATATAGTCCACATGGGCATTCACATTAAGATTATCCCCCATGTACGTACCGAGAGTCTTCACCTTGGTAGCCACTGGAATCAGGGCACCCTCGATCAGGAAGCTGGAAAGATCCTGAGCAAAACTCTCCCTGGAGTGTTGGACCCATAATTCATCAGCTCGGTTTTCCCGGCATTAAGCATAGCCAATTCATGGACATCCAGTATTTAATGAACAAATAGATATTATTTAGCCTCTCCTGGTCCTCTGCATGATTTCCATTAAGTTCCAGTGATAGCTGAAAATCGACTGCATAATTTTTGAAGAAAAGCCCCAATCTCTCCAATTTCAAGCACAGAGGCTGGACATAAATGTTAAAAAATGAGGGTGACAGACATGCCCCCTGCGGAACCCCACAGACAATGGGTTTCGAATCAGATGAAACATCTCCCCAATAAACCCTGGATCTACGTTCCTCTAGAAACGACCTCTTCCACCTGACCGCCTACCCAGGGAATCCCCCTATGACAGCCAATCTCTCCAACAGTATTTCATGGTACAGTAGATCGAAGGCTGCTGATAAATCAAGCAAAATCAGCAGCCCCGATCCACTCCACTCTAGCACTGTCAGCATATGTGTTTGGAGGTCGACCAAGGTACTGTCTGTGCCATGGGTGCATCGAAAGACCGGTTGTTTCTTGTGTAAAATGCTTACAACCTCCATGTGCCGTTGGAGCTGCATGGTAGCCTTGCCTCAGGTTTGCCGTATCATTAGGATCTAAACCCTGTTTTTTCAAAAGGGGCTTCACCGCAACATTTTTTATAGTTTGAGGTATGACAAAATGGTTAAAGGAGGCATTAACAAATCTGCACAAAAATGGTGCAAAAACACCATAATGTTCCAGGATGACCTTAGATGGCAATAGGTCCCTTGGACAGCTTGTGGGATGCATGGCATTTACAATTTCTAAAGTTTCTAAAATTGTTACAGTTGAAAAATTAAAGTGCGGAGAAGGCGCCACCAGGTTTTGCTCCCTCAGATGAGAGGCTATTTGGTCGTCCACCGATTCTTGGTGCCCATTCCCTATAATATCACTCTCCGTTGCAGACTTCGACCTATCCAGTATTTTACAAATCTTGGCTTGGGCAAGCACAAGCTTGTCTGCAAATGCCTTTTGAACTTGCGTGCAATCTTATTTTTTAGGGTTTATGTTATAGTTTAATACTTTGATCTTTTCCCATGTTCCAAACAGTTTAGAAAGTTATTTTGTTTCGTTTCCCGTCATGCTTATTTGTTCATTATAATGGTTACATTTGGCTTCTATGAACTTGTCTTTATATTCCTTCTCCCTACATTTCCATTCTCCTTTATTTTTAGGATTTTTTTTCCTTAAGCCATATGTACTCCGCCTGTCTTTTCCTTAACTTTAGTTGAACTAATTCGGTGAAGAAACACTTTTGATGATTGGGGAAATTCCTAATGCTTCGAGACTTGTTAGGGGCAAGTCTGTCAAGTAAAGCTATCATGTTTCTATTGGTTGTAGGTCATTTGGTCGAAAATAAATGGTCGACAGGAAAAATGGTCGACACCAAAAGGTCGACAGGTCAAATGGTCGAATTTTTATTTTTTTGTTTTTTTCACTTTTTTCACTTTTTTTTTGGGGGGGGTCCCCCCAATCCTCTTTTTTTGGCTAACCCCCCCTTTTTTTTACCTAAACGAAAACCTAAAAAATATATATATAAGTAAAAAAAAAATCAACCATTTGTCCTGTCGACCAAATCGTGTCGACCATTTGTCTTTCGACCATTTGTCTGTCGACCATTTGACTGGACACCGTGCCTATTATAACTCTCTATCAATACATCAGGGTGATCCATCTCATTTGTGTGTGTTATCAGGGCATTTCTACATCCCACGAGATCCTCAGATGTAATGGCCTGATAGTTTCTCCCTAAAACCTTACATGGCAACTCATGTTACTGCCTGAAAGGTATAGGGAGTTGAATCTGACACCTAAGAAAAGAATGAGCTGACCACACACAGGGGATAGTGGTGACGCCTGGCAGTGTTATATTCTCACTGGCCAACCAGTCCAATGTATTTCCCTTTATGTGTGTTGGGTCAGAGTTATGTACAACAATATTTCCATTGTTTAGAAGTATTTCTAATTCAAGTGCTTTCTTATCTCTTGGGTCTCCTCTCCAAAGATTTAAATCACCCGGGAGAATTATAGCACTAGTAGCTTTTTGCACAGAGGATATCAATAGTGTGAGATCTTCATTGAACTGGGGGTCTCACCTGGTGGTCTATAAAGTGATACATAATTAATGCTAAAATTGTGATTAGGAATGATCTTGTTATGTAAAATATCACATCCTTCGCAGTCCACTTTCACCTCAAACATCCCAAGAGTTTTTATACATATAATAGCTACCCCACCCCCCACACTGTTTTACGATTTTTCCTGAAAAGGGCATAGCCGGGGGAGGGTGGGCACTTGCTCTATGAATGGGCCATGGGCATCTGTGAGCCATGTTTCTGTTATAATGACAGCAGTGAGACTGGGTTAATTGTCACAGTCAGCTGGAAGGACCTGTGTGGTAATTCACAGTAATTACATTGTACACTCCAGTTCAATTTTTCATGCTCATTTCTTATTGATACTCCAGAAACTTGTATGAATGTTTCAATGGCTGTCTTTATTTGTAAAGACTATCTTTTAGTAGGCCTGTTGCACCAACTATTCTTTGTCCAATGCATTTCGGTCTATATTTGACCTTATTCAGGGACTGTTGTAAAATGATAAACCATATATTTCAAATCATATGTTCCAATCGTTTAAAGGTTCAATATATTCACGCAAGACAATATTCAAAATAATACATGTATCTTCAATTTACCTTTGCTTTATGGCCTCTTTCTTATGTTCATTAGATTGAATCCACTCTGAGTCTGATACCCTTTGTATCTGTGTGATGGTAAACAAACAAATAGGGCCTCATTACACGGTAGGAGGTAACCATGCCGCTACTCCCTTAACGCATACCGGGTCCGGGTAGGCGGTATGCGGACTTACCGGGTCATTCCGACCCTGGAGGACCCGGTAAGTCCCTATTCCAAATACCATTCCCCATTCCCATTTTAGCCCCCATTGTCATGATGCCTACCCCCGGGGAACCCGACCAGGTCCAGCAACCCCGGAAGCAGGCATCACGTTATTTTGAGCAAGCCCAAAAACCCCTGCTAGGGGTTGTTTGGGTGTGGTCCTGGCGCCTATGGCACCAGGCTCACATGGAGAGTCAATCCTGGTGCCTATGGCTCCAGGCTCATAGAGTAGAACTTACCTGATGCAGACCATGCTGCAAACTTACCTGGTGCAGACCATGCTGCAGAGCTCCAAGCCAAATGAGGCTTGGAAGGGACTATTTTACCTAGGGACTATTTTTTACTCGGGTGGGGCTGGGGAGGAATACTTACCTGGGACTACTTTGGAGGCTATTTAAACCACACCCGAAGAGCAGCACCCGCTTCGCGTTATTCTGAATCCAGCAGCGTAACGCTCACCGTGTCTGAAAGCCTGCATCCAGTCTTCTGCCACGTCCGACTTGAGTCTGCAGCTCCTAGAAAAAGGGAGGAACAGAAGGAAAAAAGATTAGAATAAGAGCAAACCTTCAACCCTTATCGGAATTCCGGATCTACTGCGCCTTCGAGCTAGAAGAAAGAAGCATTTTACTTGCGCCGCCTCGCCCGCTGCAGCGCTGCGCTGAACTAACCGGCCTTCACAGCATCCTCACGATCCACTGCATCCTTCTGCACGTTCCCGCCACATTCTGGCACCTAAGGGGACACAAGAACAGCAAAGGTGAGCCAAGGAAATAAACAGAGGCAATAGTAACTACCCCCATAGACTTACCTGATTACCGCCGGGGGTCCTATTCCTCTTCATGGGTCGGCGCAGTCTCCATTGCATCCTCGCCGTACCCCGGCCCCTATGGGGAACAAAAGGACAACAAGGTGAGACAACTGGACAAATAAGGGGAACTCTTCTCACCGCAATAGACTTACCTAATTGTACTGCCGGAGGTATAATTCCCTGAACTTCGTATTTTCTCTCCACACCTGAATAAGGGAACAAGCAACAGGTTACATTCTGGCCTTATTTTATTGAACTGTGTAGGATAAGCCAAATCCTTACCTGAACTTCCTCAGCTACCACGAGAAACCCTTCGCTGGGGTTAAGCTGCAAACTGCAAGGAATCGGACAAGAGTGAAAGTCAGACATGTGAACTCTTACGAACTACATACTTTTCGGAGTCAATATTGTTCTGGAACTCACCAATTCCTTCGAGCCAGTGAAGCAACTGGTTAGCAACGCACCCCTGCGCTCAATGCAGGATGGAGAGCTCATCTTTTCAAACCATCAGGTGGGACTATAAGAGGGGACATCAGAGGTGATCTGTGGGGAGAACAGCGGGGGTGGGGGGATTTACGCTCAACTCCACAGGTGGTTAATTCCCTTTCTCCATTTGCAGAAGACTATTCTTACGGGCCAGGCAAACGAAGCTAGGTGGGCCAGTCCAGTCTGTCATCTCGGCCCTACGCGTCACATTGGTGGAGACCGCAGCTGTCCAGTTCAGATCGACGCCTCTGTGGAAGCCAGGTGAGCGTAACACCCATAGGCAATTTGCGGTACCGTTATTAGCTCTGAAGTCCCTCAGCGGGTCCCGTCCCAGGCGTTAAGGACGGGACCCGCTGAGGCACCTCGTAGTAGGCCGCTAAGGGATTACCGGCACCGGTGACCTTATCGGTGCTGGTAATCCCTTAGTGCCTACCGTGTAATGAGGCCCATATTCTTGTTGTGTTGGTAGTTTTTCTAATATCAGAGTTATTTCATCACTATGCTCAAGAATCTATTATTGAAAAAATTGTGCAATTCATACATTTTCCCATGTGTCACATTAATTTCCCTCTGGTCTTGTTACTGCAGATAACCTGTATGTCAAAGTATAAATTGTATTCTAAAATATGTTTTCCATTATCTAATTAGAGATATAGATGGTTCAAGATCAGAGTTTCTTCTCCCAATAGGGAGATTCTTACCTGTTTCAGGTGTAATTTTGAGCAGCAGGCACCAGGCTTCTGGTTTACCTGTTTGTTAATAAACTTTTAAAATGGCAGCCATTTTGGGTTCGTTTTTAGTTGAATATAGACTTTACTGCATGTTCGTAATAAGTAATGTTTATGAGCTCGAATATGGATGTTCTTTTCTTGTTTCATATAATTGAAACCACCAGCTATTTACAATATGATGTTAGTTCTTATGTATCTTTCGTGATAAGACAAATTCGAATAATTTAAACAAACCAAAATGACAAATTGTACTGTGTGTGTTGTATGACGAATATTTGCAATAACAACAATGTTAACTCTTTCAGTATGCACACATTTCTTACTACTGGTACATTTGAATGGTGGACTGAATCAATGTGCTACTTACAGGAAGCTGTACATCAAGATAAAAAAACGACCCAGTAAACACCACCCAGAGAAGATTGCAATGTGGGCGGAGTGGGGATATTGAGGGATGGCCATCACACAGCAGGCCGGATTAAGGAATTAAATGGAGCCTGTAAGTGCATGTTCAGGGTCTCGAAAGTGGGGCTGAAGGTGGTTGTTGAAGGTAAGGTCGCCCGGTCGGAGGAGCGAAAGCGGGTATGAGGGTTTTGGCAGGGCTGGCTGCACAGACAACAAGGTGATCATGTGGAGTGGGTAGCAGGGCAGGGCAGGTGGGTGAGCGGCGGCATAGAGCATGGGTGCTTCCGTCGTGAAACGCCATGACGCCCACTTCCTGCTTGCTGGAGTCTGCTTGAGGCAGTCTAAAAGACTCAGGTTTTTTTGGGACTGGTTTCTAAAGCAAGGGTCCAAACACATCAAACCTTATTAAAGTCTACATCCTGACATACAGCAATGAGCTACCAAAAGGGGAAAGAAGGAGCCACCCAAATATTATGGCCCTCATGGCACAGAGAGCTAAGAAGGAGGTTAGATCCATATTAATTGTACATACAAACACTAGTAAATATGGTTTAGGGTTACAAAGATGTTATTGTCAGGATGAATGGTGTAAATAAAGAAATGAGCACCTGGCCCAGAGCATACTGCATACTTAGTGATTAAAAAGAAAACTCCTGTTATCTAAATTATGTTTACTTGTTCGAAAAAAGAAAGTTGTTCTCATGCTTACAAATCCCAATAAAGAAAAAAAAAAACTCTTTTATCTCAGACATAGTTGTAATTCCGTGAAATACATTTCAATTCCCAAAGTTAAGGCTTCAATATCAAACTGTGCACTTTGATCACCAGATTGCAGATGTTCACCTAACATGAGTCATTTCAATTTTTATTTGAGTAGCACACACTTAAAGGTTATGTTCGTTGCATTGCCTCAAACACAGAAACCCACACCAGCATTGTTTTTTCAAATTCGTGAGCAAGAAAAGTGATGAAAAAAATGTGAAGTGGGTACTTAATGTTTAGACAAAGAGAAAACTCAATCAGGACTCCTCGACCACTGCTGCCGTTCAGGGAGGTACTCAAGACCCTGTTCTTCAGAAATAATACATACAACAGTACATAATGAAAATTATCATTGCAAATGGGCATTGCAATTTGATTTCAAAAGATACAGTTTACAATGCTTTTATGATTGCATCTTTTTTTAAATTGATCCTTTTGCCAATAACGTTTTGTGTATATCAATGTTCTATCTTCTTGAAAAGGGTCACGCTGAGAATAAAAGCAATGGTACCATTCTACTGTCAGCATCAAGGCAATGTTTAATTTTGGGCGCTGGTCACCGATTTCTCGGTAGTGCTGTTGAAATTGCCGATTTGGTACAGAATGGACAAACAGTAATAATACATAAAATTGGAAATAACACATGCCCATGTATACCCTGCAGAGTTAAACTGCAGTCTCTTGCAAGGTCATTCAGAACCCCAGAAGCTTCTAAGCCCACCTCTCGCCTCCCATATGATTAATGTGACCTTAGTATCACTATGAAACTCCTACAGAATCAGCACATAGACCCCGCAAAGTACGCTGTGTATACAATAACTTTGCACGCAACCATGCGCGCAACATTTCCATTGCGTGTATTGCATGTTTATGGAATCCAAAGTGCAAAGTAACCCGACCTGCAAAGAAAACCGAGCTGTGCGAGGAACGCCTGCAACAAGCCAAAGACCAAACTTTGCTTAAACCTTCGCCTCCACCTCTGACCACACCATCCAGCACACCTGCAAAACTGCATGCGGTCCACCGCTAGTCAATGCTGAACCCAGCAAAACTCTGCGAGGTCCCCCGATGATAATGGCTGCACCCCTGAGAAACTACATGAGGTCCCCTGCAAATCAAGGCTACACTCCTGCAAAAATGAGCAGGGCCCCCCATAAGTAATGGCTGCACCCCTGCAAAACTGCACATGGTCCCCAGAAAATCAAGGCTACCCCGCTGTGAAAATGAGTGAGGTCCCGGTAAGTAACTTCTGCACCCCTGTGAAACCGTGCACGCCCCCCCATAAGTCATGGCTGCACACTTGCAAAACTACACTCTGTACACCGTAAGTAACAGCTGCACCCCTGCCAAAATGCAAACTGTCCCCCCTACTCCCAAGGCACCCAAACTGCTGACATATACCCCTACTGCACAGTAGTCCACCCAAGTCCTAGCAACACCCACCAGCCCCTCTAACTCCTGCCAATACCCCAGGCAGCCCTCATATCACCCACCAGCCCCCCTCACCTCTGACACTACCCCAGGCAGCCTCCTCAAGTTCTGACATCACCCACCATATCCTCTCACCTCTGCCAATACCCCAGACAGGCCTCATACAAACCAGCAGCCCCCCTCACCTCCGACACTACCCAAGGCAGAACCCTCAAGTCCTGACATGACCCACCATCATCCTCACCTCTGCCAATATCCCCAATGACCCCCTTCAATTTCAGACACCACCCACCAGCCCCCCTCACCTGTAACACTACTCCAGGCAGCACCCTCAAGTCTTGACATCACCCACCATCCCCCCTCACCTCAGACACTAGCCTAGGAAAGCCCTCATACCACGCACCAGCCCCACTCAGCTCTGACACTAACCTAGGCAGCACCCTCAAGGCCTGACCCAACCCTCTAACCCCCCTCACCTCTGCCATTACACCCACATAGCCCCCTTGAGTCCAGACACAACCCACCAGTCCCCATTACCTCTGACACTACTCGAGGCAGCCATAACACCACCCACCAGCACCCCTCATGTCTGACACTACCCCAGGCAGCAACCTCAAGTCATGATACCACCCACCAGCCCCCATCACCTCCGACACTACCCCAGGCAGCCCCTCAAGTCCTGAACTAACCCACAAATCCCCCCCTATCCTCCAGCACTACCTCAGGCAGCCCTCACACCACCCACCATGCCCCCTCAACTCCAACACTACCCCCGACAGTCCCCTCAAATCCTGACACCACCCATCACCCCCTCAACTCCAAGAATGCCCAGGCAGGCTTCACACCCCCCACTAACCCCCCTCACCTTTGACACACCCTGGGAAGCCCCCTCACATCCTGACACAACCTACCAGCCCACCTCACCCCCGACACTGCACCATGACACACCCTCAAGCCCTGACACCACCCACCAGCCACCCTTACCCCTGCCAATTCCCCAGGCAGCCCTTGCACAACTCACCAGCCCCCCTCTTCTCCAACACTAACCCAGGCAGCACCCTCAAGTCCTGACACCACCCACCAGACCCCTCACCTCCACCAATACCCCATACAGCCCTCACACCACCCACCAGCCCCCCTCACCTCCAACACTACCCCACGCAGCACCCTGACAATCTGACAACCCATCAGTCCAATGTGAAGCCGCAACGTACCTCAACATCTGTGGCTTGCCTCCACCATGAAGCAGACCTTTCACATGTCCACCACCAACACACTAAATACGTAGCACTGTTGTTGAACCCATGACTGGAGCATCTCCTGTCACTCCCTGGCAGACCTGAATCTGCAGCACCTCCACTGGACAGCACACTGTTGCACCACCTACACTGTGGCCACCCCATGTACACGTGACATGTGAATGCAATGCAAAGTGGCAAGTGAATAATGTGCATGTGTAATTGCAAAGGCTTCAAAGGACAGCAAGTGAATGCCTGTGGAGGACAGAGGTACCCAGAATCATAGATTGGGCTTATGCACTGAGAATGACTGGGAGCATTACAACCTGTGCAGGGGTTGTAGGGTTGGCAAAGTCTCTGGCTCTCATTACAACACCGGCGGTAACCAATGGCGCTATTAGCACCATGGTTGCTGCCGGTATTGTAACGAGTCCGCCATGGTGCAATGGGGAATTACCACCCCATTCCAAGGTTGGTGGGGCGGTAATTCCCCATGCACCATTGGCCCTTCCCCATTCCCTTTTTTGCCCCATAGGGCTCAATGGGAATGGTGAAGGCGGTAATTACGGTACTGCAAATTGCGGTACCGTAATTACCTCCAAGGTCCCTTTGCGTGTCCCTACTTTAACGGCTGGTCCAGACCAGCTGTTAAGGTCGGGAGCCACAAAGGGACCTTGTAATTAGGCGCTAAGGGGTTAACGGCGCTGCAGCCTTTTACAACGCCGTTAACCCCTTAGAGCCAGGGTCGTAATGAGGCCCTCTGTCAGGAATGAAAACATGACAGGCCTGTGTATGGGTGATGGGAAGCCAGTCAGAGGGTGTGTGACACAGTGAGACATGAAATGTGTTCCGCCACACAGAAACATCAATCATGGCACACATCTGCATTCTAATGGCAGAGGTGGTGCATGACATGAGAACAGGCAATGCATGACTGCTTATGTGGATGGGTGGTTCAGCATGACATGGGAGTGACAAAGCAATGAAACATCAAATGCACAAGTGATGTGTCCAGGCCACCCATTACAGTGAGTACACTTCCCACCCCACCACCCACAATGCCAAATAAACACAACAGAGAATAGAGTGTGGGCACATGCACAATCCCAAGTATGCACCAAGGGGACACCAGGACAAGAGAGGACCCGAAAGGAAAACAATGCAAAAGAAACAGCACCCCCAGTATCAAAAGTGCAGAGGTAAAACAGATGACACCAGATACCACACCCAATGCAAACATGTTGAACATGTGGAAGTACACATGATTAAGTGGCAATCTATCCCCAATGAGAGTCAACATAAACCATCATAAGACATCCACACAACATCACAACCATACCCGTATGTACACCATAACACACACAACCGAGCCTCCACGCCAACCACCCTGACACACTGAGACAAAGCATGTAGTGCCCCTGCACATGGAATGAAATATGAAAATCATCCAGTGCACCCGCAAGCTGTCTGATTGCCACACCTCCACATGTCAGCAACATGTGCACCACTCCACCAGCAACCATCACAGCATCAACATGACACACACAGTCAGGCCACAATACACATGACCGACAATGAACAGATGCACTGGAAGAACCTTAAAAAATCGAATGCATATACAGAAAAATAGTCTGCACGAAGCGTGCAATGAAGTCATGGGGCGTCATTACGAGAATGGAGGTAATGGAAAAAGGAAGGCGGAATGGTAATACCAGTATTGTTAACGGGTCCGGCTGATTACGACCCGACAACCCGCCAATACCACCACCGCCCATACCATGCCCCTTCATACCGGCACGCGCTCGTACATGCGCCCCTTCACAGAGTAACTACCGGGATGCCGGCAATAGGAGGACATCACAACTCACGCGGGCATGCAATTACCGGCATCCCGAAGGTAGTAATTAGAACCTGCACGATGGCGGCCATATAGGCATCGCGGACCACCCATAAACAGCAACCTGCAGTCAAGGCAACTGCCACAGGTGCACACAATCGCCACAGGTGGAGTCAATGGAGCCTGTCCCAGTATACAAGGAGTACACCCACACACCACATCCCTTCCCACACCAAAATGAAACTACTAGCTGTTGCAATCATGGGCTGGAGGACATGCCTATACTGCTACAACTACAGCAACAACACCAACTACAACAACAACTACAGCTTCATCAACAGGCAGCACAGAGGAGACACAGGAGAAGGAGGGTGAGAAAGGGCCAGCAATTACCACCAGTGCAGCCAGTAGTACCTCGTAGGCAGCCACCAATCCCTCGCATCAGACCCAGTCCATTCAATCTAACCCCTGAGCAGATCCCCCACCATTGGGGACATGATACATGATGACATCGTCAGCCTCATAGAAATACGCACTGCCATCCCCCCGCTACTAAAGGTGGTGTCTGTGCTCCATTTCCTGGCCACAGGCACCTACCAGCACACGGCGGGCCAGCTGCATGGCATTTCACAACCACTATTTTCAAGCATGATGATCCAAGTGCTGGATGCCCTCCTAAAGCACGCTAGCACCCACATATCCCTACCACGGACTGGCCAGGAGATAGCCGACACCAAAGTAGGCTTCCATGCACTGGCAGGCATGCCCAATTGCGTTGGTGCCCTCGACTGCATCAATGTAGAATTGGTAGTCCCCCATGCCCTAGAGGCAGTGTACCGCAATCGCAAGCAATACCACTCCATCAATGTGCAGATGGTATGTGACTCCAGCAAGATCATCACACATTGTTGTGCCCGATATCCCGGATTGATACATGATGCAATGGTGCAGCATAACGTCACGCTACCCCGTCACATGGAGCGACATTCTGGACGGCGTGCCAGGCTGCTTGGTGAGTTGCCTGACTGGCCCATGGCAGTGCATTGGGGTTGTGAGGTGGGTGGATGCATACTCCACCAGGGTGGGAATGGGCGGTGAGTGGAAAATGCACACAGAGCTAAACACTCCTGACCTGAACCTCCCAACCCAACATGACACATCACTGCCACACATTGGACCAATGCCGTATATCAATGACAACATGTAAGAGGCACAACCTGGCCACCATGGGTATGTCAAGCAATGCATGACGGAAGATGATTTAAACTGTGGCTAGTGTGATCATGCACAGTGTAGTATACACAGCAATAATGTGAGGCAAAACATTGTCCTGCATCCACAGTACATCCGCATCAGCATGCAAGAAAACACCCTGCATCATCTGTACAACGCCATCCAGACTACCACACCATATTGCAGTATACAATGCATCTAAATAATATTTGTGCATATGTACAGGGACATGTGCATGTCAACACCAAATTGCTGCGGCCATGGCTGTGAATCCTGAAGGTGGCAGCTCAGAGTGACTCACACAGACCTATTTGTATTCACTTGCAGGTGATGCAGGATATCCCTTGAAGCCGTGGGTACATACCCCTGTGCGTAACCCACAGAACAGCCATGAAGAGGAGTACAATCGGGTTCATACCCGTACCCCTGTTGTGATTGAGCAGACCTTTGGCCTGTTGAAGGTGCGGTTCCACTGCCTAAGCAGGTCTGGTGGAGCACTCCTTTATAGGCCTGAGAAGGTGGCAAAGATCACCATGGCCTGTGTCATTCTGCACAACATGTGCGTCGGGAGAATTGTACCACTGCCACCTGACACTGACATGCATGCACCGGGTGAGGATGATGAGGATGAAGACGGAGGAGAAGCAGCACCCCTGCCAGTACGTGATGCACAAGGTGGTTGTGCAGTACGCCAATCACTGATTGACGAATACTTCTGACAGACAGAGACGTTGATGGATATGTAGACACACGAAATGAACAATGTCCAGCATTGAATGATTTTTCACACAACGGGTGTATTAATTTCAACTATAGAAATGTGCTACCCCCACCCCTCCCACAACACCAAAACTCTCCATACCCCCAATGAACTCCCCATACCCCACAATGAACTCCCCATTCCCCCCAATGAACTCCCCATTCCCCCAATGAACTCCCCCTAATACACCTATACACCACCAACAACATCTGACCCACTCCCATTGTTCTCCAACACTATTTCCTTGCTCTCTTGTCAGGGGGCAGCATTTCTGACTGCCTCGCACTCTGTCTTGTCCGAGGCACAGGGCTGGAGGGTGCAGAGGAAGCATGTGTGGAGGATGGGGGTGTGGTGGATGGGGTGGAAGCCATGGTGATTGGCACGGCTGGTGCGGGTTGTTGCTGCTGCATGTGCAGCAGGATTGAGGTGAGGACCTGCGTGACGGCCCCCAGACTGTCTCACATCATCGACGCAGAGGCATTAATGGCAGCTGTGTTTGCCGCCATGGCCTGAGCAATTTCACGCCTCGTGTCCTCTCCCTCCGCAACATATTGTCGGACAAGGTGCAGCATTGAGTCCTGTCTAGCCTTCACCCTTGCTAGCCGTGCCTCAAGGTTGGTGGGAGCAGCAGCGGTTGAGAGTGCTGCGACCAGGTGTGCATTGGCAGGGCTGTCCTCGGGGAGGGTGCTGAGGTTCGAATCGTGGAGTAATGGATCCGCAATGCTGCTGGTGGGTGTGGCCTGAGTGTGGGGCTGGGGGTGAACATGGGGCTTGGGGAGTGTGGACATGCCACATGGGATAGTCCATCCTCATCCACATACTCCTCCACTGCAGTTTCAATGTCGGTCAGTGGGGCAGTGGCTGCTGCCTCGCCCACTGAACTTGTTGCTGCCAAATGTGTGCCACTGGCCTCGCCTTCCACTGGTGTTGCCAGCTCTGTGGTCACAAGCTCAGGCGTAGATGTGGGGCCCTCATGTGCGGTCATGGCCTGGGCACTCGCCCTGGGTTTTGGTGTGGCCTGCGAGACTGCCCCGGAGGTGGTCTTGCCTGTGGGAGTTGTCTTGTCCAGGGACGTGGGTGCCCTTGTGGGTGTTTCCTCACTGGCATCCTCACCATCGGTGCCTGGGGGGGTAGAAGAGATGCAGGGCATCATTGATGGTGGTACATGCAGGTTGCATTATATGGTGGTGTAGAGAATTTCATTTATCATGCATTCATTTCTTACAGGTGTGTCACACAGGGTAGTGTGAAGGGGGTATTTTGGCATTTGCCGTGACGTCTCAATTCAGGAATACTGCATGGCAGGTGGTATGCCGTTGTATTGGGGTTTCTGTGATGTATTACACGGGCACGGTCCGTGCGTGTTGGCTGTCTGTTGGTAATGGGATTGGCACTCAGCATGCATTTCAGTGTGGCAGGGTTTGGGCCTCCATCTGGACAAGGATATGTTGATGTGTGTGCTGGGACATGCATTGCCTTTCCTAGACTCTATTCCAGATCACTTGTGCTACATCATGGTTTCCCCTACTGGGATGTGCAGGGTCACTCACCTTCATCTCCATATGTTGCGGCACCGTATGGACTCCATCTGAATGAAGGTACTGCACGTCTCCTCCGAGCGCATTCGTTTTGTGGGTGAGTGGGGACCCCCACCTGTGGCCATGGCCTCCCTCCTATCGCTGGCCAGGATGTTCCATACCCTGAGGCGGAGGTCATCCCACCTTTTCTTACAGTCTTTGACTGGCCTTGGGGTGGTGCCGACTGCCGAGACCTTGCGGGCTACCTCCTCCCAAATCTCCTTTTTCCTTTGCTGCACCTCCCTTTTGAGGTTGTGCTGGTTGATCTCCTCAGCATGGGCAGCTAGGGTGTCCGCCAACATGTTGAGTTCTTCGTCTGAAAAACGCATCTTGCACAGACGGGGGTTTGATTTCCTGGTAGCCTTAGACATGTTGACTAGATTGGCACTGGTCTCTCCTGTACACAACTGGTCGATTGGACGGATTGCAATGGATTGTGTTTTTAAAGATGGCCGCCGGCGCATTTCCCGTTCCAAAGTGATGACGTTACTTCCGGGTCCGGTATTAGCATGATGTTATTACCCGGCTGGTGTTAAGGGGTGCCTCCTAGGCGGAGGCGGTATCGGCGGATCCCGTGATGGTGCTATCGGGGGGTTGGAGATCCTTTAGCGCCAGGGCGGTATGGCCATTACCGGCATGGGGGTTCGCGTGTGCTCACGCACTCATAATCAGCCGCTATTAGCGGTGTCAAATGAGCATGGACCCGCTAGTTCCTCCATGCCGGTAATGATGTTTTACCGCACTTCTGTCACGACCTGTGACCCAAAACCCCACTGGCATGGTCACATTCCAGGTAGGGCTAGGACTCAGGGTTCACTTGGGGCCCCTAGGGCCTTGCATTATCATCATAGACTCTTCTGGAGTCAGTCCTGGCGCCAGGCTCATGTTCAGATTGGGACATTGGCCCTCACTATAAGGTTGGCGGAATGGGTTTACCGGCACCGGTAAAGGTGCCGGTGCCAGTAAACCCGTTCCGCCCTATTACGAGGTCCCCTCGCGGGACCCGCAATGGGTGCTTGGAAAAACCAGGCGTCCTTACCGGGTCCCTTCGAGGGGGCCAGGGAGCTAACAACGGGCCCGTCATTAACGTGCCCGTTGTTAGCTCCATCCCCATTCCCATTGAGCCCTATGGGGGCTCGAATGGGAATGGGGATGGACCAGGCCCGGGTTCCTTGGACGGGGAATTTCCGGGTCCGCCAAGGTTGCGATGGCTCGGTAATTCCTCATTCGAGGAACCCGGGCCCGGATTGCGGTATGGAGGCAACCATGCCGCTAAAAGCGGCATGGTTACCTCCAACTTTCTAATGAGGCCCATTGTCTTGAAGGGACTACTTTTACTGTGAAGGCCTGCAGCCAACATGGAGGCACCTACACAGTCTAGTTCCTAAGAACTATACTGTGCCGTGCAGTGTTTTAGGGTGTGGTAGCCCAGACTACTTTACCTTGACTACTTTACAGAGGGCTGTATAAACCACACCCAAGCTACAGAACGTGCTTCGCTTTATTCTGCAGCCAGCAGCGTGACGCTTGCTGTGTTCAGAGACCAGAACCCGGCGATCCTTGAATAGCGGACCTGCAGAGGAGACAAAAGAACATCATTAGCAGTCTCTGCTTACCTGTAACTTTCCATCCGTCGATTCCTGCTGCTCGCGGTCTTCCATCCAGTCGGCAGCATCATCAGGACACCACGCACACACCGGAACAAAGCACCTGGAGGGAGAGAGAAAGAAGGACAACGTTAAAACAGGTTACTCACGGCATTCACAGCAGTATTCACAAAATCCTCACCTGGCTGGGCATTTCTTGACCCGTTCCGCTCCGGAAATCTTCACACGACCAGAAAGACCATCGCGATCTGAAAAGGAATAGACAATACAGGTTAGCAAGAAAAGACATTACCGCGCTGCACTTCGCGCTTAACCTACCATCCATCATACGCTCCTGTGTCCATCATCCTGGCAAGAGCCGGATCCAAGTAGCGCACCCACCGAACCTCCGAGCACCTAAGGGAAAAAACACAAATAAAAGACATTAATAGCAAGAAAGGAAAGCAAGGACATTTTAAGACTGCTATAACCAGACTTACCTCCTTAAAGACACTTGAATGGGTTAGCACCAGTGAAGTTAACTCGGTTGCTTCAACCCGCAGAAAACTACGCGCCCCTGCACAGAAGGCAGGACAGAGAGATTGCCAGACATCATAACAAGGTGAGGAGTGGGCCATCAGGTCGAGTCCAGGGGGCTGGTGGGAGGAAACAAAATCTGTTCCTAAGTCCAGTCCTCCTGTGTTTCCAGGCCCGACCGCCATAGAAGGCATCGTCCAGAATCGGGAAGATCCATGGTGAATCCGGCAACGAGGGCATAAGGGAGTCCCCGTGGATACCAGGTGAGCATAACAACTTCTCGTAATGAGGCCCATGGAAACCCTACATTGAAATATAAATATATACATGAAAAACAGGGAAGGAATGTCTAGGACGAGGTATCTCGTCCTTGGCACTTAAGGGGTTAATGAAGGAGAAAACGTTAGAAAAAAGGCCTTGGCACTGGGGGGAAAACCCATGGCAGTTAAAAGGTTAAAGTCCAGGGAAGAAAAAAGAAATAAAGTCACAAATGAAACCTAATCCTAATTAAATGAAGTGATGGAAAACCTTTATAGAAATGTAACTATATACATGAAAAAAGGGAAGGGATGTCTTTCAAGTCCGGGCAATAAAATAAAAATAAAAAGTCACAAATGAATCCTAGTCCTCTCCAGTTTCTGACAACTTTTTGACCCGGACTGAGTCGCAGGCAACATCCTCCTCCTCAGGTGGGCCTCTGTTGTTGCCTGGAGGGCTTGCAGGGTGGCCACCATCTGTTGTTCTGCCTCCTCTGCCGACCTGCAAGTTGCCTCCAGGATGGCAGCCTGGCTCTGCTCCCTCCGCAGTGCCACCTCAGCCCTGGCCACCATCACATGTGCCTCCCGAGCCCGCTGCCTCTCTGCTACCAGCTGCCTCTGGTATCGCCGGAACAAAGTAAACATACCCTGCATGCCTCCTCTATGTTCCTCCTGCCCCATAGGTGCCACCTGCCTAATCAGGGTGGTATGCCTCGTCACCATCTGCCTCCTCATAGTTGCCATGTGTGCTGCCGTGCTGAGTGCAAGCCATGTATGTACGCCTGGACGACCTGATGACTGTTGTCGATTGTTTAAAGCACCCACACTGCTCCAAGGTGCCTGCTGACCCTCTACTGCATGTGACTGTGTCAGTGCCTGGGTAGTCACAATGACCACCTCATCTGCCATTGAAGGGACTCCCACCTCGAGCAGCGACTTTAGCTCCATCAGACCGGGTATAGGTGGTGGGTCTGTGTTAGGGAGATTTCTCACCCAAGTGCTTAATTCCTTCTACCTTAGAGCTCTTTTGCTATATTTTGGGGTTTTGAGCTTTTCATTTTCAATGTGTTTTACTTTTGTGTTCATGGATATGGAGTCTCACCAGCTCCATAGGCATCATCTTTTTAGTGTGTGTCACACAGCACCTTCAGTGCAGTGCCACAGGGTTGTCTTTTTCACTCTAAACTCCATTTTTTTGGGACTGACTACTGTCTCCCAGAACATGTAAAGTTGCCATTGACTTTACTAGTCTTTTTTAAATTTACAGACCCAGTATAACCTTCCCATAGAGTACTGGAGGGGTTAATAGTTATCCCCTTTTGGCTGATTCTTTTCTTTTGTAATGGGACATTTTTATGTTCCCCTTTCTCTAAGATTTGGCTGGTGGCAGGGGGTATCTACACTTTTCGTTCTTTTCGTTTTATTTGGTTCCGGTTGGGTTTATTCGCCATTTCTTTTTGTAAAGGTCTTTCTGGTGTTTTACTCTGAGCGCCAAACCAGGTTTAGTTCCTTTGTTCACGTTCTTTGGCGGGCTTCTTCACAGAAGCACACCTTAGGCACCTGAGTATCTGGGTGGATAGGATGTGAGATAGGGGTTTGAGGCCCCCTGCACAGGGTGCCCTTGGAGTCCCAAATTGCACTCTAGTTTGATTGGCTAGGTGACTCTCCTGCCAGGACAGCCACACTGCTTTGTGATTGACAGCCATACTGTGTGAATGGGGGATTTGGTGCATAAAAACCAGTCTTTGGGACTGGAAGGCAGAGTTGCCACTGGATCGAGAGAGCCAACGAGAAGCTGAAGGAAGACGACTGCTGCAACTACTGGACACCCAGTGAAGCGTTGCTGCAGGTCCGAATCGCCTGAAACTTCAATGACAGAGGAGATCCACAAAGGAGTATTCTCCCCTTGAGCCTGGTGGGACCAACCAGCTCACAAAGCCCCTCGACCTCCTCTTTAGCCTGGTAGAATTTGCTGTGCTACAGGAAACCAGATAGCCAGTGAGAGAGAGTCAATGCGTGCTTTTAAGGAGCACACCTTTTATTTGACGCTTTGCTCTGCTGCTGGCTTCTTCCCTGGCAGTACAGGACCCTCCAGACATCCTCATTCTTGTCACCATGACAGTCACTTCAGGAACCGTGAGCCTGCTGGAACTGCCAGGAACAACTGCCTCAGCTACAACATTCTTCTTCTTTAAGGTACTGTTCAAAATTTGGTCGTTCATTCTGTCCAGCTGCGGTGAAAGTGTTTGAAATCTTTCGCCTCTCCGAAGGCTTGTCCTCTTCTCCTTTGAATAACTTTTCCTCCAATCAACTTTGTTTTGAACTCTTGGCAAAGACTTAACCGCAAACTACTTTGAACTGTGTGATCCTCTGCAAAGACTCTGAACCATTAACATTGGCCCGGACCTATTGACTTGAATCCTAGTTGTAGTAGCCTTTTCTAGATTGCCCTGCCTATAACTTGTTAGTGTTATTGATGTGTGATAACCTTGTCTTTCCTCCCCTTTTAAATTGGTGGAGTGCCATTTTGCTCACACTTCATTTTGAGCTTAACTTGTCCAGAATTGATTGGGTGTTGTGTAGTGTATTAAGACTGTGATTTTCTGCTGTTTTATGATAGTGAACTGTTTTTATAACTGATGGTGTAAATAAATGTATATTATTTTACTCAGTGTTTGCTTGAATCATAGTAATTTTTGTCCTTTGTGTAATCTCTTGTACTGCTCATTTTACTCTTGAGATAAGTCTGGCTGCTCAGCCATCGCTACCACTTTACTGTGTAGTACGGGCGTGTAACAAAGGTGAATTTGTACTTACACTTGTAGTCTTAATTGTGTGTGGTGTTCCCAAAGGGTACTGCATATGATTTTGCCTAACAGACTGGTCCACAGGGGAGCCATGCTGGAATATGGCACAGAAGGCACTCTGGAGGATGACTAGTGTACAGAGGAGGGAGAGGAGGAGGGGGTCAGGACAGGGAACAGCTCACAGATCCCACCCGAGAACATTGGTTTTGCCAGCAAGGCCATGAGGTGGCACAGCTCATTTTGATGATGCACAACAATATGACGTGTATACTGTACATAATCACAGATGACTGAGGTCTTCCTCGTGAGACCAGCCAGCAGGGACAGCACATGAACTTGGACTGACACATTGGCTGGCATGGTGATGGTGGATTAGGTGGAGGCATCCCAGAAGGTGGGAACTGTTCCATCCAATGGCCCTTGGACAGGATTGTGTGCAGGCACCTCCACGGTGGTCTGCGCAGCCTCATGTCTCATGTCTCTGGGATAGGGTTGCACGGTTGCAGCATGCAAACCTCCTATATACCCCCCACGGACCCCGTAGGGTGGGCTGCAAAGGCCACCTCCTCCACCTACATCAACCTGGATGACTCCAGGGTGTCCTCCCCTGTGGGTGGCCCCTGTGTGGCATCACAGTGTCCCACCACTGCTGAGGAGTCTCCTGCTGCCTTCTCCTCCTGGGACTTACCCCCAGCATCCACACCCGATGGTCCAGGTGTTACCTCAGCCACATCACTCACCGAAGAGGAGCTGTCACAGGGGAGTGGCTGAGGTCTGCGCCTTTGTGTGTTGGCTCTGTCCCTGCATCCACGCTCTACAGCACTACTTCCACAGACACAACATTCACAGCAACATGATTTCACCATGGGTCAACCAGCAACAGCCACACACACACTCATTTAATACCCATAAAAACAGATGCAGCACTCCAGTGTCAATGATAAGCACAGTCATGAAATATTCACATGTAAACACAGCACATAGAAGGTGGTCCACAGGCAATGCCAAGGTGCCCAACTGCATCCTGCTGTGTTGCCACAGGAGTAATGGCACAGGGTCACAGGGGTGGGCAGGGACTCAAATGGTAGATTGGCCGACCACAGAATGCATGGACGCACAGATGGGCCGGGGTACTGCTGGGAACACATTGGTGGCAAGACCGCCAGTGGAATGGTGGATTTCAGTAGACACTAATGATTGCACTATGTACAGCATGGCCATTCAAAAACCTGCTTGGGCATCTGAGGCACACTCGAGTATGCTGTAGCCACAAGCACTTACACAAGGCATGATCACATGTCAACTTAGACTTCACATGCAGTGGCAAGACAGATCACATCAATGTCCCTAAAAGACCAATGCTCCATCATGACAATCACCAACATCCATATGCACGTGTCACCTTCAGACGTTAAGGGCAGATGGCTACACTTTGTAATGGTCCACACAACAATATGTCCATCATGCATGGGTACAGCATCGAAATCTGTCACCCTCACTGTCCAAGCACGTCCAACCATCAAGTGACATTGCATGTGCACATACCAGCGCATGTCCAATCAACAGATGTCTGACATCACACATGGCGACCATCATCTGGGGGCTGCGTACCGCTGTGGATCACTGAAACGCACATGCTGCATAAATAATGGAATAACTGCAATCATGCAGGCCCATGCAAAACTCACATGCACTGTAGAGCAGTGCACCACATAGCTACTCACCAGCAGCATCCAGACACCCTCCACAGCAATGGCAGCCATAATGTCCACCCAGATCTGCCTGAATCTTTCAGTCTCACACTGCGTTGCTGGGTTGAAGGAGGCATCATAGTTCTCCAGGACCAGATCCGCCAGGATGCAAAATTCTTTGAAGGTGAAGTTGACAGCCCTCTGCATCACTGTTGTGGGGGTGCCGCATGGGGAAGATAAAGATGAGCCAGACATGACATCCCTTGAGGCATGTGTGAGTGGGCAGAGCTGTGGAGCAGTGGTGATGGAACGGAGAGCTGAAAGTCTGACATAGCAAATGAGGTAGTCACAAAGCCATACAAAGGAGCACAGGCAATGGCAGGTCAACAGGCACTCCCAAGCAGTGCAGGTGGTCAGCAGTCACTCACTCTGGAAAGGCAGCAGCAGATGGCAAGGTGGGAGGCGGTACAGGGCAGGTAATAGAATTGCCACAGAGGTATGAGAAGGGGTTTCTTCTGTGTCTAGCATCAGAGGCAGTGAAAAACAAAGTAATGGCCCTTAGCATGTAAGTTATGTGACACACGCTGCACGCAGTGTGCCTACGTGGCTCACAGCAATGATGGTGATATTTTTAGGGGTCGCCTACGCACATACGCACATGTATTTTTGTCCAGTTTTAGGCCTATGGTGTGTTGCAAAAGCAATTCTTTAGTTCAGGGTGCATCTGTGAATTTTGTACCAATTTGTTCACCTTTCAGAAGCTTTCCGGGTATCGCGTATGCAGTTTTTGAGTTGGGGTGGCACTTTGTATCGTGTAGTGCTTTTTTCATCTTTCTGAATCTTTCCACGTATCCAATATCCTTTCCAAGTATGCTTGAGAGTAAGGCCCTCGTTGACATTGTGAATGCATTAAACATGTCTTTTTGGTTATGAACTCCTGCAAGAAATGTCATGGTTTGCAATGAGTGCCTACCTGCTTTCATAATACATGATTTTAAACAGGCACATCTATGAGTGTGCTCAATCCTACCGGTAGCCTCCAAGGTCAGAGAGAAAATGCTGGTAACGTTCCTCCTCTCTATGCATTATGGGCCTCATTACGAGTTTGGAGGCAGCCATTGAGCTATTAGCTCCATGGCTGCCTCCAAACCGGGCTCCATTACCGGGTTCCTGCAATGAGGAATAACCGGGTCATTCCGACATAGGAGGACCCGGTAATTCCTCCTTGCAGGAACCATTCCCCATTCCCATTTGAGCCCTCATAGGATTGAGGTAACAACGGGCACATTACAAGTGTCCCGTTGTTACCTCCCTCTTCCTCTTTACCAGACGTCTGATCCGGGTCCCGCAAAGGGAACCTCGCAATCGGCCCTTACGGAATGAAGGGGGCCGGCCCCGTACCGGGCCCCTTCATTCCGTCAGCGCCAGGGTCGTAATGAGCACCTATGTGCCTGTACTATGGCTGCCCTCACTATGGAATCTGACAATTTGTTCTCGGGAAGTTTTGAAAACATCCTAGTCAGTCCATCAACCATAGTGTTAAAAGATTAGTTGTGGTACAAGTTAAAGTTGTCAGGTTGTATCGATAAATGTTTTGTTGACTGAATTATTTTAAATTGATTTTCTAAAAGCGTGTCCCCAATCACTATTTGAGATGAGGGAATGTGCATTTCCCATAGCAAACGAGACGGGATATGGGACTGGCCCAACTGGATTGTCCCCTATCTATTGCTCACTGAGAGATATGGTGGTATTGATCACACCCAATCGTGCAGTGAACTCATGTCATGCCAGTTCGGTACAAACGTATGCTATATACAAACTGACTAGGATTAGAATGACAGTGCTCCCAGACGTTTCTAAAATTGTCATAAAACATATAGGGCCTCATCACGAGTTGGGCGGTTCCCTTAATTGCGGCGGTAACACCATTCCTTCTGTATTTAAGGGTCAGCTGAAACATGGGTCTGGCGTGTTTACCCCCAGCATGGACCCAATGGGGAATGGGGAATTACAGTTACCGCCCAACCCTTGATCCGGCGCTAATAGCGCCGGACCGGTTGGCAGTAATGCTATTAGCGCGGGCAGTAACTCGGCAGTAGTACCGCTAGGATACCGCCCAACTCATGATGAGGCCCATAAACTGTCCCAAATATATTTCTGAGGATGTTCCCCTAAATAGTAATTTATTTTTTAATACAGCACTTTATGCAGGATTCCCCTGCTTTTAAGCAATGTAATTATTGTTATTGCTCTTGACCAGTTTAATGTTGCTCAATGTTTCAACCTCGATGGATTAAAGACTGAGTCAGACATTTTGGGATTTAAAGTTGCAATGTGCAAGATTGCTGAACAATTTTATAAAACACTGCTAGAATGTCCATAGCTGAGAAAATGCTCAAATACAGGGACTGTTTGAAAATAAAGGTTGCCTCCTTCCATTTAGAACATCAGTTAACTAGGAAGTTGTAAGAAGCTCCCTCCTTCCTGTCAAATCTGATTTATCTATTGTATGTGTTTTTGTGATCAAAAGAGCAGTGTTCCTTCCTGTCCATAAATAATAAATAACACTAATAAAATGTTAAAACAAACATCAGACTCAGAATGAGATGAAAAGCATGATGAACTTCAGAAAATTAAGTTTTATAGTGATTCTAGATAATATGGCTGTGTGCAATCCTGATTTATGGCGAACAATATACTACTACTAGTACCAATAACAGCAATAGCAACACTAGTGTCACTACTATTAATACAACTAATACTACAACAACTACTATTAATACTACTACTACTACAACAACCACTAATATGAAAAAAGAAGTAAAAGTTAAAAAGACAAATAAAAAGGAGAAGAAGCAAGTGCTGTACCTGGCATATCATACACTGATCTAGGATAGGTGACTCACTCACTACACTCTCCTCTCTCCCTTTCTCTCTAACTGTACGTCTCTCTTTCTCTCTTTGATTGAGAGCCGTATTGTCAAGTGAATGTTTTCTAGAGCCACCCCAGCTGTTGCTGATGTCAGTAGGGCTAGAGAAAAACATGTAGATATTTTGAATGAGAGGGTGGGTGAGTTGTGTGCTTTTTATGGCTATCAGTAGAATGAGAGCCTCAGCAACAGAGTCATCCCATGAATTGGAGACGGCCTGGTATTTAGAGATATACATTGTCATCACATGTGTTTTGCAGCAATGTTCCCATCTCACTGAGTGTGCATTGTACAAACGAGGAAGGTGAGGAAGGCATGGAGAGGCTCTGCAGGGGTCCTTTGGTTTCTGAAAGACGTTACAGGAGTCAGAGGAGAAGGCTGAAGTGACTGTTAGCTATTTTCTATTTGTGTTATTGTTTATTACTATTATTTGTGCATACTATTCAAAAATATACATGCGTTAAATGAATTAACAATGTAAACTGTCTCTTTAAAAAATACAATGTTAATTTCACATGATCACTTTTACAGGCCGATTCATGTAATTCCTCTCAAAAGTGTTGCACGCGGCTGGTGCACAGCGTGCCCGTGCGAATGTCTGCGCCAGCCGCGTGCGATAAAATCAATTCCCGCGCACAGCGTATTCATGGATTCTCGCCTCCAAAAGCAGACGTGGCGCAGAGTGGCGCAGCGACCCTGCAGCAGCGCCAGTTATGCCCCCAAGAACGCCCTCGCGCAAGGAAAAGCCAACAAGATCGCAAAACCATCGCAAAGGGCTGCGCCAACACTGTACCAGTTTACCGGACTGGCAAAAGCAGGGAACCCGTATTACGGGTGTCGGGAACACGTGTGCGAGAGAAGATTCACACGCGATCGGGCCAGGGGGAGCGTGTGCGTGTATTTCAGGGGTGCGCGAGAAGTTCTACACGCGAATGGCCTGGGTGCGTGTATTTCAGGGGTGCGCGGGAAGTTACACACGCGATTGCCCTGGGCGTCTGTATTTCAGGGGTGCGCGGGAAGTTCAACACGCGATTGGCCTGGGCGTGTGTATTTCAGGGGTGCGCGGGAAGTTCCACACGCGATTGGCCTGGGTGCGTGTATTTCAGGGGTGCGCGGGAAGTTCCACACGCGATTGGCCTGGGCGCGTGTATTTCAGGGGTGCGTGGGAACTCCCACATGCGATTGCCCTGCGTGCGGGTATTACAGGGGTGCGCAGGAAGTTTCACACGCGATTGGGCTGCGTGCGTGTATTTCAGGGGTGCGCGTGAAGTTTCACACGCGATTGGGCTGCGTGCGTGTATTTCAGGGGTGCGCGGGAAGTTTCACACGCGATTGGGCTGCGTGCGGGTATTTCAGGGGTGCGCGGGAAGTTTCACACGCGATTGGGCTGCGTGCGTGTATTTCAGGGGTGCGTGGGAAGTTTCACACGCGATTGGGCTGCGTGCGTGTATTTCAGGGGTGCGCATGAAGTTTCACACGTGATTGGGCTGCGTGCGGGTATTTCAGGGGTGCGCGGGAAGTTTCACACGCGATTGGGCTGCGTGCGTGTATTTCAGGGGTGCGCGGGAAGTTTCACACGCGATTGGGCTGCGTGCGGGTATTTCAGGGGTGCACGGGAAGTTTCACACGCGATTGGGCTGCGTGCATGTATTTCAGGGGTGCGCGGGAAGTTCCACACGCGATTCCATCAGGGTACGTGTATTACAGGGTGGGCGTGGAGCACCACACGCGATTTCATCAGGGTACGTGTATTACAGGGGTGCGCGGGGAGCACCACACGTGAATTGCACGTGTGGGTCCTCCCAGGTGTTCCCTCTACACCCTCCAGGGCCCCTGCAGGTAGCTCACACCACAGGGGCCTTCCCTGCACATGTCCTGCAGGCACCCCATCCACCATGGCCATGCCCCCCAGCCAACCCACATGTCAACTTGCACTACTGCCCACCAACGCATGTCCCCCTGCACCCCCAGCCACCAGGGGCACCCTGCACCAGGCCGCCACCCATGTCTCCCACCCCTCCACCCCCCAGCACTGCGGGCCACCTGCCAGCAGGCCCCCACCCATGTCCAACTCATGTTCCCCACCCCCCCACCCCCCAGCAGTGCAGGGGCACCCTCCACCAGGCCCTCGCCCATGTCCCATCCATGCCCCCCTGCACCTGGGTCCCAACAATCTCCAATCATGTCCGTAATGGCCATCCTCCCCTGCCAAAAGGCCCAACCAACTATCACATCCACCCACATATCAAAGGCAATTACATGTTACACACCCAATGTAAATAATGCAAATGAACACATGTCTGTCACACACAATGGCTGCAAGTGAATGTTAAAACACCCAACATGACATGCATGAAAGCAATGAGATGATACGACACATTGAAGGATGAAAATAAAAATGTATTGAAAATCAACTTGAATGGAAATGAAATGAGAAAAACCACAAAGCAAAACAACCAAAAGAAGATGAATGTCCATGAAAAAAATCAAAAACACACAGCACAATCAAAATGAATGGTGTCCAAAGTCACAGTCAGAAAAGTAATCCAAGTGTAAATGATAAACAAAAACCATTGCTCCATGGCGATGAGAAAAATCCAAAAAATAAAAGAATCCATTGAAGAACTATTTACAAGATAATCCCGGGTCCATGAGCCCAACCAAATGAAACCTAACTATGACAACTAACAAAAAACTGAACTATATACAAAAATGTGGCGCATTGTCCAATCGCAACCAAATAAAAAAAAAAATTAAAGGAAACCTAACACCAACTATATAACTATATACAAATGCGGCGGCAAGTCCAGCGGCTCACTCCGTGGTGTCCCGGGCCAGGGCAGCATCGAACTCCTGTTCGATGTCCCGGAGGCGGTCCTGTTCCATGGCCCCGAGGGTCCACAGGGACGACGCCGTCTCCTCCTCCAACCCCCTGCGGATTGCCTCGAGGCACTCGGCCCGCCTCAGGGCCCTCCGCATGGAGTTCTCCGCCCTGACCATTGTGAGCCGCGCCTCTTCCGCCCGCCGCCGCTCAGCACCTATATGCTGGCCCAACCGCTGCCACACGGAAGACACTTCCCGTCCTGGGTCCTCCTGCCCTCCGGCCGATGCCTGCCCCTCCGATGTTGATGGCCCCGAGCCATGATGCCTCCCACGTTGACTCCGCTGCTGCCTCCGACGCCACTGCCTCTGCCAGCACGACGGCATCCAGGCTGATGGAATCCACCAACGCCGTCATGCACGTGCCCTGCCTGATGATGCCGGCACATCCTCCATCTGCTGGGGTACAGTTGCTGTGGTGTTCACCCCTGCTGGACCTCTGACTCCCGACTGTGGCAGGGATGGGATCCCCACCGAGCTGGCTGCATTGGTCAGGGCAGGTCCACAGGGGGCCCTGGTGGCATCTGGGCCGGAAGACGGCAAGGAGAACGACTGGCGTATAGTCTCCACAGAGGAGGAGAGGGCCGCCATATTGGCCGACACATGCAGGAAACCCCCGAACATGGACGATCCCAATTGGGCCACGTCGGCACGGTGCTCTTCATGATGATGTGCGTGCTGTTCCTGGGAAGCATGCACGGCATCACGAATCACAGCCGTGCGCATCGCGACCCCAATCAGGACCTTCTCCATACGGCCAGGGGTCCCCTCGTCCGCAGGTGGAGGGGAGTCAGATGACATGGACATCCCCTCTACCTGCGGACGGGCCTGGGACGGGGCATCCCTGCTGGTGCATGGTGGTGCACCCACAGGGTCAGGGACAGCGACATGCACAGGCCCCTCCACGGTGACCTGTGCTGCCTCCTGCCCCTGCCCCTGGACTGCACCACTTGCACCAGCAGGGATGCCCCCACCAGGCCCCATGTGCGCCTCAGTGGCGGCCTCCTCCTCCTCTGTGGAAACCACCAACCTGGATGGCTCCTCACCGTCTTCCGCCATAACAGGCCCCTGTGGGGGCTCACCCACCCCTTCCGCTGCAGCCGTGGGGGCATCCCCGCCGCCTTGCTCCACAGCGCCGTCTCCGTCCTCTTCTTCACTAGCCGCTGCGTAGAGGGAGACATAGAACACAAGCATCAGGGTACTGTACAATGGTCCCCTAGACAGGAAGCAATAGCAGATGAGTGCCACTGTCAAAGTACACTTCCATCATGTCCATCCACAACACATGTGTCAGTCCAGGCAAAACACACACAGTGACATTCATGGTGCATGCCATGGACATTTCCATACATGTCCAATGGACTCTCGAAACATACAATGTAATAGAACTCACATGCATCATGGGTCATGCCTATCACATGCACACACTTCACCTCAGTCACATCCATCTGGCCCCGTACACCCCAATCACAGTGGATACAAGGATGACTAGGCTGCATCAGTGAATCTGTAAATTGTCACAGACATGTGTCATGCATCCATGGCATTCACAAGTCACAGACACGCAGGTCAGGCACACAGACATGGATACCATTTATGTACCTGGCATCAGCACCCATCCCTCACCCCCACCCATGTCCAGGAACAGAGACTGCCATGCTCTCATGTGTACAATCTGCATAGGGCTCCCCATGTCGCATTTAAACACATGCAACAACCGTGCGGTTCACACATTACTGGTCGCACATGCATTACCATGATGTCCCTGCACACATACATGCTTATATGGCCTATGTCACACATACAGGCAAGTATCAGACAACCAGCACACTGCAACATGCCCTGTCTCACACAGCAATGCTTGGCCACTTATCGCTCAACTCCAGACGGGTCTCCCTCTCAAGGACCTGGGCGTGGAGCGCTGGGTGTACGTGTTCCAGGACCCTCATCTGGATGGAACTCATGCGGCCCCGGCCCCCCTCCACTAGGCGACGGGCCTTTATGAGGGTCCTGGACCTCAAGTCCTCCCAGCGCTTCTTGACCTTCTGGATGGTGCGGGTTGCCACCCCCTCCGTGTTGATGGCAACCACACAGTCAGCCCAGATCCTCTCCCGTCCTTCCTTGTTGGCGCGGGACGATCCGAAGAGGGCATCATACTGCCCCAGGACTTGCTCCACCAGGACACCAACTTCGGTGGCAGTGAAGCTGGTGCCCCTCTGCCCTCTGGCCGGGGGTTGCCACTGGTGCCAGATGTTGATGTGCCCGACATGGCAACCCCAGGGGCAGGAGTGGGTGGGCAACTGGGGCTGGGCTGTGGAGCGATGTTATCCGAGTCGGGAGTCTTCTGTTCCAGCAGGGGTGGACACAGCAACTGGACCCCTGCAGATGGCTGATGTGCAGGCACCAAATGGCAGGGCACGTGGCAGCAGGCAGGCAGGCAGGCAGCAACAGATGGCACGTGGGAGGCTGCTCGGGGCACTGGGGGGCAGTAATTCGGCCTTCTGGGCAGGAGCGTGGCTTCCGTGTGTTTTCGCGTGGCCAGCTTGATACGGAGTGATTTGGCACGTGAAAATCCTGCACGTCAGCGTGAAATTCGAGGAAAGGGGCTTAGCGCGTAAGCGCGTCAGCACGCGTACGCGATTACATTGGACCAAAGGCCCTTACAGCGTAAGCGTGTCTGTGACGTTTCGCGCACGGGCGTTGCCCTGGCAGGGCTTGGAGATCCCGCATGCCTTTACACTGCTCTGTACGTGCTTTTCGTGCGGTGCGTGTGTTTTCCATCCGTTGGGGTTCACACGCTATTACTTCACAGCGGGTGTTGGCTACGCTTTCTTCTACACGCAGGGCAGATGGTGAGTGGTACCCCGCTCCCCTACAGGCGCGATCGCGTGAAAAACTTCACGTGAACCCCTGGAATACACGTAGCACGTTCTCCCAGGCCCGATCGCGTGTGAAAACACCCGCGAGCCCCTGAAATACACGCACCCCGCTCCCCCAGGCCCGATCGCGTGTGAAAACACCCGTGAGCCCATGAAATACACGTACCCCGCTCCCCCAGGCCCGATCGCGTGTAAAAACACCCGCGAGCCCCTGGAATACACGTACCACGCTCCCCCAGGCCCGATCGCGTGTGAAAACACCCGCGAGCCCCTGAAATACACGTACCCCGCTCCCCCAGGCCCGATCGCGTGTGAAAACACCCGCGAGCCCCTGAAATACACGTACCCCGCTCCCCCAGGCCCGATCGTGTGTAAAAACACCCACGAGCCCCTGGAATACACGTACCCCGCTCCCCCAGGCCAATCGGGTATGGAACTTCACGTGCACCCCTGAAATACACGCACACGCTCCCCCAGGTCAGATCGTGTGTAAATCTTCGCGCGCACCTCTGAAATACCTGCACGCAGCCCAATCGCGTGTGGAACTTCTCGCGTACCTCTGAAATACACGCACACGTTCCCCCAGGCCCGATCGCGTGTGAAAACACCCGCGAGCCCCTGAAATACACATACCCCACTCCCCCAGGCCCGATCGCGTGTAAAAACACCCGCGAGCCCCTGGAATACACCTACCCCGCTCCCCCAGGCCCGATCGCGTGTGAAAACACCCGCGAGCCCCTGAAATACACGCGCCCAGGCCAATCGCGTGTGAGAAACTTCTCGCGCACCCCTGAAATACACGCGCCCAGGCCAATCGCGTGTGGAACTTCACGCGCACCCCTGAAATACACGCACATGCTCCCCCAGGCCCGATCGCGTGTGGGCTTTCTCGTGCGTGTAGGACTTTGGCGCACATTTTTTTCCTGTGCAGGGACGCTACCGCCTGCTTTCGTGTGGCGGACATGTATGGGCCTGTGCGCGTCTTTGGCCGTGCACTGTTTTTCCCTATTCGATTCCATGAATACGTGTTGTAGGCGAGCGTGTGGGCGTTCAGCGCACTTGCCTCCTGTACTTCCCCCGTGACACCCACATTTTCACGAGTTGTTCCCCATTCTGCGTGTGACGCCCCGTGTTACGCCTACTTTTGTTATGTGCGCAGCGCTATGTGCGAATTCGCTGTGGCCTTATCGCACGGCGTTCGATGACCTGTGTGCCAGCGTGCGCCGCGCACTTTTTCAGCGCACATCCCACCTTTCGCGCGTGCACAGACTTCCATGAATTGATGTGCGATGTTTTCTGTGCGATAATCGCACTTGCACTGCGATTTTTGCTATTTCTCTGCGAATCGCACGTTTTAGCACGCGTGCGCCGTTTTTTCGGCGCACATTAATTCCATGAATCGGCCTGTTAGTATATAATGTAGTAAAACATGAATATAATTGGGATGAAAGTGCTGCCTGTTCTTTTCCCTAAATACATAATGCACACTGAGCTAGGTGCACATTATGTTAAAGTCTATGGTGTCATTAGATGCTTAGCAGTATCTCACTGGTAATTTCCACTGGCATATCGGCTAACTGACCTACCGTTTCCAGCTCTTGATATCCTGGTATTACAGGGATGTGACAGGTGGCAGAAAGGGTGGAAATTCCACATTCCATGGTGTCCCAAAGGACTCCATGGAGGGGATTGCTAGTATTTCTGGCATTGGCAATACCAGTGACGGAAATATCTGCTGGTTTTGGCAGTCAGGGCATAAATCAATTAATTTTACAAAGGTAGCGGGCGCCCCTCTCTCGCAAGAACAGACATGATAACCTGTTCAGTGGTTATTAACCACTTGAGAGTTCGCAGCCACTGCTTTTACTCACTGTGCCTTTCACAGATGGGAAATATCCATTTGCACATCAGTCTTTGTCCTGCCCAGGGGCAGTCCAGCACCGAAATACAATGGCAACTCCAATCTGAACGAGAGTACCACCAGCAACCCCATACACGTGTTTCACCCTTGTTGGGGATCATCAGTGAGGTGAAGCTGATGCCTCTCTAAGCACAGTGAGAGGGAGACCACGTCTGGTTGCCCCCAGGAGACCTAGGGTTACCAATCCCAGGTTCCTTAAAAAATAGTTTTACAAAGGTAGCGGGCGCCCCTCTCTCGCAAGAACAGACATGATAACCTGTTCAGTGGTTATTAACCACTTGAGAGTTCGCAGCCACTGCTTTTACTCACTGTGCCTTTCACAGATGGGAAATATCCATTTGCACATCAGTCTTTGTCCTGCCCAGGGGCAGTCCAGCACCGAAATACAATGGCAACTCCAATCTGAACGAGAGTACCACCAGCAACCCCATACACGTGTTTCACCCTTGTTGGGGATCATCAGTGAGGTGAAGCTGATGCCTCTCTAAGCACAGTGAGAGGGAGACCACGTCTGGTTGCCCCCAGGAGACCTAGGGTTACCAATCCCAGGTTCCTTAAAAAATAGTTTTACAAAGGTAGCGGGCGCCCCTCTCTCGCAAGAACAGACATGATAACCTGTTCAGTGGTTATTAACCACTTGAGAGTTCGCAGCCACTGCTTTTACTCACTGTGCCTTTCACAGATGGGAAATATCCATTTGCACATCAGTCTTTGTCCTGCCCAGGGGCAGTCCAGCACCGAAATACAATGGCAACTCCAATCTGAACGAGAGTACCACCAGCAACCCCATACACGTGTTTCACCCTTGTTGGGGATCATCAGTGAGGTGAAGCTGATGCCTCTCTAAGCACAGTGAGAGGGAGACCACGTCTGGTTGCCCCCAGGAGACCTAGGGTTACCAATCCCAGGTTCCTTAAAAAATAGTTTTACAAAGGTAGCGGGCGCCCCTCTCTCGCAAGAACAGACATGATAACCTGTTCAGTGGTTATTAACCACTTGAGAGTTCGCAGCCACTGCTTTTACTCACTGTGCCTTTCACAGATGGGAAATATCCATTTGCACATCAGTCTTTGTCCTGCCCAGGGGCAGTCCAGCACCGAAATACAATGGCAACTCCAATCTGAACGAGAGTACCACCAGCAACCCCATACACGTGTTTCACCCTTGTTGGGGATCATCAGTGAGGTGAAGCTGATGCCTCTCTAAGCACAGTGAGAGGGAGACCACGTCTGGTTGCCCCCAGGAGACCTAGGGTTACCAATCCCAGGTTCCTTAAAAAATAGTTTTACAAAGGTAGCGGGCGCCCCTCTCTCGCAAGAACAGACATGATAACCTGTTCAGTGGTTATTAACCACTTGAGAGTTCGCAGCCACTGCTTTTACTCACTGTGCCTTTCACAGATGGGAAATATCCATTTGCACATCAGTCTTTGTCCTGCCCAGGGGCAGTCCAGCACCGAAATACAATGGCAACTCCAATCTGAACGAGAGTACCACCAGCAACCCCATACACGTGTTTCACCCTTGTTGGGGATCATCAGTGAGGTGAAGCTGATGCCTCTCTAAGCACAGTGAGAGGGAGACCACGTCTGGTTGCCCCCAGGAGACCTAGGGTTACCAATCCCAGGTTCCTTAAAAAATAGTTTTACAAAGGTAGCGGGCGCCCCTCTCTCGCAAGAACAGACATGATAACCTGTTCAGTGGTTATTAACCACTTGAGAGTTCGCAGCCACTGCTTTTACTCACTGTGCCTTTCACAGATGGGAAATATCCATTTGCACATCAGTCTTTGTCCTGCCCAGGGCCAGTCCAGCACCGAAATACAATGGCAACTCCAATCTGAACGAGAGTACCACCAGCAACCCCATACACGTGTTTCACCCTTGTTGGGGATCATCAGTGAGGTGAAGCTGATGCCTCTCTAAGCACAGTGAGAGGGAGACCACGTCTGGTTGCCCCCAGGAGACCTAGGGTTACCAATCCCAGGTTCCTTAAAAAATAGTTTTACAAAGGTAGCGGGCGCCCCTCTCTCGCAAGAACAGACATGATAACCTGTTCAGTGGTTATTAACCACTTGAGAGTTCGCAGCCACTGCTTTTACTCACTGTGCCTTTCACAGATGGGAAATATCCATTTGCACATCAGTCTTTGTCCTGCCCAGGGGCAGTCCAGCACCGAAATACAATGGCAACTCCAATCTGAACGAGAGTACCACCAGCAACCCCATACACGTGTTTCACCCTTGTTGGGGATCATCAGTGAGGTGAAGCTGATGCCTCTCTAAGCACAGTGAAAGGGAGACCACGTCTGGTTGCCCCCAGGAGACCTAGGGTTACCAATCCCAGGTTCCTTAAAAAATAGTTTTACAAAGGTAGCGGGCGCCCCTCTCTCGCAAGAACAGACATGATAACCTGTTCAGTGGTTATTAACCACTTGAGAGTTCGCAGCCACTGCTTTTACTCACTGTGCCTTTCACAGATGGGAAATATCCATTTGCACATCAGTCTTTGTCCTGCCCAGGGGCAGTCCAGCACCGAAATACAATGGCAACTCCAATCTGAACGAGAGTACCACCAGCAACCCCATACACGTGTTTCACCCTTGTTGGGGATCATCAGTGAGTAAAAGCAGTGGCTGCGAACTCTCAAGTGGTTAATAACCACTGAACAGGTTATCATGTCTGTTCTTGCGAGAGAGGGGCGCCTGCTACCTTTGTAAAACCATAAATCAATTAACCCCCAACGGCAAACGTGTAGTTTGCCGAAGAGGGAAAAGGGCCGGTCACAGAATTAACGGCACTTTTGCAGGTACTTTTCCCGGACCAGCAAACTCATAATGACCCCCGATGTAACCATGAACCATAATGGGACGGAATCAGAATGTTGGTTTGATTACACATTAGCTGTGACATCTGTCACTTGACTGACTTTGGGAGTATTGTGTTAATTTACAAGAGGAGGGTGCGCCCGTGCACAGATATCCTTAGAGAATTCCATGTATAAGCTGATAACACTACTACTTCTAGTATTTCTACTACTGAAAGTAGCTATCATTCTGATAATACTACATCTTCTACTACTATTTATAATGATGATAAACCACAACAGCCAATAACAATAGTGATACTACTACTATAATTAATATTGGTAATAGTCTGATTACTATAATGTTTAATGATATTATGCTAACATTAATAATAATAATAATAATAATAATAATAATAATAATAATAATAATAATAATCTGATTACTACTACATGTTTTAATGAATCACATGTTATCATTATACTCTTTGAGCCTCAGTTTGGGCAAAGTGACTTTGCACTGGTGCACCACTTTTGCACCAGTGCAAAGCCACCTTGAACTGCAAAAATACACTTTGCACCACTCTGTGAATCAGGGTGTTTGTGCATTTGCACCGTGCTAAAATTACCCTGAATTAGGCGATTAGTGCTCTCGAATTGGTCATGATAAACAAGTGATGTTATGATCCAGCTTATGTTCGCCTCCTAAACTAGGTACTCATCAAAGGTGGCTTTTGTTTGGTTCATCCTGAAATTAATTAATCATTATATTAAAAAGGGTGTGTTTCATTTTATGAACTGGGAGGATAGCCAAGCGGCTCGGCTTGGAAACAAGAACAAGACAACACGAAGCAACACAGGTTCCATCCCCGGGTCCACGCTTAGAAACTTCTGGGTATTATGAATATGCAACTAAGACATATTCCTGTAACAGCGCCTCGATGCACCCGGGCTCTCTGAGCGCTTTAAAAATGCAAATAAATAAAATAAATATTTAAAATGTATGACCTGGTAATAGAGTATCAGGAAGGGAAGCAAACACAAAGGCGAGCAAGTAGGAACAAAGCTGGGGACCAAACAACTCTACGTGTCATAGGGATGGAAAGGTCTTGGGCTGACAGACTGATAGCGATTTACTTTTCATAGGGAAATGTGCAGCTGGCATATTTGTCCCTGTGACCTTGCTTTGCTTTGCTCGTTATTGATATACTATTTTTTTTTTTACAGCCTGTATTTTTTTATATTATATTTCAGAAAACACAAGAACACCTTGTAATGTCTTCCCGGAAGAGCAGGGATTCCTAATGGACAGCAGTGGTCGGCGCTCTCGGTGCTTGTTTCCATTCCCTGCTTCACTGATCGATGCTGCTTCTGGGCTTTCACGACAGGGAATTTCATCAGGAGAGGGCAATGTTGGCTGATGGGGGAGGGGAGGCATCGCCTATGCAGCGAGACACTAGAAATGCCCTCCACAGATGAGGCAGCTTCCGGGATTTAGAAGGTCTAAGCAAGTGGAGGGATATCATGTGGCGTAATTTGACCACGGCTTCCTGCCATGCCCCTTAACACACTCTCTCAGTCATATCATTGCTGCGTTCTCAGATTCAGTCTCAGACCTGGGTTACAAAGATAAATTATGTGTTCAAATCATTTTTCTTCTTGAGTGTGAGTGAGGATGAAAGGTTATCCTTGCCTGAGAGGCTAGAAAAATTCCCCAAAGACACCCAATAGATACATAGATGTGGAAGGTGGTAGGGGCTGTGGCTGGCTCATTGGATTATGTGTCTGATGAGTCCCCTGTGCCTGACAGACCTTCTCATCGGCGCTATCTGTCAGCCTGTGCCTCACCTGCCACAGTACCAGGCGTCAGCAGCCAAAGTATAGATGCCACACTGGGAGCCGCCGCGGAGCAGCACAGGTGTCCACAACCAAAGAATAGAAAGCCCATTGGTAGGAACCATAGGGTAGCACAGGCGTCCGCAGCCAAAGTCTACAAGCCCAACCGGGAGGGGCTACAGGGCAGCACAGGTGTCCACAGCCAAAGACAAGAAACCCCACCGGTAGGAACCACACGGCAGCACAGGCGTCTGCAGCCAAAGTCTAGACGCTCCACCAGGAGGGGCCACAGGACAGCACAGGCGTCCGCAGCCAAAGTCTACAAGCCCAACCGGGAGGGGCTACAGGGCAGCACAGGTGTCCACAGCCAAAGACTAGAAACCCCACCGGTAGGAACCACACGGCAGCACAGGCGTCTGCAGCCAAAGTCTAGACGCTCCACCAGGAGGGGCCACAGGGCAGCACAGGCGTCCGCAGTCAAGGTCTAGAAGACCCACAGGGAGGAGCCATGGAGCAACACAGGTGTCCACAGCCAAAGACTAGAAACCCCGCCGATAAGAACCACATGGCAGCATAGGCATCCACAACCAAAGTCTAGAAGCCCCATCAGGAAGGACCACAGGGCAGCACAGGTGTCTGCAGCCAAAATCTAGAAGACCCACCAGGAGGAGAAGAGTGGGAGCTACACTGACCATATGGAATTGCACTTGTGGGGGTATCATCTGGCCTTTTTTCAGAAGTGTCTGCAAAAATGATGGGGCATGTATCACACGGCACAAGTTGTAGGTAGCCTTGGATAGCATTTACCCTTATGTGTGCTACTTGCATGCCCATTCGAAAGCTTTGCGACCAATGTGTCCACTCGAAAGTACAATCCTATCCTTCTGTTCCTTATGGATATTCTTAGCACAGTACCTTTCAGTTCGGAGTTTGGAAGTACAATCTGTCTTCTGCCCTCACCCTTGAAGTAAATTACTGTACCCCTAAACTTGGGGATTTTCTGTTAACTGATAACAACTGATGCAGGTGATACAATGTTGATAGATCAAACCAGCATAGACATCAGACAATCTGTTGCTGCTCTTGTGCTGTATGTAGCAATAAATGACCTCACCCAAGATACAGCTACATGAACGGTAATGGTCAATTATCACTGTGTGAGCCTCTGGGTGGGTAGGTGATAGCAGGTTAGTCAGGAGTGATTGTAACTGATATCAAGAACTCATGTGTTCGAGCGAGTGTGGTGCATGACGCAACTCAAAGTCAGACGGGTATCCCTGCTCCCCACCAGCTGCTCCATGATGGAGAATGAGTGCATCCTGGTGAAAGGTCTATAGAATGAGGGGCAGTGTATATGTTGGGGAGGGAATGGTTGAAGGCTGCCATTAAAAGGGTTTTTATATCTAGGCTGATTGATACATCGATGTGCTTTCCACCTCTATAATGCATCATGTTGTGTTTGTCATTTTTGTTGTGGGCATTATTATGTCCGACAAACAACTATGCAACTAAAACAAACAAGTCCTATAACAGCGCCGCGATGCCCGCGGGCAAAGTGAGCGTTTTAAAAATGTTTTAAAAAAAATATTATTATTATTATTATTATGAGTACTAATTATTACTAATGAATAAAACTGTTTGAGTAGTTTACTCTTGTATGCACAGTTTTATAATGCTCCCAATCTATTGCTGTCTTTGCAAATGCAAATAGTAAAACTGTTTTTACAGAGTCCCACAGGACATATAAAATCGTAAATACTACATTTAAAAAGCCATAACTATTAACATTGTCAATGGTTGGTAAGTAAAATTGTACTCTCATTTTTGTGCCCGTTGCCAGCGTTTACCTATTGATGTTGTCAATGGTTGTTAAGTAAAGTTGTACTCTCTTTTTTGTGCACGTTGTCAATTTACAGATGGAACTGTATCTACACCTGTGGTGAAATGGCTTCTGCTCTGCAGGAGTACAAGGATGAGTAGTGGCTAAAGCTAACAGTGATCCTAATCATAAAGGTAAGCAGGCACACAAAAGAGATGTACCTCCTTGGCTTTTTGGGGTAACATGGGCTGAAGGAAGGCTATAATCTCAGAAGGTGTGTGAACGTGATCCAGAAGTGACCCAAACAGCAAAGTATAACAGGACAAAAACAGAATGGCCAATCAAGAAATGTAATGTAATGTAGACTTCTATAGCGCCGGTAGCCTGCAGGCATCAGGGCGCGTTAACAGAGACAGACACAAACTATCTAGGGCACCTCACTAGATCAACTAGGGGAGCTGTGATTCTGGAAAGACAGAGTCTTCAGAAGTTTCCGAAATTGTAGATGATTCTCCTGTATTCTCAAAACCAAGGGAAGGGAGTTCCACAGCTGAGCTGCCTGCACTATAAAGGATCTGCCCATGGCTGATTTGAGTTCATGTTTGTGTACTACAAGCAGGTTTTTCCCTGCTGAGCGCAGCTGTCTCTTTGGGGTGTAGGGTATAAGACTCTTCTTCAGGTAATTGGGTGCTTTTCCGAAGAGGCATTTGTGCACAAGAGTAAGGGATTTAAACTTGATCCTTTCTTCGACTCTGAGCCAATGGAGCAATATTCTGGCCATATTAGTATGGTCTCTTCTCGTGAGGTGTTTTACTAGCCTTACAGCGTCATTCTGAATGACTTGACAGGTATGCAGGTCTTTGGCGTGAGCCCCTAGAAGGGCATTGCCATAATCTAGCCTGGATAACACAACAGTCCTAGCAATGGTGGCCATATTGTTTTCACTCAGAAAGGTTCTACTGGCCCTCATGAGCCGCAAATAGTAGGCTGTATTCTTTCGCAAAAGGTTGGCCTGAGCTTCTGAGTTAACAGAAGAATTCATCATCATACCCAGGGTTTTGACCTGGTTAGATACTGTTATGATGGCCTCCTTGATCTGAAATGATTTGTACTCCCCCCCCCCAGTTTGTATAGAAGACGGCTGGATCCAAACAACATGAGTTCTGTCTTAGAATCATTGAGGCACATCCAGTCATCGATTTTACTATATATTAGTCCAATCTTAACGCTGTCTGCCCTATGTGATCCCTCTAGCTCTATTATGAGCTGCGTGTCATCTGCATAGTTGGTGAAAATAACTCCAGATTCCATCAAGATATCACACAGTGCACGCATGTACAGATTAAAGAGCATGGGCGAAAGACTGGCACCCTGGGGCACACCATATAGTATTAGAATGGGATCTGAAAAATTGTCTCCCCAGTGAACTCTGGCTCAATGATTTGTGAGGAAAGAGACCAGCCACTTCAGTGCCATATCAGAGCAGCCGACATTGTTCCGCAAGGCTTTGACCAGTAATTCATGATCGACCAGATCAAATGCCGTGCTGAGATCCAGCAGCATCAGAATCCCAATTTTACCCTTGTCCATGAGTCCTACCATGTGGTTCTGAAGGTCCAACATGGCTGTTTCCGTGCTGTGTGACGCTTTGAAACCGGACTGTTGGTGGTGTAGGGAAGCAAAGGTTTCTACATGATCCTGCAACTGCTGGGTGGCTATTTTATCAAAGATTTTGAGTATTCTATAAAAGGTCCTATAAAAATATATTCACCTTAATGAAACGTGCCAATGTAAAATACTACCCCTCTAACAGACAGCACAAAATATGCAGGGATAGAAAGATGCAGCACACTAGGTGTTGAACCCAAGCGTGAATAGACAATAAGCAACCACCATAGATTCAAAAAGGATATGTCTTTGGAATGGTGCAAAAGTGACCAAACAAGTCTCTAGCACCCAAAGATGGACCGGGGGGGGAAGTTATGGGTCAATAGTACCTGTCAGCTGCTCTTAGGTGTATTGACAGCACCGAGCCAGGTTCGAGCTGTCCTGCAGTGCAGGATGAACCATGTTCCGGTCTGTCTAGTCATGCTGGGTCAAGTGGGCAAGCTGGCATCTAGTCAGTTTCAATCGGGAACTGAATGCAGTTTGAATTTGGCATTCGGGTTGTGCAGTTCGGATGGTTGTTGCCAACCGTCAGATGCTGGTGCTCACGAAGAGTCGCCCCCAATGGACCATAGTTAACTGCTTTGTTAGTCTGCTCCTTCTTTACCTCGGTTATGGAGGACTTTGGAAAGATCAACGCTTCAAAAAGAAGTCCAAATGAAGTCTTCCTCAGGTGTTTTCCGAGAGTGAATTCAGGAAGGAGTGGTGGACCCCTTCTTTTGAAGGTAAGATTTGCACAGTTGAGCTGGAATCACAGTGCTGACACATGTATGATATCAAATTGGTGCAGCTGTAATAAGAATGAGTGATGCTAGCCATCAACCCCGAAATCCAGGTATGTCTTATAATTAAAGTCTATGATGGATGAATTTTAGGAAGGCGCCCTGAGATTAAGTGGTCAATCTCTATTGAATTATTCATATTTGAGTTTCCCTAAGTATTGCAGACTGAATATGGTGTGTTCATTGGGGTGGTATACCATAAATCTCTGTGTCAAGTGTCAAATGATTTTCTTACACCAGAGAGTAGGCCGGTGTGATGTTTCATTTAATTAGCAGGTGACTATTGCGTTTTAAATCACTTGTGGAAAAAGGCCAAGCTGAAGGGTGGTCACACGGCTGAAGAGTACACACAGAACACCGAGTGGAGTTCACACCAGTTGGGAAAATCACAGAGCCAGGCAAACCACAGAGATATGTTATGGAACCGCCAGCACTGCTTTCGAATGTAAATGTAGGTTTAAGATCCATAAAAAAATCCAACTCGACCTACATAATGCCTAGTCACAAGATATCTTGTGTGCTGCACACTCAGTTGTTTACTTATGTCACTTTATGCGTGCATTTACTGCGAGTGATCCTTGCTTCTGGGAGCTATGGTACACTGTACGTCAGTGTGGGCTACATGCATGCATTAGGGAATACTGGTGATCCAGTCCATGCAATGCAGTTATTACGTGCTTACCATTTAGAGTTGCAACAACTAGTTAACATTTGCAATCAGTGTGTCAAATATAACAGTCCATAGAGGGGTGTGACCGTGGAATAGGAGAGTCAGTTGTAAAGAGTTGTCGTCAATGAAGATAATCATTTTGAGGGCGTATCTTACAGAGTGTAAATAATGTAGCAATGTGTTACAGATTAAAAATAAACGTTTCACATCTTTCAATAATATATATACAAAATTCTGATAATAAAAATGAAAAATAATAATAATTTACATAATGAAAATAAATAATGCTCATATTACTTACTAAAAATATGTCATAATTACTAAAATCAAACACAATAAATCCAGATTGCTCTTACATTTCCCATTTCCCCAAGTTTCTTTACCAGGATTATCACCCCTCGATCTTCCATTTATCATTTCCATACCCCAGAATTTAAAGAAACTCAGCCATTGCTGACCCACCAGATCTGTTCTATTATGACACATATTATTCTCAGGTCTTAAGAGAGGATTACTTGATAACCATTTCCCTCCCAAAATGTGGCAATTGAAGTCCCCCATGATGACAATATGTTTAATTCCCTGCTTAAGGGACCATCTAATCATAAACTCATGCCGGGATTCTTGCATTATTTCATTTTGAGCTGCACCGGGGGTGGGGGGAATAAAGAGTAATTAACAAAATGGTCTGCAACTCGTAATTCAAATTCAACAGCAACATGAAATTTGTCTAACTTAGTCTCAATTTGGTGAGATTTCACATTATGCATAATTCCCACAATCAGCCCACCATGGGGTCTTACCCGAAATCCCTTTTTAACAGTGGATCCATACAAGGTATAATCATTCAATATGACTCGAGAGGTCAACCACGTTTCCTGCAAACAAAAACATAGATACTTAGTGACTGTAGACAACGAGCCTACTGGGGAAAAGAGGTGGCTAAAACCCCTGCAGTTCCAGGACTTAATCGAGAAGATTCATTCATTATTAAAGACCACCGAAAGGGCATCAACCAACCCCTTCAAAATATTCTTAATGTCTTGTATCTGAGGAGATTTCTCTTAAGTTAACACGAGTGCCATAGTCTTAGTCTTAGGCTCCACCATTGTCTTCCTCTGGCAAGTGTAGTCTTCCTTTTCTGGGTCTGCGTCAAGTTGGACGTCCACCTCGGCTAAATTGTCTTTGTGTGATCTCATCAATTTTATGGTAGATTTAAATTTACAATGGATGGCAGAGACATTGGTGTTCACACAACTGAGTGGTTCTATACACTCAAAATCCTCTAATTTTAGCACTCGAAGTTGTGGAATTGAATGCAATCTGTTCAGGAATTCAGTTCTTGTGAGCCAATCAGATTCACTTTTTTGGTAGATGTTCTTAATGATGCATATATTCTCTGGGACCACCTCCATCATCGTTAAGTTAACATTTCCTATTGTAGAGAAGGTCTGATTTCTACTACATGGAGTAGAAGAGATCTTGTCAGGTTCCCCTTCCAAAAAGGGGGCTGAAAGCACCGTTGAATTTCCCTCAACCACCGTAACTTCCTTGTCCTTGTCAGTAATCAGCCAACTAGTCAAGCGGCTCTCCTTTGCTAGCTTTCGCTTCCTTGTTCGTGCCACTTTTTTCTTAGATTTTTTTTGTGATCTTGCTAGGTACAGCCATCACAGATAGCAGTGATGCCACATCACCCTGTCGCTTCCTCATACTCGCCCTTCTTGCCAATCTCCACTGTTTGCGGGGAAAAAAATATCTCTGAATTGCTGGAGGCATTGATTTGCTGTATAGAATTCCCTTCAACCGCTGCCACTGCCAAACCCACGACAATGGACAAATTATTCTCAGCCTCATCCGTCAAGTTGCAGTTTGCGTCACTTACAGGGGCCACATTGATGGTGTTCTCAAGAATACGACCACACATTTTTAATAATATCTTAAGCGCAAATTACATGGATGCTACTGAGGCTTGTAACTCCTTTAATGCTGCAGTGTAGTCAAGTTTTCCTGTACCGATGAATTAGGATGGAAGAAGGAAGTGATAGCACCAGTTGTTGCAGAGACATGTTTTTTGATTTTACCTTTGATCAACTTGTTACCCGCTCCCACTGTTTGCACTTTCTCTTTCATTCTACGTAGATTATAACTTTCTCCTGGAGGAATGGTGCTCATGTTGTTACAAAAGATTCCCTTAAACGGACACCACTATAATTGTAGCTAAAATCTCAATCAGTTATACCCACGTTGATTTAGCTACTTGTGGGAGCAACATTATGGGCCAAATGTTTATTAAATTAATCTTACTCGGATTGTTAATAAGCAAAGAATTGGGCCGCACAAGGTGCTCCAGTGGATCATAGGACACTGTCCCACAGTCTCCCCACCAATTCCACATGCTTAGACACAAATACCTCAAACTCAAGATGCTTTTCCCTGTATCAGTTTACAGGGCAGGGATAGTATGTGAACCGTATGTGAACATGCCCCACACCAATTAGAAAAGTGACCAGGAAGAATCTTAGCCTGCCAAGACCTTTCCAGTGGCTTAGGTCACTTTCCAGCAACACTCCCTGCCGGGTCCCAAAAGCACAAGGTGGACGCGGCTTTACCCACCGATTTGCTCACCTCTTCCACTGTCTTCAGTGCAGTGGACTCTCTGCAGACAACTGCCTGCAGTGAATACGTCCCAATGAGGCAGTCAAGTTCAGCCCCCAACAACCAGCAGCCCGCCGTGAGCCGCTTGGAGCCGCTGTGAGCCGCAGCGCCGCAGTCTGTGGTCCTAGATCCAGAGAGAGCAGAGCTCTCACTGCTGGGGTTAGAGTAAGGTACCCTGCGCAGTAACAGGAACCCGTCATGGCAAAACGCATCAAGCCGCACCTCTTCATGAGTCTCTAATCCATCTAACAGAGGCCTCCGCTGACACACCTTTAGCCATTTCAGGGTGTAAAGAAAAAAGTAATTGTAGAGGTGTGTCTTGGTTTATTTTCTGAATTGATATAGGAATGTGTAAGTCTGATGTTGATGGGTTGTGGAAATTGGCTATGGGAGGGTTGGGGGGAAGACCGAGAATGCTTGTTTTCTGGGTTTTTTTTGCTTTTTCCTTTTCTAGTCTGGACAGGTACTGTCTTAAAAGCTGGAGATTTTGTCTGCCGGAAGCATTACTTGGTGACAGATGTGCATATTGTGCAGCTTGCTTTACATTTGATGTGTGTTTGCAGGGATATCAATGTTAAATCAGTTTGGGCATTATAGGGTCATATTTGCTGTGACTTTGAATTTGCACTCGACAATCAGCAACTGGCTAGTGAAAATGTACTCCTGGCGAGTAAGAAATGATGTGCTGTATCTATAGAATTGACATGGCAAGTGTCTTTTTTGTGAGTGGCTAGTGACTTGTAACTTCAAATCCCTCCCCACCCCACGGCTTTGATCGTTCAGCAAGTGGTACCTGCTCAGTGTAATCTCGTGCTTCCTAATAATTATGGGATGTTCTTCAGTTTAGTAGTCATTTGGAATATATGTCACATGTGTGATTATCATGCATCCCACAAAAGAAAATGAAAATATATAATCTTATACTTTTTGCAATGTCTACACAATGGATCCTACCCACATACCATATTTCAGGTTTGTAGCATGTTGGGAAGTATGCTGAACATTAGTTTCGAACAGACACACGCATATTCACAAATGTCCCTTGTATATATAGAGAGATTTAGGTCTTTGAAATAAAGACTATTTGACTTCATGCAACTGTCGGTTCCCATGGTGATTGTCTGACCCGGGCAACCAGTGATCTCCACACAAGATGTCTCCTTGGCCATTACCATAGTGACATTCTTGTCCAACTCTGCTGTGCATGCGTCTGACGTTTTATGAGACTGTAGATCTCAAAATTAGAGACTCTTAGGAGCTGCTCTTGTGCTATGCATGCTGCATGCATGTATTTATTTTCCTCAACTGGGTTAATTTACCTCCATGCATTCTTATTTGGAGAAAGTGATTTGTTACTGCCCGTGCAAGTACCGTACATACACAGGCACTAACAATAGAAGTTACCACAACGTGACAGCACGATCGCGGAGCGGTATAGCCCAGATGGGCTCCCAATAATTGGAACCCACAGGACACAGTGAGCACAATGGCCGCTAGCCTGGAACAAATCACACTGTTGAGCATATTCTGTATGCCAGTGGACACTACAAGGAATTTAGAATCCTTTCTCTTCATTTTTCAGCTGCAAAAGCTAGAACTAAAAAAACTCAGCCTATCCAGGTAGGACAGAGGGCTGCATGTTCCCTCCCCATTGCCCTGTGGGCGCTGTGAAACACAATTTCTTGATGTATAAGTGCCTTACAAATGCAAAATAATATAAATAAAATAAATAACCTACATCATACTCTAATATTAGCTACCATAAACTACGGATTACAGGGATTGGTTAAGGGGATTGACTACATACTGATTCTATAGGGTTTCAAAAAATGGGCTAATGCTGAGACACTTGATTCATACACTTGACCGTGTTACAAAGAAAAAGAAGTGTGTTGCTTCTTTTTAATGTCTATAGAAATATTTTGAATTATGGTATCGATCCAGTCCGACACGTGTTTCAACCTTTGGTCATTCTCAAGGCTGTTAAATGTCCATTCCAACATATAAGTCATATAGGAGTAATTTGTGGTGTTACAAATCACAGACAAATATTGCCAAAATAGTACAGTATCCATTTCAATATGAAAATGACATACCCATGATATAATGAGGTGTCAGAAGGATGAGCAAAGGAAAACGCATAAAACAGAAATCATAAATCAATTGCAAAACATCTGTCAGGCAACATTGTTGACAACTCCCAGTACCAAACCCGTTAAGGCTTTAAGCATGCGTTATAGCTGATCAGTACAACTGGTACACGATTCAAGAAAACAATAGATCAACAATCTGATGGCTTCTTCTGAGACCACCTCTAAATTCATAATATTAATAAGACATCACTACAGTAGACTATTGATTGGCATAATACCTACTGGGCAGCGTAACATTAGGGGTTTGATTGGTTGGCTTCCTACTGACCAACCTTGGGCAACTGACAGGGTGTGAAGACATGAGCCAGAAAGTAGGGAGAGAGTGGCCCATTAACTACTTTCCCTTCAATTTAAGAAAATACCATCTCTTATTCCTAGGCCATAAGCCAGGTTGACTTCTTTGCATTTGACCTTCTGAGGCACATTGTGTCTGGGAATATGTGTGAGGAGTGTGGCATGTGTCATATCTGTCTTCATTGCTAATGAATAGAGAGTGTTTTTCAATTATGGGTCACATGCATTATTGGGATTTAAGCTAATATTAATGTGAATGTTATGGTTTCTTTTGCCACAGGGGACACTCTTGAGTAATTTATCGTGGTGTCTCTTGGCTACTAGTTGTCCTGCACCTGGTTTTCAAAGGCTAGTTGTACTCTTAATTCATCTAAGAATATATGGCTTGCATCTTGTGATTGTTATCTCATCCATCCACTGTAACATTCCTTTCCTCCCCTTTTCAGGGTTTGCTAGCTACTGTCTGAGCTCCGCACAGATCTGTATTTTTGTTATATCAGCACTTTGAAATCTTGTGAAGTCTTGAGGCTTTTCATTTACTTTGAAGGATATTGTGGCTTCCATTTTTGTAAATGATGGCTGCCCATTACTCTTGCATTTCTATGTTAGTGAGCTATAGTCATATATTGTTCATGTTGCATTTAGCGTATACATTGTTTATGTTGCATTTAGCGTATACATTGCTTATGTTAGTATTGATCATGTATAAATGCATATATTACCTAGTGTTTGGCTTCTTTATGTTGAGTGCACATTTGCTTCGTGTCTAATGCATTTACAATCATTGTCAGTTTGTATATTCTTGTGATTTTTTGGGATTTTTGCGATTTCTATCCTAGATCATGTCCATCTCCTGTTGTACCTCCTGGGATATGGATGGTACGGTTGCAGTACGGTTGCCTTAGTGAGTAACGTTTCTCACCTGTGCAGGAATTTGGCCACTGAGGGGCAGTAGCTCTGGATGACATAACCATCAGCCTCACAAAGCTGTGGCATAGATTTGTGAAAGGAACGCATCACTGCTCGGCGTGTCATACTATGTTATTGCATGCATCCTATTATAAATTCCAAAATGTTTCTAACATAATCAAGCTGGTGGAATAGAGGTATAGCGGTGCCTACCATTCCTGGACAACAGGTATGCATATATTATGTACCTACCTCTCCTAGTCTGCTACTTACTGTGCTCCCCATGTAATCACTAAGTCACTGACAGTCCCTGTTTGTTTTAAGTGTCAGCACCTGATTCCACTTTCATACCTCATCTCTTTCTTTTACCTCTCCTGGTGCAGAGGGCACTGCACTGTCTTTTTAGTGATCACACAGTCGCAGTAAGGTACAGCACATGAACTGCTACAAGTCCTCTCCCACTCATCTTGAGTATCCTCTAGGGGTCCTGGCCGCCATTTTCAGGGAGTCGAACAAGTCCTGATGCTCCCCCTGAGTGACTAATAACCCTTTCGCCACATATCCTTCTCATGCTCCTAATTGTCATCTCTTCTCCCCCCAGCCATTTCCCTTTCACATATCTCTCTATAGAGCTTACAAGCAGCCTGAAGGCAGCATAGGCACTATTCTAGAAACCTGCAATCATACATTTAAGGGGATTTTATATCTATACTATTATGAGAGCCCACATGCTGGCCTGAATGTAGCAAGATGGCATAGGCATTTAAAGATAATTTTACTTTTCTTGGAAGCCCTTCTGTGTGTATTCAGACAGCTACCATGTTCTATTTTCCAGCAAAAGTTACTAGGAGTCCTACAGATATCATCGTATGAGTATGTACCCAGAGGTAAGCTGCCAACCACAATCTGCTTTGTTTTTACTGCACGACATAAACTAAATCAATGTATCTGATGAATGGGATATACCAGTTTAGGATTGGGAAAAATAGGCAGATGAGAGACAGTGATGGAAGGGGTATAAAAAGATTGCTGGGTCAATAACCTTCAGTCATTTGATTGCTTCTTCATTGCACTCATTAGTAAATGCCAATCCTGTCTTGATTCACTGTGTGGTGGCCATGCATGAAAATGTTGTCCGTCCATTCAATACCCATGTGTCCTTCCCAAAAATGACGTTTACACACTAGTCCACTACAAGTACTGCAGATCAGAAGCTAAATAATTGTTTTGCTCTGAAAATGATATTGTGCCAAATATTATTCAGCTCAGATGAAGTACAATCGGTGTTGGTCAGCGACTTCTATGTGCTATGCCTTTGTTCAGCGGATCTTCACTCTAAGGTTTGAACAGGTAACAGAGCTAGTCCACTTCCTTTGCCTCTAGGGTGGTGGCATGGGCTGAGGGAAGGCTATATTCTAGGCTAGAAATGTGGACCAGTGGGTAACGTTACCAAATATCCTGAAAGTAACATCCAAGGCATGATGTATAAAAATAAATCATGACTGCAAACACAATGATTAATAATAATAATAATAATAATAATAATAATAATAATAATAATAATAATAATAATAATATATTCAACCACTGCAAAAGAATCTGGGAATTGTATGACAAGAGGGAAAAGAAGAAAGTGCTTTGAACATTGGGAACCAAAAACAAAATGTTTAAGATATCTTTGAAAGAGGTAGGGAAATACAAATCTAGCCTGCCAAAAGGGTCCAATCTAAAGTCAGCAGGTCAAAGGTCAGAGTGCCTTGAATCCATGGTAATGACAGTTAGCTCAAATGTTTTCTACCTATGCTGTTCTATATACAGTCTCAGCATCATCAAGCATGTCTTCTAGGTTTGACGGGTTTGGTGTGTAGTGGAATGTTTTAGTGTAGCCGTGTCGAAGTTGGGCAGCATTGTAAAAATTATCTATTGTGTGTGGACAGCTTTCAATCAGGTACATTGTACGCTTTCTGTGGCACCTCAGTAATCATTGCAGTATCTTAGGCATCAGAGGGTGTGTCGATGCATGAAGTCATTTCATATCTCAATTGTGGACTGATTTTGCTCAAAAGCTTGAAAACACTCCTTTGTTTGCTTGCTGGGTGTCAGCATGAGCTAGGGGTACACACCCAGAGCAGGAGCTCTCTTCTGCACTTCATCCATAGGTTTAAACCTGCAGGAGCACCTCCAGACACGTTGTCTACCTCTGGGTATCCACATGTCCTGGTCTCTTGGTCCTCAGTTACAGGCAGCTCCAAAGTACTTCCAGCAGATTTCTCTTTCAGATGGATGAACTCCCACTCCATGTATAGCATAACTCCAGCAGAAGATTGTTGGCTCCTCAGATTCCTAATAAGATCCAAAGGGAACCTCTCCCTAGTGGGCTTTCTTGACATTTTTCAGAAATCCTCAGATTGCTTTTTTCACAGTGGGGTCATTGTGTTTCATACAGTTTCATCTGTGATGCTTGGTGTACTTCTTTCAAAACGTTTCTGTACCTGGATCTCTCCTCTACGTCCTTATTTGGGATTGAAGACTTCTGAGCCCCCTCCACCCCCAGTCTTGCAATCCCCATGTGGGAGTCTAGTTTTCCATGTTTCTTTTTGAAACAAAAATACTGAGAGTAAATCTTTCAAAAGCCTTTCAATCTTAGAATAATACTCCTCAGCTATTCTCGCAAGGGAGAAGTTGTCTTAGACACCTCTGGTCATATTGTGAGAGGCTTTGTGGCCTGGGTCTCTGGTATTCAGCAGGAGTCAAGGGCCTTGCCTCTCATAGCAAGTGTGCCTTCTATTTTTGTGGCTTTTCTCTCTTCTTAATTCTCTTGTCTTAAACTCCAAAAGTGTGCCCCTTCATCAGATATTCACAACCTCTCGTGTGAGATTGGTGGATTCTAAGATCCCTTCTATGAGACAATAAGTTCATTTGCCTCAGGGAGTGTTCTCCCTCTTTTGACGTGATTACTAGGCCGCCTTGCTTCGGGTACAGTCAATGAGAACACAGATGTTGAGCATACTGTGAGATTCAAAAGGGTGGAAATCTTCACATTCTTTGAGCTTTGATTCTGATTTAGCTCTGCCTATTTCCTGCCTCCAAGAGAGTAAAGGACCCGAGCTCCATGCGATAATATCCATACCAATCTACCAATCTTCCTCATTTAAGGTTTGTTATGCAATAATGTTTTTTTTTCTCACTTTACCACATCCTGCTTTTCCAGAGGACGCTGTGCACGATTCGAGAGTCCTGCAAATGATGCTCCCTGGGCCTACAACACCAGGACACTGCCTTTAGGCGAGGAAGCCTTCTAGAACACTGTGAATGGCTCCCAGAGGAACATGTGACAAGCTGGAACCTTTCATTCTCCCCAGCACATCCAGCCCGGACGTCTGCAGTCACAAGCCAAAAGCAGCAAAGAACACTCCCTGTTTTGACCTGTTGGGGTCGGAGGCCCTAGGGTCAGAACCTCTGTTCAAGCTACGACTTCTTCAAGCTCAAAGTGTACCTTATGTCTGCTTCTACGCATAGAGAGCCTCCAAGCCATTGATTATCCAATCACCACAGAATTTCTGTTGCCTCAAAGGACCAAGGAGCATTGCTGCTTTGGGTCTGTTAATTGTCATTTGGTTACATATATCCCATTGTAGCACAACTTGGAGCACAATCCCACTTCTTCTCAGCCAGCCATCCACCCCGTCACATTCTGCTTACCCACCTATCCTCCATCTCTCTTGGGCTGCATCCTTTCTTCGTTGTCTTAACTTGCCTATTTCTAATACACACTTGTTCTTTTACCCTTCATCATGGAGCTTTATGTTTCACTACTTCACCTTCTATTCACTATTCTGCTTCCCTTCTCTCATAACCTGCAGCCTCACCTTGGTGTAACTTCTTCATCAGTCTCTGGCATCCACAACGTCCTTGTTCCCGCTTCACCCACACCGCTCAAAAAAGACGCACCTATTCTCCAACCTCATGTATCCCTCTTGCTTAGTGCAGAAAGCATGCTCCTCTACACCACCTGCTGTCACTCTTCTCATTCCTACACTTGGCCTCTGGAATTCACAATCCCTTCCTACAACACAGATCACTTCGACTCTTACCCACTTCAACTTTAGCTTCTTGCTATAACAGCAACATGATTCTACCCTCATGACTCTGGTACACTAGTAGCTCTCCACACTGACCCTGCTAACATTTCTCACTCTCCCAGATCTGTTGGGAAGGGTGACAGTGTGGGGTTCCTTATCAACAAGGCTCTCAACACTGCCCCTCCACCCACTGTGACACCAACTCTTTCTTCTTTGAATATGTCACTATTCAACTCCCCCATGCTAATTATGTCACTGTTCGGGATCTCTATCAACCTCCTGTTATGACTGCCTCTCAGTCATTAAGTTATAAACGGATACGTTGTCAGGTTAAATATTCAGTTGCTTTATTAAGATCAAGTCCACCATGAGATTAGGAAGTAATCGTAAAGGAAACCCAATGGCTCCCAACACCCAGGCTCACATCTCAACTGCCTGGGGTGGAACCCATTCATACCCAAACATTCCCTCCTTACAGCAAGCATTTCACAAATGACATCACACATCCATACATCATCCAAGGAGAATGAAGAACAAGGTAGAAAGGCCAATCACAACACCTCTTGATTCTCTCACCTCCTTCTTTCCTGGTCTGGCCCTTCTCTTTTAGTCACTTCTTACCCACATATACATTGTTTTTTTACATTGTTTTTTAGATTGTTTCACAAAATTAGTTTAAAATACACATATATCAATATATTTTCCTTGCACATTTCATAACACTTTCATCATGATTAATACATAATAAAATACAAACTATTTTTTATTTAACAGTCCATTCTGATGACTACATAGCATTCACCTACACCACAATAATATTGCAAAGATTCTAATAGTTACTCAATTACTTGCCAGAGTTTAAACAAATCCATATTGAAATGGCTATTACTTGTCATGAGACATTTAGTCCAAAAAAGTTTGGTCTTCATCCACATTACTAACGAAAGCCAACAAGTAGTGCACATACAATTGGTCCAGCACACGGCAGCTAGTTAACACATGGTGAAGGGATTCCAGTTGGCTTTGGCATTTACAGAGTCTGCAACCCCAAACCTCTATGCTCTTCCAAATCCTAGGTCCTATGGCACCACAAGTGGGTACTTGGTTGAGCCGGAGAAGCATGACAAAACTTAATTCAGGAGATCATAACATAACGGGTTGGGGCCTTAAATAGGTGGTCTGAGATTCCACATACTCCCTATATGCCTTTAGACCAGATAAATGCCTGAAGGTTTTGTGCGCTGATATAAATGTAAAAATAAATAAATACATAGGTGTATATGGTTCCGGACCCAATCCCAAACCTTCAATGTGTCTGTGAATTCCTTCTTCAAGGTGATTTCATCCTTATCTCACTCTGGCATCCATTCTATACTCTAAAAAAGCTCCACACATGGCTTCCTAAATTTCTTCATGTCCGTCAAGCCCTAAATTATAGTATTACCCAAGATAAATAGTGGGGGACACTTTGGCCCTTTAATAGCTTGTATGTATAATGTGGTGTTAAGCCCCCATTCTAAGGGCTGGAACGGGGGCATAAGGCCATTAGCACCCCGTGCTACCGAAGCGGTAAGATGAAGTGATAAAAAAAAGGAATTTCCTACCTTCAACTGGACGCGCACAGTGTCCCGTTGAAGAAAAGGATAATACTTTCCAAAATGGCCACCATAGAAAGGGAAATGGGGTTCCGGAAAGAGCCCTGCTTCTCTTTTCTATGGCATGCTGCAGCAGAGAGAAAGGAACGGCTGTGACAGTGGTGCCGCCGCAGCAGAAATAAGGTAGTTGGGGGTGGGACGGGGAAAGAAACACAGGACATGGGGTTGGGGGAAGATGGCAGCAGGGGAGCCGGCCATCACATGGGATGGAACACAACCTTACACCAGTGGTTCAAACCCACGTTCCTAGCCACCTGACTGGCTGGCTCCCACTGCCATGGTGTTCTAGAGGAAACAAATACATGCTGATGGTACTATGCTTATTTCATAAATCCAAAGAAATACAACAGTTTTTAGATCAAAAATGTGGAATGGTCAAATAAGGTAGCCAACTGAGCTGACCTTTCAGAGCTGTCATGACTGTTTAATAAACTGTCTTCTCACAGAATCCCAATAGAACTTCAAAGACTGTGAATAAACAGACAACATAGATAAGCAGATGTCCCAGTCATGTGCATTTGGAGAAAATGAAAACGTTAGGGAGTGATCTGAATGTGAAACTGGAAGCTTCTAAATTAATGTTTTGCCATTCAAATAACATGGGTCATCTTTTCATTAATAATTGGAGAACCGTGCATGTTAATTGTCTCATTCCATACTAATTTCGAGGATCACCAAAAGCAATATGCAATGTGAGTAATTTGATTTACAGATGAAAATGGGTTTGTGACACTCCTATACATCTGAGAATTTCAAACTTTGGTGAGCTGAAAGAAATTAAAATGAATATGTGTTCTGTGAAGTCTGATGTTTATCACTATTTTAGCTCATGAATAAACCACAGAAAATGATGGCTCCCCCAGAAAGGTCATGCCACGATCAAATTAATGTCCCCACATCTGTCATGAATCATAGAATCCAAAAATATATACTTTGTTGTAGCTATTTGAAAATTACAGAAAGTTGTCATATTGTGACTTTCTGATAATACAAACATGTAACTTAATCGCTGTTTCATGGAATTATGTGTGCTGAAAAACGGGCCATTCTGCCCGCAAATCCCTGTTTCACAAATGGGAATTTGCAAGCAGAATGGCGCACAAAGCCTGTTTTTTGGCGCACATAATTCCATTAATCAGGCTCTTAATGTCATTTTGAAATGATGTGTTTCTCTCCTCCCTTCATTATCCACAGTCCAGACCTCCTAAACCCCTTGCTCTAATGGCAGGGGACAGATTGGTGGGAGGGAAAGGAAAATGAATGTCCAATCCAGAGCATAGGATTATTCATAATGTGAATTTGTCTTGAGTACTATATAATAGCAGTTTCCTGTCTACAAGGGGGAACCAAGGAAATCCAGGGGAAAGAAGGAAGACCAACAGAGAGAGCCAAACCTAGAGAGAGAGACAAAATGACAGAAGGATAAAATGACAAAGAGAGAAAAGGAGACCCCACAACACTTGCTGGGGTCTTCGGCTTGGAAAACTGGGAGCCCTATCTGAGAGAGGACGGTAGCTGGTGGGACCTTTCTGTGAATAGAGACCTGGATTGTGAGCTGCCTACCTGTTACCAAACAAGAGTCCTAATTCTGGCTGGCCTCCTGAGCTAAGAAGAGAGATCTCCTAAGTAAGTAGATATCTCCCAAAGCTATGCATTGTGTGGGGACCTACCTGCCCTAATCTTTTCCATGTAAATGTGAGAGGGGGGGGCGAAGCTGTGTAGCATATTTTTTCTAAATGAATTCAATTAATTCCCCTATGGAAAAGATCACAGGATTATTCTTGTTAACATTTGAAATTGAAACATTTAATTCCGAGTGTGTTATAACCACTATTTCCAATGCAAAAATTGGGTGACCGTATTTTCCTGTAAACCCTGATTTCGTTACAGAAGAGGGGTGGCCTTGATTCCAAAATAAGAATCCCCAAAACCCTGCATTTCCTTTGAATGGTTTGATTGAAAAATAGGAATCCCCAAAACTATGCATTTCCTTTGACTGTAGTGTGTTTCAAAACACATTCTCCCTTTTATTCCACAACCAGAACCCCAACACCCTGAATTTTCTTTGAATGTAATGTGTTCCAAAACAAATGTCCCTTTTTATTCCAAAACCAGAATCCCAACACCCTGCATTTTATTTAAATGTGTGTTACAAAACAAATGTTCCCATTGAGTTCATTTCCCAAACCTTACCTTTCAAAATAAAAGCCACACAAAATTCCCAATATATTCCCACTCCCTGTACCTTGCCTTCAAAACCATAGTGGTCACATATAACTGATGCCTGGGGGAGGGATTCTGTGAGAAAAGAGCATTGTGATATATAAAATTATGACTGTGTGGTTTTGAAGTTTTCCTATGTGTTAATGTGCAGAGAGATCCCACATGTGCACTGATTTGAAATGTAGTCTGTGTTTTTGTTGCATTTGAAGCTTTATAAGAAATGCATGTCAGTCTATAAATGCAAGTACATTCCATATATGATTATTGTGTTGTGCCACAGCGTTGGTGGCTGATGAGTGTGTTGAAGCAATTATCAGTTGAGTACATTTGAATAAACATATATTATTATTTCTATACACCGGCCTGGTTTCTGGCTTATTGGTGACACAGGGGGTACCAGTGGAGTGGTATTATGCAGGATGGAAACCTGACTAAGTTTGAATTTGCTAAGTGCTTTTCTGTACAACACCTTGATTTGGGGGGGGGGGGGCTCCACGAGTTGTGACTGACTGTCCAATAAACCGTGACACCCCCACGTTGACTGGCAGCACAATCTCTTTACCACCAACCCTCTTTCAGCAATCCTACATTACAGTTTGCAACCAGACCGGGGGGGTTGAATGCTCTGATGCCTATGTCTAACAATGGGCCTCATTACGCGGTAGGCGGTAAGGGATTACCGGTAAGAGCACCGGTGCTGGTAATCCCTTACCACCCTATTCCGAGCTCCCTTAGTGGGTCCCTTCCATAACACCTGGTTTTACCAGGCGTTATGGAAGGGACCTGTTAAGGGACTTCAGAGCTAATAACGGTAACGCAAATTGCGGCACTGTTATTAGCTCCATCCCCATTCCCGTTGAGCCCTATGGGGGCCCGGAATGGGAATGGGGAATGGTTCCCGGAATGGGGATTTACCGGGTCCTCCAAGGTTGGAATGACCCGGTAAGTCCCTATTTCGGGAACCCGGACCCGGAATGCGGTAAGGGGGTAGCCATGGTGCTAATAGCACCATGGCTACCAGCTACCGCGTAATGAGGCCCAATGACACATTGCTACACAATATGTGGGTTCTCACCCATGCACAGTGAGGCTTGAAGTTAGCTCAGTGAGTTTGACAGTACTGTACAAATGTGTTTGTAACCTGTAGATCACAGGATCAAATCGGTATAGAAATAAGTTGATCATGTTGCCTACTGCAAGAATGTGGTTGCAAGGTCTGTGTGAAAATGTATTGGAGAATCTGTTGCAAAGTATACTTCATTTTGACACTTTGGAAAAACTATTTTGGAAACATTAAAGAGCCTCCTGCCCTCTTTCAACATGCAGATGCTGAACTAGTGTTACTTATTGATGGCACGCTTTGTGTAAACAGTCCCACAGTGCAGTGGGCAGTGTTCTGCAAAGTGCATCTCTCCAGATGTTTTGGACTACAACTTCCATGACCCCTCGTCATTAACTATACTGGATAAGGATGATCAAAGGAACACTCTGATTCTATACTTTTACCAAATATGTGACTGCACACAGCAGAATGACGATTCCATAACCTATTATTATTATTAGATGAGTACAGACCTAGCTTTGGGAAGCAACAGAGCACTTTACAATCGTATTCTCTTAATGCATTCTTAATTACACAATCACGTTTTTAATGCATCTCTCCAATCAGTTTCATATAAATTATAAAGTACTTAATAATCTATGAATTAACAATTTAATATAATTGTATTGACCTTAAAATTAGACATGACATTTTATGGTAAAAAAATGGAAAATGAATGTCTCCCACTTGGAGTATGTTAATGCAATAATCTATCTTCAATGAAGCACCCCAGCAATCTGAATTTTGCATATTCTATTAAAATGTAATTGAAAACGCCTAATTAGGCCCCAGTGATAGCAACTAACATGAGGTTCATTATAATTTACAACAAAAAAGCTTTTCTGAATTTTAAATACAAGCTTCTTTGTTTCAGAGTGGCTGCTCTATCCTGTATTTCTATCAAACTGCTGTTCGTTTCCACGTATGCAATATTTCATATGTGGATAGGGAGAGAGAGTGGTCTCTAGAACCAACCCTTTGATTTGACTTCTTTCTCCTAGACAAGCCATTGGCTGCAGCTGTAGACAAGCCTAAGGAAAGGCATGCAATGATGAATGTGACTCTTTCATGGAAAGATAGGAAGGAAAGTATTAAGAGGGTAATTCATAGAATTTCGCAGAAAAGTGTCGCAAGCGGCTGGCGCAGAGTGTCCACGTGCGATTGTCTGCGCCAGGCACGTGCGCTAAAACCGATTTCCGCGCACAGCGTATTCATGGATTTTACGCTCCCAAATCAGCCGTGGCGCAGAGAATCGCAGCGACCCTGCAGCAGCGCCAGTAACGCCCCGAAGAACGCCCTCGCGCAAGGAAAAGCCATCAAAATCGCTAAATCATCGCAAAGGGCTGCGCTAACCCTGTACCAGTTCACTGGGCTGGCAAACAGCAAACGCCAAGCGGGGAACGTGTATTTCAGGGGTGCGCGGGAAGTTCCACACGCGATTGGCCCAGTGCGAGCAAGGTATGTGTATTTCAGGGGTACGCGGGAAGTTCCACACGCGATTTCAGCAGGGTGCGTGTATTTCAGGGGTTCGCGTGAAGTTACTCACGCGATCGGGCCTGGGGGAGCGGGCTACGTGTATTACAGGGGTTCGCGTGAACTTTCTCACGCGATCGGGCCTGGGGGAGCGGGCTACGTGTATTACAGGGGTTCGCGTGAACTTTCTCACGCGATCGGGCCTGGGGGAGCGGGCTACGTGTATTTCAGGGGTTCGCGTGAAGTTTCTCACGCGATCGGGCCTGGGGGAGCGGGCTACGTGTATTTCAGGGGTTCGCGTGAAGTTTCTCACGCGATCGGGCCTGGGGGAGCGTGCTACGTGTATTACAGGGGTTCGCGTGAACTTTCTCACGCGATCGGGCCTGGGGAAGCGGGCTACGTGTATTTCAGGGGTTCGCGTGAAGTCTCTCACGCGATTGGCCCCGTGCAAGCAGGGTACGTGTATTCCAGGGGTGCGCGGGAAGTTCCACACGCGATTGGCCCCGTGCAAGCAGGGTACGTGTATTCCAGGGGTGCGCGGGAAGTTCCACACGCGATTTCAGCAGGGTACGTGTATTCCAGGGGTGCGCAGGAAGTTCCACACGCGATTTCAGCAGGGTATGTGTATCCCAGGGGTGCGCGGGAAGTTCCACACGCGATTCCAGCAGGGTACGTGTATTCCAGGGGTGCGTGGGAAGTTCCACACGCGATTTCTGCAGGGTATGTGTATCCCAGGGGTGCGCGGGAAGTTCCACACGCGATTCCAGCAGGGTACGTGTATTTCAGGGGTGCGCGGGAAGTTCCACAGGCGATTGGCCCCGTGCAAGCAGGGTACGTGTATTTCAGGGGTGCGCGGGAAGTTCCACACGCGATTGGCCCCGTGCAAGCAGGGTACGTGTATTTCAGGGGTGCGCGGGAAGTTCCACACGCGATTGACCCAGTGCGAGCAGGGTACGTGTATTCCGCGGGAAGTTCCACACACGATTTCAGCAGGGTATGTGTATTTCAGGGGTTCTGGGGAGTACTACACGTGAATTGGCCGTGTGGGTCCTCCCAGGTGTACGCTCCACAACCTCCACGGCCCCTGCAGGCAGCCCACACCACGGGGGACTACCCTGCACCCCTGCGCATGTCCCGCAGGCAGCCCATCCACCATGGGCATGCCCCCCAGCCAACCCACATGTCACCTTGCACTACTGATCAACAATGCATGTCTCCCACCACCCCCACCCCCCAGCAGTGCAGGGGCAGCCTCCACCAGGCCCCCACTCATGTCTCCCACCACCCCCACCCCCCAGCCACCAGGGGCACCCTCCACCAGGCCCCCACTCATGTCTCCCACCACCCCCACCCCCCAGCCACCAGGGGCACCCTCCACCAGGCCCCCACTCATGTCTCCCACCACCCCCACCCCCCAGCCACCATGGGCAGCCCCCACCAGGCCCCCACTCATGTCCCCCTGCACCCCCACCCCCCAGCAGTGCATGGGCACCCTTCACCAGGCCCCCACTCATGTCTCCCACCACCCCCACCCCCAAGCAGTGCAGGGGCACCCTCCACCAGGCCCCCACTCATGTCTCCCACCACCCCACCCCCAAGCAGTGCAGGGGCACCCTCCACCAGGCCCCCACTCATGTCTCCCACCACCCCACCCCCAAGCAGTGCAGGGGCAGCCTCCACCAGGCCCCCACTCATGTCTCCCACCACCCCCACCCCCCAGGGGCACCCTCCACCAGGCCCCCACTCATGTCTCCCACCACCCCCACCCCCCAGCAGTGCAGGGGCAGCCTCCACCAGGCCCCCACTCATGTCTCCCACCACCCCCAACCCCCAGCCACCAGGGGCACCCTCCACCAGGCCCCCACTCATGTCTCCCACCACCCCCACCCCCCAGCCACCAGGGGCACCCTCCACCAGGCCCCCACTCATGTCTCCCACCACCCCCACCACCCAGCCACCAGGGGCACTCTCACCAGGCCCCCACTAATGTCTCCCACCACCCCCACACCCCAGCCACCATGGGCAGCCCCCACCAGGCCCCCACTCATGTCCCCTTGCACCCCCACCCCCCAGCAGTGCATGGGCACCCTCCACCAGGCCCCCACTCATGTCTCCCACCACCCCACCCCCAAACAGTGCAGGGGCACCCTCCACCAGGCCCCCACTCATGTCTCCCACCACCACACCCCCAAGCAGTGCAGGGGCACCCTCCACCAGGCCCCCACTCATGTCTCCCACCACCCCACCCCTAAGCAGTGCAGGGGCACCCTCCACCAGGCCCCCACACATGTCACCCACCACCCCACCACCAAGCAGTGCAGGGGCACCCTCCACCAGGCCCACACTCATGTCTCCCACCACCCCCACCCCCCAGCCACCAGGGGCAGCCTCCACCAGGCCCCTACTCATGTCTCCCACCACCCCCAGCCACCAGGGGCAGCCTCCACCAGGCCCCCACTCATGTCTCCCACCACCCCCACCCCCCAGCCACCAGGGGCATCCTCCACCAGGCCCCCAATCATGTCTCCCACCACCCCCACCCCCCAGCATCCAGGGTCACCCTCCACCAGGCCCCCACTCATGTCCCCCTGCACCCCCACCCCCCAGCAGTGCAGGGGCACCCTCCACCAGGCCCCCACTAATGTCTCCCACCACCCCCACCCCCCAGCCACCATGGGCAGCCCCCACCAGGCCCTCACTCATGTCCCCCTGCACCCCCACCCCCCAGCAGTGCATGGGCACCCTCCACCAGGCCCCCACTCATGTCTCCCACCACCCCCACTCCCAAGCAGTGCAGGGGCACCCTCCACCAGGCCCCCACTCATGTCTCCCACCACCCCACCCCCAAGCAGTGCAGGGGCACCCTCCACCAGGCCCCCACTCATGTCTCCCACCACCCCACCCCCAAGCAGTGCAGGGGCACCCTCCACGAGGCCCCCACACATGTCTCCCACCACCCCACCCCCAAGCAGTGCAGGGGCACCCTCCACCAGGCCCCACTCATGTCTCCCACCACCCCCACCCCCCAGCCACCAGGGTCACCCTCCACCAGGCCCCCACTCATGTCCCCCTGCACCCCCACCCCCCAGCAGTGCAGGGGCACCCTCCACCAGGCCCCCACTCATGTCTCCCACCACCCCCACCCCCCAGCCACCATGGGCAGCCCCCACCAGGCCCCCACTCATGTCCCCCTGCACCCCCACCCCCCAGCAGTGCATGGGCACCCTCCACCAGGCCCCCACTCATGTCTCCCACAACCCCCACCCCCAAGCAGTGCAGGGGCACCCTCCACCAGGCCCCCACTCATGTCTCCCACCACCCCACCCCCAAGCAGTGCAGGGGCACCCTCCACCAGGCCCCCACTCATGTCTCCCACCACCCCACCCCCAAGCAGTGCAGGGGCACCCTCCACCAGGCCCCCACACATGTCTCCCACCACCCCACCCCCAAGCAGTGCAGGGGCACCCTCCACCAGGCCCCCACTCATGTCTCCCACCACCCCCACCCCCCAGCCACCAGGGTCACCCTCCACCAGGCCCCCACTCATGTCCCCGTGCACCCCCACCCCCCAGCAGTGCAGGGGCACCCTCCACCAGGCCCCCACTCATGTCTCCCACCACCCCCACCCCTCTGCCGCCATGGGCATCCTCCACCAGGCCCCCACTCATGTCTCCCACCACCCCCACCCCCCTGCCACCATGGGCATCCTCCACCAGGCCCCCACTCATGTCTCCTACCACCCCCACCCCCCTGCCACCATGGGCAGCCCCCACCAGGTCCTCACAATACCCAATCATGTGCGTAATGGTCAGCCTCCACAGCCAAAAAGCCCTACCAAGTAACCCATTCACCCACATGGAAATGGAAATCACATGTTACACCCCCAATGTTCATGAAGCTAATGAAGCCATGTCCGTCACACACAATGGTTGCAATTGAATGGGAAAACACACAACATGACATGCATGAAACCAATGAGATGATACCACAGTGAAGTATGCAAACAAAATTGTATTGAAAAAAATTAGAATGCTAAAGAAAGAAAACAAACTACAATGTGAAAGAGAAAAAATAAGCTGCATGTCCGTATAAAAAAATAAAACTTGAAATCCAAATAGAAAATTTTTTTGTCCAAAGTCAAATGTAAAAAAATCTCCATGCAATAAAGAACTATGTACAAAAATAACAAGGGTCCATGAGCCCTACTGAACAAAGGAAACCTACTAAAAAACCTACCTAAAAATCAACTATATACAAAAAGTGGAGCAGTGTCCGTCGACTCCAAATCATAATACGAAAGAAAGGAAACCTAAAACTAAAGAACTATATACAAAGGCGGCGGGCAAGTTCAGCGGCTCACTCTGTGGTGTCCCGGGCCAGGGCATCATCGAACTCCTGTTCGATGTCCCGGAGGCGGTCCAGTTCCATGGCCCCGAGGGTCCGCAGGGACGACGCTGTGTCCTCCTCCAACCCCCTGCGGATTGCCTCGAGGCACTCGGCCCGCCTCAGGGCCCTCCGCATGGAGTTCTCCGCCCTGACCATTGTGAGCCGCGCCTCTTCCGCCCGCCGCCGCTCCGCTCCTATGGTGTGGCCCAACCGCTGCCACACGGAAGACACTCTCTGTCCTGGGTCCCCCTGCCCTCCGGCCGATGCCTGCCCCTCCGATGTCGAAAGCCCCGAGCCTTCATGTCTCCCACCATGTTGCTGCTGCTGCTGCTCTGCCTCTGCCCGTGCACTGCCTCCTGCTGCCTGCACATCCTCCGCCGGCTGGGGTGCACTTGTTGATGTGGCCACCCCTGCTCGACCACCGACTCCCGACTGTGGCAGGGATGCCTCCTCCACCAGCCTGGCCGCACCGTCAGAGGAAGCTCCACAGGGCACCCAGGTGACTGATGGGTGGGAAGATGGCACAGAGGACGACTGGCGCGTAGGGGGTCCAGTTGAGGAGGGGGTCGGAGCAAGCCCCATCAGACAGCGGAATCCGGCCTGGGTGACCTGTCCCAGCAGGCTGACGTGGTCAACGAGCCATTCGAGATGACGTGCAGTCTCTCCATGAAAAGACTGCAGGTCACCTCGCATGGCCCGTTGACGCAACGCCACACCAGCCAGGACAGGCTCAACCCGGACCTGGATGGCCACGTCCGCAGGCAGAGGAAGGCCAGTTGACGTCAGCTCATCCCCTGCCTGAAAACGTGTCTGGACATAGGCATCCCTGCTGGTGCAAGATGATGCAGTGACAGGATCGGGGACAGGATTGCACACAGGCACCTCCGCGGCCGCCTGTGCTGCCTCCTGTCCCTGGTCCTGCACTGCACCACTAGCACCAGTGGGATCCCCACCTCCAGACCCCGTCTCTGGTGCTTGCGCGGCCCCCTCCTCCACCAAACCCCCCACCAACCTGGATGACTCCGTGCCATCTTCCCCCGTTGGGCCCTGTGGGGTCCCAGCTGCCCCTTCTGCTGCCGAGGAGTCCAACTGCATGTGTGGACATGCATGCAAGTGTGGTGGTGTGTGTACATGTGTGGTGCACTTCCTGTGTTGCATGTGATGTCTGGCTACCCTTTGGCTGCTGATGCTGTTGTATGTGTAGGGATGGTGGTGGCAGTTGCGATATGGCTGTGGTATGGCTCATGTGTGCCAGTTGCAATGACATGTGTGTTGGGGATTGTGATGACATGTCTGAGGTTTGCCAATGCCACTCCTGTGCAACTGTCATGCGTGTATGTGTCCATTGTACAGTGCCCTGATGCCTGTGTTTTGTTTCTCCCTGTCTGCAGCGTCAACTGATGAAGAGGGCGGAGAAGGTGCTGTGGAGCACAGCGGCGGGAATCCGACCGCCAGCCGGAGATGCAAGGCCCGGCTCCCCTCCCGTGTTGTCATCTCGTTGGGGAGTGAGGAGTCCGGTGCCGCGTCCCAGGCCGCAGCTGCCGGGGGGAGGTCCAAGAGGCGGAGGTTGCAGTTGGACTCCTCGGCAGCAGAAGGGGCAGCTGGGAACCCACAGGGCCCAACGGGGGAAGATGGCACGGAGTCATCCAGGTTGGTGGGGGGCTTGGTGGAGGAGGGGGCCACGCAAGCACCAGAGACGGGGTCTGGAGGTGGGGATCCCACTGGTGCTAGTGGTGCAGTGCAGGACCAGGGTCAGGAGGCAGAACAGGCGGCCGCGGAGGTGCCTGTGTGCAATCCTGTCCCCGATCCTGTCCCTGCATCATCTTACACCAGCAGGGATGCCTACGTCCAGACCCGTTTTCAGGCAGGGGATGAGCTGACGTCAACTGGCCTTCCTCTGCCTGCGGACGTGGCCATCCAGGTCCGGGTTGAGCCTGTCCTGGCTGGTGTGGCGTTGCGTCAACGGGCCATGCGAGGTGACCTGCAGTCTTTTCATGGAGAGACTGCACGTCATCTCGAATGGCTCGTTGACCACGTCAGCCTGCTGGGACAGGTCACCCAGGCCGGATTCCTCCATCTGATGGGGCTTGCTCTGACCCCCTCCTCAACTGGACCCCCTACACCCCAGTCGTCCTCTGTGCCATCTTCCCACCCATCAGTCACCTGGGTGCCCTGTGGAGCTGCCTCTGACGGTGCGGCCAGGCTGGTGGAGGAGGCATCCCTGCCACAGTCGGGAGTCGGAGGTCCAGCAGGGGTGGCCACATCAACAAGTGCACCCCAGCCGGCGGAGGATGTGCAGGCAGCAGGAGGCAGTGCACGGGCAGAGGCAGAGCAGCAGCAGCAGCAACATGGTGGGAGACATGCAGGCTCGGGGCTTTCGACATCGGTGGGGCAGGCATCGGCCGGAGGGCAGGGGGACCCAGGACAGAGAGTGTCTTCCGTGTGGCAGCGGTTGGGCCACGCCATAGGTGCGGAGCGGCGGCGGGCGGAAGAGGCGCGGCTCACAATGGTCAGGGCGGAGAACTCCATGCGGAGGGCCCTGAGGCGGGCCGAGTGCCTCGAGGCAATCCGCAGGGGGTTGGAGGAGGACACAGCGTCGTCCCTGCGGACCCTCTGGGCCATGGAACTGGACCGCCTCCGGGACATCGAACAGGAGTTTGATGATGCCCTGGCACGGGACACCACGGAGTGAGCCGCTGGACTAGCCCACCGCCTTTGTATATAGTTGTTTAGTTTTAGGTTTCCTTTCTTTATTATTATGATTTGGAGTCGACGGACACTGCTCCACTTTTTGTATATAGTTGATTTGTAGGTAGGTTTTTTAGTAGGTTTCCTTTGTTCAGTTGTGCTCATGGAGCCTTGGTAGTTTTTTATACGGACATGCATCTTTTTTTGTTCTCTTTCACATTGTAGTTTGTTTTCTTTATTTATTTTTTTCAATACAATTTTGTTTGCATACTTCACTGTGTGGTATCATCTCATTGGTTTCATGCATGTCATGTTGTGTGTTTTCCCATTCAATTGCAACCATTGTGTGTGACGGACATGGGTTCATTAGCTTCATGAACATTGGGGGTGTAACATGTGAATTCCATTTCCATGTGGGTGAATGGGTTACTTGGTAGGGCTTTTTGGCTGTGGAGGCTGTCCATTACGCACATGATTGGGGATTGTGAGGACCTGGTGGAGGCTGCCCCTGCACTGCTGGGGGGTGGGGGTGCAGGGGGACATGAGTGGGGGCCTGGTGGAGGCTGCCCCTGCACTGCTGGGGGGTGGGGGTGCAGGGGGACATGAGTGGGGGCCTGGGGGAGGCTGCCCATGGTGGCAGGGGGGTGGGGGTGGTGGGAGACATGAGTGGGGGCCTGGTGGAGGCTGCCCCTGGTGGCTGGGGGGTGGGGGTGGTGGGAGACATGAGTGGGGGCCTGGTGGAGGCTGCCCCTGGTGGCTGGGGGGTGGGGTGGTGGGAGACATGAGTGGGGGCCTGGTGGAGGATGCCCCTGCACTGCTGGGGGGTGGGGGTGCAGGGGGACATGAGTGGGGGCCTGGTGGAGGCTGCCCATGGTGGCAGGGGGGTGGGGGTGGTGGGAGACATGAGTGGGGGCCTGGTGGAGGCTGCCCCTGGTGGCTGGGGGGTGGGGGTGGTGGGAGACATGAGTGGGGGCCTGGTGGAGGATGCCCCTGCACTGCTGGGGGGTGGGGGTGCAGGGGGACATGAGTGGGGGCCTGGTGGAGGCTGCCCATGGTGGCAGGGGGCTGGGGGTGGTGCTTGACATGAGTGGGGGCCTGGTGGAGGCTGCCCCTGGTGGCTGGGGGGTGGGGGTGGTGGGAGACATGAGTGGGGGCCTGGTGGAGGATGCCCCTGCACTGCTGGGGGTGGGGGTGCAGGGGGACATGAGTGGGGGCCTGGTGGAGGCTGCCCATGGTGGCAGGGGGGTGGGGGTGGTGGGAGACATGAGTGGGGGCCTGGTGGAGGCTGCCCCTGGTGGCTGGGGGGTGGGGGTGGTGGGAGACATGAGTGGGGGCCTGGTGGAGGCTGCCCCTGGTGGCTGGGGGGTGGGGGTGGTGGGAGACATGAGTGGGGGCCTGGTGGAGGATGCCCCTGCACTGCTGGGGGGTGGGGGTGCAGGGGGACATGAGTGGGGGCCTGGTGGAGGCTGCCCATGGTGGCAGGGGGGTGGGGGTGGTGGGAGACATGAGTGGGGGCCTCGTGGAGGCTGCCCCTGGTGGCTGGGGGGTGGGGGTGGTGGGAGACATGAGTGGGGGCCTGGTGGAGGATGCCCCTGCACTGCTGGGGGGTGGGGGTGCAGGGGGACATGAGTGGGGGCCTGGTGGAGGCTGCCCATGGTGGCAGGGGGGTGGGGGTGGTGGGAGACATGAGAGGGGGCCTGGTGGAGGCTGCCCCTGGTGGCTGGGGGGTGGGCGTGGTGGGAGACATGAGTGGGGGCCTGGTGGAGGATGCCCCTGCACTGCTGGGGGGTGGGGGTGCAGGGGGACATGAGTGGGGGCCTGGTGGAGGCTGCCCATGGTGGCAGGGGGGTGGGGGTGGTGGGAGACATGAGTGGGGGCCTGGTGGAGGCTGCCCCTGGTGGCTGGGGGGTGGGGGTGGTGGGAGACATGAGTGGGGGCCTGGTGGAGGATGCCCCTGCACTGCTGGGGCGTGGGGATGCAGGGGGACATGAGTGGGGGCCTGGTGGAGGCTGCCCATGGTGGCAGGGGGGTGGGGGTGGTGGGAGACATGAGTGGGGGCCTGGTGGAGGCTGCCCCTGGTGGCTGGGGTGTGGGGGTGGTGGGAGACATGAGTGGGGGCCTGGTGGAGGATGCCCCTGCACTGCTGGGGGGTGGGGGTGCAGGGGGACATGAGTGGGGGCCTGGTGGAGGCTGCCCATGGTGGCAGGGGGGGGGTGGTGGGAGACATGAGTGGGGGCCTGGTGGAGGGTGACCCTGCACTGCTGGGGGGTGGGGGTGGTGGTAGACATGCATTGTTGATCAGTAGTGCAAGGTGACATGTGGGTTGGCTGGGGGGCATGCCCATGGTGAATGGGCTGCCTGCGGGACATGGGCAGGGGTGCAGGGTAGTCCCCAGTGGTGTGGGCTGGCTGCAGGGTCCGTGGAGGTTGTGGAGCGTACACCTGGGAGGGCCCACACGGCCAATTCACGTGTGGTACTCCCCAGAACCCCTGAAATACACATACCCTGCTGAAATCGCGTGTGGAACTTCCCGTGCACCCCTGAAATACACATACCTTGCTGGAATCGCGTGTGTAACTTCCCGCGCACCCCTGAAATACACGTACCCTGCTCGCACTGGGCCAATCGTGTGTGGAACTGCGCACGCACACCTGAAATACACGTACCCTGCTGAAATCGCGTGTGTGACTTCCCGCGCGCCCCTGAAATACACATACCTTGCTGGAATCGCGTGTGTAACTTCCCGCGCACCCCTGAAATACACGTACCCTGCTCGCACTGGGCCAATCGTGTGTGGAACTGCCCGCGCACCCCTGAAATACACGTACCCTGCTGAAATCGCGTGTGTGACTTCCCGCGCACCCCTGAAATACACATACCTTGCTGGAATCGCGTGTGTAACTTCCCACGCACCCCTGAAATACACGTACCCTGCTCGCACTGGGCCAATCGTGTGTGTAGCTTCCCGCGCACCCCTGAAATACACGTACCCTGCTCGCACTGGGCCAATCGTGTGTGGAACTTCCCGCGCACCCCTGAAATACACGTACCCTGCTGAAATCGCGTGTGTGACTTCCCGCGCACCCCTGAAATACACATACCTTGCTGGAATCGCGTGTGTAACTTCCCGCGCACCCCTGAAATACACGTACCCTGCTCGCACTGGGCCAATCGTGTGTGGAACTTCCCACGCACCCCTGAAATACAGGTACCCTGCTCGCACTGGGCCAATCGTGTGTGTGACTTCCCGTGCACCCCTGAAATACACGTACCCTGCTGAAATCGCGCGTGAGACTTCCCGCGCACCCCGGTATACACGCACACGTATTTTCTGTCAGCGGGTGTCCGTGTTTGTGGGTACCCCTTTGCACGTCATTTGTCCTGGAGGGCCACAGTATAGGACATTCATCATGGCAGTATATAGGTGCTATTTGTTGGCGCACCTTTTGGCGCACATTTCTTACAGCCGCAGAGACGCTACCGCCTGCTTTCTTGTGGCGGTCGTGTTTGTGCCTGTGCGCTGGTTTGAGCGTGCGCTTTTTTCCCCTATTCTATTCCATGAATACGTGTTGTAGGCGAGCGTGTGGGCGTTCCGCGCCCTTGTGCCCTGTACTTCCCCCGTGACGCCCACGTTTTGGCAAGTTGTTCCCCATTCCGAGTGTTCCGCCCGTGTTCCGCCTACTTTTGTTGCGTGTGCCGCGCTATGTGCAAATTTCGCTGTGGCCTGTGCGATTTTCGCTGTGACCTGGCGCACGCTGTTAGATGGCCTGTGCGCCAACGTGCGCCGCGCACTGTTTTATCGCACATCCGCTGGTTTTCTCGCGCACGGCCTTCCATGAATCGATGTGCGCTGCTTTTGGTGCGATTTTCGCACTTGCACTGCGATTTTCGCTATTCCACTGCGATTTGCACGTTTTTGCCCACTTGCGCCGCGCTAATTATTCCATGAATCAGCCTCTAAGTGTAGGACTGGGTGTGGCGTTCCATGAATTCCTACTTAACACAGGACAAACATAAATGCTCTTACAACTTACATGTTAAGGAGCACATGTACAAGAAGCACTTGCCAGTCGATGTCAGAAAACATTTATATTTGTTATAGGAATCCCAGGTGTTTGACCTGAGTAGAAGGGGGCAGGGAAGCTGTTTGAGTTGAAGGGGCAACTTCAGTCGTGTCCCTTTGTTGTTTCAATCACCTGTTTTGCATGGATGAGGGGCTGGCTTCTGTGCAGCAGCAAAAAAAGAAAATGGAGGAAAGTCATGTATGCCCGGGACACAGCTTTCAGGAAAGAAGGACTCATCTTTTTCTGATTCCTTCGGGTGACTTTGCAGCTGTTGCAGGTAGGACTCAGAGGGGACACATCCAGTAGCACATGTAATCTTCAGCAGCTTTGTCTATTGCAGGTATAGCTGCCATGCTTAGAACATTTGCTCAAGTCGACGCTCAAGCATTCTTCATGACATCATACATGCTGTGCATCAACATGCCCCGGCCATGATCACACCAACCTACTCACTGTACCCAGGGTAAAAAAAGCAAGAGCAGGGGGTGCCAGCTTCCCCTACCTTGCGGCCCTACACTTGAATGTCCTCCCCACTGCCCTGCGAGCTGAACCTTCTCTGACCACCTTCCGCAAAACCTTGAAAACCACCCTGTTTGCTTGATTCTCTACCGTCTCTCATGTACACCCGCCATATGTATACCTGACCTGTGTACGCCTCTATGCATATTATATGTTACGCCTATGTACCCAATCTGTAACTTATGCATAATGTAACTAAGTTGTCTGCAAGTAACAGCACCGCAATGCCCTTGGGCTGCCTGCGCGCTACACAAATGTAAAAAATAAAATAAAATAATAAATAGAAAATAGAACATACAAGTGTAAACTGAACATATCCTCCTCCTTTAAACCTCGAGGACACTATAAGAAAGCCACAAGACCAGAGGATACACTCCAGAGTGAGTCAAAGATTAGAAGAACATCATAGGCCAGGAGACATTGAATGGGACAAACATACATTCACACCTGCACTCAAATAAGGTTCTTTCAACTCTAGCAAAATCACGAAGGGATGGTTGTCAGGATAAAGATAGAGGGTCTACCAGACACACCAGTTATGAGAAGATCACAAGACATGAAACCATAGTATATCACCATAGTGTCAGTCAAAAAAGACCAACAAATGGCTGATGTTTAGAAATAAACCATCACACTGCAAAAAATTCCTGTGAAATGGCCATGAGCCAATCAGTACAGTCAGAATACATAAATGCCACCGATACAAATGTCTAGTCTGCCAATGGCAGGTTTGATTTGAGACATGGGAGCAGACAGCTGGCCATGGCAGCAAAGTACAGATATGATGTTGACAACTAGGGGGGTTTGGAATACACAGGGCAAGTGTCAGGCGTCAATATATGGCACATAAGAACAAGTAGTTCCTTTTAAAACATAGCAGGGTACATCCAAAAGGAAGAGAGATGTCACCAAACTAAAAACAGTCTGCTAGTACATAACACATGCAAGACAGGTGGCACCGACAGTAAGGATGCCACAGACAGGTGAGCGGATCACGCCACCATTTATGATAACCATGGGCATTAAGCAAGCACAGAGAAACTGTGTACAGCCATGAGGAAGCACCAGCAAGGTTAAAAAGAAAGGCAACAAGGGGATAACACACACATTGTTCAATGCAAGTGGAGCCAACAGAAGGTTGCCTCCAAACAGGTAAGTTGATCAGGACTTAATGGATGCTACTTACTGCAAACAGTAAGCACATGGATGTCAATGTTCATGCCACAACAAACGGGTGGAAGCAACAGTAAGGTTTGCCAATGGGTGAAAATGCTACTCACATAACAACAGTTAGCAAGTGCATAAATTCAAATGATGCCAAGCCAGACAGGTGGAACCAACACAAATCTGTCCATAGCTTGGCATATCTTGAGAAATATTGAGAATCCCAACAACGCAAAACATGACGTTAACATAGTTACATTGAGTTGTTACATGAAACATTTCACAAGTTTACTGCACAGCATAGTACCTGCATTGGTCACAAACCTCTACTTCTTAAGCATTTCCAGCAAGCCAGAATGAGAACGTGAAATTATTATAGTGTACATAACTTGACCAGTGTAATTACATCAATAGGTATCAGAAGAGGACATACAGCAGCAACATAATATGCTCATTAATAAGGGTGGCAATTACATGAATGTCTTTCATAGTGTACAACAAAAGCAATTATCTAAGAGAATATACTTACAAACCTTCTATAAATAGACAATTGGTGGAAAACTGTGGTCTGTTTTGTGGCATGTTTTAATTCATTGGATCTCATGTGATGAATAATGGATGCTGAATGTTGCAATACCTGGAGACCTATCACAGACAATAGTAACTCATGGCTGAGGATAGCTCAGCGGCAGCGTGCGCGTCTTGGAAGCAAGACGACACGGAGCAACAACAGGTTCGATCCCCGGGTCCGCGCTTAGAAACCTTTGGGTGTTTAAGCGCGTTATAAATACGTAACTAAGAAAAAAAAAAAAAACAATTCCTGTTACAGCGCCTCGATGCCTGCGGGCTGTGTGAGCGCTTTATAAATGTGAAATAAATAAATAAAAAAATAACTAAATTCCTTTGTGAGCTGTAATGTACGCTAGCAGTGACAGTCCTTCCTTGGTCTCAGTTAAGCTGGTCTATCGAAAGCAATGAGTGCAGTAGTGCTCATGAGCCACAGAGTTTTTTTTACATATGACAGGTAACAGTGACTTCTGCATTATAAGGCTTACCCACTTGGGAAGGAGGATATGCAGACAAGAAGACCCTAGATAAGACCCTGAAACTTGCACTCATCTAAAAGCATCGAGGGTACAACTGAATTGAGGGACACAACAAGGAGAAGGAGGGTCCGGTGGGGAACACAAAGTGTTTCCCCCAGGGTTATTTTGTTGTGGCACATGCCATCGTGCTGGCTGCGCATAGAGCACCCACTGGGGGGTATTTAAGGCTTCGGGGAAGGTTCTGGAGCAGTCGATGGTTGGACGTGTGTTTGACAGGTCGCCTGCTCCAGAGCCTTTCCCTGGGGGTCCGTATAGTTCGTGAGTTGAGGTGAGGGAGGTTAGGTTAGTTTAGTATAAGGGGCGGGTAGGTTTAGTTTAGTATTAGTATTAGTATATATATATATATGTATATATATATATATAAAAGTTTTAGGAATATAGCTGGAGGTGCCGTAAATAAGGCACCTCCTCCTACCATTGTTCAGGACTTCTTTCTGTCATGTAGGGCCTTGGAGGGAGGGTGTATGTATTTCATTCGCCTTTTGTTTGTTGCGCCAGCGTGAGCTGACTTTCTTTCTTCCCAGAGTTTTAGCTCGGCTGCTGGGGGGGCGGTGCGCGGGTTTCGTAGCTCGCTCTATGGAGCTCTTAGTTTATTGGGCCAGGGAGCGCAAGCCCGGTAGTCCGTCTCACAGCTTGTGTACTGTGGTGGCAGTCGAGCGCTGTAGGTGGCGTTTGTATCCTTAAAGGGGCAGCATTTCTTTTTGCTAATCCTTTTTAAAGGTGCTTTGTGTTTTTTTTATAAAGCACCGTTTTGGTGTTGCTTCTCTACATTTGTACCGTTTTCATTTGGCAGGCAGGTTCTGGGGGTTAAGTTTTGGATTTATTAGGTCCCAGGATCCCTCTCTCTCAGTTCCTCTTGTATTGGGGCAATTTAAAAAAAAGAAAAAAAAAGAAAAGGAGTTTATTTATTTTAGGTGCTTCTATTAGGGACAATTTAATACAGTGCTATTTCAGTTTTTCTCCACATAGGTTATTTGTCCTTCTCTAAATTGTCAGGCCTGTGGGTCGCTGTGAGATTATTCATTAACAAGTCTGTTAAGTACAGACTACATTATTGCGTGGACCTGTTAACTGTGGTTTTCTTCCACAATTTTTCTATTTTCTAAATTTTGTCGGTTTTCATCTGAGGGCGGCCATTTGTCAGTATATTTTGGCATTTAGACTCCCCGACTTTTTTTTCCTGCTTTTTTTAGGGGAAAGACTCAGGGCCAGTTTAGGCATTTTCAGCAGGGCGGTGCGCAAGTGCTTAGTTGCACTGCCTAAGCAGTATGGTGGGTCAGGGTTCTAAGAAAAAGGGTCTGGTGGATGTGAATGCCCTGAGGGAGGCATTGGAGATCATTAGTAGGGCATCCAAGGCCCAGCTTGAGGGGGCTGTGGTTGAGGTTACGTGGGAAGGGGAAGAAAGGGAGGGGAGGCTGCAGCGGAGAGCTGCAGCAGATGAGGCTCTCTCTGCGGTAGTAGCTTGCAGCCCAGCGGCTGGTAGAGGGGAGGCTTGGGAATCCAGGAGCAGGAAGATGAGAAGGGAGATTGACAGGAGGGCGTCCAGGGGGGAGTTGCATTTCAGTGAGGAGATGGATAGGGTTGTGGGAAAGAACGAACGGGAGGATGCAGAGGAGGTCAGGAGTTCCCAGAAAGGCACTGGCAGGGAGGGGCATGAAGTTGGCAGTGTAGGGGTACATAGAGGGGTGTCAGGGCAGAGGGGTGAGGGGGGTAAATACCTGCAGAAAAGTGCAGGCGGGAGGAGGAGAGATAGGTCCCCATCAATTAGTGAGGTTATGGAGGGGCGCAGAACAGTCCCCCAGGCTATGAGGGTTTCGGGTGGAGGGCACAGAGCAGCCCCTGCTGTTCCAGAGGATGAATATGGAGAGGGTTTACGAACAGCTCCTCCTCGAACTGCGCGATGACAGTCTAGAGGGCACAGCACGGCCCCTAGCGAGCAAGACCACAGGGTGGAGGACAGCACACCTCACCCGAGAGAAGAGGACCAGGAAGGGGTTTCTGCGGCCCCGCCGAAAAGACATCAAAGGAGTGGCGGAGCGGACATCCCGGTCTCACAAGAGGAAAATCTACTCAACCTGAGCATGTGCTTGCAGAAGCAATTGTATTTCAGGGGTGATGAAGATGGGATGGAGGAATATGTGGGGAAGTGGGAGGATGAAGGTTATAGGGCAGAAAGGAGGAGGGGGAGGGTGAGAAGGGACTTCAGGTGGGATTGCAAAAGACAGGAGCAAGGGGGTTGGGGGGCAAGAGGTCGGGGGAATAATTGGTTGGGTGAGACTGCTGACATGTTTTGTTCCCGCAGCAGGAGTCCAGTAAGGAAAGCAATGAGGAGCATCAGAGTGGAGGCCAGGCCGCAGACAGGCGATGGCAGGGCAGAAAGAGGTGAGCGGGATAGGGACTGGTCAACTGCATGGCAGAGAGGGGATGCGAGAACTGGGGCAAGAAAGGAAGGGTCTGGTTTGCAAGGGTTAAAAGCGTTAAGGAGAGAGATTGGTGTACAGGCTATCGGAGCCTAGGTGGAAGAAAAGGAAAATTGCTCGTTGGAGGTACTAACGGACAAGGTGATTGAGCCATTGGCGCTCAAAGTACAGGTTTCAAAAGATAAAGAGGTTGAAGTGAAGGGCAAGGAGAAAAAACTACCATACATGGGTATCACAAAACCTTTGGGAGTGCACTTGATGACAACAACTAAGGATAAGATTCAGGCAGGGGAATTTGTGGATGTTTTTAAGCTGCTTCATAGGGAAGTGAGAGCTAAGGAGGGTTCTAAGGAAGAGGAGAGAGAACTGGACTCGCGGCCAAGGATCCCAGTGACAATTGAAAATTGGACGTCAGCATTTATTATACACGCCAGTGTCTATTGCGAGAAAGTTCCTGAGCGTTGCGTGGCGCTGCTAAAATATATGGATGTGATCAGAAACGCATTTACATGTTTTAAAGGCTTTGCGTGGGTGCGTTATGATGAAGAATTTAGAGCGAGGATGGTGGAGGATAGTCAGGCTGCATGGGGGGAAATAGACATGGATCTATGGCTGCAGTGGATGGCACCGACGAGACTTACCCCGACATTGCACACAGCAAGTGGTTTGCCAGCACCTTTCCGGCCTTTTCTTGGCCGCCCCGCCCATGAGGGGGCAGTTATCATCGGCATGTTGGGCATTTAATAAAGATGGCTGCACAAGGAACTTATGTAGTTTTAAAAATGAATGTAGCAAATGTGCAGGGACGCACCCTCTCACTCAGTGTTTTCAGCAAGGGGACAGAGGGAGTGGGAGAGGATCTGGCAGAGGAGTTCTGGGAAAGTCTTTTACTCCAATTGACAGGGTAATTCATAGAATTTCGCAGAAAAGTGTCGCAAGCGGCTGGCGCAGAGTGTCCGCGTGCGATTGTCTGCGCCAGGCACGTGCACTAAAACCGATTTCCGCGCACAGCCTATTTATGGATTTTAGGCTCCCAAACCAGCCGTGGCGCAGAGTATCGCAGCGACCCTGCAGCAGCGCCAATAACGCCCCCAAGAACGCCCTCGCGCAAGGAAAAGCCATCAAAATCGCAAAATCATCGCAAAGGGCTGCGCTAACCCTGGACCAGTTTACAGGGCTGCCAAACAAGGAACACAAAGCGGGTAACGTGCATATCAGGGGTACGCGTGAAGTCATACACGCGATTAGCCAGGGTACGTGTATTACAGGGGTACGCGGGAAGTTTAACATGTGATTGGCCAGGGTACGTGTATTACAGGGGTACGCGTGAAGTTTTACACGCGATTAGCCAGGGCATGTGTATCACAGGGGTACGCGGGAATTATCACACGCGATTTGGCTGGGTACGTGTATTACAGGGGTGCGCGGGAATTCTCACATGCGATTTGGCCAGGTACGTGTATTACAGGGGTGCGCGGGAAATATCACACGCGATTTGGCTTGGTACGTGTATTACAGGGGTGCGTGGGAAGTTACACACGCGATTAGGCTGGGTGGGTCCTCACAGGTGTTCCCTGTACACCCTCCACGGCTCCTGCAGGCAGCCCACAAAACAGGGGACTACCCTGCACACCTGCTCATGTCCCCCTGCACCCCCACCCCCCAGCAGTGCAGGGGCAGCCTCCACCAGGCCCCCACCCATGTCTCCCACCACCCCCACCCCCCAGCAGTGCAGGGGCAACCTCCACCAGGTCCCAACTCATGTCTCCCACCACCCCCACCCCCCAGCATCCAGGGGCACCCTCCACCAGGCCCCCACTCATGGCTCCCACCACCCCCACCCCCCAGCCACCAGGGGCACCCTCCACCGGGCCCCCACTCATGTCTCCCACCACCCCCACCCCCCAGCAGTGCAGGGGCAGCCTCCACCAGGCCCCCACTTATGTCTACCACCACCCCCACCCCCCAGCAACCAGGGGCACCCTCCACCAGGCCCCCACTCATGTCTCCCACCACCCCCACCCCCCAGCCACCAGGGGCAACCTCCACCAGGCCCCCACTCATGTCTCCCACCACCCCCACCCCCCAGCAGTGCAGGGGCAGCCTCCACCAGGGCCCCATTCATGTCTACCACCACCCCCACCCCCCAGCCACCAGGGGCACCCTCCACCAGGCCCCCACTCATGTCTCCCACCACCCCCACCCCCCAGCAGTGCAGGGGCAGCCTCCACCAGGCCCCCACTCATGTCTCCCATCACCCCCACCCCCCAGCCACCAGGGGCACCCTCCACCACGCCCCCACTCATGTCTCCCACCACCCCCACCCCCAGCAGTGCAGGGGCAGCCTCCACCAGGCCCCCACTCATGTCTACCACCACCCTTACCCCCCAGCCACCAGGGGCACCCTCCACCAGGCCCCCACTCATGTCTCCCACCACCCCCACCCCCCCAGCAGTGCAGGGGCAGCCTCCACCAGGCCCCCACTCATGTCTCCCACCACCCCCACCCCCCAGCCACCAGGGGCAGCCTCCACCAGGCCCCCACTCATGTCCCCTATCACCCCCACCCCCCCGCCACCAGGGGCAGCCTCCACCAGGCCCCCACCCATGTCTCCCACACCCCCTCTCCCCAGCCACCAGGGGCACCCTCCACCAGGCCCCCACCCATGTCTCCCACAACCCCCACCCCCCAGCAGTGCAGGGGCAGCCTCCACCAGGCCCCCACCCATGACTCCCACCACCCCCACCCCCCAGCAGTGCAGGGGCACCCTCCACCAGGCCCCCACTCATGTCTCCCACCACCCCCACCCCCCAGAATCCAGGGGCACCCTCCACCACGCTCCACTCATGTCTCCCACCACCCCCACCCCCCAGCAGTGCAGGGGCACCCTCCACCAGGCCCCCACTCATGTCTCCCACCACCCCCACCCCCAGCAGTGCAGGGGCAGCCTCCACCAGGCCCCCACTCATGTATCCCACCCCCCCACCCCCCAGCCACCAGTCGCAGCCTCCACCAGGCCCCCACCCATGTCTCCCACCACCCCCACCCCCTAGCAGTGCAGGGGCAGCCTCCACCAGGCCCCCACTCATGTCTCCCACCACCCCACCCCCCAGCAGTGCAGGGGCACCCTCCACCAGGCCCCCACTCATGTCTCCCACCACCCCCACACCCCAGCCACCAGGGGCACCCTCCACCAGGCCCCCACCCATGTATCCCACCACCCCCACCCCCCAGCCACCAGGCGCAGCCTCCACCAGGCCCCCACCCATGTCTCCCACCACCCCCACCCCCCAGCAGTGCAGGAGCAGCCTCCACCAGGCCCCCACTCATGTCTACCACCACCCCCACCCCCCAGCCACCAGGGGCAGCCTCCACCAGGCCCCCACTCATGTCTCCCACCACCCCCATCCCCCAGCCACCAGGGGCACCCTCCACCAGGCCCCCACTCATGTCTCCCACCACCCCCACCCCCCAGCAGTGCAGGGGCAGCCTCCACCAGGCCCCCACTCATGTCTACCACCACCCCCACCCCCAGCCACCAGAGGCAGCCTCCACCAGGCCCCCACTCATGTCTCCCACCACCCCCACCCCCCAGCAGTGCAGGGGCAGCCTCCACCAGGCCCCCACTCATGTCTCCCACCACCCCCACCCCCCAGCCACCAGGGGCACCCTCCACCAGGCCCCCACTCATGTCTACCACCACCCCCACCCCCCGCCACCAGGGGCAGCCTCCACCAGGCCCCCACTCATGTCCCCCTGCCCACAGGCCCTGACAATCCTCAAGCATGTGCCTCATGGCCAGCCACCACAGCCCAAAGACACAACCAAGTATTACATGTGCCCATGATACTACTACAATGGAAATAATGTAAATCAACACATGTGTCTCACACACACACAATGGTTGCAAGGGAACCTGAAAACCCATATCATGACATGCATGAAAACAATGAGATGAAACCACAAATTGAAGAATGAAAAAATCAAAATAATGTATTAAAAACAACAGCAATGGCACCCTCCACCACGCTCCACTCATGTCTCCCACCACCCCCACCCCCCAGCAGTGCAGGGGCACCCTCCACCAGGCCCCCACTCATGTCTCCCACCACCCCCACCCCCAGCAGTGCAGGGGCAGCCTCCACCAGGCCCCCACTCATGTATCCCACCCCTCCACCCCCCAGCCACCAGGCGCAGCCTCCACCAGGCCCCCACCCATGTCTCCCACCACCCCCACCCCCTAGCAGTGCAGGGGCAGCCTCCACCAGGCCCCCACTCATGTCTCCCACCACCCCCACCCCCCAGCAGTGCAGGGGCACCCTCCACCAGGCCCCCACTCATGTCTCCCACCACCCCCACACCCCAGCCACCAGGGGCACCCTGCACCAGGCCCCCACCCATGTATCCCACCACCCCCACCCCCCAGCCACCAGGCGCAGCCTCCACCAGGCCCCCACCCATGTCTCCCACCACCCCCACCCCCCAGCAGTGCAGGGGCAGCCTCCACCAGGCCCCCACTCATGTCTACCACCACCCCCACCCCCCAGCCACCAGGGGCAGCCTCCACCAGGCCCCCACTCATGTCTCCCACCACCCCCATCCCCCAGCCACCAGGGGCACCCTCCACCAGGCCCCCACTCATGTCTCCCACCACCCCCACCCCCCAGCAGTGCAGGGGCAGCCTCCACCAGGCCCCCACTCATGTCTACCACCACCCCCACCCCCAGCCACCAGAGGCAGCCTCCACCAGGCCCCCACTCATGTCTCCCACCACCCCCACCCCCCAGCAGTGCAGGGGCAGCCTCCACCAGGCCCCCACTCATGTCTCCCACCACCCCCACCCCCCAGCCACCAGGGGCACCCTCCACCAGGCCCCCACTCATGTCTACCACCACCCCCACCCCCCGCCACCAGGGGCAGCCTCCACCAGGCCCCCACTCATGTCCCCCTGCCCACAGGCCCTGACAATCCTCAAGCATGTGCCTCATGGCCAGCCACCACAGCCCAAAGACACAACCAAGTATTACATGTGCCCATGATACTACTACAATGGAAATAATGTAAATCAACACATGTGTCTCACACACACACAATGGTTGCAAGGGAACCTGAAAACCCATATCATGACATGCATGAAAACAATGAGATGAAACCACAAATTGAAGAATGAAAAAATCAAAATAATGTATTAAAAACAACAGCAATGGCTATCAAAATCAACCAAAATACACAAGTAAAATAATTAAAAAATTAAGCAGGCTGTCTCTTTTCAAAATGAAATCAATAAATGACAATACGAAAAAATATCTTCCAAAGTTCAAGTCCATGAAAAGTAAATGAAGGTAAAAAAGAAATAGAAAACCATTGCTCCATGGCAAAAAATATTCATAGTTAAAAAAATATCCAAATCCAAAGTCCAACTATGTACAAAGTATTCAGGGTCCATCATCCCAAGAGAAGAAATGAAACCTACCAAAAAAAATCTAAAATGGAACTATATACAAAAGGTGGAGCAGTGTCCGTCGACTCCAAAGAAAAATAAACTGCAAAGGAAACCTATCACTAAATAACTATATACAATGGCGGCAGGCCAGTCCAGTGGCTCACTTAGTGGTGTTCCGGGCCAGGGCATCATCGAACTCCTCGTCTATGTCCCGGAGGCGGTCCTGTTGCATGGCCCGAGGGTCCGCAGGGACGCCGACATGTTAACCTCCAACTCCCTGCAGATTGCCTCGAGGCAGTCGGCCCGCCTCAGGGCCCTCCGCATGGAGTTCTCCGCCCTGACCATCGTGAGCCGCGCCTCTTCTGCCTGCCGCCGCTCCGCATCTATGGCGTGGCCCAACCGCTGCCACACGGAAGACACTTCCCGTCCAGGGTCCTCCTGCCCTCCGGCCGATGCCTGCCCCTCCGATTTTGAAGGCCCCGAGCTATCGTGGCTCCCACCTACAGCCTCCTGCTGCTGCAGCTGCTGCTGTCCATGTGCCCTGTCCAATGGTGCCTGCACATCCTCCTCCAGCTGGGGTGCAGTCGTTGACGTGGCCACCCCTGCTGGACGTCCGACTCCTGACTGTGGCAGGGATCTGTTGTCCACCAGCCTGGCTGCACGGTCGGAGGCAGCTCCACAGGGCACCCAGGTGACACATGGGTGGGAAGATGGCATGGAGGACGACTGGGGCATAGGGGGTTCTGTGGAGAAGGGGGTCGGAACAAGGTCCAGGAAACGGAGGAATCCAGCCCTGGTGAGCTGTCCCAGTGGGTCAACGCGGTCAACGAGCCATGCGAGAAGACGTGCAGACTCATCATGAAAAGACTGCAGGTCAGCTCGAATGGCCCGTTGACCCAACGCCACCCCACCCTGGACAGGCACAACCTGGTGCAGGATAGCCACATCCGCAGGGAGTGGAAGGCCAGGTGTCGTAAGCCAATCCACTCCCTGAGAACGGGTCTGGAGGTAGGTATCCCCGCTGGTGCAAGATGATGCAGTGACAGGAGCAGGGACAGGATTGCACACAGGCACCTCCGCGGCGGCCTGTGCTGCCTCCTGTCCCTGATCCTGCACTGCACCACTAGCACCAGTGGAATCCCCACCTCCAGACCCCGCCACTGTCGCTTGCACGGCCTCCTCCTCCACCAAACCCCCCACCAACCTGGATGACTCCGTGCCATCCTCCCCCGTTGGGCCCTGTGGGGTCCCAGCTGCCCCTTCTGCTGCCGAGGAGTCCAACTCCAACCTCCGCCTCTTGGACCTCCCCTCGGCAGCTGCGGCCTGGGACGCGGCACCGGACTCCTCACTCCCCGACGAGATCACAAACTGGGAGGGGATCCGGGCCTTGCGTCTCCGGCTGGTGGTGCGACCCCTGCCGCTGTACTCCACAGCACCTTCTCCGCCCTCTTCATCAGTTGACGCTGCAGACAGGGAGAAAGAAAACACAGGCATCAGGGCACTGTAAAATGGACTCATACACACATGACAGTTATACATGAGTGGCATTGGTAAACCTCAGACATGGCATCACAATCCCCAACACACATGTCATTTCAACTTGCACACATGAGCCATACCACAGCCATAATGCAACAGCCAGCACCATCCATTCACATACAACAGCATGAGCACCCAAAGGTCATCCACACATCACATGCAACATAGGGAGTACACTACACATGCACACACAACACCAAACTTGCATGCATGTGTACACCTCCGCCAACTGTCGCAGTGTTTTGATCGACATCCATGTCACACCTGACAATCATTCCTCCACATCCTGTGCCATGCAAGCCCACACACACAAGCACCATTCATGTGTCACACATGAGACCCCTCGCATGTGTCACCCTCACGGCCCTGTACACCCCCCCTACTTGGCCACATAAAAATGCATGTTCAACCTGCACACTCCTGGCACACCACCACACGCACAGCTTACAATCAGTATGCATGTACACTTACCGCTCGACTCCAGACGGGTCTGCTTCTCAAGGACCTGGCTGTGGAGCGCTGGGGATATGCGTTCCAGGACCCTCATCTGATCTTCCGACAAGTGGCCCCGGCGCCCCTTACCATCCGCTGCCTTCAGGAGGCGCCGGGCCTTGTTGAGGGTCCTGGACCTGAAGTCCTCCCAGCGCTTCCTGACACGTTCGTAGTCGCGGACTGCCACCTCCTCCGCGTTGATGGCAGTCACGATGTCCATCCAGATCTGAGTCCGTCCTTCCTTGTCGGCGCGCAACCTTCCGAAGAGGGCATCATACTGCCCCAGGACATGCTCCACCAGGACACCAACTTCGGTGGCAGTGAAGCTGGTGCCCCTCTGCCTCCTTGGCCGGGGGTTGCCACTGGTGCCAGATGTTGCAGTGCCCGACATGGCAACCCCAGAGGCAGGAGTGGGTGGGCAACTGGGTCCTGGAGCTGGACTGTGGGGCGATGGAAAATCAGTCGGGAGTCTTCGGTTCCAGCAGGGGTGGTCACAGCAACAGCACCCCTGGCTGATGTGCAGGCAGCAAATGGCAGGGCACGTGGACAGCAGGCAGTCAGGCAGCAGCAGATGGCAGGTGGGAGCGTGCTCAGGGCTCTGGGGGGCAGTATTTGGCCTTCTGGGCAGGAGCGTGGTCTTCCGTGTGTGAACGCGTGGCCAGCTTGATACGCAGTGATTTGGCACGTGAAAATCCAACACGTCTGCGTGTAATTCGAGGAAAGGCCTTAGCGCGTAAACGCGTCACCAGCGTATGCGCGTCTATGAAGTCACGTGCACATTGAATTGGGCACACGTTAGAAAATGTTGCGTGTGAAAAAAATGAAAGACACGTCCGAGTGTCAAAGCGTGTAATTGGTGGGAATGGGCCTAGCGCGTACACGCGGCAGTGACAAAGCGTGTAATTGGTGAAAATGGCCCTACACGCAGAAGTGACAAAGCGTGTAATTGGTGGAAATGGCCCTACACGCAGAAGTGACAAAGCGTGTAATTGGTGGAAATGGCCCTAGCGCGTAGACGCCGCGTAAGTGACGCTGGACGTGTGGGCCTGCATAAAAGGTACGTGTAGAACACCATTTCCTTGTACGTGCTTTTCGTGGAGAGCGAGTGGGTAAATTCTGTACTTCTTGTCATTTCACACGCGATTTACTTCACAGCGTTTCAAGTTCGTACTCCCTGTTACCTCTGACAGCTTTTTCTCTTTTTTCTCTTTTACTGGTTTACCTGGGCCTGTTCTCTCAAACAGTGTTCCCTTCTACTGTTGTCCTGTCTCCTCAGACAGCGTACAAATCTTCTTTTGGCGGGGGTGTAGCCAACCAAACGCTCTCCTTTTTCACGCTCTTTTACCTGGCAGACGGTGAGTCACGCACGTATCTAACATCTGTGCTTGCCCCGTGTGTAGCCTACCCCTTCAGAGGTCATTCTAGGCTGCGTGTGACGCGCATACGTTCATTCTTGTGTTACTGGGTGCCACAGCGTAGTGCAGGTTTTTCTTTCTGCACACGTGGTCTAGGAGGGGATGCGTGCACGTCATCTCCCTTTTTTGGGCCTCCTGTGCATAGCGTGACCCGTCATCTTTCCCCAGGGGTTACATTCAGCCTTGCTAGAGCACTAGGGTACAATTACCATCTGGTACCCAACCCCTTTGATCCCCAATTGCCCAGGACAATAGTTTACAGCCACTCCCATACGCACATTAACATCAGTGCCATGGCTGGGAGGCGAGGATTCCGTAAGGGTGGCAAAGGTGGAAGAGCCACAAGTGGTGGCCGTGGTGGATCCGGTAGGGGACGTGGTCGTTACTTGCAGGGTGAGCCTGTCCCCCCATGTGTGGAGTACCAGTCAAGGGCACCCATAATCCCCCCCCCTCCCGTTGAGGCTGATGTGGCTGACACCATCCATGCTCAGCCCTTGTTGGACCAGCCCATTGTGGCACCAGACCTGGCTGACTCCATGGCTGACTTCCATGTCATCATGCCACGTGGATCTGGGGCAGCAAGGTCATCTGCTGCCCCAAGTAGGCAGGGCGGAGAGGCTGCAGGGGCAGCTGCGGCTCCATCCACCCCAGCTCTCACACACCCAGCCAGGACAGTGTCGGTCCTAGTCCATCCTGCTGACATTCCCCCTGACACCATTACACTTGAGCCAATGCCTGCACCAACTCCCATGCTGAGTGTGCAATCCCACACTCCTGATACAGAGTCCACCAGTGCTCCTGCCCCTAGTGTCCAGAGCGGCGCAGGACACTCAGGATCACCACCACCTTCCAAGCGGAAGAGGAAGAGTGCTCGTCCGGCACAGGCTTATGCCCCAGACACGGCTACACAGTCCGGCCCGTCGAGGAAGCCCAGCTTCACGGATGACGAACTGAATGCACTTGTCGAGTATGTGTCCGGACATGATAACGAGATGGTCATTGTTGCAGGATCCAAGACCACACCTGCACAACGCCAGGCACACTGGCAGACCGTTGCGGACATCATATGTGCCCTTGGAATTGTGAGGCGCACAGCCAATGATTGCTATAAGCGCTGGAATGACCTAAAGCGCAGGGCAAAGAATAAGCTGGCCTCAAGTCATGCCGCAACTCTAGTGACTGGAGGTGGGTCTCAAGTAGTGGACATGGAACTCACTCCACATGAGTCAGTCGCTGGGACCTACGTCACGGAGGAACAGATCCAAGGCGTGGGAGATCTGCCTGATTACGAGGCATTGTCCGGTGAGTGCACATGCATGTGTGTGTCATCCATGTGCATGGTGTATGTGTGAGGGCTTCTGTTTGTGTGCCAGGTGAGAGTGTGTGCGCCTGAGCCGTATGGGTCAGCCATGTGCTTCATGCAATACATCCTGCACAGCTGCATTTGGCCATAGCAGTATCCCTTCTGCCAACAGTAGACATCTATCCCAACAGCACGCCAGTTGCCCTTGAAGTGTCACCTTGCCACAACATTGTTGCTTATTTTTCTCTGTTCATTCAGGCAGATTGTTTGCATTCCCCCACATTTTTACTAGGCATTTCTCAGTCCTCTAGTCACATGTCTGACATGGCTATGGTAAAGTGGAGTGACTTTGTTACCTGGATATCATTTGTTCACACATGTCCCTGTGCAATTGGACCATTTTGGACTGGCAGCTCCAGGTGAAAAATCTGACCTGTTTGAATTAGAAAAGCTATTACATGTGGGAACTGGACTGAATGATTAGGTGCTGCCCTCCTCTCCATCTTCACTCAATAGCAATGGTACATGCCATCTGTGTGATGGCATGTGTGTTTCACCTGGCAATCACAGGCCAATGTGTGATGCCACTGCCAGGCAGCATGCAGAAAATGTGTTCATCTTCCATCTTGGTGTCATCAGTGTGTGCCATTTGCCTGCCCTTCATACGCAGTGAGGGTGCATGCATGGGAGGGTTTTAGTCATGTGGGACATGTGTCAATCAAGTACTGGTTCTCTTGCTTCTCAGCCCTCATTGTGTGCCATGGTGTTAATGCCTGTTTCCATTTCTTTGTTTTTATGTCTTTGCAGGAGAAGACGCACCTGATACTGCTGGGGTTGTGGAGATGGTGCAGACTAAGGAGGGGTCCGAGGGCCGACCAACCACCAGTGAGGGACGTGGTGTGGTGGTGGGTGAGAACCCACAAGTGCTGCAGGTCGTGCTCTCAAGGGGTGTCTCTGGCTGCACCTCCCCCGAGCTGTACTCAGGTGTTGATTCGGATGATGAGACCTACGTGCCGTCGCAGGTGAGTGTTCCAGGGAGGGATTCTGTTCTGTCCCACCCACCTGCACCAGGGTCAGAACCCTCAATGGGGATGTCAGTGTTGGCAGCTACCCCTTTGGTGGTTACGGATGCAGGGTCACACTCCGCGACATCTGATCCTGTTCCTGGGCCAGCAGATCAGAGGGGGAATGCAGTCCTGCAGCCTCAGGCAGTGCCGGCACAGCAAGGCGCAGTTCGCCTTGCCCCAGACAGGGGTGGTGCCCGCCGACGTGGTGGCCGTACGCCACCTGGCAATACCGCATGGGAGCAATCCATTTACGGTATGGCAACCCAACAGGCAGCATCATCCGAGATGATGGCTCAGGCCATGGATAGGGTGGCCACTTCCATTGCCCCCCCTGAAAGGCTGATGGAGCGACTACAGCAGGCAACCGACTCCATCTGCCAGTCACACAGGGAGGACATGTTGGCGTCCAACAGGGAAAGGCGGGCGGCACTGGCGACTCTGCAGGAGGCCATCTCCATAGAGTCCCAGGGCCACAGGGAAGCCCTGAGGCAGGAGCTCCTTCACCTCAGGACGAATCTTGTTGAGCTTGAGGCTTCAACACACCAAAGGACAGAACAGCAGCTGGAGCGTCTCACCCGTACGCTCTCAGCTGAGATGCAGGCAACGAGGGCGGAGGTCCGGGCCTCCTGTGAGTTGTTGCATGGGGACCTCCGCACACTCATCCTCCAGAACGAGACCTACCACACCCGCATGCTTTCAGCCATGGAGGAGCAGACTAGGGCCTTGCGTGGGCTGCCTCCCATAGTGCAACCACCTCTGGATGCAGCTGCACAGGGTGATAATAGCGACAGCAGTGATACTCCCACAATAGGGTAGCCGTGTGGGCCATGAGCCCATGGAGGTGATTTTTTTTCCCAGGATCCACACAGGTGGGTTTTGGTGTGCACCCTGTCCTCGGACCTCCTGGGTGGCCTCCCCAACCCCCCCCCCCGGGCCCATCAATGGCCATTTTTGATTTTTTTTTTATTTTTATTTTTATTTTTATTTTTATTTTTCCCAATTTTTTTGGGACAATTTGTTGTCTTCCGTGGTTCCTGTGGGCATACGCTGCATTGTGGCTGGGCACATGCAGGCCTGTCATGTATTTGGTTCAGATGCTTGGGTTTGAGTCACACACACCCCTCCTGCTTCCCGTTTCCATGGGCTTGCAAAGGGTGTGCCCAAGTGACATTGACGTACATGGTGACATTGGACTCCCACTACATGTGTGGGTAGTCTAGTCAATACTGTGTATACATTCCTAGTGCATATTGCTGTTGTGTTGTACACTGCATGTTGCATTGATGTGTAACTCATCATCTGTGTCTACCTCCCAATTTGCAGGTCCCTTCCTCATGTCTACACAAGGCCCTCTAGAGATGGGGTCCATGTTGGCAGCAGTGCACCTACAACTCTACATGGCGCCAACACTGTACAGTTGGAAGTGGTGGGAGTGCAGGCATTTCCAGGTGGTGAGACTACTAATTTATTACATTTGTGATGTCATGTTAATGGTAGTACCTGCTCAAGTTTGTTGTTGGTCCTGCATTTCTGTGAGCATTTCAGGTGTTGCAAGTTTCAAGTAGGGACACTGTACATTGTGACACTTGTGTCATGTTGTGGGGATTACTTTGTTTACCTGCAAATAGCATGACATGGCATGGTGTGTCGTGTGGAGGTGCTGGGAATGGGTTGGCTGACATGGCACTGTCCTCTTGTTGCATTTTGCAAGTGGGTATTCATTTTAGCTGCTTGAATGTGTTTCTTCACAAAACTGCATTGGTGGTGTCTGTGTGGGTAGGGATGCACACATTGTAACACTTCCAGTTGAACAATCTCAGGCTGATATGGTTTTCACGGTTGATTCTCCAGACATTCAGGATCAGTGTCAGGTTGAGTCATCATTGATTGTCAGATGGAATGTGCCAGGGCAGTGTGACCTCCACAGGGGTGTGATTTCTATGTGAAGTAATTAGCCACTAGCTGTGTACGGGCTGCCTCCCCCTGTGCCCTTTTCCCTCCCATGCGCAGCGGCTGTGCATGTGGTTGGGGATGTGGGGCCACCACCATGTCCACGGCCAGGCCCCGGCGTGTTGCAACGTTGTGCAGGACACATGCTGCCACTATGATCCTGCACACTACTGGGGGAGCGTATAACAGCTGCCCGCCAGAACGGTCAAGGGAGCGAAAACGTGACTTTAGCACTCCGAATGTGCGCTCCACTATGCCCCGGGTTGTAATGTGGGCTGTGTTATATCTTACCTCGGGTGGCGTGGTCGTGTTCCGAATTGGCGTCATCATGTGGGGGCTGAGAGGGTAGGCACTGTCCCCTGTGGAGGTGGTGATTGGTATCATTGGTGGGGTTGTGACCTTGCTCAGTATCTCACATGCATGCATGTGCAGTGGCATTCATACTCACCAAGCAGCCATGTATCGCCATGCCGCCCAGCTTCTAGGTCCCGGCTGAGGGTGGACATTCGGTAAATGAAGCTGTCGTGGGTGGACACGGGATAGTTGTCATATACTGAGGTGATGATTCCCTTGGCATTACATACTACCTGCACGTTGATGGAATGCCAGTGCTTGCGGTTCCTATAGATGTGCTCTGATGCCCTGGGGGGACGTAGAGCCACATGGGTGCAGTCGATGGCACCTAGCACTTTGGGGAATCGTGCCACACCGTAAAAATCCAGGGCGGCAGCATGCCTTTCTGCAGGTGTTCTGGGCAGGTATATGTGCCTGCGGACTGATGGGCGTGCAGTGATGATGTTCAAGACCTGGTGTAGGCAGCGTGACTGGGTGGAATGTGATACCCCACCCACTATGGCACTTGTCCGCTGAAATGATCCAGTGGCTAATAAGTGCAGTACATTGAGGACCTTCTCCAGGGGGCTGAGTGCTTGGGAGCACAGGGTGGGTGATGTGAGGTCATCCTCCCACTGACTCACCAGGTCCAGTATTATGTGTGGTGGAAACCTGTACCTCCCATACACCTGGTCATCAGGCATCCCGAAAATTACCACGCGATGACACTCTGACATGCTGTCCAATTACACGCGATGACACTCTGACGTGCAGTCTTTCCACGTGTGCTCCGTCATCACGTGCTGTGTGGGAAACACCCGTGCGGGTCACGTCACAGACACGCTTACGCGCTGAGGGCCTTTGGTCCAATAGAATCGCGTATGCGTGCTGACGCGCTTACGCGCTAAGGGCCTTTCCTCGAATTTCACGCTGACGTGCAGGATTTTCACGTGCCAAATCACTCCGTATCAAGCTGGCCACGCGAAAACACACGGAAGACCAAGCTCCTGCCCAGAAGGCCGAATTACTGCCCCCCAGTGCCCCGAGCAGCCTCCCACGTGCTATCTGCTGCTGCCTGCCTGCCTGCCTGCTGCCACTGTGCCCTGCCATTTGGTGCCTGCACATCAGCCATCTGCAGGGGTCCAATTGCTGTGTCCACCCCTGCTGGAACTGAAGACTCCCGACTGGGATTACATCGCTCCACAGCCCAGCCCCAGGACCCAGTTGCCCACCCACACCTGCCTCTTGGGTTGCCATGTCGGGCACTTCCACATCTGGCACCAGTGGCAACCCCAGGCCAGAGGGGCAGAGGGGCACCAGCTTCACTGCCACCGAAGTTGGTGTCCTGGTGGAGCATGTCCTGGGGTGGTATGATGCCCTCTTTGGATCGTCCCGCGCCAGCAAGGAAGGACGGGAGAGGATCTGGGCCGACTGTGTGGTTGCCATCAACGCGGAGGGGGTGGCAACCCGCGACGTCCAGAAGATCAAGAAGCGCTGGGAGGACTTGAGGTCCAGGACCCTTGTGAAGGCCCGGCGCCTCGTGGAGGGGGGCCGGGGCCGCATGAGTTCCATCCAGATGAGGGTCCTGGAACGCGTACGCCCAGCGCTCCACGCCCAGATCCTTGAGAGGGAGACCCGTCTGGAGTTGAGCGGTAAGTGTCCAAGCATTGCTGTGTGAGACAGGGCATGTTGCGGTGTGCTGGTTCTCTGATACTTGCCTGTATGTGTGACATAGGCCATGTATGCATGTATGTGTGCAGGGACATCATGGTAATGCATGTGCGACCAGTGATGTGTCAACCACATGGTTGTTGCATGTGTTTAAATGCCACATGGGGAGCCCTATGCAGATTTTAAACATGAGAGCATGCCAGTCTCTGTTCCTGGACATGGGTGGGGGTGAGGGATGGGTGCTGATGCCAGGTACATATATGGTAGCCATGTCTGTGTGCCTGACCTGCGTGTCTGTGACTTGAGCATGCCATGGATGCATGACACATGTGTGTGACAATGCACAGATTCACTGATGCAGCCTAGTTACCCTTGTATCCGCTGTGTTTGGGGTGTATGGGGCCAGATGGATGTGACTGAGGTGAAGTGTGTGCATGTGATAGGCATGACCCATGATGCATGTGAGTTCAATATCATTGTATGTTTCAAGAGTCCATTGGACATGTATGGAAATGTCCATGGCATGCACCATGCCTGTTACTGTGGGTGTTTTGCCTGGACTGACCCATGTGTTGTGCTATTGCTTCCTGTCTAGGGGACCATTGTACAGTACCCTGATGCTTGTGTTCTTTGTCTCCCTCTACGCAGCGGCTAGTGAAGAAGAGGGCGGAGACGGCGCTGTGGAGCAAGGCGGCGGGGATGCCCCCACGGCTGCAGCGGAAGGGGTGGGTGAGCCCCCACAGGGGCCTGCTATGGTGGAAGACGGTGAGGAGCCATCTAGGTTGGTGGTTTCCACAGAGGAGGAGGAGGCCGCCACAGGGGCACACATGGGGCCTGGTGGGGGCATCCCTGCTGGTGCAAGTGGTGCAGTCCAGGGGCAGGAGGCAGCACAGGTCACCGTGGAGGGGCCTGTGCATGTCACTGTCCCTGACCCTGTGAGTGCACCACCATGCACCAGCAGGGATGCCCCGTCCCAGGCCCGTCCGCAGGTAGAGGGGATGTCCATGTCACCTGACTCCCCTCCACATGCGGACGAGGGGACCCGTGTCCGTATGGAGAAGGTCCTGATTGGGGTTGCGATGCGCGCGGGTGCAATTCGTAATGACGTGCGTGCTTCCCGGGAGGAGCACGCACATCATCACGAAGAGCACCGTGCCGACGTGGCCCAATTGGGATCTTCCATGTTCGGGGGTTTCCTGCATGTGTCGGCCAATCTGGCGGCCCTCTCCTCCTCTGTGGAGGCTATACGCCGGTCGTTCTCCTTGCCGTCTTCCGGCCCAGATGCCACCAGGGCACCCTGTGGACCTGCCCTGACCTATGCAGCCAGCTCGGTGGGGATCCCATCCCTGCCACAGTCGGGAGTCGGAGATCAAGCAGGGGTGGACACCACAGCAACTGTACCCCAGCAGATGGAGGATGTGCCGGCATCATCAGGCAGGGCACGTGCACGACGGCGTCGGTGGATTACATCAGCCTGGATGCCGTCGTGCTGGCAGAGGCAGTTGCGTCGGAGGCAGCAGCAGAGTCAACGTGGGAGGCATCATGGCTCGGGGCCATCAACATCGGAGGGGCAGGCATCGGCCGGAGGGCAGGAGGACCCAGGACAGGAAGTGTCTTCCGTGTGGCTGCGGTTGGGCCAGCAGATAGGTGCGGAGCGGCGGCGGGCGGAAGAGGAGCGGCTCACGATGGTCAGGGCGGAGAACTCCATGCGGAGGGCCCTGAGGCGGGCCGAGTGCCTCGAGGCAATCCGCAGGGGGTTGGAGGAGCAGATGGCGTCGTCCCTGCGGACCCTCGGGGCCATGGAACAGGACCGGCTCCGGGACATAGACGAGGAGTTTGATGATGCCCTGGCCCGGAACACTACGGAGTGAGCCGCTGGACTTGCCCGCCGCCTTTGTATATAGTTCTTTAGTTTTAGGTTTCATTTGTTTAATCTTATGATTTGGAGTCGACGGACACAGCTCCACTTTTTGTATATAGTTGCATTTTTGTTAGGGTTTTTTGTAGGTTTCCTTTGTTCAGTTGGGCTCATGGACCCTTGGATATTTTGTACATAGTTCTTCATGGGATTGTTTTATTTTTTAATTTTTTATTTCTTCTCCATGGAGCAATGGTGTTTGGATTTTTTTTTTCCTGTCGGATTGATTTCATTTTTAATGTGACTTTGAAGTACATTTTTTTTGGATTTGGTGTTTTTAATTTTTTTGGACGGACATGCACCTTTTCTTTTTTTCATTGGCATTGTAGTTTGTTTCATTTCATTTGCATTCATATTTTTTTAATACAATTTTGTTTTCATACTTCACTGTGTGGTATCATCTCATTGGTTTCATGCATGTCATGTTGGGTGTTTTCCAATTCATTTGCAACCATTGTGTGTGACAGACATGGGTTCATTTGCTTTATGTACGTTGGGGGTGTAACATGTAATTTCCATTTCCATGTGGGTGAATGGGTTACTTGGTAGGGCTTTTTGGCTGTGGAGGCTGACCATTACGCACATGGTTGGTGATTGTGAGGACCTGGGTGCAGGGGGACATGGGTGGGGGCCTGGTGGTGGGTGCCCCTGGTGGCTGGGGGGTGGGGGTGGTGGGAGACATGAGTGGGGGCCTGGTGGAGGCTGCCCCTGGTGGCTGGGGAGTGGGGGTGGTGGGAGACATGAGTGGGGGCCTGGTGGAGGGTGCCCCTGGATGCTGGGGGGTGGGGGTGGTGGGAGACATGGGTGGGGGCCTGGTGGAGGGTGCCCCTGCACTGCTGGGGGGTGGGGGTGGTGGGAGACATGAGTGGGGGCCTGGTGGAGGGTGCCCCTGCACTGCTGGGGGGTGGGGGTGGTGGGAGACATGGGTGGGGGCCTGGTGGAGGGTGCCCCTGGATGCTTGGGGGTGGGGGTGGTGGGAGACATGGGTGGGGGCCTGGTGGAGGCTGCCCCTGCACTGATGGGGGGTGGGGGTGGTGGGAGACATGAGTGGGGCCTGGTGGAGGGTGCCCCTGCACTGCTGGGGGGTGGTGGGAGACATGGGTGGGGGCCTGGTGGAGGGTGCCCCTGGATGCTTGGGGGTGGGGGTGGTGGGAGACATGAGTGGGGGCCTGGTGGAGGGTGCCCCTGCACTGCTGGGGGGTGGGGGTGGTGGGAGACATGGGTGGGGGCCTGGTGGAGGGTGCCCCTGGATGCTGGGGGGTGGCAGTGGTGGGAGACATGGGTGGGGGCCTGTTGGAGGCTGCCCCTGCACTGCTGGGGGGTGGGGGTGGTGGGAGACATGAGTGGGGGCCTGGTGGAGGGTGCCCCTGCACTGCTGGGGGGTGGGGGTGGTGGGAGACATGGGTGGGGGCCTGGTGGAGGTTGCCCCTGGATGCTGGGGGGTGGGGTGGTGGGAGACATGAGTGGGGGCCTGGTGGAAGCTGCCCCTGGTGGCTGGGGGGTGGGGGTGGTGGGAGACATGGGTGGGGGCCTGGTGGAGGGTGCCCCTGGATGCTGGGGGGTGGGGGTGGTGGGAGACATGGGTGGGGGCCTGGTGGAGGCTGCCCCTGCACTGCTGGGGTGTGGGGGTGATAGGAGACATGAGTGGGGGCCTGGTGGAGGCTGCCCCTGCACTGCTGGGGGGTGGGGGTGGTGGGATACATGAGTGGGGGCCTGGTGGAGGGTGCCCCTGCACTGCTGGGGGGTGGGGGTGGTGGGAGACATGGGTGGGGGCCTGGTGGAGGCTGCCCCTGGTGGCTGGGGGGGGGGGTGGTGGGAGACATGGGTGGGGGCCTGGTGGAGGGTGCCTCTGGATGCTGGGGGGTGGGGGTGGTGGGAGACATGGGTGGGGGCCTGGTGGAGGCTGCCCCTGCACTGCTGGGGGGTGGGGGTGGTGGGAGACATGAGTGGGGGCCTGGTGTCGGCTGCCCCTGGTGGCTGGGGGGTGGGGGTGGTGGGAGACATGGGTGGGGGCCTGGTGGAGGCTGCCCCTGCACTGCTGGGGGGTGGGGGTGATAGGGGACATGAGTGGGGGCCTGGTGGAGGCTGCCCCCGCACTGCTGGGGGGTGGGGGTGGTGGGAGACATGAGTGGGGGCCTGGTGGAGGGTGCCCCTGCACTGCTGGGGGGTGGGGGTGGTGGGAGACATGGGTGGGGGCCTGGTGGAGGCTGCCCCTGGTGGCTGGGGGGTGGGGGTGGTGGGAGACATGAGTGGGGGCCTGGTGGAGGGTGCCCCTGGATGCTGGGGGGTAGGGGTGGTGGGAGACATGAGTGGGGGCCTGGTGGAGGGTGCCCCTGCACTGCTGGGGGGTGGGGTGATAGGGGACATGGGTGGGGGCCTGGTGGAGGGTGCCCCTGCACTGCTGGGGGGTGGGGGTGGTGGGAGACATGAGTGGGGGCCTGGTGGAGGGTGTCCCTGCACTGCTGGGAGGTGGGGGTGATAGGGGACATGGGTGGGGGCCTGGTGGAGGGTGCCCCTGCACTGCTGGGGGGTGGGGGTGGTGGGAGACATGAGTGGGGGCCTGGTGGAGGCTGCCCCTGGTGGCTGGGGGGTGGGGGTGGTGGGAGACATGGGTGGGGGCCTGGTGGAGGGTGCCCCTGGTGGCTGGGGGGTGGGGGTGGTGGGAGACATGAGTGGGGGCCTGGTGGAGGCTGCCCCTGGTGGCTGGGGGGTGGGGGTGGTGGGAGACATGAGTGGGGGCCTGGTGGAGGGTGCCCCTGGATGCTGGGGGGTGGGGGTGGTGGGAGACATGAGTGGGGGCCTGGTGGAGGGTGCCCCTGGATGCTGGGGGGTGGGGGTGCTGGGTGACATGAGCAGGTGTGCAGGGTAGTCCCCTGTGGTGTGTGCTGCCTGCAGGGGCCGTGGAGGGTGTACAGGGAATACCTGGGAGCACACAGCCAAATCGCGTGTAGAATTTCCCGCGTACCCCTGTCATACACGTACCCGGCCAAATCGTGTGTGGAACTTCCCGCGCACCCCTGAAATCCACATACACGGCCAAATCGCGTGTGGAACTTCCCGCGCTCCCCTGAAATCCACGTACCCTGACAAATCGCATGTGGAACTTCCCGCGCACCCCTGAAATCCACGTACCCGGCCAAATCGCATGTGGAACTTCCCGCGCACCCCTGAAATCCACGTACACGGCCAAATCGCGTGTGGAACTTCCCGCACACCCCTGAAATCCACGTACCCTGACAAATCGCGTGTGGAACTTCCCGCGCACCCCTGAAATCCACGTACCCGGCCAAATCGCATGTGGAACTTCCCGCGCACCCCTGAAATCCACGTACACGGCGAAATCGCGTGTGGAACTTCCCACGCACCCCTGAAATCCACGTACCCTGACAAATCGCGTGTGGAACTTCCCGCGCACCCCTGCAATCCACGTACCCTGACAAATCGCGTGTCGTAGTTCCCGCGCACCCCTGAAATCCACGTACCCGGCCAAATCGCGTGTGGAACTTCCCGCGCACCCCTGAAATCCACGTACCCTGACAAATCGCATGTGGAACTTCCCGCGCACCCCTGCAATCCACGTACCCTGACAAATCACGTGTGGAACTTCCCGCGCACCCCTGAAATCCACGTACCCTGACAAATCGCGTGTGGAACTTCCCATGCACCCCTGAAATCCACGTACACGGCCAAATAGCGTGTGGAACTTCCCGCGCACCCCTGAAATCCACGTACCCTGACAAATCGCGTGTGGAACTTCCCGCGCACCCCTGAAATCCACGTACCCGGCCAAATCGCGTGTGGAACTTCCCGCGCACCCCTGAAATCCACGTACACGGCCAAATCGCGTGTGGAACTTCCCGCGCACCCCTGAAATCCACGTACCCTGACAAATCGCGTGTGGAACTTCCTGCGCACCCCTGCAATCCACGTACCCTGACAAATCGCGTGTGGTACTTCCCGCACACCCCTGAAATCCACGTACCCTGACAAATCGCGTGTGGAACTTCCTGCGCACCCCTGCAATCCACATACCCTGACAAATCGCGTGTAGTACTTCCCGCGCACCCCTGAAATCCACGTACCCTGACAAATCGCATGTGGAACTTCCAGCGCACCCCTGAAATCCATGTACCCTGACAAATCGCGTGTGGAACTTCCCGCGCACCCCTGAAATCCACGTACCCTAACAAATCGCGTGTGAGACTTCCCGCGCACCCCTGAAATCCACGTACCCTGACAAATCGCATGTGGAACTTCCCGCGCACCCCTGAAATCCACGTACCCTGACAAATCGCGTGTGAGACTTCCCGCGCACCCCGGTATACACGCACACGTATTTTTTGTCAGCGGGTGTCCGTGTTTGTGGGTACCCCTTTGCACGTCATTTGTCCTGGAGGGCCACAGTATAGGACATTCATCATGGCTGTATATAGGTGCTATTTGTTTGCGCACCTTTTGGCGCACATTTCTTACAGGCGCAGAGACGCTACCGCCTGCTTTCTTGTGGCGGTCGTGTTTGTGCCTGTGCGCTGGTTTGAGCGTGCGCTTTTTTGCCCTATTCTATTCCATGAATATGTGTTGTAGGCGAGCGTGTGGGCGTTCCGCGCACTTGTACCCTGTACTTCCCCTGTGACGCCCACATTTTGGCAAGTTGTTCCCCATTCCGAGTGTTACGCCCCGTGTTCCACCTACTTTTGTTGCGTGCGCCGCGCTATGTGCGATTTTCGCTGTGTCCTGTGCGATTTTCGCTGTGACCTGGCGCATGCAGTTAGATGGCCTGTGCGCCAACGTGCGCTGCACACTTTTTTATCGCACATCCGATGGTTTTCTCGCGCACGGCCTTCCATGAATCGATGTGCGCTGCTTTTCGTGCGATTTTCGCACTTGCACTGCGATTTTCGCTATTCCACTGCGATTCGCACGTTTTTGGCCACTTGCGCCGCGCTAATTATTCCATGAATCGGCCTGTAAATTGGATGTGTTGGAGAAGTGGTTGGAATTTTATCCGGGCAGGTAAGGGGCTCAGATTTTTAGAGAGGGTTTTTGTCATGGTATCAGGGTGGGTTATCAGGGGCCAAGGGTGCATCGGTGGGTGGAAAATTTGACGCCAGCCAAAGAAAATGTGGAGGTGGTAAGACAGAAATTGGGCAAGAAAATTGCGGCAGGGAGGATAGTAGGGCCATTTGATGATCTGCCGGGTGATTTAGTTGTATCCCCACTGCGTGTTGTGCCTAAGAAGGCACCAGGGGAATTCAGACTGATACACCATTTGTCATGGCCCGAGGGCATGTCTGTCAATGATTTCATTGCCCCTGAGGAGTGTGGGGTTGTATACGCAAGTGTGTACCAGGCGGTGGGGTTGGTGAGGAAAGCTGGGTGTGGGGCCGTTGATGGCCAAGTGTGAGATTAAGGCGGCTTTCATGTTATTGCCGGTGCATCCAGAGGATTTTTGGCTGTTGGGATTGCAATTTGAGGACCGCATCTACATCAACAAAGCTTTGCCAATGGGGTGTGCACTTTCCTGCGCTTTGTTTGAGCGTTTCAGTTCCTTCTTACAGTGTTTTTTTTCATACAGTTCCGGTTGGGAAGGTGTACTGCATTACCTAGATGATTTTCTGTTAATTAGCGGGGCAGAGAGAGGGAGTGCGAGGAGATGCTAACGTTGTTTCAGGATTTGATGGGGGATTTGGGTGTGCCTTTAGCAGAAGACAAAAAGGAAGGGTCGGCAGTGGTTTTGACATTTCTAGGGATTGAATTGGATTCAGTAGCCATGACCTCGCGCTTGTCGCACGACAAGGTGAGCAAACTGGTCGGATTGCTGGAGAAAGCGGTGGGGGCCAGGAAGATGATGCTAGTGGAAATGCAGAGATTGGTGGGGTATTTGAATTTGCATTCAAAGTGGTGGCCCCAGGGCAGACATTTTGTAGAAACATGGCACGGTCTATGGCGGGAGCAAAGTGCCCACATCATCGGGTAAGGGTAACAGGTGCAGTTTGGGAGGATTGTAGGATTTGGCTGCATTTTTTGGTGAGTTTTAATGGAGTGTCCATGTGGTTGCAGGGAGATCCTGTGTCAATGGAAGGTGCAGATATCACAGATGCAGCAGGTGCGGGAGGTTTTGGAGTGTTCTGGGGAGGAAAGTGGTGTGCGGAGAAGTGGGCATCGCTTCGGTTGAAGGAAGGAGTATAGCATTCCCAGAATTTTTTCCTTTACTGGTTGCATTGGAGTTGTGGAGGAAGGTGTTGCAAAACAAGAAATTGAATTTCAACATTGACAACGAATTTGTGGTTCATGTAGTGAACAGGCAGTCAGCAAGGTAACAGAGGGTGGCGAGACTGATGAAAGAGTTTGTTCTGCGTTGCATGGAATGGAATGTGGTGATTAAGGCAACATATGTAACGGGGAAGGATAATGGCATCGCTGATGCATTATCTCATATTCAATGGCAGAGATTCCTTGGATTGGCTCCAAAAGTGGATCAGGAGGGGCAGCGGATTCCGGAGGGGCTGTGGAAGATAGGAAGCTGAGAGCACTAGCATTGGTGGAGGGTTTGCTTGCTCCGGCATCTAGAGAGGCGTACAGGAGAGCTTGGGAGGATTTCATAGGAGGGGGAGCTCGGAGTTGGAAGAGTGGAGAAGGGATGATGTCATTAACTTCCTCTTGAGGTGCATGGATAGGGGCCGGTCTAGGGCAACTATAACGGGGAAATTGGCAGGGATTGCTTTCTTTTGGAAGTGGTTTTTGGGTTTTCAGCCGAGCGGTGGAGAAATGGCAAACAGGATGTTGGAAGGAGGGGCAAGGGAGAGTAAGAGGGAAAAGGATAAGAGGAGACCTGTATCGGCAACATTATTAACAAGGTTGTGTAAGGCTGGGGGTGGGGGGGTTGCTGGTCGGCCTGGGAAGGAGAGTTGTTTGCGACTTGTTTTACATGGCTATTCTTTGGGGCCTTTAGGGTTTCTGAGATGGTGGGGGAAAAAGTGGGGTAAGTGGACTGCGTTGGGATGATGTTCATTTTACAGAGTTAGGTTTGGACATCAAGATTAAGAGGTCTAAAACAGCTCAAAAAGGAAAGGGCTCTTGGGTTTTGCTGGGTCGGGGGAGCAAGGATTTATGCCCGGTTCAGACATGTTTAATGTGGAAAGAGAGTTGTGGGGGTGGGGACATGTTTGGTTATTCAGCAGGAAAAGGGGCGCCAGTATCAGCGGCACAAGTTTTGGGGGTACTACGAAAGGTTTTGGTAGCAGTAGGGGAAAAGGCAGAGGAGTTTGGAACTCATTCATTTAGGATGGGTGCAGCATCTGAAGGTAGTAGGTTAGGCTTATCGGAGGATAAGATGAAAAGTTTGGGGCGGTGGAAGTCCAGGAGATACAAAGGGTATATCAGGGACAAGGGTAAAGGGGACGTATGAAAGCAGTTTTCGAAGGTTCTCATGAGTGTAGCATGTGGTAGGATGGTTGTGATTTGTAAGTGATATTGTAATGTCTTTTTTAGATGCTGCTCGGAGGCCGGGTGAGATGGCGCAAATTTGGATCGTGGGCCACTCTTTTGTTAAGTGGGCGGGGAAGGAAGCAGAGAAAAGGGTTTTTGGCATGCAATTAGGTTGCAGCTATAAAGAGGCATTGGTAAGATGGTCCGGTCTAGGGGACCTTCGCTGGGATCAGCTACTGCCTATGTTGTCAGGGTTGAAGGAACATTATGGGTCTTCAGAGGGAGTGATCATTCATGCAGGGGAAAATGACCTGGTAAGAGATACAGGTGTGGCTCTTCTTAGAAAAATGACAAGGGATTTGTTATGGATACGAGAAATGTGGCCTCAAGCAGGTGTAGTTTGGACTAAGTTGTTGCCACGGAGAGTTTGGAGGGGAGCGAGAAGTGAGGGAGCCATAGAATGGGCAAGAAAAGGGATAAACAGAGAGATGGTAAAATGTTGTGCCTCGGCAGCGGTAAAGGTTTTGGACCACAAAGGAATAGTATATGAAGGCTTCATGATATTCAGAGAGGTGTCCACTTTTCAGTTTTCGGGAATAGTTATTATCTGGCGGATTTGACCTTGCTGGTGGCAGATATCGTAAGAAGTTGGAAGGAATGAGAAATGGTAGGGGTGGGGCAGAAAGAACACCTTGGTGGAGGGTTTTTCTGTTGCCGGGGGCATGTCCCCTTTAGATGGGAGGGAAGCACAATGGGGGAATGGCGTGGGAAGGGATGGGGGTGGTACTGTTGGCACAAACGGGCTACCCCAGGGGAACAGGTATTGAACCTGGAAGGTCATGGCCCAGGGGAGAAAACAGGATGCCTTGAGAAGTGGTAAGGAGACGGTAGGGACCAAGGGAACAGTTATGGAGCGGAGAATGGTTTAATTATTTATTTGTTGAAAAGGAAAGTGTTAAATTATTAATTGATTGTTTGGAAAAACATTTTGTTAGTCTGTAAGGCTATGGGAGCCAGGTAACCGGTTATTTGTAAGCTTTGGCCTGTCATAATAAAGCAAACTTTTCCACTATAAGCGAGTCTGGGATTTTGTGCAATAATCCAAAAGGGGGTCACTGGGGGAAACGCAAAGTGTTTCCCCCCAGGGCTATTTTGGCATGGCACAGGCCAGAGAGCTGACCGCGCATAGAGCGCCCACTGGGGGGTATTTAAGGCTTCGGGGAAGGTTCTGGAGCAGGTGACAGTTGGACGTGTGTTTGACCCCGCCATCCCACCCCCTTTTTTGTTCATAAGTCAGGTTAATGGTTTTAGTTTCTATGGGGGGGTGTTCCTTGTAATGTGCTTTCTGTCGGATTAATTCCTCTTTTCATATGGTCGTGGGTTTTTCCTCTGTCTAAGGTCCTTAATTTTCAGGTAGTTTTTGTGTGACAGGTTGGGGCATTAGTTGGGGAAGTTGTGAGGTTAAAACATTTCTGTTGCTGATGTGGCAGGTCAGACTGGCTGCAGGTCATAGGGATGTGGAGTTTGGTGTAGAGGGGAGTAGTTTTAGGGGTTTTGAAGTGTTTGGTTGCCAGGGGTATGGCCCCTTTAGATGGGGGGAGGGAAGCACAATGGGGGAATCACGCGGGAAAGGTTGGGGTGTTGCTGTTTGCACAAACGGGCTACCCCGGGGGAACAGGTATTGAACCTGGAGGGGCATGGCCCTGGTGAGAAAAAGGGGCGCCTTGAGAAGTGGTAAGGAGACGGTAGGGACCAAGGGAACAGTTAGGGAGGGGAGAATGGTTTAATTATTTATTTGCTGAAAAGGAAAGTGTTAAATTATTAATTGGTTGTTTAGAAAAACATTTTGTTAGTCTGTAAGGCCATGGGAGCCAGGTAAGCGGTTATTTGTAAGCTTTGGCCTGTCACATTAAAGCGACTTTTTCCACTATAAGCGAGTATGGGTTTTTGTGCAATAAGCCAAAAAGAGAGATCACAAACAGTGCTAGCCCATGCCTCTGCGCCCTAGCATAGCTTTGGGAGGACATGTTACCTTGCAGTGGTTCCTGTTTTGCACATTTTGTGACTTTGAACACAGATTAACGGCCATTCCTACTTTGTGCCATGATACCATAGAGGCTGTGTTCATTTTCAGGTAGATAGTATGGATGCTTGTAATAACAGTATCTTCTTGAGGAAGTACCCCAGTAGGGAGATGTGGTGGGTTGCATGCTTGCGAGGAGCGATGTCTTTGTGCTTAGTGGTGGGGTCATTGTCAGCCAGTCCACTCACACAGCTTCTCTTGGGTTACGGAATTGTTTGTTGACAGTGTAACAATGAAAGACAAAGTCAAAGAAGGGCCAGGACACAGGTTGTAGGCAATGAAGAATGCACCTTGATTTTGAACTTTTCCTGTAACTTTTCTATCAGCTTACATGTAAGTAAAATATAAGGGAAACATCAAACTGCACACCCACTCCTTAGCCGGATAGTTCTAGCTGGCACATTCAGTATATTGACTTTGGGTCCATACTTACAGCATTCCACGTGACATCATTTCATCATGTCACGCATCAACACCACCGAACCATTCTCACATAATATATGTAAGGGAGATCTGGACTGACAACGATTTGGATGTAATCAATGCAAGGGTAAAATATGAAGACGGCAGTCTTCATTTTCTAAGAAAGAAGCTGTAAGCAGATGTTGACTAGGATGGATGACCGAGGCTAAACTTGTGGGACTCTTCAGAGATGCCAGGAAGTTTTGACATGCGTGGAGAATGGAGCATATGCTCGATAGAGGATTGCAGCTAATTCCAGAATTGTTGAGTAGGATGATCAAAATTAAGAAACACCTCATAGATTTCTAATGGTATCAGTGAGCCAATATGATCAACTATTCCAGGGGTGCAACCTCTGGCTTTTGATATGTTTTGGAATGCAGCTCAAATACTTCCAATCTAGCAGAGTCAAAGGTGAGAGATCGTGGAAATGTTAGTTCAAAACATGTAGAGAGACAGAGGTGGCAGACCCCTGAAATATTCAAAAGTTGAGGGATGGAATGGTCCATAGAATCCAGGGATATGGAAAGATACATTGAAAACAAGACATTTGTTGTTAAAATTGTATGCATTAAGAGTCTTTTTCGAGATTGATTGAAGATGCATACAAGGAGAGATGGGAAATAAAGGCACTCAATTTGAAGAAAAGGTACAGACAAAATTTAAGAAGGAATTCAAGGTACCTTTTTAGTTAGAAGGAGGATGTGGTACTAGGGGAGCTGTAGTAAAGTGGTAGAATGAAAGAAGGCAAAGGGTTTTGGGGATGCCAGTGAAGATAGGACCAGGGCAACTGGAATGTGAGTGCCATTGAAAAACAAATCATACAAAAAAGAAAACAGAATCACGAGGAGATCCGGCAAGAATGTTGGAGGAAAGCAGTCTATAAAAAAAGGAACTTCTAGTGGATTTTCTGGCTGCACCCTACAGAAGCAGAAGATTTGAAGAGTTGAAACACATCTACATACTGCCACTACTCGTGTGCATACCCAATACAACATATGTGATAGTAGGAGGTCCTGCTTGTCATACCAGTGATAATTGAAAAGGAGATGTACTAGCAAATGCAAATAATGCTCAAAGATAATATAAACTGACACCTATACAAAGGGAAACTCTGTACATAAATGTGACCCTAAGCTACACACACATGTCATTAAAATCCACCACCAAAGGTATAGCACCAGAACCCCAAAGCACCATGTTGGGCCCATGCTCTGAAATCTTATCATTCTCTTTGATGGTGACTCGAAACCCCAGAACGTCCAGCATACTCACATACTTGGTTGCCAAGCTTAACCTCCTGAACCTCCTAATCATTCATCTCAATCTCATATGCCACTGTACCAAAACACCCTATTTGTAATCTCCATCTTCCTGAAAAGACTCCCCATTGACCTTGCTCCTGTCATCAACCTATTGAAATGTTCTACCTGCACTCGCTACACCCTATTCATTGAACCTTATTTATTTAGTCAGTTATTTGTACACCTTTATAGCACACTTATCCCAAGGGCATCAAGGTGCTTTTAGAGGAGCAGAAGAATAATTGGCACATATAGAATAGATATAAGACCTAGTTGCTCTAAGTGAAAACCATACTCAAGTCTGTGCACTGCCCGCATGTGGGGTGACTATCCATGCAAAACTGCTCTTTATTAAATACCCTTCGGATAGTTTATGAATCGACCAGTGGACTAGATCCCTCCCCCACCACCCTGGCTGTAACTCTCTCCTGGAACTCACCCCCCCTTGCACTGTACCCTACAATAATCTCATCAAGTGTATTGTCCTCACCAACCCTGTTCTGCCTCCCACCTTCACTCCTTTTTCCATTATGGTAGCACCCTGCCTGAAAAACTAAGGGCATTCTAGCATTTCAATATCAATATAAGAACCTCCTTCAGTAATAGGATGGAGCCCAAGAGACCTATAGTGCTTTCCTTCTCACAACACACTCCCCCAACTATATTGCATGTCTAGGAATATGGATAAATACTTTAATTAACAAAACTATATTTAGAGGCTATTTTAACTACTGTGTCATAACTATGTAAAGTACACAACAATGGGACTGCTCCGTCCATCAATATGGCATTGGTATAGTCCTTCCTTGAGAATACGGGTTATAGAAAGGATTCCGTAAACATCCCAGGGATCTACTATGGGCTTTTAATTTGGTATATTGAGAGATTGAGTAAATTGTAGAACTACTCATCATTTTGCAGGGAATATCTTCAAAGAAGGCTTACATTCTCAAACTGTCAATGATAATGCAGCGGCTGAGGTGTAAGTAGTCGTGCTGACCAAAAGGATTAAGGTGATCAGGGACTTGTTCTAGTGGTGGGTCAAGAAGGTACATCAAGAATGATGGATCTAAAGTCACACATTACAGTGATCTTGCAGCAGAGCCTAATTTTACACCATCACAGTGCAGATGGCAAATTCTTCTTGTGCTTCATGTAACCATGCACTGCAGGCCTAGAAAGGTGTATTGGGCTGTGTCTGCCACAAAAGGCACCTACAGCACTGCACTCCACGGGCACAGTATAATGACCTCAAAATATGCAGGGCCTCCACTGAGCCTATGGAGGTGGTCCTTTGGGTCAGGTGCATGATTGTGTTGAACAGTGCACACATATCCCTACCAATAATGGTGCCATCAACACCACACACACACACTAGTAGCATCCCCCAAAGAGAAAATAATTGTGCCAGCAATTATTTCAGGCCCCGCCTACTTCACGTCTTACCCGTACTTAAGCAGGATAGGCTGGAAAGGGTGGCTCTATCTGCTTCTTTAAATGGGGTGTGCAGTTTATCTCAGTTTGAATACTCTTAGCTCTTAGGGATAAGGAAACCCTTCCGTTCAGATTCAGACCCCCACGACCCCTTACTCAACATCTTGCAGATGTCGGGAGGCAAGATACCACGCTATAGTCAAAGGAAAGGGAAGATGGAAAGAGGAAGAACAGAAGATCACAGCAAGATGGTCCCATCACACAAAAGGAAATGAGCATCAGGTTTTAATGTCCTTGTCAACTAAAGTTAAGTGTATGGCCTTTGGAGTGTCGATTCCTGTAGATAAGACGATGAGAGACATGCATTTTAAGAATGGAGCAGAAGGTCCTGATATGATATGATATGATAAGGCATTTGTAACGCGCCTATACACAAGTGTTTCAAGGCGCGGCGAGGCAGGGGGGGGAACAAGGAGAGACAGACAACGATCTTACTAGGCCAGGTGTCATTCAGATCGCGCAAGGGTAGAGGGGAAGGGAAAAGTGCATGGGGGAAAGGGAGAGGGGAAAGTGCAGTACAGGGTTATTAGCATACAGCATACAGGATAAATAACAAGGGCCAGCTGGTAGCAAGTGCGAGGTAAGTGCAGACAAGTGCTGGGAAGGGGGGCTGCATGGATACAGACACAGTCCCGTAGTGCAGGGGTTGCCGTGGAGGCAGTGCAGGGGAGAGTGGCTGGGCCGAGAACGGTGAATGGCCCAGTTGCAGATTCAGTACAGTTTCAGTAGTATTAGCAGGGGAGAGGGGGAGAGAAAGCGGAGGCAAAGAGGAAGGTTTTGAGGTGCTTCCGGAACCGGAGGTGGTTCTCCTCAAGTTTCAGGGAGGCAGGAAGGCTGTTCCAGAGGGAAGCCCCTGCAGTGGAAAGAGATCTGCCCCCAACTCGCTGTTTGGAGAAGCGGCTGACCCTGAGGGAGTTGGAGGCGGATGAGCGAAGAGCTCGAGAAGGAAGATATTTAGGAAGAGAGAGTTGAAGGTATTTTGGCCCAAGGCCCCAGACAGCCTTGTGGACAATGCAGAGGGTTTTGAACTTGATCCTCGCAGTCACTGGGAGCCAGTGTAGTGATTTCAGTCCTGGAGAGATACGGTCCCTGGGCTTGAGGCCAAGGGCAAGTCTTGCAGTCCTGTTCTGGATGAGTTGCAAAGGGCGGAGAGTAGAGGCGGGCAGATTTAGATAGAGGCTGTTACAGTAGTCCAGTTTAGAGAGAACCAGGTCTCTAGTGACAGTGAGCTTCTGGGGGAAGGAGAGGAAAGGAAGGATACCTCGGAGGAGGTGGAGCTGGTAGTGTGACTTCTTAGATACGTCGGATATGTGAGGAGCGAAGGAGAGTGTGGAGTCGAAGATGACCCCAAGGTTTTTTGCCTTGCAGGTAGGAGCAAGAAGAGGGCCCAGAGAGGTCGGCCAGAGAGCAGCAGGGAAGGAGGGAGTGGGAGTGCCGATGAGTAGAATCTTAGTCTTACTGACAGTCAGAGATGAGGGAAGGAGAAGAGGAGGCCGAGGGTAGCCTGAAAATGAGCTGGGTATCATCCGCATAGCACTGAAAGTAGGGGCAGAGAGCGGCGATGTGGTGGGCGAGAAGTGCCAGATACTGGTTGAACAGCCAGGGAGAGAGGTTAGATCCCTGGGGGACACCACAGGTAGAGAAGAAGATGTCAGAGAGGAAAGACCCCAGTTGGACCTGGGAGGGTCGATTTGAGAGGAAAGAGGTCAGCCACGCCGGAGCCTGACCAGTGATACCAAGGTTATCACGGAGACGGTTGAGCAGGATGGTATGGTTGACAGTATCAAAGGCAGAAGAGAGATCAAGCAAAATGAGAACACATGGAATGTTAGAGTCAAGGTTTGAGAGCAGGTCCTCACGGATGTTCAGGAGAGCAGTTTCCGTGCTTCTGGCAGCTCTGAAGCCAGACTGATGGTCATGAAGACTACCAACACACTCAGCATGGAGATTAAGCTGGGAGATGGCCAGTTTCTCCAGGAGCTTGCCCAAGAAGGGAGTGATAGAGATTGGGCGATAGTTAGCTGGGCAGGAAGGGTCGGAAGAGGGTTTCTTAAGAAGGGGGTGCACAAGGGAGTGCTTGAGAGGGCATGGGAAGACTCCAGAGGCAAAGGAGTGATTGCAGAAGTCAGCAAGGGCAGGAGCCAAGGAGTCAATGTGGTCCTTGATAGTTTTGGAGGAACAGGGGTGGACCTGTTATGACGAGACTTTCATAGATCGAACTTGTCTTGAAACCTCGTCAGCAGAAAAAAGGGGAAAGGAAGAGAAGGAGAGAGGAGGGGTGGCTGCAGAAGAGCCAGAGGAAGGGCAGGGAATAGAGGGGGGAGGTTATAGGAGGAGAGTGAGGACAGGATGTCCTGAGTTTTTGAAATGAAGTGCGAGGCCAGTGCCGTGCAGAGGGCCTGGGAGGGGACAGGAGAGGTAGAGACTGCAGCAGGGTTGGCCAGCTCCTTGCAGATTTTAAAGAGTTCGGCCGAATTGTTAGATGCCGCAGAGATGCGGGCTTGGATAAGGGCTCTCTTCTTGGTGAGAACGGAGAGCCGGTTTTGCCTTGAGAGCAGGCGACAGGCCAGTTTCTCAGAGGATGAACATGAAGCACGCCATTTCCTCTCTGCCACCCTGCACTTGCGTTTAAGGGTGACGAGATCCGAGTCATACCAGGAGTTACATTTGGCTTTGGGCTTCAGGCGGATTCTTATGACAGGGGCAAGGATATCAAGAGTATCAGATATATAGCAGAGTGGAGAGTGGAGAGGGCTGTGTCAGGGTGGGAGTCAGCCGAAGGGGGAGGAGGGGCAAGAGGTTGGCAGCGAAAGCCTCAACTGACACGCGCTTCATGGGTCGGATGACCGAGAAGGTAGGTGGCAGTGATGGGGGTGGCTTTGCCTGTGGGGTAGGGAGGGTGAGGTGGGAGGAGAGGAGAAAGTGATCACTCCAGGAGAGAGGAGTGGAGAGAGGGACAGAGAGGGGAAGGTCAGAGGAGATCAGGGCATCAAGAGTGTGCCCTGCAGAATTAGTCGGCCCAGACGGGAGATTAGAGAGTGAGAGAGAGTCGCAGAGGTTGCGAAAGAGTCCAGAGGGGGGACAGGAGGCATCCAGGTGGATGTTGAAGTCTCCAAGAAAGAGGAGTTGAGTGATTGAGGACAGGAGTGAGGAGGAGTGGTCCGCCCACTCGGAGAGGAAGGAGGAAATTTGACCAGGTGGCCGATAGATAGTAGCCACGGTAAGGGAATGGCTAGGAGAGAGAGAGAGTCGGCAGACAAGACATTCAAAAGAGGAGTAGGTCTGTGTGGGAGTCACAGTGGCAGGAATCCACTTAGGGAAGATAAGGGCCACACCTCCCCCCGCACTGGAATGGGAAAGATGGATTTTATGAATCGAGATGCTTAAACCCAATCCAAGAACACAGTTTGAGTGACATGCGAAGGTGGTGGAGCCTATCAGCAAAGGTGTTGCTCAAGATTCAGAGATCATTAGTGGAGTAGTTGATAACTAGAATTCTGATAGGATCCTGAGATGGAACCAGAGGGCTTTGTGGGAAGGCTGCCTGAGTAACAAACAGAGAAGCACAAAATAATTCTTTATGGAGTGGGAGGACGCTGCCACAATGTCCAGTGCATCTGTTGTTTGTATCCACGGTTGGTGATTTCAATAATGTTGGTTAACATCTGTCAGAATGACAAATTTTGGTGAAGCAGAGCAGGTCCAGGGAAAGGTCATGTAGGAGGAAAAACAATTAGAAAGCATGTTTAGTTAAATGGAGGCCCTTTAGAAGAAATCTGGAGCGTTGTCTTACAGGGGATACAAGTGGACATGTTTCTGCCTAAATTGGCTTTTGTTTGGCAATCTAGTGAATTTTTGTCAAGAGTAGATGGGTGGATCCAAGTTAACATATGAGGATTAATTTAAAATACCAGATAAAGCAAGTGCCCCCCTAATAGCTTGAACCTGTCATTACTCTAGCAGTGACATTACTTGCATCGGGGGCGGGTACACAGACTGAATGTGTGAAATCATATTTAAGTATGGATAGTCTGGTGCAGCTTGGAAAAACACAGGAGGGTTTGGTAGGTGCAGTGGAGTGAGGTCACTGTAGATCTGAAGAAATACCTTCATTCTGGTGTCCTAGGAAGCAGACAGCCACAACACCGAAAGTATTCCTGCATTGAGTTTGGTGGATGAATTCAAATATGACTTGTAACATGAACTTTGAAAGCTGGTATCCCCCACACCACCATTAGTAGATGTATCCAGCAAGTCAATGGGATTTCTGAATGTAGGAGTAGGATCCCTGTAAGATTCCTGTTGGGGTTTGTTCCCCGCACACACAAAGAGGGGAACCCTAAGACCAGGCTCCCAAAAGGAAATGACACAGACACAGATTGGGATGACCGCTACTGGCCTCACCATAGCCCAGCACCAGTTATTGTTTTATTTTCCATAATAATGGAATCCTGCATCATCACAGCTCATAACATTCACATGCCAATACTGCACGTAACACATCCCCCCACATAAAATTAGTTGGAAAACAATTCCATTCAATTGTGAAATACAAAATCCTAAATGTTTCGACAGTTTTTTTCTTGCCCCTCTTCTAAGGTATGGTGGCTCTGGGCCAGCAGTCTTGGTACTTGCATTTTCAATGTAGACCTTTTCAGGTTGTCATGACATGGCAGATGCCGTTTCCCTCACAATGGTCCAGATGGGCACATTTTCAGACTCCTCTTCAATGTCCTGATCTGTGCTTTCAGATGACAACCTCTTCCTGGTTTTTCAGATGAATAAAGGAGATGGGTATTTTCATGAGTAAGACTGGGTGAACTTTCTCAAAAATGGCCTGAAGGCGTTCACTAATCTTCTAGTGCGATTCCAGTACATTCATGGGGCACCACAGAATTTTCTTCCAATCCAAATCTGCCCAAATCTCTTTAAAGGGGCTTAGATTTTCAGGCAAGTTCAAGAGAAGTTTGGGCAGGTGCTAGAGCATGGGCCTCATTACGAGTTTGGAGGTAGCCATGGTGATATTAGCGACATGGCTGCCTCCAAAATCGTGTCCGGGTTCTCTGAATGGGGACTTACCGGGTCCTTCCAACCTTGGAGGACCCGGTAAGTCCCCATTCAAAAAACCATTCCCCATTCCCATTGAGCCCCTGTAGGGCTCAATGGGAATGGGGATGGAGCTAATAACAGGCACGTTAATAAGTGGCCCATTATTAGCTCCTTGGTCCCCTTGCGGGACCCGCAAAGGACATCTGGTCTGAACAGACGTTCTGAGCGGGTCCCGCAATAGATCCTGGGGAACCTCGAGGTTGGTGGAATGGGTTTACCGGCACCGGTAATGTTGCTGTTTTCGGTAAACCCATTCCACCAACCTCGTAATGAGGCCTCATATGTCAGAAAAAACATGCTCAAAATCGAAAAGGGGTTAGCAAGAGGAAATTAAGTCCTGTGAATGATATCCAGGTAAGACAGCACATTTCACAAAGCCCCTCTTTGATAAACTGGACCGTCTGGGTGTCACCTACACAAACTACGCGGATGACACCCAGATTCACTATCTCGGGCAACTACAAAACTGATGTAACCAGGATCAATGAAATCTTCTCCGTCATTCAGGCATGGATGGCCACACATGGCCTCTGCCTGTATGACGAGAAGACTGAACTGCTCATTGTTGGTTCACCTAACAACTTACAAAAACTAAGTCCCAACTATTCCAACATCATAATAGATGGTAATACTATCCCGGTAGCCAAAAATGTAAAAACACTTGGCTTTTACCTCGATGCTAATACCAACCTCGCCAAACAAGTCAACTCGACCGCTTCAGCCACTGCCTATACAGGTAAACTAATTAGAGCTTGTAGACCATTTCTCTCCTCTAACAGTTGCCTCACACTAGCTAGAGCTCTTATACAATCTAAGTTAGACTACTGTAATAGCCTCTACCTAGGCGCCAATCAAGCGATAATTAGCAAACTCCAAGTCATTTAAAATAATGCGCCACTGGCAGCACTAAACATTCCCAGGCGTGAGCACATCTCTGCCACTAGAACCTCATGTAAATAGCTCACCATCCAACATAAAATCGATCTAAAAACCCTCTGCCTTACCTACAAAGCACTCAACCAGCTAGCCCCTCCCTACCTTACTAACAAATTTACTCTGAAATCTTCCCCTAGAACTACGAAATCTTCTAATACCCTATGTCTCACAGTACCCAGATTTACCTCTAAAAGAGTTGGAGGCTCGAGCTTCACTGTCCTCGCCTCCCAACTCTGGAACACCTTGCCACTGAATATTAAGGCATCCAAATCCTTCCAATCGTTCAGGAAGCTTGCCATTGGGTGACTTCTGACAAAAAGTCAACCTTCAAGTTAGTCCTCAGCTATAAATTGTACATATTGCTTTTGTCTCATTTCTGTCATTATTGGTTGCTATTACCTCTACTGTCTCTATATTCTGTATATATATATATATATGTGTACATATATCATGTATACTTGTTGAGCTATTACTACTACTGTTTATTACCATGTACTGTGCCTTGTAACTTGTACTAAGCGCCCTTATACTCCCGGGTCCGAAGCGCTATAGAAATATAATAAACAAACAAACAAACAAACACTCTGTAGTGAGATATCTCAGTAGATTGATCAACCTACCACAGGGATCTGAGTGTTATCTGCAGGACTCAAATGTATCTGGGTAAGATGAATTCACACTTCTGCAGTTGATCAAATTAGAAACATTTCCCCGCCCCGGTACATCCCCATTCCCATTTGAGCCCCCATAGGGCTCAATGGGAATGGGGAGGATGCTAATAACGTTAATGACAGGCCCGTTGTTAGCATCCTGGTCTGCTAGCAGGTCCCGCTGCAGACCTCATAATAGGGCAGCCCGGAATCGGTCCCTTACCGGAACTGTTCATTCCGTACCCGCCTACCTCGTAATGAGGCCCATTGTGTATTAATGAGGTTTTTATCATAATAAAATAGTCTTTCATGCAATAGAGTTGCATGAAGTTTCATTCTGCCGAGTCTGCTTTCATGAGGACTACTGAGGATATCTATTTAATACAGGGAGAGTTCATGGGTATAACTCAATGACCTCAGAAAGGCCAGTATTGCTGATGCAGACTGAGTCATATATCAAGCCTTTGTGAGGAAGAGTCTAACATTCCTTAATGGAGAAAGGAAAGTCAGGCAGATTGCAATGTTGAGCAATACTTATTGGTAGAAGCCATTATAACAGCGGTGGCTGTGGTAAAATATCAATCTTACACATATAGGTCCACCACTAATTCTGAACAATATGTGAGTAGTTCAAACATGTGCGGAGATCAGTGATATCCCGGTGGGTATAGTGCTAAGGTGACACTGAACAATATATCAAAGCACCAAGATTAGCACAAAAAAGTGAAAATTCTGTCGAGTCAGTGTGTGTTTATTGACATCAATATCCATTCAAGAATACGCATAAAATGTATATTACATTAACACAAAAGGAAAAGCCAATAATATTCATAGTTAGACAACAAAGTTCAAAGGACAGAACCAGTAAATGAAAAAAAAATAAAAGAGGACCCAAGAGAGGGGTGACATAATGTAGGCCAAAATATCGACAATGGTTCCTATTACTTCAGTCATCATGATGAGAGATGAAAAATAAGTGTGAAGAAAAAGATTGGTAAAAATTTGCTGGGAGTGGAGGACATATGCAATTACTTCTACGGTTATATCGCAAGACCACTCCTGAAGTTTAACCAAATGACCTTGTCATTTGGTGTTCTTAACTTGCAGGATTTATCAGATACATTACCTATTTCCACAACTTATTCTTCTGGCAATGATTCTTGTGGGTACATTGTTTACACTTAATGGGACATGCAATCTGCCAGTGGTTACTTGCACTTACTATGGCATTAAGTCTGCCATGGATGCAATTATTAACTGTTAACATTTATTTTCACAATGGGGTTCACCTACGTGTGTGATGTTTCACAGATTGTTTAGGGGACCCGACTGGTTTATAAAGGGTCTCACATCCATACACGTTTCGGTGGTTGATGGCTCGTTGTCAAAACACCTTCCTCAGGGCACGTTAGAAGACCCCTGCATTGGGAAATGGGGGGGGTGCTCCATAAATCACATTCCAGAACAGGGAGAGCATCATTTTGGTCGAGCTGATCTCACACTACGCCAGGGTTTGTAATTAGTGGACCTTGTTATCCTGATTGGAAGGATTCGGCCTATTCTACATGTTATCAGAGTCTAGTTGGGAGCAAAGAGTGCAATCATCTGGTGTGTTGGCTGGTGGAACACGATGGTTGGCAATGTTGAGACTTGCACCTGGGGGGGGGGACACATAACACATTTCTACAGTAAGATGCCTATGGGTGCAGAGCACACCACACATGCTTCTGATACCAATGTATGGAAGGGAGCTGGACAGAGCACCATTTCTGGGTCTGCTAAGCTCTCTGGAAATGCACAGGCCACTTTGACCTGCACATTACTCAAAGTAAATGCAAATAAATACATTCTCTACACATTTTTGTATCTACATTACTTTTTGTGAATGTTGCACAAAGTGATTTATTTTAATAAGATTGCATTTTTGTCAGCTACGAACAATTAATTGTGGATTCTATATCAAAGAAAATAAAGGTGCAATCAATTAGTCATTGTGCCACTTATCTTGCTTTGAGCATCCTTGGAAGTAAAGGTTCTGAATTTCTGACTTTAAAGCAACATTTTATCAACATGAATTGTCACAAGTTTAACCCAAATCTATCACCTAAATTAAATAAAAGTGTGTCCAAACAGAAATCATCCAGATAAAGTGAACAATTGGGTATTTCATTTATTGACACATAACTAAAAAGTGTTGTGCAGGGGAAGTGGCTGTGGAAGGTTTTCCAAGGCAATTTTATTTTATTTTATTTAGCTCACAAAATACCAAGTGTAAAAACGTCCCCCGCACACGGATACAATTTTGAATATATTAAATGTGATTATGACATTCAGTAGTGCCCACTTTATATTTGTATTTTTTGTATTTTGTATTTAATGTGTTATTTATAGTGCCTTATAGGCGCTGTACATATGCCAATTTACAGTACAATAATTGTGAATACGAAATAAGGCGATCCATCAAAGTGAAAGAAATTAAATAATTAACATTGCCATCAGAAAACAAAGCAAGAATACAATACACAGTTACGATTGCAGCATATAGCAAGTGTAAGAGGATTCAATTCAACACTACAGCTAAGTCAATGCCTAGTCTGGGATACTGAATGGAAACCCTTATTGATACATCTTTATGTCCAGTTCATGCATTCTGGATGACTACCCCTATATAACACCCCTCTCTTGAAATCCCCCTGGCCCCACTGAGCCAAGAAGTAGTTCTGTTTTGCAAGTTAAAAGGTTTATTTGAGAATTTAAACAATATATATATATATATATCACACTTTATAATAAATTAATAATTGAATATCACACTTAATCTGAGCAGTAATCAATAATGGATAGTCCGGCACTAGCACACTTCTTTATAATCAATGATGAGTGGTTATAGGATGGATAAGATAGCAACAATACTTTGATGGTTTCAAATGGATGCAATGTGGAATGAAATGCAGTACAGAAAATAACTTGATAGGATTTCAGCAAAAGACAATGGGCCTCATTACGACCCTGGCGGTAAGGGGTTAGCGCCATCGTTAGCTGCGCCGACCCCTTACCGCCAATCACGAGTTCCCTTTCCGCCATGGCGGATTTTACACCTGCTTCTAGCGGGTGTAAAAATCCATGGCGGTAAGGGAACTTGGTGTTAATTACGCCACCGTAATTTACGGTGGCGTAATTAACGCCTTCCCCACTCCCATTATGCCCTATGGGGCAAAAATGGGAATGGGGAAGGGTAAATGGGGATTGGGGATTTACCGCCCCGCCAAGGTCGGAATGGGGCGGTAAATCCCCTTACCGCCATGGTGTTAACGTAGTTAGCACCATGGCGGTAAAGTCACGGCCCTGGCGGTAACTTTCCGCCAGGGTCGTAATGAGGCCCAATGTAATCACTTTCTTGGACAATTCACCCCCCCTTTTATGCAATGCAAGGAAATGGAAGGAAAGCACACTGTTCTCAGAAATGCAATCAAATGTAATTCAGTTCACCCCAGCAAGCTTAGACTACAGAAGTTTGAAACACAGGCCCAAAATGCTTTTATATGTGCTGGCAATGAAGTGAAAAATATGCAAAAATGCTTTTAATTCCCTCTAGAGGTTCAGGGTGAGTGGTATGAAGTTAATATTAGTCCAGGCTCACTCTAGCAATGATTCAGGGATGGTTCTTAAGAGGCAAACGAATTTTTAGCAAGGAAAGCAATGAAGCTGCTGTTTTCACACGTGGAGAAATTTGCAAATCGCAGTAAAATTCGCGAGTGCGTTTTTCGCGGTTCCGCGCAAAAGTATAGGGAATGCGGTTCTAGGTTCGTTGAAAAGCCAAGATTCACAGCTTTCAGAGGAAAGTTACTGCAAGTCTCTAAGACAAACGGTCACAGAGATATGAGCGATATGGTACAGGTCGTTTTTCAGATTTGAAATTTTAAAGTTCAAAGTGACAAGTGACAGCTAGCAACTAGAAATGACAGGTGACAGCTTTGCAAATGACAAGTGACAGTTAGGAGACAGTTCTGGTTAGATTAAAATAGATTGAATTATATTATTTTAACTAAGAGATTGGTTCTGCACAGTTCTGCTAGGTACTCACAATATATTTTTGAAATAAATGGGCCTCGCCACGGATCTGGTCAGGTTTTCTTCACTTGCCCCGGACAGTCTCTGCGCACAGCGTCTGGGTCAGCTCTCTAGTTCTGCGAACAACGGTCTGGGTCAGCTCTGCTCTGCCTCTGGGTACAGCACTGCTTCTGGATCTTTCTGCACAGCTTTCTCTGGACCCAGCACTGATCTGCACAGCTCCTGGATGCTGCTCTCGCTGTTAGGTTTGCTGGATGCTGAGGCCCACTGAGAAGAGTTCTCAGTTTGTGGGTTTAGGCCCTTGCTTTGAGTTCTGAATCAAGTTCTTTGGAGTTTTAAAGTCTAAGTGTGGAATCTAGTATCTTCTGGATGTTGTGTGGTCCGGCAGAGCGCGTTGCAGTAAATGGAATTGACTGTCTCTATCTGTCCTGACTGTCTGCTTTTATGTGTTTTGAAAATGGGTGGAGAGGCTAGCTTCCTAGGCCCTACCCCTCTCCACTTGTCATTGGCCACTTCATCCTCTTCCCCTTGATTGGGGGAATGAAATGAAGTGTCATCATGATGAGGTCTGTTTATGGTACAGAGAACCCACCCCTGTCAACTTTACACACAATCTATATTTGCTCAAAAAGACATATTTCATAGCTACACAGTGGTTTGAAATTACATGCACCCATCACATATCACTTGAGATATACCCTGTCCAAATCTGCTCTTCCTGAGAGCTTGCATTGAGAAATGGCAACATATTTCACTTTCTGGTCAGGTTACCAATATCAGATTCTTACTCAAATTTACCCAAATGTGTGCAAGGCATGCAGGCATTAATTGATGAAGTATCAGACTTTTCACATGCAGACATTTTAAGTAATACCCTCTTAACTGCTAGTTTGCCCCAGATCATGCCACCGGTTCTAAAAACCTCTTAAAATGTGGGCAGAAAAATCACAAGAATTATGGTATCATTTAAATAATTATGACAAGTCCGTACTATGAATTATTCATCTTTTTCTAAAACCATATTCTGGCTACAGGGGTGTGGTTTCCCAAGTCGCATGGTGTAGAAACCAGTTTGTCCAGTTTCTTCCAGGCTCATAGGCCCTGTCCCTCCCAGCTTCTGCCAAGAGGAAGCTGTTTTACGGTCCCCCAATAAACCATCTGCCTGGGCCCTGGAAGGCCCATTGTTCAAGAGGAAGCCATTTATGGCCACTTCAATAAACCCTCTGCCTGGGTCCTATGTTTAGTCTCTAGCAGTCCCTTGGTAATTCAATCAGAGAAGTGTCATATCCCTTTTGGTGGGAACAGCAAAAGGCAGCTAGGCCTGGGAACTGCTGTGGATCCAGTTTCACTCCAATTGGGGGGAAGTTGTCAAGCAGAATCCAGTTCCTTAAGCCAGGCCCCAGCTAATGTCACTTTTAGTTACCCAGTTTTCTGCATTCAAATAAAACTAACCATTTTTACATATGCAGCTAGAATGCTGATTCTAAGTTTAAAACTATGACATTTAAACAATGGCACCCTATGTGACACTCAAAAAAAGGACACTCATTTCTTTTAAACATTTAGATTTTTAGTGTCTTTCAGTCCAAATTTACTTAAACTGCTGAAATCCACAGCTCAGCCAGTCTTGTTATAAACCTTCAAGTCACTTCAGAAATACTTTACATTGTATCCACCTCTCAGTAAGTCTTTCTTTGGCCTGCTTTGGGTTCATTTATTCAGTTTTACACAAAAAAAAGTCTGGTGTTGTTTTAAACCGCCGGCTTTCTGATAGTGGTGAGTACTGGTAATGCACCCATTTTTGGGATTTAAGAAAATGAATTCCCCACAATTCTAGGTTGCTTTTGGCAATCAGCATTGCCATTCCCAATGGTTTCAGGCTACTGTGTGGGTAGTCCAAAGGTGGTTTTAGGCAGTGCCCTTCTGTGCCAATAACATCGGCAAAATGGGTGGCAGCCTATTCTTCATGCACTTCCCTGGGCATTTTCTGGGAATCTCTGGCCATCATGATGTTTTCAATGCCAGTACTGCACAGTTTTTGAGGTAGGGCTCGGATGCATGGGTAAAAACATCCCACAAGCCCCCCTCTTGCGATGGCCATTCTGTTTCACTGATGGGACTCGCAAGACCTGGGATGTTTCCTCATCTTCTTCCAATAGATGGCACAGTTCAGCATCTTTTCCTCCATCCGGTCGGATCGATCAGTTCTCCTCGCCGGTCCTGATGGGAGTATTGGGCGGTACACTGGGCCCCTTGCGTCTCGGCTCCCGGTCTCCGGATCGTCCTTCTTGGCCCGTCTCCAGGTTTTGTTTCTCCTAGGACAACAAAGGAAGAGCGGCAATACCTATTCATGGACATTTCTCCCCCACCATTGGTATAGTGGGGTGGCATATAAATTTATAGTCAAAACATATGAACATGCACATTTCTTTTTGCATTCAAAAACGACAACACCCACATTGAGAAACTCAGAATTTGATAGGCGATATGTAGGATATTTTAAGTTAGAACTGAATTAATCTGAGACAGTACCCTCTAGGATTCCAGAGGATTCCTCCAGTTGTTGCAGAGTGTGCCTGGGATGGCAACACTTCAAAAGGTTTATGTGGACCCACTTGTCTTCCCCCTCTGCCAAACCGCCTTTGGGGATGCTGATCTTGTAGGCCACAGGGGAGATCTTGTCTATAATCTCAAAGGGTCCCTTCCATGTAGGCAAACATTTTTGCTGTTTGGCCTGGTTCCTTTGGAAATTGTATAGATAGACCCGGTCCCCCACCTGATATTCCTTCCTGAAAGTCTTCAGGTCATAGTGGGTCTTCATGCTATCAGCTGATGTTTCTAGATTCCGCTGAGCATAAGCAAAAGCATGTTGGAGGTGTTTCCTTAAATTCTCCACATACTCATGAGTTGTGGAGGCATTTATCAGTGTCTGCTCTTGGGTCCTGTAGAGCAAATGCTGAGGAAGCACCATCTTGCGCCCAGTCATCAACTCAAATGGTGACATTTTGGTTGCAGATGAAGGAGTAGATCTGATGGCCATTAGGACCAGAGGTAATCGGATATCCCAACTTGCCTAGAATCTGCCACAAACTTCTTTAATATGCTCACAATGGTTCGGTTATATCTCTCTACTGCCCCAGAAGAATCTGGCCGGTAAGCAATATGCAACTTCCTTTTGACCCCCAGTATCTCCCACATCTTTGTCATCACTTCACTGGTGAAGTGGCTACCTCTGTCTGACTCAATCCTTTGAGGTAGACCGAAACGGGAAAAGATGTGGTTAATCATCAGGGCAGCTGCAGTTTCTGCCTTGCAATTTGGGGCTGGGAGACATTCCACCCACTTGGTAAACAAGCATGTAACAGTCAACATGTACTTGTTTCCTCTAGACGAGCGAATCACAGGGCCTACAAAGTCGATTTGCAAATCTGACCATGGCAGTGTCATTCCCCGCTTTTGGAGAGGCGCCCGGTGTGTGAGGGACGTCGGCTGAAATTGCGCACACACAAGACACCCCTTCAAGTATTGGTCAAGGTCCTGCCCTATGTGTGGCCAGTATGCAACCTCTCTTAAGATTTCCAATGTTGTGTGAAACCCCCTATGACCGGCGGTGGCCGCATCATGGGCGTGACTTAAAATCAGGCTTCGGAATGAGGTAGGAACCACCCACTGATCGTGGCCAGCTTTGGATTTCCTTACCAGCAAACCGTCTTGGATTCGGAACATTTTTGGACATTTCATCAACACTCTTAGGTCCTCTTTCCCAATGTAATCGGTATCCGTCAGGGGAAAGTTCTCAGGGTCCTCAAGGTGTTGGTAAACTTACCAATAATTGGATCCCCCTTCTGAGCGGTAATCAAATCAGCATCAGGGGTCTCCTTACTCCATTGTGCAATTGAAAGGTCGTTGTGGGCATTTGTCTGGGACCTAGTGATAGCAGTGACCTGGATTTCCCCCAACAGGGACTCAATCTCAATTAGATCCCCTTGGATGGCCCCGGTTTTGGCCAGCTGATCAGCTAAGTCATTTCCAGTTTTGTCTGGTCCCTCTACTTTGGAATGACCCTTGATCTTTTTCCAATAGATGGTCATATCATTCGAGGTGACCAGATCATCAATGTTTTGGATCAACTTCCCATGTTTCAAGGGTTTGTTGTTAGCACATAACATGCCTCTGGCTTTCCAATTAACCAGGTGCTCCACGAACCCGTTCCGTACATAATCCGAATCTGTGATTATGACCAGTTTGTGGAGTTGATGCTGGACAGCAGTGAGGATGGCCTGATGCACAGCCATCAATTCTGCCACCTGACTACTTCGGGGACCAATTTTGTATCCAGCGGAGGGTTCTGGGAACTCCTTCACCCATGCATTCCCTACGCCGGCCACCAGTTCTTTCTCCCCGTCGTTGTCAACATGGTAAGAGCATCCATCCACATACACAGTGGGCATTCCCTCACACTTGTCTTCTTCAAAGACTTTGTGGGGGGAATTAAGGTATGCCTCCATGTTGTCCTTTATTTTTAGACTTTCGTCCTCGAGACAGTTTTTTCTGGCACAATCATGCAAGTCAGCCAGACCTTGCGCGAGGGGACTCTTCTTGTTTTGGCCATATCTGACCTCCACAGGAAAGCCTTGCATTGACAGAATCCAGGAAGTAATTCGGGAATTACTCACATTTCCGGCCCGCATTCTAGCACTTTGGAGATATTGCAGAGGCTGGTGTCGAGTCTCCACTATGATGTGTTCCCCCTGGATAAACGGGCGGTAATTCTTCAATGCCCACACCGTTGCCAGGAGTGCCTTCTCACAATCGTTGAATTTTTCCTCCACAGAGGATAAAGTTTTGCTCGCATAGGAGATTACTTTATTGACCTTGTCATGCTTTTGGTATAATACTGCCATCAAGCACGTATTAGAGAACCCCGTCTCCAGGAAGAACTCCTTGTTTCTGACAGGGTAAGCTAGGCAGGGCGCTTGTGAGAGGCTTCTTTTGAGTTGTCTTACTGCCTCGGCTTGTTCTGGACCCCATTCCCACTTGACCCCCCCCTTCAGGAGATGAATGAGGGGTCTGGTGATCTCTGCGTAGCCCTCAATGAACTTTCTGCTGTATTTAGTCAGTCCAAGGAGGCTCCCTAGTTCCCGCAGAGTTGTGGGGTCTTTCAGTTTTTGAAGTGCTTCCACTTTCTTTTCCTGGGTACAGAGACCCTGAGGAGTAATCTCATGCCCCAAGAAATTAACACGGGTTCTACACCACTGTGCTTTCTGAAAGGAAAGTTTTGCTCCGGCGGCCCTCAACTGCATCAGAACATAACGGATCTCCGCTATGTGTTCCTCCACAGATGAACTTTTGATGAGGACATCATCTACATAAGCCAGGTTACACCTCGCACCCAGGTCGGGCATGGCCTTATGTAGGAAAATATTGAACTCATTACCGGAGTTAAGGTATCCAAAGGGAGTCCGGGTCCATGTGTACTGCTGGCCCCCAAAGGTAAAAGCCAGCTTGTATTGGTCCTCCCTACTGACAGGCACAGTCCAGTATCCATTGGTCAGGTCTATTGCAGTGAATACCTGTGACCCCTGGATCTGGGCCAGCCCTTGGTCAATGTAGGGCAGAGGCCATCGGGAAGTATGGACCCGTTTGTTGAGCTCCCTAAGGTCAGCGCAGAGTCTCCACTGGCCGTTTGGCTTCAATATTCCCAGCACCGGATTATTGAAGGTGCTGTGGACTGGACAGATTATTCCCCGGGACTCAAGGTTCTTAATTATTTCAGTAAGGGACTCCATTGATGCGAGAGGCAAGCGATATTGCTTCACAAACACAGGAGTCATGCCAGGGTCCGTTGGGATTGTTGTTGTGTGGATGTCAGTGCGACCACAGTCATATGAGTCTATCGCAAAGAGATCTTGGAAATCCAAGAAAACTTGTTTCAACTTTTGCTTTTGTTCCATAGTCACACAGGCATCAGCTAGGTTGACCCTCTCTTCCACCATCTGCCTGAAGCCTGGAAAGACTTCTGGTTTGGCTATCTCAGCGGCCTCCTCCAGCTGGGTGGAGAAGTCCCTGGTCAGAGTGCTGATTTGGACTGGAGGCTTCAGGTGGGAAAGGCAGCCCTCATGGACCTGGAAAATCACCTCATCCCTCCTGAAGTCACAAGTCACATCTTCCTTACCATAAGGGCAAGAAGTGTACACCAAGAAGTTCCCCCCATGCCGGGTAAAAATCCTGTCTGGTGTTGTATTCTCCTCACTGTCACTGTCAAAACAGTCCTTGGGGATTGGCCCTAACAGTTCATTACCTAAATCGATGGAAAAATGACGGTCATCAACCGCCATTCCAATGATGGTGCCTGCGGCTAGAGTAATACTCTTTAAGTCGCTGTTATCCACCTCTATTAGAATGGTGTCATGTTCTATGTTGACTAATGGAGTTGGGTTTACCCCCAACCCTTGCTTTTGGAGAGAAGCGTTTAGATGTATGGAAGCATCAGGGTTTTTCAAATGTTGTCCTCTTTTAGCTTTCACTTCCAGGGAGAATTGTGGGGTCCTTTCTGGGATGGTGACTTCCTCTTTGATCTGAATTTCAACTGCATAAGGTAGCAATTGAGCTGAAATAAATGCTTTTTCTGGACCATCAAATCCCATGGAATTATTCGCTAATCAAGACCATGCTTTGAGGTTTATTAGGTCCAAACTAATGGCAAAGCGATTGAGAATGTCACTGCCTAAGTAAAAGGCGGCAGTGACGTCTCGCACGACCCAACAATTATGGACTATGCTCTTGTTGCCAATGGAGATTTTGAGCATACACCTGCTTGGCAGGAGCTGTTTGGAATTAGGTGCTTCCAGGTCCATTTCCCATTTGTCTATCAGTTTGAATGTGGGAATGGCTGGATCTTTTGGGAGTTGGCGGAACATGGCTTCGCTGATGAAGCTCTTACCGTTGTTCACACACACTCGAGCGAGAATAGAGTCCTTCCCATCATTTAATTGGACAGGGATGAACAACTGCTCTCCAATTTGCTGAATATCAGCCAGGCTCTGAGCTGATTTCACATCTTTCTGGACTATAGGAGTGGGAGTTTCTGATTGTGGATTAGTATAGAATCTCAGAGTGTTTCCTTCCAGCGTGGAGTACCACTTTAGACTGGAAGGAAGGTTGATTTTCATAAATAGAGAGGACCATCCATCACCAGTCTGTTGTCCTACTGCTATTACTGTCACGTCTGGAATTTGGATATTCTGGAAGTGAAATTCTACTTGGTCAGATTTTTGTTCAACCATGTGGCAGGTGCCGTTTAAACTAACATGGTTGACACTCCGTTTTAATTTTATTGGTCGGCTAGTCTGGGTCCAGAGGACCTTGTTTACGCAATCTATTAAGGGTGACAACGTCCTCAGGAGGTCATTCCCCAGTAAACAAGGGGTGCCCTCTGGAGTCACTACTATGACAGGGTGTTTCACCTTGTGTCGCCCGATCTTAATGTCCAAGTCTGCAGTCCGCCCAACGGGAATTTCCTTCCCGTCAAAGTTCTGCAGTTGTCCAGGAAGAGAGGTGAGAGGAATTTGGTAATTCTCTGCCCTTCCTACATTCAGTTCGTCAAAGGCCCTTCTGGACAGAAGGGTAGCTTGAGATCCAGTGTCCACCAGTGCCAAAATTGTACCCTGCCCCTGTACTTGTACCGGGGCATAGTATCTTCCCTCCTTCTCCTCAAGGGGGCACAGATAATGCACATTTTTGGACAACTGGTGGGCTAACTTTCTGGTTTTGGACATCGCTAGCGAAGAGATTTGGGCAGAATTCTGTGGAGAGCCTTGGGAATCTGAAAGAAAAAGTTGGCCACTGGAGATCAGAGCCATTGTGGGTTCCCCTGGCTCCGGTTCTGGGCCGCTTTTTGGAGGCAGTCATCAGGATGGGTTTGAAACAGGGGATTTTCTTGCTGTTGGTTCTGGGATGAGATGATGGGCGGCGGTAGCTCAGTCTCCATATCTCCCCAGTCTGGATTGGAATCCCTTGGGGCCCATTTTTCCTTGGTAGGAGTTCCCCAATCTCTGAAGGAGAAGATCCTTTTTCCAGGATCTTCTGAGGATCCCTCTCCCTCAAATTGGAAGATCTGTACCTCCTCCTCAAACTGAGTCTGTTTGGGTCTTTTGTTTCTCCTACCTCCCCTCTGCTCCTTAGGAGGCAGACTTTCAGGGGCAAGAGATTTTGTTTCCGGTTCCTGGGTTTCCAGGGGCTGTTTACAAGTGAGGAAAGAAGCTTCCTCCAAGGCTTTACACCCCCCTTCCCTTTGTGCCTCCTCCCTGGGAACCGGTGAGTTATCGGGGTGCTGTCCCCGTCATTGTTCTGGAGCACCAGGTCCAGAGTTGGGTGCGTTCAGCGCTGGCATGCCGATCTGAGGGTTCTGCTGAGCCCTCAGTATGTGACCCAGATCCCGCGCCATGTTTTGAACCTGGCGCTCTAACTGGGAAACCCGCTCAGGCTGATACGGGGCCCTGTTTTCTCCCCTGGGCTGATCCCGGGAAGGGTAGCTATCCCTTCTTTGGTAGTACCCCTGGTTGGGAAGATTTGGATACCTCTTCACCCTTGGCCTCCCCTCTCCCAGATTCGGTTGTCTGGGCTCAGGGAATTGGGGAAAGCAGGGTGGAGGATTTTGGGGCTGGAAGTTGGGTGGATACCTGGGGACGAAGTTCTGCCCAGGGTTTGGTGAGTTTCTGCCCTCCTGTGAGAAGTTGGGAGGGAAGTTCTCTGGGTTAGGTGCTTGGCTGGATCCCCCCCTTGGGCTGGAGGAGTCCACACATAACCCAGGATGGGTCTGTTTCCCTTGTAACAGGGGCTTACATAATCAGGAGAGCGAGGGACCCCATTTGTGGGGCTGCCTCCCTGGCTCCCTGTCTGTAACTGGCCCGAGGACCTTCTGGGCCTAGCATTATTAGGTGCAGGTAGGTTTTTAGGCCCCCCCATCTCCAAATCTAAAACGGGGGTGACCTTTACCTCTGCCACCTCGGCAGCAGCAGGGGTGTTGTTGGCTTTGGGGTTTTTGGGCGCATTATTTTTATTTTCTATTGGCTTCTGCACCTCATAGATCCGGGTCGCCTGTTCAATGACCCAGTCTAAAGATCTTTTCTCGTGAAAATCCCTCACGAGCTGGGTCATTATGTATTTGGGCAAGGCATGGAAAAACGTATTAATAAATTCTCTGCTATCCGTGCGCACCCTTCTTGTGGTCTGTGCAAAAGCACGCTTTAACTCCTGCACAAACTCTTGTGGGGCCTGATCCTCCCCACATTGTAAATTGTAGGCTGCCTTGCGAGCCTCTTGAGGATTTCTATGAGTAGAAAAATGTTTCAAGATGGCCGCCTTATAGGTGGACCATCTTAAATGATTTTGGTCCTCCAGCCCCGCAAAGAAACTGGAGTATTCCGGGGAGAAGGTCCACTTTACATATTGAATACAGCTTTGGCTGTCCTTCAAATGGAAAGTCTCCATCATTTGCTCAAACAACTCTAAGTGCTCCCAAACAGAATACTTGGCGTTCTTATGATAAGGCGTGATGAAGCTCCTGATTGCCTTAATCTGCTTTAAGGGGTCCTTAAGCAAGGCCCTTTTTGTCTTATTGGCCCTTTTGGTTCGGGTAACCCTTGTCCATTCGTCCTCTGACTCAGAGGCACTGCTCCCAGAGGTTCCTGTCTGATCTTCCAGGTTTTCCCGGATTCTGCGAGCCTGGGAATGGCTGGCAGAATGTGGGGACCTGGTCTCCTATGTCCTGTACCGTTCAGAGGAGTCTTCAGATTCCTCTTTGCTGCCAGGATTTGATGGGTACCCCCCCTCACTGACCTAACTGGGCAGAGGTTTTCAGGATGCCCTTAACGGGCCTACTCTCCTGGGGTTCCCCACTAAATTGCACTGTGCTTGGGTGCCCATACCCGGATGCCCGCCCATCCATTCCTTGGAGGTACTGGCCTATGAGCCCCAAGCTTCTGGCTGGATAGTAATCTGCCATCCCTGTGGCCCGGTGCTCATGTGCGCCAGGGGACATGGGGGTGGCAGAGTTCCGGGACTTAGAGAGATAAAGGCCTCTGGTACTAGGGCTCCTGAGGTTATGCTCAGGAGTTTCCCTTTCCCAGCGAACTTGGTCTCTATCCGCCCCTGCTCCCTGTTGCAATGCAAGAGCCTGCGCCTTCAGTTCCTCAGTTAAGGCCTTACTAGACTCTATCAGTCTCTCCTGCATCGCTACCTGTTGTTGGAGTCTATCATTGTGCTGGCAGAGAGCCTCATTCTCTCTCTGTGCCTCCTGAGTGGTCCTGGAGCACTGGGCCAGTCTTTGCTGCAGGAGGGTTACCTCCTGAGCTGTGTCCCTATTGGCCTGCTCCTTTCTTGCCAGAGCATCCTCCACCCTCCTGGTGTGTTTTAACAAGTTCTGGTGTTCTTTTTGGAGGTCACCCAGCCCCTGGAGGGCCAAGTGATTTTCTTCTGTTTTTCTTTTTAAATGGCAGACTTCCTGGCCTAAGGTATCCCTTTCCTGACTAAGAGCCTGCATCTTTGCCGCCAGGTCGTCCCTTTGCCTTTGGAAGGCACCAGCTTTCTGGCGCTCCTGGTCAAACTCTGCCTGGGTATGCAGGTCTTTCAAAATCAGTTTATTGCTCTCTGCCTTCACTCTATCTAGGTGGCTTTGCAGGGTGACTACCTGCTCAGCACATGCCCTATTGAAGTCTAACTGTTGCTCCAGCTTTTTCTGGCTCTGCAGTAGGGAGTCCAAACCTTCTTGGTACTCCTTCTGCAAGGCCAGAAATCTGGTATCCCTGTCAGCCTTTTCCTGTTGCAGTATATACATGTCCTCTTTTATTTTAATGATATACTGCCTACTATCATTTTCTGACTCCTGGCTCCTCTGCAGCCTCTGCTCAGAAGAGTCCAGATCAGATTGGGCCTTCTGTAATGCCAGCAGTTGCCTACTCGCCAGATCTTGGCCTTCAGCACATTTGTCCTGCATTGCTCCCATATTTAAATATAAATATGCCGCTACCCTGGCAATCTTGTTGTGCTCATTCTTGGCCTTAGAGGACATATATAGTTCACTCAGGGCCACATGTAAGGGACCCTGGTCTCTCCATATATCTGACCCTGTTTCCGTGATCTGGGGTGCGATTGCTTGCAACCAGACCGTCTGGTCCTGATGAGTCCACTCACCTCTCACAAATAGCTTATGTAAGAAGTGCTCTCTAGCTATTTTCATATCTACCAAGGTCGTCATTCTGGAATTTGAGTTCCTTCCTGACTTACAGAAGTTTGTATTTTATTTTTGCAAAACAGACCTTTTCCTTAGAGCGTTCCTTTGAGGAGTGCTTTACAGCGTAACACAGCGTGATGATCCGACCGGATATGTGTATCTGGTCAGCTGGCACACTGTATTAATCTGCACAAGTGATAGATCTAATCCGGAATCCCCGGCTACGAGCCCCCAATTTGTAAGAGGATTCAATTCAACACTACAGCTAAGTCAATGCCTAGTCTGGGATACTGAATGGAAACCCTTATTGATATATCTTTATGTCCGGTTCATGCGTTCTGGATGACTACCCCTATATAACACCCCTCTCTTGGAATCCCCCTGACCCCACTGAGCCAAGAAGGAGTTCTGTTTTGCAAATTAAAAGGTTTATTTGAGAATTTAAACAATATATATATATATCACACTTTATAATAAATTAATAATTGAATATCACACTTAATCTGAGCAGTAATCAATAATGGAGAGTCCGGCACTAGCACACTTCTTTATAATCAATGATGAGTGGTTATAGGATGGATAAGATAGCAACAATACTTTGATGGTTTCAAATGGATGCAATGTGGAATGAAATGCAGTACAGAAAATAACTTGATAGGATTTCAGCAAAAGACAATGGGCCTCATTACGAGTCCGGCGTTAACCGAGGCGGTAAAACCGCCTGGTTAACGCCGGACTCGTATTACCATTCCGCCTCCGTGATTCCCGGAATTACCGGGGCATCACAACCCCGGTTTTCCGGGAATCACGGAGGCGGAATGGTGTAAATCCCCATTCCCATTGAGTCCTATGGGACTCAATGGGAATCGGGATCATGGAAACACCGGCAGCATCTTGTAATGCTGCCGGTGTTTCCTCGTCCGCCTGCAGGCGGGCGGTGTTAAACCCGCCAGGTCAGACCTGGCGGGAACATCACCTCCCGCCTGCAGGGGTCGGGATCAGGCGGTCCGGAAACAACGGTGGCGGCGGGTTTACCGCCACCGTTATTTCCGGACCGCCACGGTCGTAATGAGGCCCAATGTAATCACTTTCTTGGACAATTCACCCCCCCTTTTATGCAATGCAAGGAAATGGAAGAAAAGCACACAGTTCTCAGAAATGCAATCAAATGTAATTCAGTTCACCCCAGCAAGCTTAGACTACAGAAGTTTGAAACACAGGCCCAAAATGCTTTTATATGTGCTGGCAATGAAGTGAAAAATATGCTAAAATGCTTTTAATTCCCTCTAGAGGTTCAGGGTGAGTGGTATCAAGTTAATATTAGTCCAGGTTCACTCTAGCAATGATTCAGGGATGGTTCTTAAGAGGCAAACGAATTTTTAGCAAGGAAAGCAATGAAGCTGCTGTTTTCACACGTGGAGAAATTTGCAAATCGCGGTAAAATTCGCGAGTGCGTTTTTCGCGGTTGCGGCAAAAGTATAGGGAATAGGAATGCGGTTCTAGGTTCGTTGAAAAGCCAAGATTCCCAGCTTTCAGAGGAAAGTCACTGCAAGTCTCTAAGACAAACGGTCACGGAGATATGAGCGATATGGTACAGGTCGTTTTTCAGATTTGAAATTTTAAAGTTCAAAATGACAAGTGACAGCTAGCAACTAGAAATGACAGGTGACAGCTTTGCAAATGACAGGTGACAGTTAGGAGACAGTTCTGGTTAGATTAAAATAGATTGAATTATATTATTTTAACTAAGAGATTGGTTCTGCACAGTTCTGCTAGGTACTCACAATATATTTTTGAAATAAATGGGCCTCGCCACGGATCTGGTCAGGTTTTCTTCACTCGCCACGGACGGTCTCTGCGCACAGCGTCTGGGTCAGCTCTCTAGTTCTGCGAACAACGGTCTGGGTCAGCTCTGCTCTGCCTCTGGGTACAGCACTGCTTCTGGATCTTTCTGCACAGCTTTCTCTGGACCCAGCGCTGATCTGCACGGCTCCTGGATGCTGCTCTCGCTGTTAGGTTTGCTGGATGCTGAGGCCCACTGAGAAGAGTTCTCAGTTTGTGGGTTTAGGCCCTTGCTTTGAGTTCTGAATCAAGTTCTTTGGAGTTTTAAAGTCTAAGTGTGGAATCTAGTATCTTCTGGATGTTGTGTGGTCCAGCAGAGCGCGTTGCAGCAAATGGAATTGACTGTCTCTATCTGTCCTGACTGTCTGCTTTTATGTGTTTTGAAAATGGGTGGAGAGGCTAGCTTCCTAGGCCCTAACCCTCTCCACTTGTCATTGGCCACTTCATCCTCTTCCCCTTGATTGGGGGAATAAAATGAAGTGTCATCATGATGAGGTCTGTTTATGGTACAGAGAACCCACCCTTGTCAACTTTACACACAATCTATATTTGCTCAAAAAGACATATTTCATAGCTACACAGTGGTTTGAAATTACATGCACCCATCACATATCACATGAGATATACCCTGTCCGAATCTGCTCTTCCTGAGAGCTTGCATTGAGAAATGGCAACATATTTCACTTTTTGGTCAGGTTACCAATATCAGATTCTTACTCAAATTTACCCAAATGTGTGCAAGGCATGCAGGCATTAATTGATGAAGTATCAGGCTTTTCACATGCAGACATTTTAAGTAATACCCTCTTAACTGCTAGTTTGCCCCCAGATCATGCCACCGGTTCTAAAAACCTCTTAAAATGTGGGCAGAAAAATCACAAGAATTATGGTATCATTTATATAATTATGACAAGTCCGTACTATGAGTTATTCATCTTTTTCTAAAACCATATTCTGGCTACAGGGGTGTGGTTTCCCAAGTCACATGGTGTAGAAACCAGTTTGTCCAGTTTCTGCCAGGCTCAGAGGCCCTGTCCCTCCCAGCTTCTGCCAAGAGGAAGCTGTTTTACGGTCCCCCAATAAACCATCTGCCGGGGCCCTGGAAGGCCCATTGTTCAAGAGGAAGCCATTTATGGCCACTTCAATACACCCTCTGCCTGGGTCCTATGTTTAGTCTCTAGCAGTCCCTTGGTAATTCAATCGGAGAAGTGTCATATCGCTTTTTGTGGGAACAGCAAAAGGCAGCTATGCCTGGGAACTGCTGTAGATCCAGTTTCACTCCAATTGGGGGGAAGTTGTCAAGCAGAATCCAGTTCCTTAAGCCAGGCCCCAGCTAATGTCACTTTTAGTTACCCAGTTTTTTGCATTCAAATAAAACTAACCATTTTTACATATGCAGCTAGAATGCTGATTCTAAGTTTAAAACTATGACATTTAAACAATTGCAACCTATGTGACACTCAAAAGTAGGTCACTCATTTCTTTTAAACATTTAGATTTTTAGTGTCTTTCAGTCCAGATTTACTTAAACTGCTGAAATCCACAGCTCAGCCAGTCTTGTTATAAACCTTCAAGTCACTTCAGAAATACTTTACATTGTATCCACCTCTCAGTAAGTCTTTCTTTGGCCTGCTTTGGGTTCATTTATTCAGTTTTACACAAAAAAAAGTCTGGTGTTGTTTTAAACCGCCGGCTTTCTGATAGTGGTGAGTACTGGTAATGCACCCATTTTTGGGATTTAAGAAAATTAATTCCCCACAATTCTAGGTTGCTTTTGGCAATCAGCATTGCCATTCCCAATGGTTTCAGGCTACTGTGTGGGTAGTCCAATGGTGGTTTTAGGCAGTGCCCTTCTGTGCCCATAACATCGGCAAAATGGGTGGCAGCCTATTCTTCATGCACTTCCCTGGGCATTTTCTGGGAATCTCTGGCCATCATGATGTTTTCAATGCCAGTACTGCACAGTTTTTGAGGTAGAGCCCGGATGCATGGGTAAAAACATCCCACACAAGGAAATAAAAAATACAAAACAGTAGATTGAAGAGAAAGGGGAGAGCGTTCCAATAAGGCAGAGCAAGCAAAGAAAGAGAACGAAAAAACAATTAAGCATTGAGAGGGCGAGGAACTGATAAAAGAAATTGAGATATTGAAGGGCTGGAGAAGGGACATAAAAGCAAACCAGGGATATAGGATAAGAAGGAGGATGATCATAGAGAGATTGAACACAATGCAAAGCAAGGTAAATTTAAGCCGAGAATGAAAAGATAACCAGCCAAGAGAGGCTAAAGATAAAATAATAGAATCACGAGGAGAAATCAAATACAAAAAAGGCAAATTGAAGCATTAAATACAGACTTCAAAGAAGCAAGATGAGAAATAGGAAGACCCACAAGTAAAACAAAAAAAACAGTAAAACGACGACGTTCATACGATGGTGAAGGCTCATAGTAATGGGCATACGGATCATGCCAGTCCCAGACTCGGCTCATGATAATGCATCAGGAGTCAAAAGTAGTTTCCTTTACTAGGAACACATTAAAGGAATACACCTTCCAGAAATGGATGGGAATTGTGCTGGGGGACTGGCTGTGACAGATGGTGTGTTCTCAATGGGAAAGATATATGCAGGAGCCCCATTTAGGAGTCAACGGTGAATTAAGTGACCAGATGTATATTTCAAAGGTGGTACTGGCTTTTTTCCTTTATCAGGTCCATGCTTCATATATGTGGACATGCCTAAAGACATTTACGTTTAAAATATTAGGGCTTGGGTTAATCGCAGAAGGGAATAGAATGTCCTACTTTAGGGTGCCATTGCCATGCACCTGCTTTCCCCCAGAGTCCAGAGGCAACTGTCTCCAACAGTGATAAAGTGGCGGGCTGGTAAAGTGGCATGCTATTTCAAGGCATGCCCCAAGAGTAGGTGGCTCCTGTTCGAACCTTGGAGTGAAAAATTATTGCCTAAAATAAACTGATCATGCATGCACCAAGAATCCTGCATACTACAAAGACCAGGCCCAAAAAAATAAAAATAAAACAATATCCCAATACATTTTGTGTGGCTAGGTAACCTGTTCAGTACTGGTTAGTACTTAGTGCAAGCGTACCACCTTGCCCAGCTGAACATACACAAAACAGAAATTATTCAATACGATTTTAATTAATAATGCAAAATGTGTATATATATATATATATATATATATATATATATATATATATATTCAGTAAAAGATCTTTGTTAAAGGGACATTATGATTAAGTTGCGTTAGTAAAAACCTATGAAATTCAGTAAAAAAACGTTGTTAAAGGGACTTTATGGTTCCAAGTAAAACCGAAAAACCCCTGAAATTCCCCAGTTATGGTAAGATAAGCAACCATAACTCGTGCCACCATCGTGCATTGCTAAGACTAACATCCAGGACATCAAAAATGACATCACAAATGTCATTGATGACATCACTGATGACATCACATGTCTGGCTCCCTCTTTTTTCCTTTAGTGATATATCTTAGCCAGTAATACTTAGGAACAAAGAAATAAAAAAGTACTATATTTGTAGACTTATACTTCAAATATGTTCTTACAGTAATTCATTTGGGGTTCACTCACAGCATATGAAACATATACATAGGGAGAATACACACTTGAAAAATACCAATGCTATCTGTGTATGAAGACAATCAGTGGAGTTATCAACACTTTCTTATTGTTCTGCTGTTTTTTTATTACTGTACTTTCTCTGGATATGCTCATATTTGTATTCGCATTACTTTCTTTAGGGTGCAGTCACATCATGTGATAGTTATCATAGGGAAGTAGTAGGTTTGAAGCAGCACAATCATTTCTGTGCATAAAGATAATCAGGTAGGTTATGAACAATTTCTGGTTCTACTGCTGCTTTTTTGCATACTTCACTTTCCCTGTATAGACTCATATTTGTATGTGTTGTTGTATCTTTGTGTTTTGTATGTAATAATGAAATTATATAGGAACTGGGTTTCATTAGCTACTTATTACATGTTGCACAGTACACAAAACTCTAATAAGAAAGTATTTCTCATTTCACTATTCAACATGGGAAGATTATGAATATTGCACCTCCATCATGTATGCTGCACACAATGCTCATATGTATACATGAGTAGCTTAGTATACTGTAAAGAACTTCATAATAGAATTCTATTTATATCAATGCATTGCCTAATGCACTACATAGCTCAAGACATCTATTCCAAGGATCCTTGACACTTTTTTTGTCAACATTATAATAAGAATCCCTTGTACAGAGTTTTCATGAAAAGTACATGCACATGTGATGTCATCAGTGATGTCATCAATGACATTTGTGATACTTCTTTCATGTTCTGGGTGTGGCTGTTAGCAGTGCACATTGGTGATGGCAAGTCTCGGGGCTCAGTCTGCAATAACCGGCGAATTTCAGGGGTTTTTCGATTTTAATTTGAACCATAATGGGGAGGGCGAACATATTATTTTTTAGTGAAGTGTACAGGTTTTTCGTAGGGCAACTTAACCATAACGTCCCCTCAACAAAGTTATTTTTGTAGTGAATTTTACAGGTTTTTGGGAGGGCAACGTAACCATAATGTCCCTTTAACAAAGTTTTTTTTAACTGAATGCCATAGGTTTTTAGTAGTGTAAATACATCATAACAGTACGTTAACAAAAATGTTGTACTACAATTGTCAGAGTTCTAATAGTAACACATAAGCATACTACTGTAAAGGAACATTTGAAGTAACTGCCCACCTTCCGAAGAATTCCACATTATCATATGCTGGCGCACAACATAGGGGCGTGTTCGAAAAGTCATACGCACTTCATAATGACATGTGTAACTGGGTTATAGTGGGGAAATAGAATGTATATTCTTGTACAAACTCGAAAATTAAAAATTTCCAGCACAGAACTCCACAAGGCAAGCGTGCAACACAATATAAGCAAGAGTGCATACCGACGTATCTGGATCATTAACCCCCATTCCTCCCCAAAGAGTGGGGGATGAATGCCATACGCAATCGAGATTTTACAGCAGTAACCCGTGCTACCAAGAAAGAGGATTTTTTGTCTTCAACCGGAACGCCTCCGGCGTTCCCGACTGAAGAAAAGAAATCCTTTTTCAAGATGGCCACCATAGAAAGGGAAGACGGGTGTTGGATAGAAACCCTTCTTTGCTTTCCATTGCAGTCTACAGAAAGCAAAATTGAAACTGTGTGACCGTAAAGGCAGCACCACATTTCTGTTCCTTGAGAAATGTATGGTTATAAGGAACACCTTTACCAGAAAGGCAGTCCTTGGTGGACATGGCGACCTCATTGCAATGTTTTGTCCCTTCCAGTAATGGCCAGTAGCCACATCCCCGACATTGTGGCCACTAACCATACATAGAGGCTACCCCTCAGAGACGGAATCTGTACCGTTGATTTGTTATGTACATGAGTACACATGTTAAATATCAAAACACTATCACATGCACAACATAAACCTTTTCGGGTGTTGTCAATGACCTTTACATACATGTGTTGTACATGTAGTAATTTTTTTCTATAAAAATGTGCTTAAAAAACACAAAGGAGTAGTCTACTTACGTTTACATAAAATCTGAAACAAACTCTGTGATGGGAAGAGCAATGACGTTAGAAATACTGGAAGCAACACCATTACCACTCACCGTGCAACACATAATTTCGTAAGTGGCACAGGTCGAATGGTGTGAAGATATGTGTATTGGGGGGGTGTAACCATGTATTATTTTACAAACATTTCTGTGCACCAAACACTTTCAGTGCACCTTACCTCATTTTCCCGCTTTTAAGAAGGTAGTAATTATTCTGAACTAATGTTGGTTAATAGGGCATCTGGGTGACAGAAATTGGTCTGACAGTAACAGAAATGTGCCTGATGGCACTATAGCATATGAGATGGGCCTGACCCTCCCGTAGCCAAAGCAAGTGGGGTATGCAATACCTTTCTCCATAACGTTCCTTGGCAGCTTAAACAAATGCGTCCATATTGATGTACATGCCGTGATTTAGCACCTACAAAAGAACACATTACAACATGCAACGTAGCATGCCACATTGTGAAAGCAGAGAGTACATTTGTAAAAAATACACTGACATTTAAAAATTAGTGCAATAGTTTTATTTCACAATAAACTAAGTAATTCGTGAAGTAGTTGTGTTTCACAATGAACTGTGTGAAATGATTGCCCTAAACACATTTCCATACAAGTAGTAAGTTTCTGTCTTTCGTCAACAATGAAAATGGTAATGGGCATGTTGGTTTCTTTCACACACAGAAAGTAAGCGTTGCCTCCACAGTAGACATTTTCCTCCCACATTGATGTGCAAGACAACGTCAACCGCTGTGATCTACACCACCAGAAAGGATGGAATGTTACTTCTTATTGCGACAGCAGCGTAAGGACATAGAGGTCCAACATGATCATCCCACTGAGTTATAAAGCACAGACAACCGGTAATGAACAGTTGCATTTGGCGGTTGAAAAAGCCATCACTTGGCAGCTGTAATCCGTGACAATCACAATAGGGAAGGAAGTATCTGAGGGAAAAAGTGTAAATAAAACGTATATCAATATGCAACCTCTGCACAAAACAAAGTTGTAACACATACTTTTATTATTAAATACTAATTTAATTTGGGGAAATGTACTGGCACCCTACAAATGGCGACAATGTGCAATATGACGCACAGACAACCGGTAATAAACAGTTGCATTTGACGGTTAAAAAAGGCGTCACTCGGCAGCTGTAATCCGTGACAATCACAATAGGAAAGGAAGTATCTGAGGGGAAAAGCGTAAATAAAACATATATCAATACACAATCTCTGGACAAAACAAAGTTTTAACACATACTTTTACTACTAAATAATAATTTAATTTGGGGAAATGTACTGACACCCTACAAACGGCGACAATGTGCAATGTCCATAATGGGAAAAAAAATTCAACGGCACGTAAACCTTGTAATGCATTAGGAAAAAAAAATGTTTTTCCCCCAAAGTAAAAATTTAATGTCAATTCGGTATATAGGCGAGAAAAATACACTCACATGATGTGGACCAGCTCCATTGCGTTAGCTGCAGTCAGACAGTAGTGTAACTAATATTTCATGGTTGGTGCAAACGTTTTTGAAGCATAATCTTATCAAACGATATGTTTTTCTAATTGTTACTCCCTACATTCTTTCTGCTCTTTCCCTGCACCTCAAGGTTAAAAAACAACTGACCCTTATAGCTGTCGACAAATATGCGGCCATACTGAGCTTGTATTTCAAACAAAAAATGAAGTGGCCTTCACTGCGAATGCAAATACATTCTCATTTTGCAACAACATATCAGCGGCTATTCATGAGAACCGCTACTCCCGTACACGCGTGGAACTGCTGTGTGTATGAAATAGAGCCGGTGGCTGCCTCAGATTCCTGCCAGTCTGACCGCAGTAATGTTGTTTATGTATTGTAAAATGGACGCAGTAAGTTCATTTTGTGCAATGAGTAGCAAGTTTCACTGTACCATACGACAGTGCTAACAAGAATACTTCAATGTTTCACTTTCTACTACCAAGTCTCATTAACGCTCACCCTTTGAAACAGTGTTCCATAAGTGTAACAAGTGCATCGGTGTCTTCTTCGTTTAGGTATATTAGAGGCGATGTCCGAGTTCAACAGAAAACGAAGTAAACATGGCGGACGTATCGAAAGATTAAAATGCACTTCACGCTGTGCCATAACCAATCGGTGAAAGCGCGACATGGTTGCAGCCAGCACGCCACAGAATAGCCAATTGCAATCTTCTCCACGGAGCCAACAGGGAAGTGTGACCGCGGAGCGGACATAGATATCTCTAATTTGTAGAGACATACCTTTTGATTGTTTTTAAGGGAACTACTGGATGAATTGTCATTTAATTTACAAAAGCACGCTTTCGCCACCAAGCCCCTGCCGCAAATTTGGTTGAATCCGTCCAGCGGTTTGGCCTGTAGCCGTGCGCAAAGTTTTCCCCCATTCAGTCTATGGGAAAAACAGAAGTTTTGGGACCCCCCTATAACTTTGCCCCCGCTGTACCAAACCTCGGCAAACTTTACAAAAAAAAAAATATATATATATATATATATATATATATATATATATATATATATATATATATATATATACACTACATATATATATATATATATATATATACACTCACAATTAAAAAACAACGCAGCCTCACAACATATACACAAGCAACGTGGATTAAAGATACATATCTAATATGTCAGACGATTCCCTCCTAACAGGGACACTTAAACCAATTGCTCAATAAAGCCATTATCAAAGTACACGAAGTACTAACAATAAAGGTCTACACACTTTGCATATCATGATAGGCATAGAGAACGAACAATCAGAAATATTGAGAGCGACATCTGTGTGGTCATCTACCACTCTCTGATAGGAAACCAGGCCTCCCATTATAAAATCAATGTGCATATTTGCAACGTGCATTCTTCAAGGAGGGCAGACCATCTCGGTGTGAGACATATGACAAATCTTGTATGGATCAATCCAATAATGTCCATGGGAAGTCAACCTCTTCAAATACTTGGGAATTATTCTGACTACTACCCATATAATGAGGCATGGGAAAAACATGCTAAGCCCCCAACACGATAATAAGCTTAGAATAACTTACATAACTTACACGATTAATTAATTGAATATTTTGCAAAACATACGTAATTGCTATTTAAGACTTTTCTATAAAGAATGACTAATTTATAAATTAGAACTTGTAGAGCCCACCTTCACCATCATTAAGGTATCATGGCAAAAATACCTCGGGGGAATTTACATGAGGCCGAACCACTGCCATCTGGGAAAACATTTATTTTTTAGTAAACGTTTGTATACATTCATGTTTAAACAGATGATATTTAACAGCATTTTCATATTTCCTTTGTTGGCCATGTGCCTTGGATGGGTGTCTAGTCAAAGTTTTGAAGACATTGGGCCTCATTACGAGATTGGTGGTAGTCATGGTGCTATTTGCGCCACGACTGCCACCAATAACGGGTCCGGCACCGGTCTCGTTCAATGGGGACTTACCGGTGTAGTCCGACCCTGGCGGGACCGGTAAGTCCCCATTAAACATGCCATTCCCCATTCCCATTTGAGTCCCCATAGGGCTCAATGGGAATGGGGAGGACGCTAATAATGGGCTCGCGACTTGCAAGCCCGTTATTAGTGCCCTGGTCCCTTAGCGGGACCCGTAAGGAACCTTGGAATAGGACGGTAAGGGATTAACGGCACTGGTCTCCTTACCGGTGCCCGGTATCCCTTACCGCCCACCTTGTAATGACCCCTATTGTTTCGAAATGCAATAGTTTCGAAACAAAAGGATCGGAAAAAAAATATTTGAATGGCTTTTTTAAATGTATTTTTTTTTGTTGGCTTTCGTATGGTAAAAATAACAGTTTTTTCCCCCAAAAAACAGGGGTTTGGGGGTGGACCCCACAAAAAAAAGAAAAACAAACGTGCCTTCGATTATTTTTTTCCGGTCCTTTTGTTTCGCAATATTGCATTTCGAAACAATGTATTCAAACCTTTCACTATAAGCCCCTTGGATGTGGATTTTTCCAGAAGTTCCACAGTAGGTAATTACGACCAGGCCTCATTCTGAAACTGTGCAGCTTTTACTGCACATGTTTCCATCAGAGTGAAACTCTGTTATAGCACTGATTTGATTCAAGGCCCCTCCGAGAGGTTGTATTAACGTCTGTTATTGTAAGTACATTTGACTTTTTGCTGCTAGCAACATTTCAAAGAGAAGAAATCACTGCCGTACTCATGTACCAGTTGGAGGGAAGTTTACCTCATAAGAAAAGATGAATAGCAAGGCGTCATTTTATAAATAACACACAAGCTGCGGCCACCACCCAGCAGTTGAAAGACACATGTGAAAACACTTGTGCAATGTTTTGCAGCCGCTTTAACTGACAAGACCAGAAAATAGCCTTCACAGTTTGTTAAAATAAGCAACTGCCTAACTTAAAAGAAAGAGAACAACAGTTTCAAGAACGAAAAACAAATCTGGATTTTATGGTGCTCTGTTTTTGGGGAAAATTTCAAATCAAGGGGAACAGGAAAATGTATATTTTAAAAGCTGAGGGTGAATAGGACCACGTTAAAGGAATCCACAATGTAACTATGACATCTGCATTCTGTTCACAACAGCTCCCCCAGAATGATATGTGACAACGGATCCTATGATTTCTCACAGAAATTAACTGGTGGGAATAAGACCATAAAGATCACAACTTGACATGACTTTAAATACTAAGCCAGCATGTATGGGTTGCATCTGTGTACGGTGGGCTTCAGATAAGGAAAACTGAATGGGGATACAGAGTGACCAGTCAATCTTTTTTGCCTAATCTGATCTCCCATCCCTTCATGAAGGCACAAAAAGAAAATACCTGGAAAAACAAAAGATTTATTTGAACAATCTATGGAAAGTCACAAAGATCTGAAGAACCAAACTTCAAAAACCCCATCTCTGCCAGGCCTCTGGGTCAGAAATATTATCCCTGAAGTAACAGCTAAAGCACTAAAGACTCCAAATGTTCTGATGATGAAAGACCCAGCTGTAGATTATATTTAGTATAATATTTTGTTTTGGAAAAATTCATTTATTTGCTGTGGAATTCGCAATTCGGCACCTAATTTGTGAACAGAAAGTTGTGAAAAGGTAATTATTATAATGCAATGTTCAGCTAGAAATACTCTATGTTATCTGAGGTATTTTTCAGTATGCACATAAGGCATATTTCCTTTTTGTGTCAAAGTAATGCTTCATGCTAATGTGGCATATGTCATAGCATCCACAGGGATGAGCCTGTCACTTTGAGATAGAAAAATAATTTGTACCATAAAGTATCAATAAGTTGTAAGCCAGTTATCAGCTAAATCTGTAAGTAATTAAGCATTAATCATATCATTGTAAACATTGTAAAAATTGATTAGTGCCAAAGAGAGGGATCTGGCAAGCTAATTAGCAAAGTCATCATATCTGTGGAAATTACAAATGTAGAATTTGGCAATATTTAATGCAAGAAATCCAAGAGATGACATCACATTAAGTGGAAGAGAAATGGGGTTTAGAAGTTACTCCCATCAAACTGTCTCCTTCATTAATATGCCCAATGACTTAAGAGGGGGATGTCTACTGTGATTTCACTTTTGGAACACTGTCCAGTCACATATATTGACACATTAGATTGCGGAATGCATACGTTACCTCGGAGGAGGTGGGGTTACTGTTCTATATAAGACTCCACACACACTCACTCAGGGACATGCACTGACAGACTCACACGCTAACTCACTGACTGATGGAGAGAAACAAGTTTTGATATGATATGATATGATATGGTATTTGTAACGCGCCTATACACAAGTGATAACAACAGGAAAGAGGAGGAATAGATTGCTCTCCTTTTTGACCCATTTTAGATTTAACCAACACCCTGAAAATAAGGCCTAGTAGGAGTTAAAGCCCCAGGCAATCCACGGTGGAAGAAATAACAGACAGGAAAGCTGATCTCATCTTTCTAACTGATGCCCACCTCTTACAAGATGAGGAGAATGGAGCCATTCCATAAGAAGGGGCTCACGTCTCTTTGATTCAGCCAAAAAGAAAGTTATATGTAAGTATTATGAAAAGTGAAAACTACCCTGAGGGGAGTAATACTATAAAGGGAATGAGATTAAATCCTGTCCCTGCTATTTATAAGTATTAAGGGGCAGGGGTATACAAACTAACTGTACATCCTGGGAAATAAGTAAATATTTCATAAGTGTATGTGGTTTGGAAATTATAGATTAATTAATTACTACCTATGGTCTGTATATAATGTGATCCCCTGACTCCATCTCTGTGCATTGCTCAAGCACAGAACAGCAAACAACTTCTCACGTTGTGCATACCTAGTAAAATAATGTAAAGTCACATCCTGGATACAACATCAAGCCGAACATTGTTGTTAAAGCTAAGTGTCCAAGACAAAATGGAGAGGATGATCCTTCACAACTCATTCTCTCACAGTTTAAAGTTTCCCATTGAATGTGAGAAAGGTATGTGTTTACACAATAATTTAATAGAAACAGAACTGAAAGGGTTCTAGCCTCCATACATCTTGAAATTCTTTTTTACAAACCATTTACAAACCTGAATGTACAGTAGTTTGTTTCAATTGAGTTTTTAATGCTGTTGAAATTCTGACATGTCTATTGAGTAAGGCTGTGGTATTTTGAATAAAGAGGAAGTAGCAAGAATTGCATCAGCAGGAATATTTTAAACAAATGTTTTGTTTTTCACAAATGAAAGATTCCTCCTGGACTCTAATGCATTCACTCCATGGTGCACATGTGCTCAGGGTAAAATAGGTCCATATATACCTATGGCTATGTGTGTGTTACAAAAGTTTCTGTTTACATAACTGTAGCATTGAAAACTGACAGGACTAGTATGTTGAGTATTTGTTATCATTGGCCTTTTATGAAGAAACAATTAGTGTATCTTTATTCTGATTAAATTATGGCTATTGTGTTAATAAATAGATCTGAGCAACCCCGTGTGTTTCTTGACCCCTCAGGGTAGTAATGCTGTAAGGAATCAATGTTCTTAAACTGGGGGTCCCAGACTAATAGAAAGAACGTGATTAAATAAAGGACAATTGTGTTTGCCTGGTTTGGAGTGGGTGGACATTTAAATTAGATTTTGCCTGATTAAAGAATCCTGGACGTCCCACTGAGGTATGATTTTTGGGATAACTAGTGTCATTGCAGCTGTCAACTCTCTCTTCCTAAATATCTTCCCTCTCGAGCTCTTTGCTCATCCGCCTCCAACTCCCTCAGGGTCAGTCGCTTCTCCAAGCAACAAGTTGGTGGTAGATCTCTCTCTTCGGCTGGGGCCTCCCTCTGGAACAGCCTCCCCGCCCCCTTGAAACTTGAAGAGAACCATCTTCGGCTCTGGAAGGACCTAACAACCTTCCTCTTTGCTTCTGCTTCCCCCCCTCCCCTGCTGAAGTCCTGACTGACAATGAGACTGCATGTTTACTTAGCCACCCTTCTGAACTCGGGCCCTAGACCTGCCAGTTGCACGTTTGCGCTGACTCCCTGCCAACCCCTGTACTTGGGGACTGTTTTCTGTAACCGAACAGTCCCCATACCAGGACTCATGTCTGCATTCACCCTGCACTTGCCACCAGCTGGCCGTTCTTTATTTATTTTATGTGATTATTTATTATCCCATGTACTGCACTTTCCCCCCCCCCCGCAATTTTCTTTTTCCCCCTTCCCTTGTACTTGCTTGATCTGAATGACACCTTGCCTACTAGATCGTTGTCTGTCTTCCCTCTGTCCCCCATCGCTTGCCTTTGTCCCGCCTTGAAACACTTGTGTATAGGTGCGTTATAAATGTCATATCATATCATAGAACTTTTTAACTTAAATTGTGTAGAACACATTAATGTGCATTGCATTTTTGTGTTGCAGTTAATTTTATGGTAATGATAGCCCAGCCTACTAAGTAAATACTAAGGTGTGCACAGAAACAGAAATTGTTACATTGGAAATTAGATTGGAGTTGTAAGTGATTGATAGACAGCAGTAAAATAGGTGTAAGACAGGTTTTCATTTCTGATTCGTGAGAACTGCTGGAGGTAGACTGGTACATTGGAAACAGAGATATGTCTGACATAGCAATACCTGAGGCTAAGGCCCATGTCCTTTTAAAGTTATATTTGAACAGGGATTGGACCAGCACAGATATTGATCTCTGAAAGACAGGGATGTTAGACAGCATCACCTCAGTGGGCATGGACATTTAAGATGAATGCAGCCCATTAAACCAATCCCTACAGAGGATACATATGACTTCCACTGTGAAAGAAGAGCATTGACAACAACTTTCATTTTCACCTCTAACTGGTGGTGGGGGGCCAGGTTAGCAGATTAAACAGTGACAAGAAACGGCTCAGAATAATTCTGAAGAGCTGCTGAGCACCAAGCAATTGTGTAGGGACCAACTGCAAGACATTGTGCAGCTGCAAGCATCACTAAAAAAAGCAAGGTCTCCATATTGCAACAGCACAAATGCAAGCTGAAATGAAGACATCGTGTGGTGATCTTCAGAATCAGATTACACAAATGTTGAGCTTCCAGGACACTTATGATCAGTGTATTGAAGGCACGCCCCTGGACGCTCATGCCAGTAAAAATACAACCTGCTAGGGAAAAAAAGACCAGGGGATTTCTTGCAAAGATAACAAGTTGTACTAGCACAAAAATAATACTGCCAGCAAAGAACTCTGCTGTTCAAGAATGTGCTGCCAAACAATAGTACAGGCAGAACATTATAAGGCAACACATTGTCATTACTACATCTTACATACAGTCTTACATACAATAGAAACCCACGTGACTGGTTGGTGAGACCCTACACATGGGCCTGCTCCGTATGGGATGCCTGGCTCCAATTGTCCCCAGCCCTGTCCGCCCGTCTATCATCATGTGGGGTCAGGTGGGCTCATCTCTCCAGGGACTGAAGGTTACGTTCCACATTAGCTATTATTGTAAGACGATGCTATTCTATCATTATGGTGTACATCTAGTAAACTCAGGTACTGGCACAGGGGGAGTCACAAGATCATGTTAACCCACACATTCTTCACTCAGTTCAAATTGCACTATCCGCACCCAAGGTTTCCACCCTCGCTTCGGACTATAATGTATTCCTCCCTGTACCTCGTATTACAAAGAGTGTCATTATGAAATAAGGTTAAATGGTTGTGTTCTTTCAGATCTTTGATGACTACTGGGATGGTGGCCTGAGGTCACCTACTATCGTTGAACTCAGGCATCTTGGGCAGGGTCAGTTCGGTGTGTCATATCTCCTAATGGGCTGGGTGGGGGTTGGAGTGCTGCTTTTAGCCTGGCGGTGATGGATGTGCACAGTGAGGCACCTGGTACTGTTGTAACGCTCACCTGATTCCCACGGAGGCGCTGGTCTTGGCAGGAAGGTGTCTGTGACCCGAAAAGTGATGTGCAGGACTCGATTTGCTTCTGGGGCCGAACCTCTTCGCACTGTGTGTCGAACTCGAAGAGTGAGATTTCTGCAGGTGAAAGAATATGGGGGTTAATGATCTGGGTTGTTGAATGTCCCTCTCTCACTCTCTTCATAGCTTCTCCGTAGAGCCCCCAGGTCAACGTGCTCACCTTAGATAGGTGAATGCTGGACTCTACATCTGTGTCTGGTGCAGGGTGCCGTTGCCAGTTCCTTCACTGGTGAAACATAGGCCTCTTGACATCAGAGGATCGCTACCGTCGTTAACTGCACGAGCGGTGAGTTTCCGGACACCTTTTTAGTCCTTATAGTCTTTAGGTGCGTGGGCACGTTAATATAGAACAGGACTCTGTATAATGCTTTTTCCTATTTGTCTTGCAGGGCTCTTGAGATAGGAGATGGTGTGAAGAGAGCCGAAGTTGGAGCCAGAGCCTTGGAATGAAGCGCTTGGAAATGCGTAAGTAAATGCAAGCGCTCTAACTGTCTCTTTTCCCTTGCAGCTGTGAGTTCGTGCTGAAGAGATGCTGGAAAACGCCGGAGTAGTTGCAGGCGTTCTATTGTGGCGAGCGCGATGGACGTGAGTAAATACCTGTCTAATGTCTCTTCGTTTGTCTTTCAGATGCTGGGTTGCAGCGTTGAAGAAATCCGGAATTTCGCGGAGTGCCAGTAAGTAATAACAATGCTTTTGTCTTCACAGGCAGAGGTGCAGCGTGAAGAAATGTTCGCTGCCGATGGATCAGGTGAGGAAAGCGCTGCGTGTAGTAAAGGTTGCCGTGCTAACCTGTTGTTTGTTGTCTTTGCAGGTGCTGCTGAATACTGGATACAGGAGTGGTAAGTATTGTTCTTGCAGGTTCAGGAGTGGAAGGAAGAAAGGCTGGAACAGACTCGGTGAGCGTTCTGCTGCAGATGCAGAATAACGCGAAGCACAATTGTTCAATCGGGTGTGGTTTAAATAGCCTTGGAGTGATGAGGCGTCTTCCTCCACGGCCCCGCCTAGGTAAGAAAAGAGTTCCAGTTCCAGAAGAGTTCCCGTGTTGTATCCAGGGAGTGGAGCTTGCCCCACCCAGGTAAGAAAGTAGTTCCTGTTCACAGAGGATTCCTATGTGGCTGGTAAGTAAGCAGCATGGTCTGCTGCAGGTAAGTCCACCCAAGCATCTTCATACATATTATGAGCCCGGCGCTTCCAGTGCCGAGACCGATGGCTTTGATGAGCCTGGTGCCACCGGCGCCAGGACAAGGTCCAAAAGGTCCCAGTGGGGACCGGCTGGTGCCTAAGATGACGGTTAGGGGCCTGCTTCCAAGGACGTTGGGCTGTTCCTGACTCCTTGGAAGCAGTGATCATGACAGCACCCCCCCTCAAGGCCCCTCCCAAGCGTGTCTTCTCCGGGGGTTTTGGCTTGTCGGGGTGATTCAAATGGAATTTCTTGACCAGACGAGGTGCGTGGACATGCTCTGAGGGTTCCCAAGACCTTTCCTGGGGGCCGTATCCTTTCCAATCAACCAGGCAATATAATTTAGATTTGGAGATTTTGGAGTTTAGGATGTTCTTTACTTCGAACTCAAGTTCTCCATCTACTAAAACAGGTTCCGGGAGTTCGGTCAATCGGGTTCCTGGTTGCACTGGTTTTAGTAAGGAGACATGGAATACTGGATGTATTTTCATATGCGAAGGCAATTCAAAATTTAACAGCCACCGGATTAATTATGGCAGAGATAAGATAGGGTCCAAGGTATCTCGGGATGAAAGTGCAGGGTCCTTTTAGAGGTAGGTGCTTAGTGGATAACCAGACCTGATCTCCCACTGCGTAGTGAGGGGCCTCTTTACGGTGCTGATCTGCTCCTTTCTTAAATTGAGCTTTAGCTCTTTGCAGATGGGCAGTGGCTTCCTTAAAAGCACGAGTGATCTCCGAGTGCAAGTGATCCACAGCAGGTGTTTCGAATTCTTGGGGAGGATCCAGGTTAGAGGTTCTAGGATGGTGTCCGTATAATAGGAAGAAGGGAGTCTTCCCGGTTCCAGAATGAGTCGAATTGTTATAGGCGTATTCAGCGATCCAAAGAATGTCCTTCCAAGGGTTTTCAGTTTGTTGGAGCATGCAACGTAGATATTGCTCTAGAGTTTGATTTGTCCTCTCGGTTTGTCCGTCAGTTTGGGGATGGTGACTGGAAGAAAGTTTCACATCAATTTGGGCTAAACGACAGCAACTTCGCCAAAAGTGGGAGATGAATTGACTTCCCCTATCGGAGACCAAAACCGAGGGGAAACCGTGTAACCGAACGATGTTTTCTAAGAATTCTCGGGCCAATACTGAAGCTGAAGGTAGGCCCTTCAGGGGAATGAAGTGAGCCATCTTGGAGAATAGATCCATGACTACTAAAATGGTTTAATACCCTGAGCATGGAGGTAAGTCCGTGATGAAATCCATGGACAGGGTATGCCATGGACAGGGAGGGATGTCTAGTGGGTGTAAGAGACCGGCTGGTTTCTCCTTCTGACTCTTATTCTGGGCACACACACCGCAGGAGATTACAAAGTCTCTAATGTCCTTCTTCCATGATGGCCACCAGAAATGTCTTTTGACCTTTTCCATGGTTTTGGTTATGCCAGGGTGACCCTCCATTAGTGAATCGTGATAACAGGAGATTACCTGTTTTTGTATTTTCTCACTGGGCAAGTACAATCGTCCTCGGAAATATGGTAGGTCTCGAACCACTGAGAATTCTTTTCCCTTTAATTGCCAGTCCTGTAAGTCGGCCGGAGTTAAAAGTGATTTGACTGTAGTCTTAATGTCTTCAAAGGATTGAGCGTTGACCAAGCCCAAAATCCTTTGTTCTGGGATTATGGGTATTGGTTCTGGATTGGTCAGTTCATCTATTCCCATCCGGGAGAGGGCATCTGTTTTTCCATTTTTACTGCCTGGTCGATAAGTAATTATAAAGTCAAACTCAGCCAAAACAGAGCCCAGCGAAGCTGCCTGGAAGACTGAGCTTTGGCTGTCTTCAGATACTGTAAGTTGCGGTGATCAGTCATTACGGTGACTGTGTGTCTGGCTCCCAAAAGATAATGCCGCCAGGCTTTAAAGGCCGATCTGATAGCTAAAAGTTCCTTGTCTGTAATTGAATAGTTGATCTCGGGAGCCGAGAATTTGCGGGACCAAAAGGCTACAGGATGTAATTGGTGTGTGACCGGATCCCTTTGTGATAAAACTGCCCCCATAGCAAGACTAGAAGCATCTGTTTCTACGATGTAGGGGAGTTCTGGGCGAGGATGTTTTAGAACAGGTGCAGAAATGAATTTAGTCTTTAAGTCTTGAAAAGCTTGTTCTGCCTTGGTAGACCACTGAAAACGTTTGTTTTTCTTTAACAGAGCGGTGATGGGCTGGACTATTCGAGAGAATTCAGGGATGAATCTGCGGTAAAAGTTAGCGAAGCCTAACATGCTTTGGACTCCTTTTACAGAGGTTGGTGAAGGCCACTTGATGATTGCATCGACTTTCTTTGAATCCATATGGACTCCGTTAGGTGACAATATGAATCCCAAGAACTCAACTTCATTTACGTTGAAAACGCATTTTTCGAGCTTAGCAAAAAGGTTATGTTGACGTAATCTCTCGAGGACCTCTCTAACGTGTTTCCGATGTTCTTCTTCAGATGATGAATAGACGAGGATGTCATCAATGTAGACAATAACACACACATCAATGAGTTCTCTAAGGACATCATTCATAAAATACTGGAAGGAGGCAGGAGCGTTGCAAAGTCCAAAGGGCATAACTTGATATTCAAGGTCTCCTTCCTTTTTCGGAACGAAGAACAAAGCCGAGGAAGCTGGAGATTTTGAAGGACGGATAAACCCGTTAGCTAGGTATTGGTCCAGATATTGTCTGAGGTGAAGATTCTCTGGCTCGGTGAGGGCATAAATCCTACTGCAAGGAGGAGTTGTTCCGGGTATCAGATCTATTTGACAGTCGTAAGACCTATGAGGAGGCAGGGTGTTAGCTTGGTCCTTCCGAAAGACATCTTGGAATTCCTGGTATTCGGGAGGTAATTTGGGAACCTCAGAAGAGATTGCCGCCAGTGAAACATCAGGCCGAGGATAACAAGTGGTAAAACATTCTGGAAACTGAAGCGTCTTTGCTCGCCAATCGATCTGAGGATTGTGCTTCTCTAACCAAGGGATTCCCAGAATGATCTGGAACTGAGGGGCCTTGATCACATCGAACACTATTTTCTCCCGGTGTCCATCTTGGCTCACTAACGTCACTTCTTGGGTGGCGTGCGTTACTGGTCCGGAGGCTATCTCTGTGCCATCCACTGTAGTAATGACGTCTTTTACTGCCTTAGGGACAAGAGGTAGATTCATCCTTGATACCATTTCACGGTCCACATAATTACCGATTGCTCCGCTGTCAATGTAAGCTTCAATTGCACGCAAACGATCCGGACATTCAGGACTAATGAGGACCATAGGCACCACGAAATGCGAGGTCACGGGACAGATTTTAACGCTCGGCAAGAGGACCTCTACACTTGTCGGGCTAGGTCGTTTCCCTGCTCAGAATTTGTGGTACAGGTATCTGCGGCTCCTACAGCCTTCTTAGCTGGTTTCACTGGACAGTCTCGAAGAAAGTGCCCCGAGTTTCCGCAATAGAGGCATAATTGCAGCTGTCTTCTTCTTTCCCGCTTCTTTTGGGTTAAAGGTCCTTTCATGCCCCCTATTTGCATGGGTTCCACAGTGTCAGCTCCCCTAGTAGGTCTGTGGTTTAGAAAACATTCGGGTATCAAATTTGGAACGATCAGCCTTCCTGTTCTGTAATCTGTGGTCCAATTGGACAACTAAGTCAATATAGTCTGAGCATTCTTGTGGAGGATTCACGACTTGAGCTAACACATCCTTGAGCTCTACACGCAGGCCTCTGTAGAAGAGCGTTATTCTCTTATCCTCAGGCCATTGAGTTTCCACTATAAGTCTGTTGAATGAGGCTATATAAGTCAAGAGGTCTTGATTACCCTGTCGTAACGAAAGAAGTTCATTGTCCAAGGCCTGCCCTTGTGCATGTCTTGCGAACAGTTTCTCCATGCTGGACTGGAAGGCCTGGAAATCATGCAGAACCGGATCATCCTGAGTGACTAAAGGGATCGACCAATCTGCGGCGCTGCCACTGAGTTAAGAAAGCACGAAAGCCACCTTGGTCTGATCTGTTGGGAAGGCAGCTGGTCGACATAAGAAGTGTAGGCGGCACTGGTTAATGAACACTGCAAATTTCTTTGGGTCACCAGAAAAGCGTTCGGGCGGAGCCAAGGGCACATTGCCGGGTAGATTGATTTGCACTGGATTTAAGGATGATGCAGAAGGATAACTTCCTCCTGGAGCGGGCAAAGGTGTCTGTCCTGCCTGCGTTTGTAGCAATTGCCTAGCGAGGTCCTCTGTTCGCTCCTTGGAAATTATCAGCTCTCTTCTTAGAGAATTTGTTTCCTGACGAGCTGCATGTACTTCTGCTCTTAGTTCCCCAAGCAACTGGGCTAATTGATCAGTGTCTGAGGTTTCCATTGCGCCTGGGTAGGAGTTTTGCGGTGGGCTTCGCGTTCTGTAACGCTCACCTGATTCCCACGGAGGCGCTGGTCTTGGCAGGAAGGTGTCTGTGACCCGAAAAGTGATGTGCAGGACTCGATTTGCTTCTGGGGCCGAACCTCTTCGCACTGTGTGTCGAACTCGAAGAGTGAGATTTCTGCAGGTGAAAGAATATGGGGGTTAATGATCTGGGTTGTTGAATGCCCCTCTCTCACTCTCTTCCTAGCTTCTCCGTAGAGCCCCCAGGTCAACGTGCTCACCTTAGATAGGTGAATGCTGGACTCTCCATCTGCGTCTGGTGCAGGGTGCCATTGCCAGTTCCTTCACTGGTGAAACATAGGCCTCTTGACATCAGAGGATCACTACCGTCATTAACTGCACGAGCGGTGAGTTTCCGGACACCTTTTTAGTCCTTATAGTCTTTAGGTGCGTGGGCACGTTAATATACAACAGGACTCTGTATAATGCTTTTTCCTATTTGTCTTGCAGGGCTCTTGAGATAGGAGATGGTGTGAAGAGAGCCGAAGTTGGAGCCAGAGCCTTGGAATGAAGCGCTTGGAAATGCGTAAGTAAATGCAAGCGCTCTAACTGTCTCTTTTCCCTTGCAGCTGTGAGTTCGTGCTGAAGAGATGCTGGAAAACGCCGGAGTATTTGCAGGCGTTCTATTGTGGCGAGCGCGATGGACGTGAGTAAATACCTGTCTAATGTCTCTTCATTTGTCTTTCAGATGCTGGGTTGCAGCGTTGAAGAAATCCGGAATTTCACGGAGTGCCGGTAAGTAATAACAATGCTTTTGTCTTCACAGGCGGAGGTGCAGCGTGAAGAAATGTTCGCTGCCGATGGATCAGGTGAGGAAAGCGCTGCGTGTAAAGGTTGCCGTGCTAACCTGTTGTTTCTTGTCTTTGCAGATGCTGCTGAATACTGGATACAGGAGTGGTAAGTATTGTTCTTGCAGGTTCAGGATCGGAAGGAAGAAAGGCTGGAACAGACTCGGTGAGCGTTCTGCTGCAGATGCAGAATAACGCAAAGCACGTTTGTTCAATCGGGTGTGGTTTAAATAGCCTTAGAGTGATGAGTCGTCTTCCTCCACGGCCCCGCCTAGGTAAGAAAAGAGTTCCAGTTCCAGAAGAGTTCCCGTGTTGTATCCAGGGAGTGGAGCTTGCCCCACCCAGGTAAGAAAGTAGTTCCTGTTCACAGAGGATTCCTATGTGGCTGGTAAGTAAGCAGCATGGTCTGCTGCAGGTAAGTCCACCCAAGCATCTTCATACATATTATGAGCCCGGCGCTTCCAGTGCCGGGACCGATGGCTTTGATGAGCCTGGTGCCACCGGCGCCAGGACAAGGTCCAAAAGGTCCCAGTGGGGACCGGCTGGTGCCTAAGATGACGGTTAGGGGCCTGCTTCCAAGGACGTTGGGCTGTTCCTGACTCCTTGGAAGCAGTGATCATGACAACTGTCTCGTGTCATTACAGGGTGCATTCTTTTTTTAAGTATTCGCAACAGTTAAGGAACAAAGAGACATTTCTGTGGGAACTTAATAGCGTGGGTCTTTCTACCATCAGTGCTTGTGCCTGTTCAGGTTTCTTCATTGGGCCTTTTGTTTACCACGCAGCCATGCAGGGCTGAATGTATCTACAAAAACGACAAAAATTGTGTCTCATTTATTGTGTTTGTGCAGGGCTTTGTAGCAGAAGCTACTCCCCATAGTATATCACATGTGTATCTATGGGATTCACCTCACTCTAAAGCACCTGGGGGGTGGAAAAGCTTCATTTTCTTCCCAACATTCTTCACTTCCATTACTTCTACAGTAACAAATTCCTCTGCATACTTAATTTTCCCTCCTTACCGCAGCTTCGCCTGGTGGTGTTCCCTTTATTGGCATCCATGCCCTACATTCATCAGGCAGGCTTTCCACTGCTTGTGCATATTCTTCATGGGTGCATGTCATGTGGATACCTCCTCCCTTTCCTGCTAAATCTACCCACACTTTTTAACATTGTCGGATTCAGGGGGAGGAACATTGATCATTTATAGAGTCTGTTTACTTCATCTCCATTGGGTATGGGGACAATGTGGGGGATAGGGTGACCAGTTTGTATTTCTATCTCTTTTGTATTATGAGGTGCTTTTGAAACACCAATTGAAATCATCATCATTGCAATACTAGCGACTGCTTTGGCACAACATTGGAGTCCCATTTGGCAAGGGCAGAAAACATCCAGGATAAACACAATGACAGGCACTGGGGTCTTCAAGAGAGCTCCAAACCAGGACGGGCCCAGTCAAAGTCGATATCGAAAAAATCACCTCCTTGGATAACAGCTTCTTTTTTAAAGTGGACCCCCAGGCCATGCACAGCTGCTATTATGTGGGCCAGCAATCCATTTTCTGTGCTTTTGGGAGGTTTGAGTGTGCAACATGAATCCCCAATTTTATTGCACACACCTCCTTCCATTGCCATCACCATATCCAGGATGTATCTGTTCTGTATCATCATCATCCTTAGGGCACACATCTCAACCTTTATGACATTGAACCATTGCTCAGTGTTGTTTCCCAACTGGACCAGTTCCCAGCATACGATCTGCAGCCATTTAGCATTACCTCTTGCTTTTACGCAGGGCAGCAGGAGTGAGGTAAAAATTGTTTGAGAAGAGCTAAACAATTAGTATTCTTCAGGTATCTCCACAAGGAGTGCGGATGAGTCTTTTGATAGATAGTTAGATGTGTTTTTCTTCCTCTGCAGCTTATAATATTGTCTGTTGCCGGGTAAGACACGAAATTCTGCATTGGGTTCTGTTCTTCGAATGCTGGGGAAACTGTGTTGTGTCCAGTAGTGGCCCCCCTTTCAAGTGTTCTTCTGGGACTAATAATATAGCTGAGTACAGCATGGTCAGCGAAGAGTAGACCCTCCATGATGGTGGAAGGTTCAAGTACGCTTGTAGGTCACAGACCCAGAAGTAGTCTATCACTGCCGCCGTGACCCTTTTCCGGTCTGGAATGAACAATGTCCTGTTGCATTTTTCATATGTGCCGTCAAAGACAGTTACTTCACTGTGTAAACACAACTTAAAGGTCTCCTCTTGGTCACTTTCACTGGCTTCTCCATTGCCGCAATCCATGTCAATTTTGTAACATCCGCTGTCCATATTGGTGACCTTGTCTTTCCCACAAAGGTTGCTACTTACTCTTTGTATCCCAGGAGGTCTTTGGCTAGGCAGCTAGGTGTAGCTTCCTGCCACTTGATGCTTACATACTTCACCACGTCAATAACTAAACATGAGTTTTTTTGAGTTGTTTTTGTATTGCAGGGTGTCTGGATCGACAACCTCTAGTCGCGCGCTGTGTGCCTGGAAGGTGCCTTTTATTCTACATAGCGCAAGATGTAGAATACCTACTTATTGTTACTTATTTGGGAAGTATTATACATATGCAAAATTGCATTGCTGGTTTCATTTGACAGTACAGTTGTGTTTAGCTCATGTCCCCCACTCCCTCTCTTTTAGATGATTTGCCCAGATAAAAGATACACTCCAATAACATAAACATTAATAAGGTAAATAGGATGGCAGTGAAGTGTAGGCAACAAGTGTACAGACATAACCTTGTAGAACTAACAGTATATCTATCTTTATTCTGAACATACAATGAATAATTTGGCGTTCAGCGTTCCATGTCATACACTGCTGTATAGGGAAAAAATACAGGGGGGGTGGAGAAAGAGAGGGAGAGAGAGGTTTTTTTTTAACTTAAAAGTGTTTATGCTTTTACCAGTAATGCATGTCTTTTTTTCTGGGACATGCAGTCACATCATTCATTTTGAGGTAGTTATTGTGACGTAGTTTTGTTGTTTCTTTTAGGATACTGTGGCGGAATTTGGGGGTGCCCTACAAACATCTGAGAGGTGAATCCAATATCGAAGCCACTTCACTTTTACTACGAGAGGGGTGGAAAACACCACTTCATAAGGACCATGAAATCTGGGGTCACCTGGCCGCAGTGGCTGGCACGTGTAGTATGTGTGGCAAGTTGCTCTGCAGTACCCTGTGTATTGTCAAGGCGATGATGTGCGATCTGTCAGGAGATGTACTTTATTGCACGTGTCAGGTTTGTTAAGTTCTCTTTGAATTCCCCACCAGATACCGCTACAGCTCTATGGGCATCTGATGCCCTCATAACTGGGGGGACAGGTGCGTGCATGTGTCTTCCAGTTACTATTTCGGGTGGTGAAAGATGATGCTCTTTACTCGGCTGAGTGCGCAAAGTGAACAGGGCGAGGGCCAATGCACCCAGGTGGTGCAGAGCTTGGAGAGCTTGCTTTTAAGAGGGCCGTTGACGAGATCGATCTGCCCTCTCTGAGTTGGCGTCAGATCTATCTCTTCAGCTGGGGCTGCCATCTGGACGAGCCTACCTGTCGCTCTCAAACTTGAGCGGAACCACCTCCAGTGTTGGAAGCAACTCAAGACCTTCCTTTTCGCTTCTGCTTTCTCTCTTCCTCTCCCCTGCTGATGCACCTGACTGCTCTGCGCACTGGTCTCCTGGTCACCCTCTGAACTCTGGCATTCAGACTTCTCTCTGTGGCATTCACTAATCTGGAGCCAGTTTGCATTAGCACCTGCCTGTATCCCAGAGGCCAGAGGAGATGCAAAATATACAGCTGCCTTAGTAAACAGCCTGTATTTTGCAGATATTTCTGTTATTCTCGCTGTGGATTCTTTCAGAAAACAATTCTCTCTACTCCTTTGTAGGCCCATATTCCTACGAGCCCCCCTCTTTGTGGCCACATCCTTACTGCGGGATGTGGTGGTCAGTCAAAATATCGAAAAACAAATCTCGAATAACATTAAGGTCGAAAAAAAGACCGAAAAAAAAGTCGAATTTCTCTTTTTTTACTTAATATTTATTTTGGGGTCCGGGATTAAAAAAAAATGGTAAAAAAAAAATAAAATAAAAAAGGGGGGTTGGGGGGGAACATCCCCATTTCGAATAAAAAACGTCATTAAAAAAAATGCAACTTTTTTTTCGGCCTTTTTTTCGAGATTTTTTTTTTGAGATTTATTTTTTCGAGATTATGACCATAAACCGCGGGATGTTCACTGATCAGCACAACGTGGCTCTGGGACACTACAAGTGTTGATGAGTGCAATGTGTTAAGAGAATAAATACTGTTCCATTGTGGCTGGAGGTGCAAGTATGCTCATGTGCCACAGGACCAATAATGGTGCATCAATACTGCAGTGCCCAATCGCATGCCTGGAAAATCCATAATTGATTTCCATCCTGTACTTCTGCTTATATAAACTGTGCCATTGTATTTAAAACAGAGTGTTTGGGCCGTCATTCTTTGAATATGCATTGTGTCCCTGTTAACATTGTTCCATGTGCGAAAAATAGCATATTTCGCCCAATCACCGAAGCACTTACTGTTCAGGAATGTAAGGGCCTCATTACGAGGCTTGCGCTCCCGTAATGAAGGGTGCCGGTACGGGACCGGCACCCTTCATTACGGGATGCGCAATTACGAGGTTCCCTTGCGGGACCCGGAATGGACGTCTGGTAAAACCAGACGTCCTTTCCGGGTCCCGCGAGGGGAACAAGGAGCTAATAACGGGCCTGTTATTTACGGACCGTTATTAGCTCCATTCCCATTCCCATTGAGCCCTACGGGGGCTCAAATAGAAATGCGGATGGGTTCATTCAAGGAGGAACTACCGGGTCCTCCAATGTTGGAATGACCCGGTCCTCATTGAAGGAACCCGGTATTGGAGCACGGTATGCAGGTAGCCATGCCCTTATCAAGGGCATGGCTGCCTCCATACTCGTAATGAGGCCCTAACTGTTTCTTCTTCTAGCCCAACCATCCCGTTTGCAAGGCATCCCATTACTCCATATGTCAAAATTGGTTTTGAAAAAAACATCCCCATGAGATGGAGCTACGGTCTGGTCTGACACCATAGCAGCACAGCCCCTGTGACATTAGTGCATGACATTAGTGCTATTTTATTACTGTGTTTGTTCAGCTATACTGTACAACTGTCTTTTTTCTTTAACATAATCATCTACACAAAGGGAGAGATACTCCTTATCATCCATCCATTTAACAAATTCCCAGTGAACTTGGAATACTCCTCTTGTTTTGCAAACCGCGAGATGGACCAGACAATGTGCCGTATCTACTGGTATGTCCTGTGTTACAAAAACCCATGGCTTGAGGAATGAGAGACCAAACATAATCATTTTCATTTAATTTATCTCTTCCCACTGCCTACATTTGGCCATACCAAGTGTTCTCCAGTTTTGATCAACATCCTTCATATCTATCTCTCAAAGACAGCTCCTCTTTATGTTTATCTTTTCATTCTTCTACTTCTTCTATTTCTATTCTCTACTTTACTATGTTCAACTTCTTCTTTTCTCATGTTTGTGCTATACTCTAGCCAAATGAAAGAAATAGAAAACAAACAGAAAAATACTATGCACACTACTATTCATCCATTATCCAAAAAGTGTTCTTCTGAAAACATGGAACAGAAAAATCTAATTTTGTGCAGGTTGTTTTTCTCACAACATCTATACAATGTAAACAAATCAAGGGTGCATGTCCTTTTCTTTTTTTTCTTGCTCCTGGTTGTTGGAAAAGGGGGCGGTATTGTTGCTCTTCTCAACGCCTTCCTCAAACTTTGAAAGCTGAAATAAAAAAGATTTTCCTCCTACACCAGGACGCACGCGGCGTCCCGCCGTAGGAAGGAAAATCCTTGCTAATGACCTACATCCCCATTGCAGGGGCTGTAATGGGGGATAACAGTCTGGATCCCTCGTTATACGCCCTCACTTCGCTTGGGTCAATAACTTGAGCTGCCCTGCCCTCAGCCCCTGTTTCAGTCCCTGGAATGGGGGATGAACGCCACATTATTCCCATTAGCACAACATAAAATGATTATGGAAATGTTGGAAAATCTTATTGAGTCTATGTACTTTACCTAGAAATGTAAATTAGATGGAATCTATAAGATTTAACTGTGAAAGGTGGTTCCTAAAAGAACATTTCTTTTGTTGTTTTTTGATTTCTTTATTTTTTTGCATAAGCGGTTAGAACTCAAGGTGGGGAAGGAAATGAGGGAAGAGGCACCAAGCACTGATATGGAGGGGCAGCTGGACAGGAGAAGATTTTTCACATGTGTTACTTCTAAGTTAGGGGGCAGTGTTTCTCATGCTCCTTGATTACAGCTTCAAAAGCACTTGGAAATTGCTGCCCCCTGCAGAGTGGTGTGTTGCAGTATATACAGAGGACTGTTGTCTCCTAAAGATTTCAGATCAACAGCCTCTTTTATTGGTTGAGGAAGATGAGGTGGAGTTAGACAGCCTACTAATTGCTAAAAAAAAGGAACAACCTTTCTGAGAGCATTGCAGTGGTTGGATTTGGTGTGGCGGCACATGGAAGTGGTCCCGTGGGAGTACTGTCCAGGTAGTCCATGACTGAGTACAATGTACTCAGTGCATTTCACTTTGGTAGCTTTAGCCTTTGGTACATTCCCAAACGTGGTAAAGAACTGCCACCCCATGATTCTCTCTAGGTGCTAGAGATAGGCACTTCCTCTACCTCATCTTCTTGGTGCTGTTCATTGTCTTTGGAAGTACTGCACTTTTTTTGTTGTATATGTCCTGCAGCTGGTGGTGGCTCTTGGGGAGGAGGGATGGAAATAGCTGATAAATAGCAGTTTTGCTAGTATTCTTCTAAGTATGTGTTGTGTACTAGATTGTTAACGTATAATGAGTAAGAATAGGTGTAGGAGTTATGCAAGGGTAAATGTTGAGCTTGAAAGTTCCTAGATCCGTAGAAGATGCAGTTCCAAACTGTCCCCGAAACACAGACCCGATCGCAAAGTGCAGACAGGTTTGCCGGCACATCTTCATGCTGCGTGCAAGCCTGTGGTCACGTGGCACTATCCGGAATGTCCACGATGACGTCAGATGTTTATGGACATCGACGGATGCAAAAACAGTGGAAAAAGTTGCATAAAGTGCATAGGCGTGTTGTGAAGGTGGGAAATGGCAGAGGTTTAAGGTGAAACTTTGTAAATTGGACAAAAATGTTGCTATATTGGGGTAGGTATAATATTAGTAAGTTGCATGAAATTAGCGTGCACTGGCAAAAACCCATGGAATTCACTGAAAAAGAACATTGTTAAAGGGACGTTATGTTTAAGTTGGACTAATAAAAAACCTATGAATATCAATGACAACACTTTCTTAAAAGAACATTATGGTTACAAGTAAAACCGAAAAACCTCAGAAATTTGCCAGTTATGGTAAACTAAGCAACCATAACTCGTGCCATCACGGTGCACTGCTAAGCCTAACAACCAGGACATCAAAGATGACATCACAAATGTCATCGATGACATCACTGATGACATCACATGTGAAATTCATTTTGACGAAAAGTCCCTACATGGGGTTGTGTTTATAATGTTGGTAACAAGATGTCAGGGCTTGCTCGGGAAACCTATCATGAACTACTTAATCTATTTAAGAATGTACTCATCTAAACAAAACATTATATTCGAGTGTTGTTAATACAGGAACCTAATCATACATACACATAGGCAATGGCTGCAGCATGCTGAATAGAAGTAAATTGTTTATAATCTTGTAATTTTGAAAAAAGTAAAATAATGAATACTACCTTATCATAGTTTTGCGTAATGTTAAACATGTAATAACTAACTAACAATTCAATACTTACTACACACTTGTGCTATTACAAACAATATATATGAAGACTCACAATGCATACAAATCAGAGGCACATACAGGGACACTAAAGTGAGGAAGCAAGAAACAGCATCACCAGAACATGTTATTAACATTCAAATTTAGGAAGGAAAATCCTTTTCCAAGATGGCAACCATGGAAAGACAAGGCGGGGCTCCGTACAGGGCCCCTCTTCGCTTTCCATGGCAGCCTGCAGAAGGCGAATAGAGAACCCTATGACCATATTACCACAAGCACATTTTTCTTCCCTTTCAAATCTATCCCACTTTCGAATAACTTTACCACAAAGCCGGTCCCAGGAGGACATGACACTTTAAGCCCATTTGTTGTCCCTCGTGATAATGGCCAGTAGCCAGATTGTCCAGGTCATGAACTTATTTGCCCACTGCCCATGGCCACAGGCTATACCTCAGCTACCAAAGGTAAATCACTATTATTTGTACCTACATCATACACTTGTCAAAAAATAAAACACGGGCCCATTTGCAAAACCATGTTTAAGGTCCTTGCCAATGCTCCTTACACAAGTTTGCTGGAAATCCACCCTTGTTTTATTTTTTCAAAAGTGTCTAATATATGCACATACAATAGTTATATAACTTGACAAAATCCATTCAGACTTTACACAAACATTCAAGGTTGGATCTATAATCTTTCTGAAAACATTTGTCCACATTCATCAAACAGCAACAAAGTTATAAGCCATCTAAAAATGGTGAGGCCCCCCTCAAATGTAGCCCCCTCTTGATTATCCCACCAAACTGTACAAAAACATTTAGATCTAGATATAAAATCATGTTGCCAACTTTTGTGTAGATTTGTCAAATGGCACATCATTTATAAACCGTTACAATATTTTGAGACCCCCCCTCTAAATTTGCCCCCTCTTGACAGAATCCCACCAATCTTTGCAAAACCTTTCGGGACCAGGTCTATAATGATATTGCAACATATCATGCAGTTTCATTGAGTGGGCCAAAGTTATAAGCCATCCAAAAACTGCTTTTCACGAACCCTGTAGTACAGAAATAGGCATAGATTTTGCGAACATCCGGACAGTTTGCGGACATTTGCGGTGAAAAACACCTGTTTTTTGGCTTCTTAGGGCCATAACCCGTCCCATCCTCATCAGTCTCCACCTTACCAGAGATTGTTTGTTGAGTTTGACAAGTGCAGTGTTGCGTGTTGCCCCCCCTTGACGAGACCTCACCAAACATAGCACAATAATTTGGAGCAGGCCATATACTTCTTTTGCAAAGTTTGGTGAGGATTCATCGACGTGGAGCGAAGTTATAAGCTGCCCAAAAAGCTTTCTTCCTTTAAGTTGAGCAACTTAACCATAACTACACAGCCGCTACCGCAGCCCGTGTAATATATATAGATATATGACTTTCAGGTCTTCGGGGTCTGAAAATGTATTAAATATCCATTCTTCACTTATCCATTTGGGAATCTACTGATCATCCATCTAGCGTGTAATAAGAACTCTGCTAAGCAGGGAGGTGGGCCTGTTCTCTGAGCATGGCAGCTTTATTACTGCTGATGAATGGAACTTCCCCGGAGCATGCTGGCAAATGGCTGCAGCATAAAAACAGATGTCTCGCTGGACCAGCAAGAAAATACAAGGTCGAGACTTGCATCTGTCTTGTTCATTTAAAAAAAAAATGTTTCCCTGCCTAACATTAAACATTTTGGGAAAGTAACAACTCAAGTCTCTCCCAGTAATAACTGTAAAAGTAATCGCAGAGAAGCCAACACAATTCCCTACTTTCTATGTTTATTAATTTCCTCTTCAACAAGAAGTGAGTGGTGCTATTGGGAAAATAGGTATTGCAATGAAATGAGTATGGCAGATTCAGAGGCAATAAATCCAAATTGCTGCAGCCCTAAATGAGAGCTAATTAACCATATATATACATGATACTGCATACACTTAACCCTGATTTAATGTATGATGCGCTTAATTTTCTCTATATCTAAGCCGTATTGAGGCTGAAGAGGAAGGGATTTTGCTTCGGATATTTGTGAGCCAAGAACAGTGTTATAACTTGTAACAAATGTTTGAAATAACCTCTCCTAAACAGAGCTGGCAAACAGGTGCTCAAAGATGGTTTGATGAAAAAATATGACTAGGTGTTACTGTACTTTATGTTTCTAATGGAAGTGTCACAGTGCAAAGGGATACTGCACCTTTAATTCAGACCCACCCTCAGCAGAGGCAAGGACCATGGTTGGATAGTGTCATGAGAGAGGAAGAGGAGGGATAAGGGGAGAAAAGTCAGTATGTATAAAAAGAGGAAGAGGGACAGAGGAATAAAGAAAGCCTTGCTAAGAATAAACATTGTTAAAGGGACGTTATGGTTAAGTTACGCAACTAAAAACGCATCCCCTTTACTGAAAAAACTATGCTACAGGAAGGTTCTGCTCAGAGTGCCCTTCTACAAACATATCAAAATCACTGGAAAAAAGTTGGTAAAGGGACGTTATGCTTCCGTTGCCCTAACAGCAACCTAGCAAATTCAGTGCAAAAACTTTTGTTACAGGGACGTTACAGTTCCTTTGCACTAACCACAACCTATCTATAGTATGGTTACAAGTAAAACCGAAAACCTCCAGAAATTCGCCAGTTATGGTAAATTAAGCAACCATAACTTGCGCCAGCACTATGCTCTGCTAAAATTAACACCCATTTTATCAAAGGTGAAATTACACATGTCATTGATGACATCACATGTGCATTTACTTTTCATGAAAAGCCTCCACAAGGGATTCTCAATGTAATGTTGCCAGAAAACTATCAGAGGTTATATGGAGAACTATCATGAGATAGATCATTCATTCCACAATGCATTGCTATAAACACCATTGCAGTACAGTGTACGAGCTGATTTATTCAGAAACGTAGGCATTGCCTGCAGCATGCACCATAGAGGATCAATATGTACATTTTTGCCGCGTTGGATAGTAAAATGAAGAATACTTTTGTGTCACAGTTTTGCATACTGTGCAACATGTAATAAGTAGCTACTAATGCCTCACTTACAACATATCTGTAGTACTACACACAAACAATAAAGAGACCACAGCACACACAAATGCGGCCATATTCGGGGAAAGTAAAGTTGGCTGAAAAGCTGGAGTACTACCGGAAAGTGTTCTTAACCTAACTTGTTATCTTTATGCACACCAATGATTGCTCTGTTGCAGGCATGCTTCTTCCCTTATGTATCTGTATCACATGCTGCGACTGAATCCTTTGGAAAGCAGTGTGAGAACATATGAGAAGGGTAAGGTCTGCACACACAGTACCTTTTCTATAGTTCGTTCCTTATTCTCAGTGAAGAAAACCACCTGCCCCACATATGTCAGTGAACAAAAATAGGGAGGCAGACATGTGATGTCATCTTTGATGTCATGGGTGTTAGTCTTAGGAGAGCACAGAGCTGGCGCGAGTTATGGTTGCTTAGCTTACCATAACTGGTGAATTATGTTTTTTCTTCTGTTTTACTTGTAACCATACTATAAATAGGTTGTGGTTAGTGCAAAGGAACTGTAACATCCCTTTAACATACGTTTTTGCACTGAATTTGCTAGGCTGCTGTTAGGGCAACAGAAGCATAACGTCCCTTTACCAACTTTTTTCCAGTGATTTTCATAGTTTTGTAGTAGGGCACTGTGAGCAGAACCTTCCTGTAGCACAGTTTTTTTCAGTAAAGGGGATACATTTTTAGTTGCACAACTTAACCATAATGTCCCTTTAACAATGTTTTTTATTAGTGAATTTCATGGGTTTTTAGTAGGGCACTGTAACTGGAACGTTGCTTTAGTATAGTAATTTCTGTAAAGGTGATATGTTTTTGGTACCGTAACTAAACCATAACATCCCGTTAAAAACATTTTGTCACTGACAGCTTGTCTGCCTTCATCACGAAATTGTGGAAAACTCCAAATTCCCCTGTGTATCTATCCATTTGTACTACCCCTTCCCTTGCCTAATAGTGTTGGTGTATCTTAAAAATGAAAGGTGTGCATGGTAAGTGTTGATTAGACTGTGAGTGTTTTTTTTCTGTGTTAACATACCATGGTGCATCTGTGCCACACATTACTAGTGGAGATAGCTGCAGGTAAGCAATGTGGAGGTTTCCTATGCAGGCTGCATCTGGCTGGCATATGTCCAATCACAATGCAGGTATCCATAGGACTGCAGTACTGGCCGCATAGCCACATGGTCTAAAGCACTTTTAATTACTTGTGGGAGTGCACGTCTATCTGTTGTACAACTATGTCCATGCCGAGGGCATCCTCTGTGTGCTCGTAAGAGCACCCCGTCGCCAGCCCTATGAATTGATAAGGTAGGCTACCGCATTTGAAGTACTCCTCACGACTACCAAACCTACCAATTTGTCGCTGCACCATGCCTGCCAGTATGAAGCCCACTGCAAAAAAGGAAGAGCAACCTCCTATGTATGGTGGGCAGGCCAAATGTCACAATAGTTTAACTGAAGTGCTGCTTGCCTTTCCATGACCCATGAAAATGACATGCCGTCTCTGAACTGAGCACTGTGCCGGGAAATTTTCAAGGTTTCGCCTGCAGGTCGAAGAGTTGAAGATAACATTTAACTGCAGGTGCGACAGTTTGTAGTGAGTCTGCAAAATGGCAAAGCTGGTGCAGCTTGGTCACCAACATAGTTCTGCATGTAAAGAGTAGTAAGCAAACAGCAGATTCTTTGGAGAGCAAACAATATCATTGGTGGTTAGAACAGTACTGTAGCCACATGGGTCGCGCTTAATAATTATCTTTCTCCTGTACGTACTGAAGATGCCTTTCTCTTTGTTGTAAGCACTCCTGTATGGCACAATTCATTCATCTCTGTGCATGCTACTCGAACAGCTAATGACGTACCATGAACTGTCAGTACTGCATGTGACCAGGACAGCAATGCAAGCATAAGGGTCCAGTGGGCAAGTTACTATCCTGCGAAAAAAATGCAGTGGGGTGATTTCATGTACAGCATTCTCCACATAGGCTGTGGCCTACAACAGGGACACTCCTATACGGAACCAGAGCTTTAAAACACCCTTGTACACCATATGCTGCGCTAATGACCCTTACCTGCCAAAGAGCATTGTACTGTGCATGTACTGTAATGCGCTATAGTACAGAGGGAAACTACTTTGAGGTGCTTGGGAAGAGTCGGTCCGGGAGCATGAGAATGACTGGTGGCTATTTAAGTGACAATGTCAGGGGTTTTGACCCATGTTCGAGTTATTATAATGCAACATTTGGTGCTGTGGGCTTAGGAAATCCGAGATGGCTGAAAAGCCCATATTTGCACCAGGATCCGGGAAAACTGCGCAGTTTTTGCGCACACCAAAATGGTCGCCTGACCTACCACCCACCAGTGCGAGCGTGATGGGCCAGGAGTGCCATGAGTGGAATGTGTGCCAAAGGAAAAACAGCAGTGCCTGTTAGCTCAAAAAGCACCTTGAAATCACCTTTGTTTCTCTGAAATGCAAGCTAAAAATGCCTATTTTAAACATCGCAAGATATTAAAAGATCTCAATGAACACCAGCAGACATTTGGAAGAAGGTAGACTTGGGTGCATACAAAATCTGGAAAGAGAAAGAGCCTAAAATAATGTTCATAATGAAACTGACTTAGCTATGGATGTCAGCAGCCTAAGTCAAATTGGACTGAAAGATGCTAAAATATAAACTGTTGAGTGTCACATAGTTGGCAACTGTTAAATGTCATAGTTTTGAACTTAGAATCAGCGTTCTAGCTGCAGGTGTAAACATTGTAAGTTTGATTTGGATGAAGAAAAACTGGGAACAAAAGTGACATTTAGCTGAAGGGATTGAATTCTGCCTGACAACTACCCCCGATGGGAGTTGAAACTTGCTCAACAAATGTTCCCAGGCCTGGCCTGCATTCTCCTGCCCTCACCAAAGGGAGATGACACCTCTCTGATTGGATTAGGGGAGGAGCAGCTGGGGACTGCAGGAAACTGAACAATGAGCCTTCCTTGGCTCAGGCAAATGTTAAATTAGGGGGGGTCGTAAATGGCTTCCTCTTGAGAGAAACTGGGAGGGGCAGGGCCTCTGTGAACAACTTGAGTAGGAGGAAGTGGACAAACCAGAAATTCCACCATGTGCTTTGGGAAACCACACCCCTCTGGGCCAGAGCATAATTTTAGAAAGATGGATAATTCATAGTACGGACTTGTCAAAATTATATAATTAATATCATTATTCTTGTGATTCTTCTGTGCACATTTTAAGAGGTGTTAGGAATCTGTGGTATGTTCTTGGGGGTAGGAGTGGAAAATAAGGTATTACTCCAAATGTCTGTATGTTAAAAATCTGACACTTTATCATCTGATGCCCATATTCCTTGTGCATCTTTGTGTAAATTCTGGAAAAGTTTAGAGGTTGTGTTCTTGATGAAAAGGGCAGAATTCTGTCATAAGTGGACACAACATCTTACAAAGACAGGGATCGAATGGTTTGGTGCTACAGAAAATATGTTAACCGGACATATAATATTAGAAAAATTGTATGTAGATAAATATGTATTTGGATGAAGAATCAATTTCTGTGCAACTTGACCAGGGGTGGATCCTATGACCCATAAACTACCTCATCACGATGACACTCAATTTCCTTCCCCCAATCAAGGGAGAGAGGAAAACTTGGCCAATGATAAATTGCGACGAGCAGGCTTAGTTATGCCAACACACATGCCTAGAACCATGTGCCAGACCCAGAAAGCAGTGCTATATCCAGAATGCATTTGATCCAGACCAGCAGAACCAGAGATCCATGCAGTGCCGAGTGCCAGACCAGACCGCTGGATTCAGAACCGCAGACCAGACCCAGACCGCTGTGAGCAGAACCGGTGCCTGATTGACCCACCAATCAGAGAGAATTGCAGCTAAACCTATTGACCAGATACGTGACGAGGCCATTCCATTTAAATTTATAGTGTGAGTATCTCTCCAGAACTGTGCAGAACCAATCTCTTAGTTTAAAATAATCTAATTCAAACTATTTTAACCTATTGAGAACTGCATCATAGGAATCGTGTGTTCATTCTGTCATTTGAAAGCTGCAAAACTGTCATCTGTCATTCTGAGCTTGACTTTTATTTTGAGAATCTACCTTCATAAAATCGTCCGTATCTCTTGAACCATTAGCGAGATTTAACTTTTGTTTTAAAGCTGAGATTCTAAGCTTTCCAACAAGCTCTAAACCGACTTGCTACTCCTTATAGTTCCTCCGTAATTGCACTCGACGCATGCGACTAAATTGCCGCGATTTGACATTTTGCTTCATTTCAACCACGTGTAAAAATATTTGTCTTTTGCTTTCATTAGGGAATTCCGTTTTCAACCTGATAACCATCCCTGAATCATTGATAGGGCTGGCCTGAACTGATTTAAAGTATGTCTCACTCATTCTGAACCTCTAGAGGGAATTAAAATCAATTTTAGCATATTTCACTCCCTTGCAAATCAACTGAAAGTCTTTCGCCTGGGTTTCAAAATCATCCCTGGCGCTATAAGCTTGCTAGGGGGGAACTGAATTCATATTGTACTGTGATTGTATTCCTGAAGACTGTGTGTGTTACTTCCATCTCCTTACATTGCATAGGGGGGGAGTGAATTGTCAGGGAAAAAGTGATCATATTATCTTTTGCTGAAATCATATCAAGTTTATTTCTGTACTGCCTTGTATTCATCTTTGCATCTCCTTGAAACCATAAAGCATTCCCAGCTACCTTGTTCTTTTCGTACCAACTCCTAAGTAATAAAATAAGTGTGCTAGTATAACAATATCCATTGTTGATCGACATTATACTCATAAGTGTGATATCAAATATCAATTTATTTATAAAAGTGTGATATATATATATTGTTAAATATTTCAAATAAACCTTTTAATTTGCAAAACAAACCTACTTCTTGGCTCAGTGGGGTCAGGGGGATTCTAAGAGAGGGGTGTTAAATAAGGGTTGTCATCCAGAGTAAACGAACTGGACATAAAAATACATCAATAAGGGTTTCCATCAGCATCCCAGACTAGGCATTGACTTAGCTGTAGTGTTGAATTGAAGCCGTTAACAGAGTGGGGACTCGTAGCTGGGGATTCTGGATTAAATCTACCGCTTGTGCAGCTTAATACAGTGTACTAACTAATAGGATACATAAATCCTGTTGGATCACCACTCAAGAAACGGTCTGTTTGCAAAATAAAATACTAACTTCGGTAAGTCAGGAAGGAAATCAATTTCCAGAATGACGACACTGGTAGACATCAAAATAGCCAGAGAACACCTCTTACATAAGCTATTTGTGAGAGGTGAGTGGGCTCATCAGGACCAGGCGGTCTGGTTGCAGGCAATCGCACCCCAGATCACTGAAACAGGGTCAGATATATGGAGAGATCAGGGTCCCTTACATGTGGCCCTGAGTGACCTATATATGGCCCCTAAGGCCAAGGATGAGCACAACAAGATTGCCACGGTAGCAGCATATTTATATTTATATATGGGAGCCATGCAGGACAAATGTGCTGAAGGCCAAGATCTGGCGAGTAGGCAACTGCTGGCATTACAGAAGGCCCAATCTGATCTGGACTCTTCTGAGCAGAGGCTGCACAGAAGCCAGGAGTCCGAAAATGAGAGTAGACAGTACATCATTAAAATAAAGGAGGATATGGATATCCTGCAACAGGAAAAGGCTGACCAGGATACCAGAATTCTGGCCTTGCAGAAGGAGCACCAAGACAGTTTGGACTCCTTACTGCAGAGCCAGAAAAAGCTGGAGCAACAGATCAATTTCAACAGGGCGTGCACAGAGCAGGTAGCTACCCTGCAAATCCAACTAGACAGAGAGAAAGAGGAAAGCAACAAATTGATTTTGAAAGACCTGGATACCCAGGCAGAGTTTGATGAAGAGCAACAGAAAGCTGGTGCCCTTCAACGGCAGAGGGACGACCTGGCGGCACAGATGCAGGCTCTTGCTCAGGAAAGGGACACCTTAGGCCAGGAAGTCGGCCACTTAAAAAGAAAAATTCAAGAAAATCACTTGTACCTCCAGGCGCTGCGTGATCTCCAAAAAGAGCACCAGAACTTGTTAGAGCACACCAGGAGGGTGGAAGATGCTCTGGCAAGAAAGAAGCAGGCCAGTAGGGATGGTACCCAGGAGGTAACCACCCTGCAGCACAGACTGGCCCAGTATTCCAGTACCAATCAGGAGGCGCAGAGAGAAAATGAGGCTCTCTGTCAGCACGATGATAGGCTCCAGCAACAGGTAGCCATGCAGGAGAGACTGATAGAGTCTAGTAAGGCCTTAACTGAGGAACTGAAAGTGCAGGCTATTGCATTGCAACAGGGAGCAGGGGCTGACAGAGATGAAGTTCGCTGGGAAAGGGAAACACCTGAGCACAACCACAGGAGCCCTAGTACCAGAGGCCTTCATCTCTCCCAGTCCTTGGACTCTGCCACCCCCATGTGCCCTTGCACACATGAGCACAGGGCTACAGGGATGGCAGATTACTATCCAGCCAAAAGTATGGGGTTCATAGGCCAGTACCTCCCAGGAATGGATGGGCGGGCATCCGGGTATGGGCACCCAAGCACAGTGCAATTTAGCGGGGAACCCCAGGAAAGTAGACCCACTAAGGGCATCCTAAAAACCTTTGCCCAGTTAGGTCAGTGGTTGGGGTACCCATCAAATCCTGGCAGCAAGGAGGGATCTGAAGACTCCTCTGAGCGGCCCAGGACACAGGAGACCAGGTCCCCACATTCTGCCAGCCATTCTCAGGCTCGCAGAATCCGGGAAAACCTGGAAGATCAGACGGGCAACTCTGGGAGCAGCGCTTCTGAGTCGGAGGATGAATGGACCAGGGTTACCCGAACCAAAAAGGCCAATAAGGCAAAAAGGGCCTTGCTTAAGGACCCATTGAAACAAATAAAGGCAATAAGGAGTGTCATCACGCCTTATCATAAGAACGCCAAGTATTCTGTTTGGGAACACTTGGAGCTCTATGAGCAAATTATGGAGACTTTCCATTTGAAGGACAGCCAAAGCTGTATTCAATATGTAAAGTGGACCTTCTCACCAGAATACTCCAGTTTCTTTGCGGGGCTGGAGGATCAAAACCATTCAAGGTGGTCCACATACAGGGCGGCCATCTTGAAACATTTTTCTGTGCACAGAAATCCTCGAGAGGCTCGCAAGGTAGCCTACAATTTGCAATCTGGGGAGGATCAGGCCCCACAAGAGTTTGTGCAAGAATTAAAGCGTGCTTTTGCGCAGACCACCAGAAGGGTACGCACGGATGACAGAGAATTTATCAATACGTTTTTCCATGCCTTACCCAAATACATAATGACCCAGCTCGTGAGAGATTTTCATGAGAAAAGATCTTTAGACTGGGTCATTGAACAGGCTTCCCGGATCTATGAGGTGCAGAAGCCTATCGAAAATAAAAATAACGCGCCGAAAAACCCCAAAACCAACAGCACCCCTGCTGCTGCCAAGGTGGCAGAGGTAAAGGTTGCCCCCGTTATAGATTTGGAGATGGGGGGGCCTAAAAACCTGCCGGCACCAAATAATTCACAGCCCAGAAGGCCCTCGGGCCAGTCACAGACAGGGAGTCAAGGAGGTAGTCCCACAAATGGGGTCCCCCGCCCCCCTGACTATGTAGGTCCCCGCTACAAGGGAAACCGACCAATCCTGGGTTATGTGTGGACTCCTCCAGCCCAAGGGGGGGATCCAGCCAAGCACCTGACCCGGGGAACTTCCCTCCTAACTACCCCCAGGAGGGCAGAAATTCACCAAATCCTGGGCAGAACTTTTTCCCCAGGTATCCACCCAATTTCCAGCCCCAAAATCATCCATCCTTCTTTCCCCAATTCCCTGAGCCCAGACAACCTAATCCGGGAGAGGGGAGGCAAGGGTGGAGGGGTACCAAAATCTTCCCAACCAGGGCTACTACCAGATAAGGGATAGCTACCCTTCCCGGGATCAGCCCAGGGGAGAAAATAGAGCCCCATATCAGCCTGAGCGGGTTTCACAACTTGAGCGCCTGGTCCAAAATATGGCACGAGATCTGGGACACATACTGAGGGCTCAACAGAACCCTCAGATGAGCATGCCACCGCAGAATGCCCCAAACTCTGGACCCGGTGCTCCAGAACAATGACGGGGGTAGCACCCCGATAACCCACCGGTTCCCAGGGAGGAGGCACAAGGGGAGGGGGGGTGTAAAGCCTTGGAGGAAGCTTCCTTCCCAACTTGTAAACAGCCCCTGGAAAACCAGGAACCGGAAACAAAATCTCCTGCCCCTGAAAGCCTGCCTCCCAAGGAGCAGAGGGGGGGTAGGAGAAACAAAGGACCCAAACAGACCCACTTGGTGGAGGAGGTACAGGTCTTCCAATTTGAGGGAGAGAGATCCTCAGAAGATCCTGGGAAAAGGATCTTCTCCTTCAGAGATGGGGGAACTCCTCCTCAGGAAAAATGGGTCCCAAGGGATGCCAATTCAGACTGGGGAGATGTGGAGACTGAGCTACCGCCGCCCATAATCTCATCCCAGAACCGACAATACCAAAATCCCGTGGGTCAAACCCATCCTGAGGACTGCCTCCAAAAAGGGGGGGGTGGCCCAGAACCTGAAACCATTTCCAGTTGCCAACTTTTTCTTTCAGATTCCCCAGGCTCTCCACAGAATTCTGCCCAAATCTTTTCGCTAGCAATGTCCAAAACCAGAAAGTTAGCCCACCAGTTGTCCAAAAATGTGCATTATCTGTGCCCCCTTGAGGAGAAGGAGGGAAGATATTATGCCCCGGTACAAGTACAGGGGCAGGGTACAATGTTGGCACTGGTGGACACTGGATCCCAAGCTACCCTTCTGTCCAGAAGGGCCTTTGACGAACTAAATGCAGGAAGGGGGAGAATTACCGTATTGCTCTCACCTCCCTTCCTGGACAACTTCAGAACTTTGACGGGAAGGAAATTCCTGTCGAGGGGACGGCAGATTTGGACATTAAAATTGGGAGACACCAGGTGAAAACCCTGGTCATAGTAGTGACTCCAGAGGGCACCCCTTGTTTACTAGGGAATGACCTCCAGAGAAGGTTGTCACCCCTAATAGATTGCGTAAACAAGGTCCTCTGGACCCAGACTAGCCGACCAATAAAATTAAAACAGAGTGCCAACCATGTTAGTTTGAATGGCACATGCCACATGGTTGAACAAAAAACTGACCAAGTAGAATTTCACTTCCAGAACAACCAAATTCCAGATGTGACAGTAATAGCAGTAGGACAACAGACTGGTGATGGGGAGTCCTCTCTATTTCTGAAAATCAACCTTCCTTCCAGTTTAAGGTGGTATTCCACACTGGAAGGAAACACTCTGAAATTCTTTACTAATCCACAATCAGACATTCCCACTCCGATAATCCAGAAAGATGTGAAATCAGCTCAGAGCGTGGCTGATATTCAGCAAATTGGAGAGCAGTTGTTCATCCCTGTTCAGTTAAATGATGGGAAGGACTCTGTTCTCGCTGGAGTGTGTGTGAACAACGGTAACAGCTTCATCAGCGAAGCCATGTTCCGCCAACTCCCAAAAGATCCAGCCATTCCCGCATTCAAACTGATAGTCAAATGGGAAATGGACCTGGAAGCACCTAATTCCAAACATCTCCTGCCAAGCAGGTGTATGCTCAAAATCTCCATTGGCAACAAGAGCATAGTCCATAATTGTTGGGTCGTGCGAGACGTCACTGCCGCCTTTTACTTAGGCAGTGATATTCTCAATCGCTTTGCCATTAGTTTGGACCTAATAAACTTCAAAGTTTGGTACCGATTAGCGGATAATCCCATGGGCTTTGATGATCCAGAAAAAGCATTTAGGCCAGCTCAATTGCTACCTTATGCAGTTCAAATTCAGGTTAAAGAGGAAGTCAACATCCCAGAAAGGACCCGACAATTCTCCCTGGGAGTGAAAGTTAAAAGAGGACAAAAATTGAAAAACCCTGATGTTTATATGCATCTAAATGCTTCTCTCCAACAGCAAGGGTTGGGGGTAAACCCATTAGTCAATATAGAACACGACACCATTCCAATAAAGGTGGATAACAGCGACTTAAAGAGTATTACTCTGGCCGCGGGCACCATTATTGGAATGGAGTTTGATGACTGACATTTTTCCATTGATCTAGGAAATGAACTGTTAGGACCAATCCCCAAGGACTGTTTTGACAGTGACAGTGATGACAATTCAACACCAGACAGGGTCTTTACCCAGCATGGGGGGAACTTCCTGGTGTACACATCCTGCCTTATGGTAAGGAAGATGTGACTTGTGACTTCAGAAGGGATGAGGTGATTTTCCAGGTCCATGAGGGCTGCCTTTCCCACCTGAAGCCTCCAGTCCAAATCAGCACTCTGACCAGGGACGTCTCCACCCAGCTGGAGGAGGCTGCTGAGATAGCAAAACCAGAAGTCTTTCTAGGCTTCAGGCAGATGGTGGAAGAGAGAGTCAACCTAGCTGATGCCTGTGTGACTCTGGAACAGAAGCAAAAGTTGAAACAAGTTTTCTTGGATTTCCAAGATCTCTTTGCGGTAGACTCATATGAATGTGGTCATACCGACATCCAAACAACAACAATTCCCACGGAACCTGGCATGACTCCAGGGTTTGTGAAGCAATATTGCTTGCCTCTCGCATCAATTGAGTCCCTTACTGAAATAATTAAGAACATTGAGTCCTGGGGAATAATCCGTCCAGTCCACAGCACCTTCAATAATCCGGTGCTGGGAATATTGAAGCCAAACGGCCAGTGGAGACTCTGCGCCGACCTTAGGGAGCTCAACAAACGGGTCCATACTTCCCGATGGCCTCTGCCCTACATTGACAAAGGGCTGGCCCAGATTCAGGGGTCACAGGTATTCACTGCAATAGACCTGACCAATGGATACCAGACCGTGCCTATCAGTAGGGAGGACCAATACAAACTGGCTTTTACCTTTGGGGGCCAGCAGTACACATGGACCCGGACTCCCTTTGGATACCTCAACTCCGGCAATGAGTTCAACATTTTCCTACACAAGGCCATGCCCGACCTGGGTGCAAGGGGTAACTTGGCTTATGTAGATGATGTCCTCATCAAAAGTTAATCTGTGGAGGAACATATAGCGGAGATCCGTTATGTTCTGACACAGTTGAGGGCTGCCGGAGCCAAACTTTCCTTTCGGAAAGCACAGTGGTTTAGAACTCGTGTTAATTTCTTGGGGCATGAGATTACTCCTCAGGGTCTCTGTCCCCAAGAAAAGAAAGTGGAAGCACTTTAGAAACTGAAAGACCCCACAACTCTAAGGAGCTAAGGAGCCTCCTTGGACTGACTAATTACAGCAGAAAGTTCATTGAGGGCTATGCAGAGATCACCAGACCCCTGATTCATCTCTTGAAGGGGGAGGTCAAGAGGGAATGGGGTCCAGAACAATCCGAGGCAGTAAGACAGCTCAAAAGAAGCCTTTCACAAGCGCCCTGCCTAGCTTACCCTGTCAGAAACAAGGAGTTTTTCCTGGAGACTGGGTTCTCTAATACGTGCTTGACGGCAGTATTATACCAAAAGCATGGCAAGGTCAATAAAGTAATCTCCTATGCGAGCGAAACTTTATCCTCTGTGGAAGCAAAATTCAACGATTGTGAGAAGGCACTCCTGGCAACGGTGTGTGCATTGAAGAATTACCGCCCGTTCATCCAGGGGGAACACATCATAGTGGAAACTCCACACCAGCCTCTGCAATACCTCTAAAGTGACAGAATCCGGGCAGGTAATGTGAGTAATTCCCGAATTACTTCCTGGATTCTGTCAATGCAAGGCTTTCCTGTGTAGGTCAGGTATGGCCAAAACAAGAAGAGTCCCTTTGCGCAAGGTCTGGTTGACTTGCATGATTGTGCCAGAGAAAACTGTCTCGAGGACGAAAGTCTAAAAATCAAGGACAACATGGAGGCATACCTTAATTCCCCACACAAAGTCTTTGAAGAAGACAAGTGTGAGAGGATGCCCACTGTCTATGTGGACGGATGCTCTTACCATGTTGACAACAACGGGGAAAAAGAACTGGTGGCCGGTGTAGGGAATGCATGGGTGAAGGAGTCCCCAGAACCCTCCGCTGGGTACAAAATCGGTCCCCGAAGTAGTCAGGTGGCAGAATTGATGGCTGTGCATCAGGCCATCCTCACTGCTGTCCAACATCAACTCCATGAACTGGTCATAATCACAGATTCAGATTATGTACGGAACGGGTTTGTGGAGCACCTGGTTAATTGGAAAACCAGAGGCATGTTATGTGCTAATAACAAACCCCTGAAACATGGGAAGTTAATCCAAAATATTGATGATCTGGTCACCTTGAATGGGATGACCATCTATTGGAAAAAGATCAAGGGTCATTCCAAAGTAGAGGGACCAGACAAAACTGGGAATGACTTAGCTGATCAGCTGGCCAAAACCGGGGCCATCCAAGTGGATCTAATAGAAATAGAGTCCCTGTTGGGGGTAATCCAGGTCACTGCTATCACTAGGTCCCAGACAAATGCTCGCAATGATCTTTCAACTGCACAATGGAGTAAGGAGACCCCTGATGCTGATTTAATTACGGTTCAGAAGGGGGATCCAATAATTGGTAAGTTTTACCAACACATTGAGGACCCTGAGAAATTTCCCCTGACGGATACCGACTACGTTGGGAAAGAGGACCTAAGAGTGTTGATGAAATGTCCAAAAATGTTCCGAATTCTCCCCAGTTGCATACAAGATCCGCATCCCGAAAGGTAGTTTGGCGGAAGGGGAAGACAAGTGGGTCCATATAAATCAGCTGAAGTGTTGCCATCCCAAGCACGCTCTGCAACAACTGGAGGAGTCTTCTGCAATACCAGAGGGGGCCGACCCAGAGTAATTCAGTTCCAACCCTAAAATATTCCACATATAGCCTATAAAATTCTATGATTCTTGAAAGCAAATTGTCTCCTGATTAAAAAAAATGTATTTGTTCTTTTCTACTGATTTTAAAAAAAAATGTAGATGTTCATGTCTTTTGATTTATAAAATGTATATGCCGCTCCACTTTATCAATAGTGGGGGAGAGATGTCTATGAATAGGTATTGCTGGTTTGCTTTGTCATCCTAGGAGAAGGAAAACCTGGATACTGACCACGGAAGACAACCTGGGGACCGGGAGCAAAGATCTGAGGGGCCCGGGGTACCACCCAATACTCCATCAGGGCCGGCAAGGAGAACTGATCGATCGACCCTGATGAAGGAAAAATGCTGAACTGTGCCATCTGCGGAATTGAAAGAAGATGATGCGGACATCCCAGCGCGTGGATCCAAACATCCTTTGCACCCGACTTCCCCTCGACTCAAAATCAAAGCAGTCGGGCGGGGGGGCTTGTCAGGGGTTTTGACCCATGTTCGAGTTATTATGCTGCAACATTTGATGCTGTGGGCTTAGGAAATCCAAGATGGCGGAAAAGCCCACATTTGCGCCCGGATCCAGCAAAACTGTGCAGTTTTTGCGCACACCAAAATGGTCACCTGACCTACCACCCACAAGTGCGAGCGTGATGCGCCAGGAGTGCCATGAGTGGAATGCGTGCCAAAGGAAAAACAGCAGTGCCTATTAGCACAAAAAGCGCTTTGAAATCACCTTTGTGCTTACAAAATCTGGAAAGAGAAAGAGCCTAAAATAATGTTCATAATGAAACTGGCTGAGCTGTGGATGTCAGCAGCCTAATTTAAATTGGACTGAAAGACGCTAAAATATAAATGTTTAAAATAAATGAGTGACCTACTGTTGAGTGTCACATAGTTTGCAACTGTTAAATGTCATAGTTTTGAACTTAGAACAAGCATTCTAGCTGCAGGTGTAAAAATTGTAAGTTTGATTTGGATGAAGAAAAACTGGGAACAAAAGTGACATTTAGCTGAAGCCTGGCTTAAAGAGATTGAATTCTGCCTGACAACTCCCCCCGACGGGAGTTGAAACTTGCTCAACAAATGTTCCCAGGCCTGGCCTGCATTCTCCTGCCCTCACCAAAGGGAGATGACACCTCTCTGATTGGATTAGGGGAGGAGCAGCTGGGGACTGCAGGAAACTGAACAATGAGCCTCCCTTGGCTCAGGCAAATGTTAAATTAGGGGGGGTCGGAAATGGCTTCCTCTTGAGAGAAACTGGGAGGGACAGTGCCTCTGTGAGCAACTTGAGTAGGAGGAAGTGGACAAACCAGAAATTCCACCACGTGCTTTGTGAAACCACACCCCTCTGGGCCAGAGCATAATTTTAAAAAGATGGATAATTCATAGTACGGACTTGTCAAAATGATATAATTAATATCATTATTCTTGTGATTCTTCTGTGCACATTTTAAGAGGTGTTAGGAATCTGTGGTATGTTCTTGGGGATAGTAGTGTAAAATAAGGTATTACTCCAAATGTCTGTATGTTAAAAATCTGACACTTTATCATCTGATGCCCATATTCCTTGTGCATCTTTGTGTAAATTCTGGAAAAGTTTAGAGGTTGTGTTCTTGGTGAAATGGGCAGAATTCTGTCATAAGTGGACACGACATTTTACAAAGACAGGGATCGGATGGTTTGGTGCTACAGAAAATATGTTAACCGGACATATAATATTAGAAATAATAATATTAGAAAAATTGTACGTAGATAAATATGTATTTGGATAAAGAATGGATTTGTGTGCAAATTGACCAGGGGTGGATCCTATGACCCATAAACTACCTCATCACAATGACACTCCATCTCCTTCCCCCAATCAAGGGAGAGAGGAAAACTTGGCCAATGATAGGTTGCGAGGGGCAGGCTTAGTTATGCCAACACACACCATTTTTCTAAAGACATAAAAAGAGCCACTGGAAGCCAGACAGAGACATTTGTTTTCCATTTCTGCGGAGCATTTTGACGGACGACTTCACATCCAGACTCCAGAACTCCAGAGATCCAGATTGACTCCAGATAGACTACAGAACTTTGAACCAAGAAGGCCTACTGCAAGCAAAAATATTCTCAGCAGGCCTCAAAATCATTTGCAAATTATTCAGACTCCCGAGCGGAGCTGTTTGATTCTGGCCTAGAACCCTGTGCCAGACCCAGAAAGCAGTGCTATATCCAGAATCCATTTGATCCAGACCAGCAGAACCAGAGATCCGTGCAGTGCCGAGTGCCAGACCAGACCGCTGTATCCAGAACAGCAGACCAGACCGAGACCGCTGTGAGCAGAACCGGTGCCTGATTGACCCACCGATCAGAGAGAACCGCAGCTAAACCTATTGACCAGATCCGTGACGAGGCCATTCCATTTAAATTTATAGTGTGAATATCTCGCCAGAACTGTGCAGAACCAATCTCTTAGTTTAAAATAATCTAATTCAAACTATGTTAACCTATTGAGAACTGCATCATAGGAATCGTGTGTTCATTCTGTCATTTCAAAGCTGCAAAACTGTCATCTGTCATTCTGAGCTTGACTTTTATTTTGAGAATCTACCTTCATAAAATCGTCCGTATCTCTCTCCTTATAGTTCCTTGGTAATTGCACTCGACGCACGCAACTAAATTGCCGTGATTTGACATTTTGCTTCATTTCAGCCACGTGTAAAAATATTTGTCTTTTGCTTCCATTACGGAATTCCATTTTCAACCTGATAACCATCCCTGAATCATTGATAGGGCTGGCCTGAACTGATTTAAAGTATCTCTCACTCACCCTGAACCTCTAGAGGGAATTAAAATCAATTTTAGCATATTTCACTCCCTTGCAAATCACCTGAAAGTCTTTCGCCTGGGTTTCAAAATCATCCCTGGCGCTATAAGCTTGCTAGGGGGGAACTGAATTCATATTGTACTGTGATTGTATTCCTGAAGACTGTGTGTGTTACTTCCATCTCCTTACATTGCGTAGGGCGGGGGTGAATTGTCAGGGAAAAAGTGATCATATTATCTTTTGCTGAAATCATATCAAGTTTATTTCTGTACTGCCTTTTATTCATCTTTGCATCTCCTTGAAACCATAAAGCATTCCCAGCTACCTTGTTATTTTCGTACCAACTCCTAAGTAATAAAATAAGTGTGCTAGTATAACATTATCCATTGTTGATCGACATTATACTCATAAGTGTAATATCAAATATCAATTTATTTATAATAGTGTGATATATATATATTGTTTAATTTTTCAATAACCTTTTAATTTGCAAAACAAACCTACTTCTTGGCTCAGTGGGGTCAGGGGGATTCTAAGAGAGGGGTGTTATATAAGGGTTGTCATCCAGAGTAAACGAACTTGACATAAAAATACATCAATAAGGGTTTCCATCAGCATCCCAGACTAGGCATTGACTTAGCTGTAGTGTTGAATTGAAGCCGTTAACAATGACCACCCAAAATTGCCCTCCCTCTGCACGTGCCCTATGGTATCTCTTTAGGTGCTGGCCCTTCCATACCAGCCCTTGCTTTTGTTCCTTCAGTGGCGTGTGTTACAAGACCAAAAGAAATAGAAATGAACTGGAAAGCGAAAAAAGTTAACTAAAGAAACTCCTTTCAGAGTTCAACAATAGAAGTGGCAAAGAAGGGAGGCAGGGTGACGTGGATCGTTTACCCAGCACAGTTTGTGCGCTAAATAAAAGGAGCAATGGTACTTTGGAAAACACTGAAGTGGAGTCGGCTAGAAAGAGCTTGCTCTTGAAACAGATTGTTTTACGTTTTGCAGTGCGTTTTCAAGAGCTGCAGTGAGCAACACCTACAACAAACATTCTTCCTATACTTCCAAAAAGGGAAGCAAGGCAATTTGTATAGGCCGTGCAAAAATCGGAAGTGCACTTATATTAACAGGAACGCTATTTGTGGGGGAAACTCTTTGTGCTGTGAAATGTCAGATTCCCATTTGTAAAGTACAACATTGGCACAAGTCGTAAAAAAGGCACAAATAGACTTCTTCACAATGTACTGCGCTTTCTCCATTTCCGGACCAAATGAAAAATAACGCGGCGACATGGGTGTCTGCGTAATGGGATAAAACATTATGCAGGACATCGCAAACAGACTCATGACCTGGCCAAGTGCCTCCTTCAGTGCAAACCGCACTGAAAATCGTGTTATATGTTGTTCAGTTTTCCCTGCAGTTTTCAACGAACAACAATAATATCCTTATGATGGCGCATCACCAAAGTCTGACACAGACAATCCAAAATCAATCACTTCATTGTAGGTACTCGATACGAGTACAAATCCACATGATACAATCCACATTTACCTCCCACTGCACATTTTTTTCCATTCACTGTCAATCAATGTATTTAGAAGTCCCCCACAAAGAATACGCTCTGGCTCGTGCAACACACAGCCATAATCACACCCTCTGCATTTAACGCAACAAATAAACAGTGTACCACAGTCTGTGTTTGCAATCCACACCCAGAAACCTTATTGACCAATGCTGTGTCCTCCACAAGCCCAATTTTATGGCCGCCATCTGCAAAAGGGGCGTATGTCACGCAAGCAACCCTGCAACTCTTATGATGTCCGCTGACTTTTCGAGGTGTGCACACGCGGGAGTGGGGGAATACATTTCAACCAGGGTAGTGGACCTCGTCAGTAGTGGCGGCTCTGAAAAGAGTCTTTTTTTTATTTGCTTCCTTAGAAACACCTTTTTTGTGATTTTTTTAAGTATTTGTATGTTTTGTAGTTCCGTTCACATGCTTACAGTAGGGTCTTAAGTGCAGCCTGTATATTGGAAAACAAAATATCATTGCCACTGGTGTCCAAAGAAATTCCATTAGCTTTGAAAAGGTGTATATATTGAGAACCAATGTTGTCATTCTCACAGGAGAACATTCCAGCAGCACTCAAGAAGTCACACATGCTTCGGTTGATTAGACCCCGTCCGACCTCTGGCAGACTACAATGATCATTGGAGTCGACCCACCCTATTCGTGGTGGTATACATGAGAAAAGCACCTTGGCAGTGGGAAAATGTGCTTCACTGCTTTCAGCAGCTTCTTGAGTTGACAGTACACACGGGAACATGCCATGGAACCCAAATGCAATGCTCCATAGTGCACGTCCACAGCATACACAGTTTTGAAAGTGGCCACTCTTCGACATTCAGCAACTAGATGGCCGAAATTGCGCACATCGCCACAGCACCACAAAGCGTCCAATGCCTCCAAATCAAAATCACAATGAAAGCCTTTTTCGACGGCATACTGGAAAAGATCTTCCACAAACTCATCACCGACTACCAAAACAGTACATCTGTCAATCTCTGCCTGCCACCCTCACTCCACAGAGTAATGGAAAAAAATGTTGCCGCCCATCCTGTGATGCACACCCCAAGCACTTGATTGGACGATTCCCCCAGTCCCATTTCCATTGGACAGCATGGTTAGAATAGCAGAATGTGGCACGCACACTTTCTGAAAAACCTCAAGAGCCACGCTCCAGCAGAGCAGGAGTAGTCCTTCTTTCTTTTCCACTACTGTTGCTTCACCACCACCTCATTGGCTACTATTGAATAGTGTCACACACATCCACCAATCGCTACCAAACCGCCATCATCCCAAACTGTTACTCCTGTACAATACTTCAAATGTACCATTACACATTCACACTTCAAGTGTCTGCAAATCCAAAGCACGTCCAGTACAAAATTCAGCCACAATTATGCACAATTTCTCCATGCACATACATCCACATGCCCACACAGGATGTGACATGTGTAATCATGAAAGTATAGCAAAACATCTGTACCTTCTCATGATAGTGAGTGGTAGAGGTGGGGGGAGAAGAAATTACAAGCAGGGTAGGGGATTGGGTGTTCCATCATGGCTGTGGAAAGGTTTTTTGTTTACGTGCTTGCATGCAACTTTTTTGTTTTTCTCTTTATATTCTATTTGCCTCTCCTAACATTTTTACCAAATTCTGATCAATGCTTCTTGCACAGTGTAAAAGAAAATGGCATTGCCCATGTCACTCAAATAAATGCCATTTCTACGAAACTACTGCATATTTAGTGACCTAATTATCTCATAGTGGGTGGAGAACATCCCAGCAGTCTGCATTCACATTCACAAATGCTTTCATATATATATATATATATATATATATATATATATATATATATATATATATATATATATATATATATATATGCATATATGCATTCACACATGCTTCTGTTTATAACACACATTCCGACCTCTGGCCGGGCACAAAACACACCAGCCTAGTTCCACACTCCACTTGGTTTTATGCATGAGAAAACAACCTTGGCAGTAGGAAAAATCCACATCACTGCATTCAGCAACCTCTTGAGGTGACGGATTAAATGTTCCCATGATATGTAACCCAAATGTAGACTTCCATAGTGTACCATGTCAAAATCAACGTTTGTGACGGAGACCACATATCTGCAAAGGCGAACCATCCCGCGGAAACTGCAGTCATTCTGACAGCCCCAGAATGTGTCCACTCCTTCCAAACTGAAATTACAAGCAAAGCCTCTTTGCACAAAACACCTGTGCAGATGGCGCACAAAGGTAGCACCGACGATAAGCACTGTGTGTCTCTCCATCTCTACCAACCTCACGACACAGTATTGGGAAATAATGGTACCTCCCCTTCCTATCAGCCACACCCTAAACACCTGATGGCCTAATTCCCACAGTTCCATTTCCATGCCCTCATCCACATAATGGAAGGATGTGGCACGTGCCCTTTCCCGACTACAGCCAGGGCCATGCCCCAGTACATCAGACACAATGCTTTTTCCCTGTGCAGTGGCATTTTTCCTGCACTACCTCATTGGGTGCTCTGACATTTTCACACACACGCGCACCAATCACATACACAAGCTTTGTTTTGCACACTATCATTTCTGTACACACTCCATGTTTACCGTTCAACACTGTCAGCGCACGTCGAGTTTGCTTGCGAAGCACCTCCACCAGAAACTTCTGCTAAAGAATCCACAATTTCAGCACCCACAAAGATCCTGAGCAGCACCCAGCACACCTTTGGCAATGCGCACAACAGTCTAGGCCTTGCCCACGCCCAGCACTACACTATAGATCCATGCATGTGACCATGTGGGCAGCTAACATTATCCACAAAGGTAACATACATAGCTGCACTTCTACCCAATTCCCCCATACCATAACACTGCCATCCACGAAACCATGTCACAGTTAGAAGAATCCACAAATATACCATAGCCTCAGCCCCCCTACCAACTGCCATTCACAAAGTATTGTGTCACTGGCAACCTAACCACAACATCTTCACAACATTGGGCTTACTTGAACAAATTTGCACACAGCACCGTAACCAATCACATATAAACTGCACTTCACCCATACCCTCTTCCATACTCACAGTATACAAACACTGCACCCTGTGGCCACACTGCACAACTTCTCACTACACCATCTCCAGCCGTACACCAAATACTGAAGCATATTCCAACTATCACCACAACCATGGAACAAACAATGCACGCTGTTTAACTCAATTCTACTGCTGTAGCACATCTAAAATGTGCTCCACAACCATTCTCCACAGGTCACCACCCTGTGACTGATGCACTGTCAAAACTGCATTGCTGCAGTGGGTGTGCTCCTTGCAAACATTCACTGCAACGTAATGCAACCATGCATGTCAGCATGTCACCAACTTCCACAATCCACATATGCACCACTTCCACCAGCACTCCTACCCAACCTCCGTACTGCAAAGGAGCTCTACAGTGAAAAATGCAACAGTCACCATACTCTACAAACATAACACCGTCTCCGGCCCCCCTATGCACTTTCATTCACATACTATAGTCTCACCGACTTCAATTCACAATGTATTGTGTCATTGCCAACCTACCACAAAATGTTCACACCATTGCCCTTATTGAAGCCAATCAGCACACAGCACACCATCCAAGCACATGTAAGCTGCACTTAAACCATAGCCAGTATGCAAACACTACACCCATTCCCCACACTGCATGACTTTTCCCTGCACCAGCTCCGACCACACGTCAAAACTGTACCATGTTCTACCAATGGCGTCACCTACGAAACCAAAGATACAAACATGGCAGGCACTTCTGCTGCTCTATGGCGTCTGTAATGTGCTCCACAACCATTCTTTACAGGTCACCATCCTCTAACGGATGCACAGTCAAAAATGCATTACTGACATTGGTGTGCTCAAGCCCTGCGCACCGCAATGAAGCTATGCTATTATAGTTTGCATAATCTTCAAACAAAACACTGTTTTCATCACCCCTATGCACTTTCATTCACATACTATGGTGTTACCTACTTCCATTCACAAAGTATTGTGTCACTGCCACCCTAGCCACATAATGTGCTTGACATTGGCCGTACTCCAACCAATCTGCACACACCACACTATGCAAGCACCAGCCACTACCTCATGCAGAGTTAAACATGCATTGCTGCAGTTGGGGAGCTCAAGCCCTAGGCTCTTGAGTGCATGGCCTTCACCCTATGGCCTTCGGCCATGCAGCTAATAGTCTAGTCCTTCAACACACCCATCGCAACGTAATGCAACCATGCATGCCCCCATGTGTCCAACTACCGCAATCCACCCACATAGCACAGCCACCCAGGCTCCCACCCAATCTATGTCATGTGCAATTCACTCCCCTTCTGAATTTCACCGGCCACCACTCACCACGGAAAGAGGTTGCTGCAAACAGGTCGCTGCACAAGCTATCGGACCGTTACGACAGCTGCCTCCATTCACCACACAAGGTAGTCGCCTGTCCAGGTACCCCCAAATTGGCCCAATACGCACAAATACTGCAGGCACACGTCTGTCTTATTACACCTAATTACATATGTCACATGAACCACACCTCACCACTCCACCCTTTCCATCCGTTCTTGCCGCAAACACATGGTGTACGGTATATTTTCCAAACCCTTCCGCCGCTGCACTGTCCTCCCATACACCATGGCAGCGTTTTGCAAAAAACTTTGACGCACAGCACGCTTCCATCCAGCCAACCACTGGTTGTGTCCAAAGTTCTCCGACAGCACGCCGTACCGCAAGCCAATTATACTTCTGTCCGCGGAGCGAACAGGGAAATGGGTCAGCGGAGCCAGATATCACTAATTTCTAGAGACGTACATTTCAGTTATTTACAACAAAAGTACTGCTCGGATTTCAACCAAATACACAAAGGCACGCTTTCTGAACCAAGCCCCCGCTCCTACCACAGATTTGGTGTAAATCCGTCCAGCCGTTCAGTCTGTCGCCGTGCACAAAGTTTTTGCCCATTCAGTCTATGGAAAAAAAAAGGTTTTGCAACCCCCCTGTAACTTGTACCCCCTTGCACGAATCCTCACCAACATTTTCAAAAATGCTCAGAGCGGCCCATATACCGCTTCTGCAAAGTTTGGTGTGAATTCCTCCAGCGGGTTATAACCCGCTGAAAAAGTGGTCTTCCTATGGGTTTAGCAACTTAACCATAACTACACGGCCGCTACCACGGCCCGTGTAATATTTACATATATACAGTAAACAAGAAGCAACAACTGGTGATGAGGTTCCGAAAGACCCATTACCACCCGACCCGTACCAGTGATCACGCTGAGTACGTCCCCGCCAGAGCCTCTGTTATCAGACACAACAGCCCTGCATTCGTGGCTCCCGACCAGATGCACAGACAATCCTGATGGGTGTCTTTCTAATGGTGATCCTACAAGCTTTCTCCAGTGCACATAGGCGGTCCTGCCGTGAATACTCCCACAGGTGATCGTGCCATTTCTAGCAATGCGCATGGGTTGAAGCAATACCGCTAGCCAATGCCTGTCAAAAAGAAAAGAGATATAACATAAAGAAAGACAAAACGAGAATGGAAAAACAGAGCAGTGCATGCAAGCTACAGCGATCCTGCTGGCCCGTGCCTGCAAAAAAAGAACATAACACAAGTAAGGAAGAGAGAAGAAAAAACAGTAAACTACAGTGCTGTCCACCCTGATGGTGTACGAGGGCAGTACATCAAAGGCCCATCCACATGCAAGGGGATTTGAGGCTACACACCCATAGACATTTACCAGACTGTGCTGCACTATTCCAGCACAGCACTGGCACTGGCACTGGCTCTGGCACTGGCAAGTTTCAGCGCCATCCTGTTGAAATCCACTGACATCCTCCAAGGACAGAAGGCGTGCATCATACATACGTTCAGAAGCACACACCACCACTTCAGCTCAACCTAATCCAAGACCCCACCATGTCCCACTATGGAGCAAGCAGCACAAGACGCAGGGCGCAACACGCTATCATGCCTACTACTTACAGGGTGGAAATTATCAAAAAACCTCTCCCTTTCACTTTGATACCCCATAGTGGCAAAGGCCCACTATGGATGGAGTAGGTGGAAGATTTTGATGACTTTGTCAAAGTGGTAGGGGAGGGTAAATAATCTGCCTTATCTCAGATATTTAACAACCTAGTGGGAAAAGAGATCAAGATCATCCTAAAAAGAATTCCTGTGGGTGAGAGAGCCACATACGAAGCACTCGTTGATGTGCTAAACAAACAACTGATCATCCAGGCCAACAGGGATTATCAATGCTATGTTTTCAATCAATACACGCAAAAGGCTCAAGAGACTATTGGCAAATTCATAACGTGTCTTTGAAAAAAACATACTCACTGACAATTTTCTCAATTCTCTGATGAGGATGCCATCAGGCTGCGAGCAATCAAAGGATGTACCTCCTCCATCTTCAGGAAACAGCTTCTCAAAAATACCCTCCCTATAGTTGAAGTCATTCAGCTTGTGAGAATCTACGAAAGGGTTGATGCACAGGCTGCATCCATGGAAAACCCTCCAAACAAAACACTAGACAAAGGTGAACCAGTAGCTTCAAGGTATACACAAACACTGGGAGATTTCCCACAACTTGCAGGTCGACCAACCAGTAGACAACCAGGTAGGCCCAAAAGACTGTGGGCCTCATTACGAGGATGGAGGTAGCCTTGCTGGTAAAACCCGCAAGGCTACCTCCAAACTCTCACTCGGGTCCGGCACCCACGAATGGGCAATTACCAGTCTATTCCAGCACAGCCCGATCCGGTAATTACCCTTTTGCTTGTGCCGGGCCTGGTACATCCCCATTCCCATTTGAGCCCAATAGGGCTCAATGGGAATGGAGAGGGTGGTGCACCGGTTCCGCTAATAATGGTACCGGTGCTACCTCATGTTCTACAGCAGGTGCCGGTACGGCCACCAGGTCAGACCTGGTGGCTGCAAGGGCACCCGTGAGCAGAACCCATAGTATGGCAGCACGGTAGCAAAGGTGCCGGTAGCGATACCGGCGCTGTTGTTGCCTTACCACCATACTTGTAATGAGGCCCTATGTCACTCATGCAGGCTAGCCTTCTCGCATGTCGGCATGTGTCTGCTGCTCACCCAACAGTGCTTTAACTGTGGGAGAGAAAGTCTTTTCCAGTCACTCTGTCATGAAGTAAGGCCATTTCCATGCCAAGAATGAATCCCATGTCTCCCTGGAGACAAGGAAACAGAGCTTATCCACCTCTGCAAAGCCGGGGCAGAATATCGCCAGGATACACACCAGGCCCACAAAAATATGTGAGGGCCATAGAAGAAATACCAGATGAAGGACCCGACATGGGAGAGGACCAGTCCAAAATATACCCATTATATAGGGATGAATATGATGACCGCCGAATATGCATCAAAGCTACACTGAACATCCGATGGACCCCTACTGCAGTCACACAGATGAATGCAAGCGAGAATACTCAACATACCCGGATGAATTCGTAAACCGGATGCAGTACTTTAAGGACAGTAGCTATGCAGGTGAACACATGCCAGCTGGAAAGATGGACTGTGACAGAACTTTTACCCAGAACTTCCAATTACAAACTATGGACAAAGGAATTCTATGCTCAATACCTGATTTCTGTTGGAGCTTTTGAACAGTGATGTTTGCCTTGACACAACTTCACAAAGTCTGTAAAACTTTGAACTGAAAGGTCTGGGTTTATATCACTTGTGCCGCGCACATCACCTGCTGAAATGAACAGAAAAGAACGTTGTCTTCTAGCCACAAACCTGTACGCTGGTGCCACAACCCGATTCTTGAACCTGGATATATGAGGATTGAGCTGAGTGTGCACTATTTCTGGCTATATCTCTGTTATCATTATTGTTGTCAGATTACTGATCTATTCTCGGTTCACTTTGACTGTTGCTTTTTGTACATATTTTGGCAAAAAATATTTGGCTTTTGTGCCAAAAATGTACATATTGATCCTCTATGTTGCATGCTGCATGCAATGCCTATGTTTCTGAATAAGTCGGCTCGTAAACTGTACTGCAATGGTGTTTATAGCAACGCATTGTGGAATGAATGATCTATCTCATGATAGTTCTCCAAATGACCTCTGATAGTTTTCTTGCAACATTACATTGAGAATCCCTTGTGGAGGCTTTTCATGAAAGTAAATGCACATGTGATGTCATCAGTGATTTCATCAATGACATTTGTGATGTCATCTTTGATGTCAGGGGTGTTAGTCTTAGCAGAGCACAGTGCTGGCGCAAGTTATGGTTGCTTAGCTTACCATAACTGGTGAATTTTGTTTTTTTTCTGTTTTACTTGTAACCATACTATAGATAGGTTTTGGTTAGTGCAAAGGAACTGTAACGTCCCTGTAACAGAAGTTTTTGCACTGAATTTGCTAGGCTGTTGTTAGGGCAACAGAAGCATAACGTCCCTTTACCAACTTTTTTCCAGTGACTTTCATAGGTTTGTAGTAGGGCACTGTGAGCAGAACCTTCCTGTAGCATAGTTTTTTCAGTAAAGGGGATACGTTTTTAGTTGCACAACTTAACCATAACGTCCACACATTACTAGTGGAGATAGCTGCAGGTAAGCAATGTGGAGGTTTCCTATGCAGGCTGCACCTGGCCGGTGTACGTCCAATCACAATGCATGTATCCATAGGACTGCAGTACTGGCCGCATGGCCACATGTTCTAAAGCACTTTTAATTACTTGTGGGAGTGCCCGTCTATCTGTTGTACAACTATGTCCATGCCTAGGGCATCCTCTGTGTGCTGGTAAGAGTGCTCCTGTCGCCAGCCCTACGAATTGATAAGGTAGGCTACCGCATTTGACTTGACTACCAAACCTACCAATTTGTTGCTGCACCACGCCTGCCTGTATGAGGCCCACTGCAAAAAAGGAAGATCAACCTCCTGTGTATGGTGGGCGGGCCAAATATCACAATAGTTTAACTGATGTGCTGCTTGCCTTTCCATGACCCATGAAAATGACATGCCGTCTCTGAACTGAGCAATGTGCTGGAAAATTTTCAAAGGTTCGCCTGCGGGTCGTAGAGTTGGAGATAACATTTAACTGCAGGTGTGACAGTTTGTAGTGGGCCTGCAAAATGGCAAAGCTGGTGCAGCTTGGTCACCAACATAGTTCTGCATGTAAAGAGTAGTAAGCAAACAGCAGATTCTTTGGAGAGTAAAGAATATCATTGGTGGTTAGAACAGTATTGTAGCCACATGGGTCGTGCTTAATAATTATCTTCCTCCTGCATGTACTGAAGATGCCTTTCTCTTTGTTGTAAGCATTCTTGTATGGCACAATTCATTCATCTCTGTGCATGCTACTCGTACAGCTAATGACGTACCATGAACTGTCCGTACTGCATGTGACCAGGACATCAATGCAAGCATAAGGGTCCAGTGGGCAAGTTACTATTCTGCGAAAAATGCAGTAGGGTAATTTCATGTACAACATTCTCCACATAGGCTGTGGCCTACAACAGGGACACTCCTTTATGGAACCGGAGCTTTAAAACAACCTTGTACACCATATGCTGCACTAATGACCCTTACCTGCCAAAGAGCATTGTTCTGTGCATGTACTGTAATGCGCTATAGTACAGAGAGAAACTACTTTGAAGTGCTTGGGAAGAGTCCGTCTGGGAGCATGAGAATGACTGGCGCTTTTTAAGTGACGACCACCCAAAATTGCCCTCTCTCCGCACGTGTCCTATGGTATCCCTGTGGGTGCTGGCCCTTCCATACCAGCCCTTGCCTTTTGTTCCTTCAGTGGTGTGTGTTACAAGACCAAAATAAATAGAAATGAACTGGAAAGCAAAAAAAGTTAACTAAAGAAAACTCCTTTCAAAGTTCAACAATGGAAGTGGCAAAGAAGGGAGGCAGGGTGATGTGGATCATATACCCAGCACAGATTGTGCGCTAAATAATAGGAGCCATGGTACTGTGGAAAACACTGCAGTGGAGTCGGGAAGAAAGGGCACACTTTTGAAACAAATTGTTTTACGTTTTGCAGAGCGTTTTCAAGAGCTGCAGTGAGCAACACCTACCACAAACATTCTTCCTATACTTCCAAAAAGGGCAGCAAGGCAATTTTTATAGGCCGTGCAGAAATCGGAAATGCACTTATATTAACAGGAACGCTATTTGTGGGGAAAACTCTTTGTTATGTGGAACGTCAGATTCCCATTTGTAAAGTACAACATTGGCACAAGTCGTAAAAAAGGCACAAATAGACTTCTTCACAATGTACCGCGCTTTCTCCATTTCCGAACCAAATGAAAAATAACGCGGCGAAATGGGTGTCTGCGTAATGGGATAAAACATTATGCAGGACATCGCAAACAGACTCATGACCTGGCCAAGTGCCTCCTTCAGCGCAAACCGTACTGAAAATCGTGTTACATGTAGTGCAGTTTTCCCTGCAGTTTTCATAAACAACAGTAATATCCTTGTGATGGTGCATCACCAAAGTCTGACACAGACAAACCAAAATCAATCACTTCATTGAAGGTACTCATACGAGTAAAAATCCACATGATACAATCCAAAAATACTTCCCACTGCACACTGTTTTCCATTCACTGTCAATCAATGTATTTAGATGTCCCCCAAAAAGAATACGCTGTGGCTCGTGCAAAACACAGCCATAATCGCACCCTCTGCATTTCGCGCGACAAATATACAGCTTACCACAGTCTGTGCGTGTAATCCACACCGAGAAACCTTATTGACCAATCATGTGTCCTCCACAAGCCCAATTTTATGGCCGCCATCTACAAAAGGGCGTATTTCACACAAGCAACCCTGCAACTCTTGCGATGTCCGCTGACTTTTCGACGTGTGCACGCGTGGGAGTGGGGGAATACATTTCAACCAGGGTAGAGGACCTCGTCAGTAGTGGCGGCTCTGAAAAGAGCCTTTTTTTTTATTTGCTTCCTTAGAAACATCTTTTTTTGTGATTTTTTTAAGTATTTGTGTGTTTTGTAGTTCCGTTCACATGCTTACAGTAGGGTCTTAAGTGCAGCCTGTATATTGGAAAACAAAATATCATTGCCACTGGTGTCCAAAGAAATTCCATTAGTTTTGAAAAGGTGTATATGCTGAGAACCAATGTTGTTGTTCTCACAGGCGAACATCCCAGCAGCACTCAAGAAGTCACACATGCTTCGGTTGATTATACCTCGTCCAACCTCTGGCTGACTACAATGATCATTGGATTGGACCCACCCTATTCGTGGTGGTATACATGAGAACAGCACCTTGGCAGTGGGAAAATGCTCTTCACTGCTTCCAGCAGCTTCTTGAGTTGACAGTACACACAGGAACAAGCCATGGAACCCAAATGCAACGCTCCATAGTGCACGTCCACAGCATAAACAGTTGTGAAAGTGGCCACTCTTCCACATTCAGCAACTAGATAGCCGAAATTGCGCACATCGCCACAGCACCACAAAACCTCCACTGCCTCCAAATCAAAACCACAATGAAAGCCTTTTTCAACGGCATACTGGAAAAGATCTTCCACAAACTCATCACCGACTACCAAACAGTACATCTGTCCATCTCTGCCTGCCACCCTCACTCCACAGAGTAATGGAAAAAGATGTTGCCGCCCTTTCCTGTGATGCACACCCCAAGCACTTGATCAGACAATTCCCCCAGTCCCATTTCCATTGGACAGCATGGTGAGAATAGCAGAATGGGGCACGCGCACTTTCCGAAATACCGCAAGAGCCGCGCTCCAGCAGAGCAGGAGTAGTCCTTCTTCCCTTTCCACTACTGTTGCTCCACCACCACCTCATTGGCTACTACTGAATAGTAACACACGCATACACCAATCGCTACCAAACCGCCATCATCCCAAACTGTCACTCCTGTACAATACTTCAAATGTACCATTAAAACATTCACACTACAAGTGTCCCTCAAATCCAACGCACGTCCAGTACAAAGTTCAGCCACAATTATGCACGATTTCTCCATGCACATGCATCCACATACCCACCCAGGATGTGGCACGTGTAATCATGAATGCACAGAGAAACACCTCTACCTTCTCGTGGTAGTGAGAGGTGGGGGGAGAAGAAATTTCAAGCAGGGTAGGGGATTGGGTGTTCCATCACGGCTGTGGAAATATTTTTTTTTTTTTTACGTGCTTGCGAGCAACTTTTTTTGTTTTTCTCTTTATATGCATTTCTGTTTGCCTCTCCTCACATTTTTACCAAATTCTGCTCAATGCTTGTTGCACAGTGTAAAAGAAAATGGCATTGCCCATGGCACTCTAATAAATGCCATTTCTACGAAACTACTGCATATTTTGTGACCTAATTATCTCATAGTGTGTGGAGAACATCCCAGAGGTCTGCATACACATGCTTTCATATATATATATATAAACATTCACAAATGCTTCTGTTTAGTTTATAACACACATTCCGACCTCTGACCAGGCACAAAATACACAAGCATACTCCTCTTCGTTTTATGCATGAGAAAACAACCTTGGCAGCCGGAAAAATCCACATCACTGCATTCAGCAACCTCTTGAGGTGACGGATTAAATGTCCCCACGACATGTAACCCAAATGCAAACTTCCATAGTGCACCACAACAAAATCAACGTTCATGACGGACGCCACATATCTGCAAAGGCAAACCATCCCGCGGAAACTGCAGTCATACTGACAGCCCCAGAAAGTGTCCACTCCTTCCAACCCGAAATTACCTGCAATGCCTTTTTGCACACAACACCTGTGCAGATGGCGCACAAAGGTATCACCGACGATAAGCACTGTGTGTCTCTCCATCTCTACCAACCTCACGACACAGTATTGGGAAATAATGGTACCTCTCCTTCCTGTCAGCCACACCCTAAACACCTGATGGCCTAATTCCCACAGTTCCATTTCCATGCCCTCATCCTCATAATGGAACGATGTGGCACGTGCCCTTTCCCAGCTACAGCGAGGGCCATGCCCCAGTACATCAGACACAATGGTTTTTACCTGTGCAGTGGCATTTTTCCTGCACTACCTCATTGGGTGCTGTGACATTTTCACACACACATGCACCAATCACATACACAACCTCTGTCTTGCACACTATCATTTCTGTACACCACTCCATATTTACCGTTCAACACTGTCAGCGCATGTCGAGTTTGCTTCCTAAGCACCTCCACTAGAAACGTCTGCTAAAGAATCCACGATTTCAGCACCCACAAAGATCCTGAGCGGCATCCAGCACACCTTTGGCCATGCACACAACAGTCTAGCCGTTGCCCACACCCAGCACTACACTATAGATCTATGCATGCGACCTTGTGGGCTGCTAACATTATCCACAAAAGTAACATACATAGCGGCACTTCTACCCAATTCCCCCATACCATAACACTGCCATCCACGAAACCATGTCACAGTTAGCAGAATCCACAAACATACCACAGCCTCAGCCACCCCTACCAACTGCCATTCACAAAGTATTGTGTCACTGGCAACCTAACCACAACATCTTCACAACATTGGGCTTACTTGAACAAATCTGCACACAGCACAGTAACCAATCACATATCAGCTGCACTTCACCCATACCCTCTTCCATACTCACAGTATACAAACACTGCACCCTGTGGCCACACTGCACAACTTCTCACTACACCATCTCCAGCCGTACACCAAATACTGAAGCATATTCCAACTATCAACACAACCATGGAACAAACAATGCAGGCTTTTTAACTCAATTCTACTGCTGTAGCAGGTCTACAATGTGCCCCACAACCATTCTCCACAGGTTACCACCCTGTGACTGATGCACTGTCAAAACTGCATTGCTGCAGTGGGTATGCTCCTTGCAAACATTCACCGCAACGTAATGCAACCATGCATGTCAGCATGTCACCAACTTCCACAATCTACATATGCACCACTTCCACCAGCACTCCTACCCAACCTCTGCACCGCAATGGAGCTCTACAGTGAAAAATGCCACAGTTATCATACTCTACAAACATAACACCGTCTCCGGCCCCCCAATGCACTTTCATTCACATACTATAGTCTTACCCACTTCAATTCACAATGTATTGTGTCATTGCCAACCTACCACAAAATGTTCACGCCATTGCCCCTATTGCAGCCAATCAGCACACAGCACACCATCCAAGCACATGTAAGCTGCACTTAAACCATAGCCAGTATGCAAACACTGCACCCAGTGCCCACACTGCATGACTTGCCCCTGCCCCATCTCCAACCACACATCAAAACTGTACCATGTTCTACCAATGACCTCACCTACAAAAAACCAAAGATACAAACATAGCAGTTCACTTCTGCTACTCTATGGCGTCTGAAATGTGCTCCACAACCATTCTTTACAGGCCACCACCCTCTAACGGATTCACAGTCAAAAATGCATTACTTCCGTGGGTGTGCTCAAGCCCTGCGCACCATAATGGAGCTACACTGTAACAGTTTGCATAATCTCCAAACACAACACTGTCTTCACCACCCCTATGCACTTTCATTCACATACTATGGTCTTACCCACTTCTATTCACAAAGTATTGTGTCATTGCCACCCTAACCACATAATGTGCACGACATTGGCCCTACTCCAACCAATCTGCACACACCACACTATGCAAGCACCACCTCATGCAGTGTCAAACATGCATTTCTGCGTTGGGGGTGCTCAAGCCCTAGGCTCTTGAGTGCATGGCCTTCAGCCTACGGCCTTCAGCCATGCAGCTAATAGTCTAGTCCTTCAACACACCCACCGCAACGTAATGCAAACATACATGCCCCATATGTCCAACTACCGCAATCCACCCACATAGCACAGCCACCCAGGCTCCCACCCAACCTATGTCATGTGCAATTCACTCCCCTTCTGAAATTCACCGGCCACCACTCATCACGGAAAGAGGTTGCTGCAAACAGGTCGCTGCACAAGCTATCGGACCATTACGACAGCTGCCTCCATTCACCACACAAGGTAGTGACCTGTCCAGGCCCCCGAATCGGCCCAATACGCACAAATACTGCAGGCACACATACGTCTTATTCCACCTAATTACATATGTCACATGAACCACTTCTCGCTCCTCCACCCTTTCCATCCGTTCTTGCCGCAAACACATGGTGTACGGTATATTTTCCAAACCCTTCCGCCGCCGCACTGTCCTCCGATACACCACACCAGCATTTTGCAAAAAACGTTGACGCACAGCACGCTTCCATCCAGCCAACCACCGGTTGTGTGCAAAGTTCTCCGACAGCACACCGTACTGCAAGCTAATGACACTTCTGTCCGCGGAAGGGAACAGGGAAATGGGTCCTCGGAGCAGCGCCAGATATCACTAATTTCTAGAGACATACATTTCAGTTATTTGCAACAACAGTACTGCTCGGATTTCAACCAAACACACAAAGGCACGCTTTCTGAACCAAACCCCCGCTCCTACCACAAATTTGGTGTAAAAAAGTTTTTGCAAACCCCTATAACTTTTCCCCCCTTGCAGGAATCCTCACCAACATTTTCAAAAATGCTCAGAGCGGCCCATATACCTCTTCTGCAAAGTTTGGTGTGAATTCTTCCAGCGGGTTATAAGCTGCCGAAAAAGTGGTCTTCCTATGGGTTTAGCAACTTAACCATAACTACACGGTTGCTACCGCGGGCTGCCTAATATATACATATATATAGTAAACAAGATGCAGAAACTGGTGATGAGGTTCTGAAAGACCCATTACCACCTGACCCGTATCAGCGATCACGCTGCGTACGTCCCTGACAGAGACTGCTGTTATCAGACACAACAGCCCTGCCTTCGTGGCTCCCGACCAAGGTATACACAAACACTGGGAGATTGCCCGCAACTTGCAGGTCGACCAACCAGTAGACAACCAGGTAGGCCCAAAAGACTATGGGCCGCATTACGAGGTTGGAGGTAGACTTGCCGGTAAAACCCGCAAGGCTACCTCCAAACTCGCACCCGGGTCCGGCACCCTCGAATGGGTAATTACCAGGCTATTCCAGCCCAGCCGGATATGGTAATTGCCCTTTTGCGTGTGCCGGGCCCGGTACATCCCCATTGCCATTTGAGCCCCATAGGGCTCAATTGGAATGGAGAGGGTGGTGCACCAGTTCCGCTAATAATGGTACCGGTGCTACCTCATGTTCTACTCGCGGGTGCCGGTACGGACACCAGTTCAGACCTGATGGCTGCAAGGGCACCCGCGAGCATAACTCATAGTATGGTGGCACGGTAGCAAAGGTGCCGGTAGCGATATCAGCACCGTTGTTGCCTTACCGCCATACTTGTAATGAGGCCCTATGTCACTGATGCGGGCTAGCTTTCTCGCATGCCGGCATGTGTCTGCTGCTCACCCAACAGTGCTTTAACTGTGGGAGAGAAAGTCTTTTCCAGTCACTCTGTCATGAAGTAAGGCCATTTCCATGCCAAGAATGAATCCCATGTCTCCCTGGAGACAAGGAAACAGAGCTTATCCACCTCTGCAAAGCCGGGGCAGAATATCGCCAGGATACACACCAGGCCCACGAAAATATGTGAGGGCCATAGAAGAAATACCAGATAAAGGACCCGACATGGGTGAGGACCAGTCCAAAATATACCCATTATATAGGGATGAATATGATGGCCTGCCGAATATGCATCAAAGCTACACTGAACATCCGATGGACCCCTACTGCAGTCACACAGATGAATGCAAGCGAGAATACTCAACATACCCGGATGAATTCGTAAACCGGATGCAGTACTTTAAGGACAGTAGCTATGCAGGTGAACACATGCCAGCTGGAAAGATGGACTGTGAGAGAACTTTTAACCAGAACTTCCAATTACTAACTATGGAGAAAGGAATTCTATGCTCAATACCTGATTTCAGTTGGAGCTTTTGAACAGTGATGTTTGCCTTGTCACAACTTCACAAAGTCTGTAAAACTTTGAACTGAAAGGTCTGGGTTTATATCGCTTGTGCCGCGCACATCACCTGCTGAAATGAACAGAACAGAACGTTGTCTTCTAACCACAAACCTGTACACTGGTGCCACAACCCGATTCTTGAACCTGGATATATGAGGATTGAGCTGAGTGTGCACTATTTCTGGCTATATCTCTGTTATCATTATTGTTGTTAGATTACTGATCTATTATCGTTTCACTTTGACTGTTGCTTTTTGTACCACCTGTCATGAAAATGATGGTCCCTCTGCACATCCCCGGGTTCACAGTCAAACAACGTACCGCCACCTCTTCTGGCAGTATGCCTGTATTTTAAGTCTTACTAACTGCTGGGTCTGTGCGCCTCTGCCTAAAGACTTATTCTCCAAGTACCCTATTGCAACAAGCCCCATCCATGGGGGATGTCTGTTTGGATCAAATGTTGGCCACCCAATCCCAAGGCCCAAGACCCTGTAGAGATCCTCACATGATCTGAATGACACAAGGCTTAGTCGGATTATTTGTTGTGTCCTCCCTCTGTAGTCCCTCCATTGTCTTGTCACGCCTAGAAATACTTGTTTACGGGTGTGTTATAAATGACTTATCATATCATTCCCACCTGGATTTCACCGTCCTCCAAAATTCCACACTCCACACCAAGTACGCATCAAGCCAGCTGAACTCCTTCTTTCCTCCCCAGCAACTGGCCTTGAATGTTACACCAAGCCAGGTCCTCTCTTCATGGGAACTAGGAAATGACATTATTATTTGCACTCCATTACCAGTGTAGTGATAAATAATGTCACATTTGCCTTTGACCCTATTTTTTAATTTCCCTAATCTGGGTACACCAGGTATTCTGGAACCTATTTCATTTGTGGGGAGAAGGTGTATCCTTGGCTTCCTATTAAATGTGGAGGGACTTGTTACATGTGGTATGTTTTGCCCGTAACGTGTCATACTCCCACCTTTCCAGCTTAACGCCACCCCAGCAGAAGCACTGCCTGGGAATATTTTGTTGCTTGGGTATGATATCTCATAATAGCCCTCCAGATTAAAATAAACAGATACTCTCTGACCCAATTCTCATGGTTGGTAAAGGATATTGGAAAGGCTACCACGTCCTCCTTGACTCTATTATCATGAGAACAAGGAGCCACCCAAACCACGGTGCTTCAGAACCATATGGCTTTAGACTTCATCCTAGACTCACAAGGAGGCATCTGTGCAATCATGAAAAGTGAGTGCTGTACATTTATACCTAGTTATGAAAATAATATTGTGGCATCAACACCCACATTCACCACACTGTAAGCCTCCTTCACACCAGTCCAGATGCTTACTGGCCACATGGGTCTTGGATTGAGTGTCTACTGGGGCCTCTAGGTGTGTCTCTTAGTCACATCATATTCATAGTGACAGTCATAATTCTGAATGTGTCATGTTTGATGATGGCTTGTATGTGTCTCTGTTATGGAGCATGTGCCACATGCTCTGAAGTCTCTCAGACTACCCAAGTATTTCACTGCCATGCTACTGAAGAGCAAATATGTTATGATGTGCCTGGATGTAATGTGTGTTCCCCTAAAGATGTATGTAATGAGACTGAAGTGAAAGTCTGATCAGAGGGAATTGTAGGGGAATGTCTGGAATTGAAAATGTTATGTACTCCCCTGGCACACTGCTCCATACTAATATTGAGTAGGTACTGAAAACTGCCATGATTAAATAATGGTTTTCTTGTCCCATGCGACGAGAGGCTTTAGGCTTTACTCTGCATCTCTTTGTGATGAAGGCTATTCACCTTGTGTGTGGCCATGCTCGCCTTCACATTTCTTGCTTCGGACATGTTTCCATTTTGGCATATTTAAGTGTGCTTCATGCTCCCTCTTTCTAAGAAAAGGTGCTTTAGCAGACAGAATCATCTTACTGTAAGCTTGCTCACTTGCCTCAGACTGTGTGTCATCCTTTGAGAAGTATATTCAGCTCCATTAATTTTATCACGGTATGCTCCTATTCCTGATAACAATGTCTGCATGTGTGAGAACTCAGCTGGAATCAAAGAATTGTATGCTGGAGCTTTGTTCCCTGCTTTTAAAATAAATTGTTTCAGTATGAATCCCTTCCCTATCTGAAACTCTCCTTCCATTGAAATTCATGTGTTCCCTTGGGTAAAAGAGACTGGTGCATGGATTGAGGAGAGATTTCATTTGTGCTGGAGCCTCGTACTGTAGCTGGTTTGTTGCTGTCCTGTTGCTTGCTTTCTCCTAATAAATTGTTCACCAATCCACCGGAAAAGTCAATGGTCATTTTTCCATGCCAGAGTGCAGTCCATTCCAAAGTCCACTAACAGCGAGGTGAAGATAAGCATCCAAGGCATAGAGGAGCTTCGGGCCCTAACCATCACATGGGAACAGTGAGCGTGAACTGCTGTGAACTAATTCTGCTAGCTTTTCTGGAATTAAGCTCCTTACTGGAGGTGAAGGAATCCCTGTAGGGGTCAGCCAAACTCCCAGGACTGAGAGGGCAGAGCAGGAAGGACTCACTCTGTCCTGGAGCTCCTCAATTGGGACCTCCAGCTAAGAGAAAGCTCAAAATCAGCTAGCATTATGTTCACAGTGTTTTGAACACCATCCAATCTGCTTTCAAACTGACACAGAACCCATGGTTTTGATTTAGGCATTTCAAAACTTTGATATGGTCTCCTGTATTTTCAACTGGCTCTACTCTGCATCGCTCCATGAGCCATGACTTGTCTCTCAATTCATACATTGGCTGGCCACTGCAGAAACCCTTGACTTACTGCTTCTTCAAGCACCTCATTGAACCAAAAGGACCTTCTATTGAAGGGGCCCCTGAGGGACCCTTGGATGTGGAAACAAGGCACAATCACCACACACAAGCTGATACGCCAGACACGAGGTTGTATTCCCAAAATCTAGGGTTTATTGCAAAACAAATAGTCCCAGTTGGCCAAATGGTCCCACGCCCTGCGACGTGTGTCTAACAGACCTCGGGGGACGCAAGAGAGCGAGAATCGTACATCAGTTACATATATACAAAATGAGCATCTTACAATCAGTAATGACACATTCGATGCCGCCCCTAATTCATTCCCTTTGAATTGGAGGCGATGAATGACCATGGTGACGAATATGACACCTTAGACCACCATATTTAGTAACAGTTTGCAATCTCGAATTTACAGACACCATTCTTTATTTGAGAGAACACAGCGCTTCTGTTTTCATGGGCAAGCTGCGCGTAGGGGACTGGCACATTCCAGGCCTCACTATCTCCTGGTTTCGATTCACGCTCTAGAGGTCTGCTTGCTCTCCGGTGCCTCACAGTGCTCAGAAGGGGGGCCATAAAGAAGAACATAATTCAAACTCTTTATTATCAGTTTCATACATTGCTATTCTTTTAGGGACACTCGCTGGCATTCCGTGTACTGATTAAAATGCCTTGCTCCTTGCCTTCAAGGATATGTGAGGGAGGGAACCGGGCATTTCTGTCTGGCTCTCCAGCGTAATATTGCAACATGTCTTTAGTAACCTTGGACCATTGAAGCAAAATAATGTCTACAGCAAAGCAGTTTTACATGAGGCAAAGTAGCAGTGTTAGAGAGAACAGATAGAGAAAACAAAATGGCGATTCTGGTCATCTTAAAATGGCTGCACTCTAGTTGAGCTAATAGCTACGTAATGACTAATGAGCATATATTCTTAACACTTTAAATGAGGCGGTTGGTCTTTGCCAACCAATGATCCTGCATTGCCTTTCTTTCGAGGGGTGTCTAATTTTCTAGACTGACACTATCGACCCGAATCAAACACTGATTCAAACCGCTGGAATACCGATTGTGTCACATGATGACTCAATCCAGCTGTAACATCATCTTGAACCAACTAGATCACTGATTCAAACTGGTTTGACCCTTTGAAATGCACCACATCTGACACCGACTGAAACGCAGAGAGCCCAGTCTCAACACTGACTCAAAAATGATTTTCCAACTGGATAAATGTGACCCCACATTCTTATAAGCTCTCATTTTCAATCATTTTCTAGAAAGACATGTCCTTTGTGAACATTGATGAGAATGCTGCAATTCCATTCCCGAACACCCCTGCTCAAGTACCCTTTCTGCCATCCATTACTATCTTCAACTTCTGTGTTCCTTCTGTGTGGGATGTTTGCTTCTCTTTTTAGATAGTTATTTGCCTTTTTGTTTTTTTGTTTTTCATGTCTATATTTGTTTAAAACCTTAATTGGACATTTATTTATTTTGAATTCTTTTCACTGTTGCTGTTTGGGTTGCTACTGTTATCACTTCACATCCATCATGAGGATGGAGACTGTCCTTGTCCCGGAGGTGCGTTAAAAAAAAAATAACCAAAAGATTGAATTACAAAATTACGAAAAACACTTGTTTGCATTTTGTAATTTGAACTTTCTTTTTTCTGACCCCAATAAACGTAATGTATGCGGGGCACACCCCCGCAGACCATAATACCGAACTAGGAGAGTGGGGGACATGACATGATTGGGATCACTGCTGGTTTAGTAGTAGTGTGGGGCTGAGTAGGGAGATAAGTCACTATTCATCCCAGTCCTCCTGCAGAGTAGTACTTAATTTGTCACACTGGGCCTCATTACGACCCTGGCGGAGTGGGTTTACGCCAGCGGTATTCGCGGCGGACCCGTACGCCCTACTACGAGTTCCCGTAGCGCCATGGAGCGTTTTCCGCCTGGTTTTTCCGGGCGGAGAAATCCATGGCGCTACGGGACCTTGTTGTTAATTACGCCACCGTATTTTATGGTGGCGTAATTAACGCCTTCCCCACTCCCATTATACCCTATGGGGCAAAAATGCGAATGGGGAAGGGTAAAATGGGGGATGGGGATTTACCGCCCCGCCAAGGTCGGAATGGGGCGGAAAATCCGCCAACCCCCATGGCGCTATCGGCAGCTTTCCGCCGTGCTCCATGGTGCATTTTGCACCACGATTTCCGCCAGGGTCGTAATGAGGGCCACTGACAACTTAAAAAAGAGTGTTAACAGAGTGTTAAAATGACAACTTAGAGTGGTGGGGGTAAATAAAAATGCCTCTGAATAGCATTTGGGAGCTGCAGCACTAGAACATCCAGCACGTACCAATGAACATATGCTCTCATATAAATATGAGATATCAAATCAAGAGAGTCTTTAAGCCCAAGGAGGAAAAAACAGAAAAAGGGACCCTGCGTCGCCAGCTCCGACGCACGTTATTGGGAGGGAACTGACACCACAGGGATAGCGGAGAGAAGGTATGTAAGTGCGGGTGGTCGGGTTTGCGGGATGTCGGCGATCGTGATCCATAAGATCACTGCGCAGCACGATTTTTGTGATTCAATGTTTTCGGTATCACAATATCGTGCTCCACAGTAATCACTTAGATCCCATAACATATGTGTACATTATTTTGTTTTTATTTAGGTATTTTTAAATAGCAAGTATATTGTTAATAATAAGGTAAACACGAGGTTTAACATAATATATAAAGTAGCAGCAGTTTCTCTAAAGTTAACACATGTTTTGTTCAAGTGAAAAAAAGAGCCTTCCATGGATGGAGTGATGAAAAAGTCTTGCTGATAAATTACACTGTTGTTTCTTGTATCAAGATACATACTTTTTTTGTCTTGTTCTGATGTTAAAATATTTGACTTGCAGTCAATAACAGTAATTATTGACTGCATTTTGAGCATTGTGCGTGGCTGAGATGCAGTCAATATTGATTTCCATGTGCTAATAAGTATCTAGAAACTTGTAGATAATACAATAGTGACTAATGGCACCGTGTTCGGCAGCCTTGATGAATTTGCTTTCACAATGTTTTCTGAAATGTAACCGTTTCAATACATCCGGAAAAAGAATATCTATTGTTTACCAGGGTGCTCGCAGAGTGAATCCAAAATGGCAAAGCAGTTTGTAACTGAAGCATGAGGGATGATAAAGACAGTGCATACATCTCCTCCAAGCGAAAACTGTAAATCCATATTATTGAAGAACCAAATGTTTGCACTGTGATGTTGCAGTCTAATACTGCCATCCAGTGGAAATATTTCAGATTGCATCTATAGCTTTTTATTTCGCTTTTTACTACGTTACATGTGGAAAATAATAATAATGATAATAATAATAATATAATTAACAAATATGCAGATTGCATATGCATCACTGCACAGTGGGTTGCATCGCAATCTACAGACTAAAGGCTGGCCTCCAAAATGCTCCTCCATCAGAAAACATGCAGCAGTATACACAGAATGGTTATCCTCTGCATTCATTATTTATTTTTTTTAAATCACACTGCAAACAAGATTTTAGAAGTGTTTCATTATGATATATACGTTTGCTGCAGCCACTGACCCTACATGTAGGCTTTAGGGCAGACAAGTGTCTGCATTGGGAAAGTGCAGATTCCAAAATGCAGCATGCCTTGTCCATCGTGTACTCCTCTTGTCCATGTCTTTATGAAGGAGACCAGAGCATTATTACCTTAGTGGTGGCAGCAAAGAACATTTGCGGCCATTTTCAGTATACTGTAAAGATACAGGTAACATAGCACACAACGCATTTTGCAAGATGGGATGTCAAAGTTGTACTCCATTTGTTTCATATTTCAAACAATGTTAGAGCTAAAGGAACCTGTACTGGAGAACGCTTTGCAACAGGTAGGGGCATATGGTGGTGTGCCACATATGCAGGGAGCTCATCACACTGAGTGAAATCATACCACTAATAAATCTGTTAAGACAGAGGGCCTCTTTATGAGTGTGGCAGTCCGGAAACAAGGGTGCCGGTAAGCTCACCGGAACCCTTGTGTCCAGACCGCCACACTCTGAGTTTACCTGCTGTGGCTACTGCGCCTGACAGATCTGACCCTGCCGGGCACAGAGGCCCTGGCAGCCAGACCCATCACAGAAGCATCGGCACCATTAGTAACGGCACTCCATAGGAATGGGGACTTACATTTTGTGGCACCCAGTTTACAGGTCCGGTGGGACTTGCAATGTCCAAGTGGCACCGGGAAGTTAGGTGCCGGTAAAATGTTACAAGTCCGGCGGCAACACTCCAGTAGCACCAGCAAGGTTACCACCAGACATGTACTGATGGTCACAGAACACTAAAAGCTAACAGATGTAATTGACCCTCAGTTTAAAATGGCACAGCTCTACAAGTGGATACAATTTTTATATTTTAAAAACGTGCTTGTTTACGCAATAACCAGAAGAAATGGTTGGGGAGGAACCGGACGCCATTATGGGGATGATATATGACACAGCTGAAGGGGGACATGAGATCTCTAGACTGTATGAGATGGTAATGGCTAAAGTTGGAAAGGAATTGACACATTTGAGATTGGATTGGGAAACAGAGGTGGGAGCCCAAATGGAGGATGGGATGTGGGAGTGCGCCCTGGGATACCATAAGAAAGTATCTAGGAATGCCAGATTGCAGCAAATACAGCTGTACGTAACGCATAGAGCGTATATGACCCCGCTGAGGATATCGAAATTCAGGAATGCTGGGAGACAGGCGTGCCCTAAATGCGATGAGGAGAATGCTGATATGACACACATGTTTTGGTCATGCCCAGTGATCGAGTGTTTCTGGAGAGATGTCGCACAAAAGCTAGCAGAGAAAGGGGTCACGCTCGCCGTAGACACGGCTTGGGCCTGCCTGTTGGGAGGGTTTCCTAGGCCACGAAAACTGAAGCATGTTGGGAAACTGAAAGACTTGGCGTACGTGCTTGCAAAGCGAAGGATAGCTATGGGATGGAAAAAGTGTCATAAACCACGGGTGGAGATGTGGTGGAAAGAATTACAGAAATGGGCGGAGGCTGAAATGGGGGTGTGGCAGGAGGCAAGTAGAATGTCTTGGGAGGAAGAAGTGGGTACCCTGATGGCATGGAAAGCATTGATATCTGGACTATTTGGAACAATGTTAGATCCAGAGGAATCTGATGAAAATGACGCCCTGCCGTGTGTAGCAGATAATGAGTGTGAAGGACAAACAGGCTTGTGAAGGGGGGTGGGAACAGGGGGGCAGTGAACAAAGACTAATTGATGTTAATGTAATGATTGTGGATTGCACTGCATGTTTGGTTTGTATTGTTGGTTGTATTGAAAAACTAATAAAAATTATTTAAAAAAAAAAAGAATATCTACGCGCACAAGCAGCACCGGATGGGCTAGTTATCCGGATAGAACCAAGAATCTTTTTAGACCAGATACAGTTCCGAAAAGACTGGAGTTTTATTGCAAACAAGTGCACAAGAGACTAGCTAATTCTGATTATCAACACGGCCAAGACCGTCTCAATTAAACTCATGAGTGAAATAGAACTTAAAATCGACCAACTTAAGTCAACGGAAGTCCTTGACAACTTCAAGAAAAAGCTAGATGAGCTGAACTCCATGATCAAAGAATTCAAAGATTTGAATTTGAATAAAAAGATCAATAAACTGAAAAAGGATATAGCAACATTCACGCACGAAAAGACGTACCCATATACCGTTGAAAGCTACTATGATGAACCACAAGCAGGAACAGCACAACAACCGAACAATACCAACAGGCGGGGGTGGCAACCAAGACGCAATAACCAGAAGAAATGGAACACTCCCGCCCAATGGAGCTTCTCGAGTGGAAGCTCGGAAGAGGACAATAGACCAGGAACTTCGGGTGAACAAGAACGAAATGACCAAAGCCCCCGGGACCAATCACGAGACAGGCGTGTCCAATTTGTTAACACCAATCAGAGAGGACACAATGCCAACCGTAGGGCCTCTTTTTTATACCGTGGCCAAAGAGGAGGGGGACGCAGCAGAGGCCAAATGCAAGGATCACCAGTGGTAACCAGGAGCAGGGGCAGGGGCATACAATAACAACAACCCAACTACTAGTGATGAATCTGTCGGATCACATTCTTACTGACGCAGAAACAAGGGTCCTACAAAAGGGACTGAGCTTTGTCCCAACGACACGTCATGATGCTTTTCAGACTAGAATTGAAGTGGCCAGACTAATGAGAAACATTCAGTTACGGCAACATTTTGGAGAATGTGAACAAGTCCCCGCGAATTTAAGAGAACAAGACACTACAGGTCTACATCCAAAATCGACCTATTACCCTCCAACTCCCTCTGCAGAGTCAATAGTTTTTGAGAAAGCCATTTTCAAAAAACTAGATGAACTAGAAAAAGTAGATAAACATAGCTTTCAAAACCTCTCCAGGCCAGAAAGACAGGTACTCCAAGATCTGAAAAATAATTCGGCACTGACCATCAAACAAGCCGACAAAGGGGGCGCCACAGTCATCATGAACTCAGGCGATTATGACGCTATGGTAGCCAAACTATTGGACAATCCTAATCATTATAAGATCCTGAGAGGAGATCCTACACAGTCTCTGCGGTGTACCATCGCAAGTCTAGTGGAGGAAGCAGCATGCGAGGAATACATCAGCACTAAAGAAGCCGCCTTTCTTACACCAAGGTTTCCCAAATTACCAGTATTTTATGCTCTACCAAAGGTGCATAAGGGCATATCACCCCCTCCTGGTAGGCCAATTGTAGCTGGAATTGAATCCATACTGGAGCCCTTGTCGCAGTTCGTGGATTTCTTTTTAAAACCGGAAATCCCGAAAATGCGTTCGTATTTGAAAGATACCATGAGCATCTTAAATATGCTCCATGAAGTCACTTTCGATCAGACTACACAATTTTTGGTGACATTAGACATTGAGGCACTCTATAGAAACATACCACACTGGAATTAGTGGAGAAAGTGCTACGGGAATTGGAGACCTCGCGGGCAGTGCCAATAGAGTTCATTATGCAATTAGCTGAATTGGCCTTAACTCAGAATTTCTTTTTACACAATGAAACCTTCTATCAACAATGCTCGGGGACTGCGATGGGTGCGACATTTGCTCCATCTCTAGCCAATCTGTACGTGGCAGAATTCGAAGAGCAACACATCTACACAACAACGAACCCCCTTCGATCACAGATATCCCTGTGGACAAGATACATAGATGATATCTTGGCCATATATACAGGGACAGAAACGTCATTCGTTCAATTTCTGGACTGGCTCAATTCTCGGAATCCCTTTCTGAAATTCACCCACAACATCACCAAAGAAGTGATCCACTTCCTAGATGTAGAAATTAAAACTGACGGAGGACATTTATCGACCACCGTTTTCAGGAAGCCTACAGACCAAAATGCAATGTTAGACTACAGAAGCTTCCACCCGCGCAGTTTACGAGAAAATTTACCCTTTGGCCAGTTTTTGCGCTATAGGCGAAACTGTTCAACTGTACAAGAATATGATTCCCAAGCCAAGATTCTAGCAGAAAAATTGGTGGAGAGGGGTTACCCCAAAAAAACAATCAAATGGCCTGTAAAAGAGCGGGCCATCACTCTTCAGCAAAAAACACGCCCAGTAGCCGAAAACACCATCATTGCAGTGTTCAGTTATTCCAACAAAGTTAATCTAATCAAAAGAGAAGTTATCAAACTTTGGCCATTACTGAACATGGGGACGGTCACATTACCAATACCACGTTTTGCCATCAAAAAAAGAAAAAACATACGAGATACTCTGATTCACTCATACATACCACCCCGGGATCCGACAAGATAGACCACACTGTGGGCCACTGCATCTCCGTGCGGACATACACCATGCGGCCAATGTAACGTCTGTGCCCTTACTAAAAAAATCCCAAACACTGCAGTTGGGCCTACCCACTCCGTGGAGACAACAATCATTAACCAACTGCAACACTCCTAACGTGATTTACCTGATCAAATGCCCATGTAACAAAAACTACATAGGGATGACAACAAGACCCATCAAAAAGCGTATTCAAGAGCATATGTCCTGTATACGAACCGCAAGGGAAAATGCTCCCTTAGTTGAGCATTTTAAAACATACAGACATAAAGCCAATGATTTGATATGGACCGTTATAGAAAAGGTGAACTGCCCAAGACGAGGCGGCGATATGACCAATCTTCTCCTTAAAAGAGAGCAGAAATGGATCTTTCATCTACAATTAGACAAGGTGGGACTGAACGAGAGCATTGTGTGGCAAACACTCGCAATGCACAGTTGACCACACGGTCCAGGTTACCTGAATGTATTGACTAGAGACCAACAAGATGCACTTGTATTAGCGAGACTTTCCAGCCCTGCATCATAGACTTAGCACGCTGTCACAGTGTTTTCGCTACCTGAGCATTCCATAACTCCACGGTCACATACGTGCTCCAATTCTCGTATGAAACGACCCGATCAGTGAGGCCCACATTGAGACAGTGCTATACAATAGCACAGAAAGGACCGTTTTTGACACAAACTTAACCGCCTGCACAGAATGTGTTTATCTTTCTGGGTGCGTCGCCATATTGATAGTAAACACAAAAGGCCGCGATAGCCCGCCCTCACCAAACATTTCCAGAGTTACGCCTGACTTCCGGGCGCACGTGATTGGACGTGTAGCCACGATGCATGACAAGGACAACGCTAGATGTGCCTGGTCGCGTGCGTTTTTGAGCGCACAAATCAGGTAGTGCTCCCCAGTAAATAGACAGACCCCAAAAGAGTTCTTTCGATTTTTCTTGACCCAGGAATACGACATTAAGACTCGAACCATGGTGACCGTTACGCCTGATACCTAAGGATACAACCTGCGAAACTACAACATCCACCTTGCGGGTCAGTGTCTATGCATGTGATTTAGACACCAAGATACAATTCCATTTGAGTAAGCGCAAGTGAGATATAGGGGAGGGCCATTGTGACAATTATTAAATAGACAACCATGTCCGGTCGGGTCCCATTTTTCCGGTTTAAATACCAGTACATGTCCAACCCTTGAATAATCAAGATGATAAGAGGTAAACCACACCACACCCAGCGTAGTGTTTCCAAGAATAGGAACAGCTTTAGAAAAGTGCAGATTTTTAAACCATTTATTGGCAGTGAACAACCAATTGTGCTGTGTGCACTTAAGTTATCCTTTTGTTTTGCCACAGATCACCTGTCTGCTGCAACCCTGCCGCACCGAGGAGGTGGTAAAGTATTAATTACCCACTTTCCCGACCAGAAATCACACATGGGGGATTGAACTGAGCTCTCTCACTCCCGTGGTGTAAACATTGAGAAAAAGACTGTCCTGAAGAAAGCGACCCCAACAAACATGTGTCGCTGGAACCGGTAGACAGTAATTGCTACAAATGTTAGATACCAAACTCACTTTCTATACATGAGCAATCTTTTACAACTCCCCACTCGCTATAGTAAAGAAGATCAATAACCAAGCAAGTGGAGAATTTATGTTGTTTGTGTCTTTTTATGTAGGTCTGACTTCAATGTCAGAAGTTTCCTTACCTGACTTGGAGTCACTCCTGTTTTAACAACAGTGGATGGGGGTGGACGTACAATCCCTGGCAAATAAACTGCGAGATAATCCAGTGGATGGACGCAAGCACTGTTTTTAGATCTGGTATTTGTCTCTTCCCATGCATACAAATAGGGGAAGAGAGTGGTTATTGGGCACTTTGATGCAAGGCTGAACGGTGTTCTACATCTAGAAGAAGTTAGTGTCTCTTCTTATTCTTTCCCCTGGATTTGTAGGCGGTCCAGCAGCGCTACCCAGGGACAGTTTATGCCACAAGGAAGGGAAATTTAGAATCTAAATCTATCCTTTCCTGTCTTCCTACACAGCCTTGCTAACTGTGGGCGTTAAAACCCACAGTAGTTTCTTACTCTGTTGGAAATAACTGTGCCCTTCACCGCATGGGTTTTATTCCAAAGTACAGACTGTTTGCCTTGCTTTAGGAAAACAGACTATTGTTTGGTTAATTTCATGTAAACTTGAATACAGTTGGCAATTGTCCAAACCTTCGTGTTGCGCAACTTTGGAATCCAACGGCAAAAAGCCCAAGGGAGAGGGGTTAAAGAGCTCTGAGAGATAAGGACAAGTGTATATGTTAAGTATTTGACCGTTTGTGGAGCAAATGGCATTTGTATTACTTTCCAGAAGCTAAGCTGACCCGGCAATGCATTTCTCTGCATTACCACAAAGCTGTATTTCTTTTTTTCTCACCAGGTGGAAAAGTCTCTGAACCATCCCAGTAAGCTATTTAAACTGGTCTGCGCTGTGTCATCTATTTCCGCAGTATCGGTGCAGGTGTCCCAATCGTTATGGGATTCACTTTTCTTGTACTTTGTGGATGAAATTGATAGATTTCGAGAGAACATTCCGGATTTTGGCATGTGGTTACTCTAACCTCAGCCAGAGGTAACTACTGCCATGCTTGGCCCAGTGTGGGATGTTTTTCTGTTTTTTACCACTGGTGAGATTGTAGTGGCCACAAACAGGCTGACATCAGCCTCTTTTATGGATGCTGTTCCATTGTCTGTCTTAAAGGAGTTGACAGTTCAGATTTCCAGCCCTGGTTGCACAAGCAGTGAACTTTTCATTCAATACTGGCCAGAACCCAGCCTCCCTTATGCATTCTTTTACACTTGACTCCTCTGTTCCTGCAGACTTTCGCCCTTTTTCTCTTCTTACTTTTCTTATGAAATTACTTGAGTCTTTGGGCTGTCCTCTTCTCACTTATCTTTTGGAGAAATCCTCTTTCTATCACTCAGCTCAATCGAGTTTCCAGCCAGGGCATGGAACAGAGGGGGCTCTGGTCTCAGTTGTGGACAACCTCACCCGGCTACATGATCAAGGCAGTGTGGCCGTGTTGATACTCCGATACTTGTCCGCTGCCTTTGGTACGATCGATCATGTGGTCTTGCTTCCTCGCCTCACAGGAGCCGGCCTCTTGGGTACCTTCCTGTCCTGGTTCATTTATTTTCTTACTGATTGTTCTCAGTCCCTTTCTCTGCCACTTGTCTGTTCTGCTCCTACTGCACTCTCTTGCGGTGTCCCCCAAGGCTTCACTATTTCCCCTGTGTTGGTCATTGTTTATGTTCAGTCACTTACCAAACTCATCACCTCCCACGGCTTCTTTTGTTATGCATTTGCTGATGACACCCAGATATTGGTTTGGCTGTACTTTTCGTTGCCTGAAACTGCTGTTAGGCTTAGGATGTGTCTTGAAGCCGCGGGGGAATGGATGTGTAACAACTGGCTGAAAATGAACAGGAAAAAGACAGAGGTTCTGGTGGTGGGTTCTTCTGGGGCTGATGCTCTTTGGTCACCACTTTTCTAGCCTATTTGATTGGGTCATGCCCCATCCCTGTGCAAGTGGTGAATGACTTAGGTGTCAAAATCACATCCTTTCTGTCCATGGCTGCCCAGATCAGTGCAGTCTGTCAGGCGGGTGTTACGGTTACCTTGTCTCTGCGGGGGCGTTGGGGCATGGTTGTAGCCCTCCCAGGGGTGAAATTCGTCGTGGGGCTGTGCTCGCCTTCGCCACTGATGACTGCGGTAGATGCTTCTTAGGGTCACACACCTGCGTGAATGCAAAGGGTGTTGAGTGATGCTAGCTGTGACCTTGCGCCCTTTCGTCCTTTCCCAGGAGTGTATTCCCTGTATGCACTTGTCGCAGAAGGCTCACCTTATTATTAATGTCTGTGGGTGCTCCGTCCTGCTACTACTGACAGGAGCTCTTAATTGCCATGGACCGAACTCCTTCACTGGTCCTTTGCGGGAGGTAGTCCAGTCCAGGTGCGACTATCTACTTCTTCTGGTAAGTAGTGTTCTTGTTCTTGTCTGTCTTCCTTTGCGTGTTTGTTTTCAGCCTTCCCTTGTTTTTATTTTGTATTGTTTGTCTCCCGTTACCGTTTGTTTTTGTTCATTCCTCAATACGTTGTCCGTTCTGTGTGTTATTGTCTGTTCCTTCTTTAATCTTGCTCTTTTGCTCCTTCCCCGTGTAGGTGGCAGAAGCAGGGCCCTGAAGCTGCTGAGCGTGACTGCTGCAAACGGAGCGTTGAAGAACTGGATCCGCGGCTGCAGGTAACAGGTACGCTGTATTGTAGAGTTGTGCACATGCACTTGAATGCGGCGCCGCTTTTCAGTTGGTGAGATGTTCAACCTTGTCTTCTTCTTTTGCAGTGACCGGCTCATGAAAGAAGACTGCGTGCAGAGATGGCTGAGCGGGATAGTCGGATTCCAGGGTGAGTATTCTATTCCATCTGATGGTTCATGCACAGTAAACGTCACATTGCTTTTAAGTGCAAGATAACGCGAAGCACTGGCTTCTAGGATGAAGCGGCTTATGTAGCTGGGCTCCCTGGCTACGGCCATTAGCCTGGTCTGTCTGCCACACCCAGCCACACCCAGTAGCTGGCATGTGAAGTTGGGCCAAGAAAGCCACAGCCAGCAGTTTGTATGTAAAAGAGGCCTGGCAATAAAGCGGCCCACTTGAATTAATGCAACCTAATGTTAATTCCCTACATGGGCCTGGTGCCAGAGGTGCCATGACAGAGTCCAGCCGGGCCCCTGTGTCTGTGTGTCTCAAAGGGGCATAAATGGGTCATTCCTCAGCATGGTCCCATGGCACCCACCATCTAGGGTGTTTGTGCATGTGATTCTGGGTGTGTGGTCGTGAAGGCGGGGCATCTTAAATTAAAGGTTTTGCACAGGGTTATCCCTTTTAAACCTGCTCACCTTTGTGCCCCTATGGTATCCTCCACGGTATTGTCTTATTTAGACTATTGTAACTCTGTTTCTCTCGCCGGCCTACCTAAAATTCGGCAGCCCATGTCGCCACTTCTACTCCTCACTGCGCTCATGTCTCCTCCATTTTGTGCAGCATGCACTGGCTACCAGTGGCAAGGCATGTTCAATTCATAGCGCTTTGTGTAGCGCATCAGGCCCGGCATGGGTGAGCAGCTATCTATCTTTAGAAGTTTACATTTTATGTTACACGCTGTATCCTGAGCTCAGCTGAGGCCTTTTTGTTTGGGGATCTTCGATATAGGCTTGCTCAGGTCATTGGCCGGACCTCCTCAGTTGCTCCTGCTTCCTTGTGGAACTCTATCCTTCTTGCTCTTTGGATGATGTATGACTATAAGTCATTTAGGCGTTCCATGAAGACCTATCTTTTCTAGCTCCTCTTGTTCCATTGTCCTGTCTAAGAATTGCCAAGATGCCTCTGGGAGAACATTGTGCTCTTTAAATGCTGTTTCGTTCATTCATTCATTCATTCATTCATTCATTCATTCATTCATTCATTCAAAAGAGTCAATAGAAGGCAAGATGGTTTGGCACTGTGAAGGTTTGGTGTTAATTCAATAACAGAGGTAGGGGAGATGTAACTGAAAGGAGAAGAGGTAGAGGGGAGGGGTGGTGGACATCAGCAGAGTTGAAGAGGGAGAGAGAGCAGGGCTGGGAGAGTGTCACACATTTCAGAGATTTTAGAGGTAAAACAGTGACGATTCACCTTATTTGAGGTTTACCTCTCTTTAGCATTTCCCCTTATTTGAGGTTTACCACTCGTTAGCGATTCCCCTTATTTGAGGTTTACCTCTCTTTAGCATTTCCCCTTATTTGAGGTTTACCTCTCTTTAGCTTTTCCCTTATTTGACGTTTGCCTCTCTTTAGCTTTTCCCCTTAATCGAGGTTTACCTCTCTATTCCCTTATTTGACGTTTGCCTCTCTTTAGCTTTTCACCTTAATTGAGGTTTACCACTCTTTAGTGTTTCACTTTATTTGAGGTTTACCTCTCTTTAGCTTTTCCCCTTATTTGAGGTTTGCCTTTCTTTAGTGTTTCACCTTATTTGAGGTTTACCTCTCTTTAGTGTTTCCCCTTATTTGAGGTGTGCCTCTCTTTAGCTTTTCCCCTTATTTGAGATTTACCTCTCTTTAGCTGTTCTCCTTATTTGAGGTTTACCTCTCTTTAGCATTTCCCTTTATTTGAGGTTTACCTCTTTAGCTTTTGCCTTTATTTGACATATTCATTAACAGAAATGGAGAAGGTGATGTATATTGAGTTAGGATTTGTGAGCAGAGATTGTGAGTAGATGGACGTTTGTCGAGGCGATTGCAAAGAGCCCAATTCAGAGGTATGGGCAACAAGGGCATTTTTGAAGGCTCGGATAGGGTAGTTGTCCATAATATGTACCAGCACCTTAGGTCACCGCGCATGTTTTGTGAGGGTCTGGATTCCAGAGGTAATCCAATGCCTAGCATGGCGACGGGAAGGTGCAAGCAGACTAGGGTTGGTCAAATGGAGTCATACGTGCATAGTGAATATCGGAGACAGGATGGGCTATTGAAGAGTCATGAATAGGGGAAAGAGACAGGAGAGAGGTCCTCTCCTCACTGATTTAAGGGTAGAGAGAGCCTTGCCTGAAAGTGCAAGATGAGGAGATGATTTGCCCTTGGTTCCAATGCCAGAGAATGAACTACACCATTGTTTCCTCTTTTAGCCAAACTGCACTCCTGAATCCCCAATAGTAGAAGCATCATAAAGCCCTAAATACCAGCGTGTTATCTCACTGTTGTTGCTTTGGAGAGTGCCTTTGATACTTGGGCATTTAGACGCACATCCCAAAATTCCAAAAATCGAGTGGGAATACTCTAAAGTCCTCTTCTGCCTCTGGTGCAAGTTTCTGAATCCTCTCAAAATGAAATCTAGAGAAATCATCAATGATATCATTTTTGCAACCCTCTGCACATTTTGCTGTGAAGCCGATGTTTCTATGCAAAGAGTGTGAAGCAATTCCCTCAAAGGCTGATTGCAGTATATGTGGGCACTTCACTGACTGCCTCTTCAACACTTGAATGATAGACCAAATGTTGGACCAAACACTTTGTTGGCCAGTTGATCCCCACAAATAGTAACTGCTACAAATATGGCTAAAAGATTAGGAGAAGTTTACCTCTCTTTAGCTTTTCCCCTTATTTGCGGTTTGCCTCTCTTTAGCGTTTAACCTTTATTTGAGGTTTACCTCTATTTAGTGTTTCCCCTTATTTGAGGTTTACCTCTCTTTAGCTTTTCCAATTATTTGAGGTTTACCTCTCTTTCGCTTTTCCCCTTATTTGAGGTATACCTCTCTTTAGCGTTTCCCCTTATTTGAGCTTTACCTCTCTTTAGCTTTTCCTCTTATTTGAGGTGTGCCTCTCTTTAGCTTTTCCCCTTATTTGAGCTTTACCTCTCTTTAGCGTTTCCCCTTTTTTGAGATTTACCTCTCTTTAGCTTTTCCCCTCATTTGAGGTTTACCTCTCTTTAGCGTTTCCCCTTATTTGAGGTTTACCTCTCTTTAGCGTTTCCCCTTATTTGAGGTTTACCACTCATTAGCGATTCACCTTATTTGAGGTTTACCTCTCTTTAGCATTTCCCCTTATTTGAGGTTTACCACTCATTAGCGATTCCCCTTATTTGAGGTTTACCTCTCTTTAGCGTTTCCCCTTATTTGAGGTTTACCTCTCTTTAGCTTTTCCCCTTATTTGAGGTTTACCTCTCTTTAGCTTTTCCCTTATTTGACGTTTGCCTCTCTTTAGCTTTTCCCCTTAATTGAGGTTTACCTCTCTTTAGCGTTTCACCTTATTTGAGGTTTACCTCTCTTTAGCTTTTCCCCTTATTTGAGGTTTGCCTTTCTTTAGCGTTTCACCTTATTTGAGGTTTACCTCTCTTTAGTGTTTCCCCTTATTTGAGGTGTGCCTCTCTTTAGCTTTTTCCCTTATTTGAGATTTACCTCTCTTTAGCTGTTCTCCTTATTTGAGGTTTACCTCTCTTTAGCATTTCCCTTTATTTGAGGTTTACCTCTCTTTAGCTTTTGCCTTTATTTGAGGTTTACCACTCATTAGCGTTTCCCCTTATTTGAGGTTTAACTCTCTTTCGTGTTTCCCCTTATTTGAGGTTTACCTCTCTTTAGCTTTTCCCCTTATTTGAGGTTTACCTCTCTTTAGCGTTTCCCCTTATTTGAGGTTTACCACTCATTAGCGTTTCACCTTATTTGAGGTTTACCTCTCTTTAGCATTTCCCTTTATTTGAGGTTTACCTCTCTTTAGCTTTTGCCTTTATTTGAGGTTTACCACTCATTAGCGTTTCCCCTTATTTGAGGTTTAACTCTCTTTCGTGTTTCCCCTTATTTGAGGTTTACCTCTCTTTAGCTTTTCCCCTTATTTGAGGTTTACCTCTCTTTAGCGTTTCCCCTTATTTGAGGTTTACCACTCATTAGCGTTTCACCTTATTTGAGGTTTACCTCTCTTTCGCATTTCCCTTTATTTGAGGTTTACCTCTCTTCAGCTTTACCTCATATATGTAGCAGTTACTATTTGGGGGGACCAGATGCTCAGCAAAGTGTGTTGGTCCGACATTTGGTCTATCAAACAAAATGACATAGGACAGTAACCATATTGTGTTCTCTGTAAATGTGATTCAACAATTGGACAGATAATTATTTACCCCGCACATTAACCACACTAGAACTGCCCTGTATTTACAATACATGAGATGGATCAGCTAAACAGAGAATATTTTACTCAAACCATATTCATACTGGAAGTGCCAATGAGTTTCCACTAGACTTGACAACTAACCAATGTTACTTTACAGGTCTGGCCTTTTTCCTTTTGGTGCAATTTTCTGTACTTATCTGCTTTATATCTAGTCTGTATGTCACATTATACTGCCCATCGAACTTAAAGCTGCTGCAAAACTTAGGATCTATTGCACTTGATATGGAGAGCATCTGATGTCATTCGAAGTTGTGTCCAGTCTTATCAGGATGTTCTCTCATGCGGGAGTAAAGGACTGGTTGCTACAAATGGAGACTGTTGGTTTTCTCCAACACAGGCTGGATGGTGCCGGGAATTCGTGCAAGCCATTGGTCCCTCTTGGTTGTAGTATCATTGATTTAATTTTATTTATTTTACAGGTTCAACTCTGCATCTTGATATTTCATGGGGTATTTAGTGATGTGATGTATTGCTGTTTAGTGATGCCATACTACAGCTTGTTGTTTTGAATTGTTGCTGATTCATTTGAAGTTTATTTTATGTTTTTTTGGAGGGGGGATGGAGGCTTTTGGGGCTTTTGGGGTTGACTTGTTGGTTTTGGGGTTTTTGGGTTTTCCTTATAGATTATTCTGGTTCTTTTTCCTTGGAATAGTTATGTTTTGATGCATTGATGTAGGTTTTTATTGTGCCTTGGGTGGGGTCCTGGGAATGGTTCTGGATGTTGTTTCAATTGTTTTTTGGACTGAATAGACTTCACAGTCTTATCTGTTCTCTCCGTTTTTTACTTTTTGTTTTTGGTTCGTTTTCATGTGTATGTTATTTTTTTAGTTCTTTTTATTTTTATTTTATTTTTGCTTTAAATGTTCCAGACCTTCATGTTATAATGGCGGCTTCTTGCAGAGGTGGGACTGTTAATGACCTGTGTGTTGTCTCTTGGAATGTGAATGGGGTCAATAATTTGTTAAAGAAAAAGAAAGTGTTTCACATGTTTCAGGACATGCATGCTGACATCTGTTTTTTGCAGGAGACTCATATTTTGGCGGATGAAATTTCTAGGTTGGAAAAGGAGTGGGTGGGTTCTGCTTATGGATCTTCCTTTTCATCAAGGTCGAGGGGTGTAGCCATTTTGTTTCATAAGAAACTTCTTGTTAAACTTTTGAAAGAATGTGCGGATAAGGATGGTAGGATGATTGCATGGAGTTGTTAACTCTCTGCAATGTGTATGCTCCTACAGTGGACAATGGCTCCTTTTTTAGAATGGTGGCCCAGACCCTTTTAGATTTGAATAATTCTAATATTCTACTTGGTGGGTCTTTAATACTGTAGTCGATCCTAAGCTGGATAGAAGTCAGGTCAGGTGTGTGTTGCGTTGTGATTATCATCATCAGGCGCTTAGATCACTCTTGGAGCAACACAATTTGAAAGATACGTGGCGTCTGGAGAACATGGACAAACGTCAATACAGTTTCTTTTCTAGTGCGCATGATGTGTTTTCTAGACTGGACCTGATTTTTACTGGTGGGAATGTGTCGGAAAGTATTGTCTCTAGTGGTATTGGTCATATTTTATTGAGTGATCATGCCCCTGTTGAGATGCATTTGACACTTAAATTTCAGTGTAAAAGAAGTTTCTCATGGAAGACGAACACCTCTATCTTATTGGATGATGATATTTTGGAGCAGATTGTTTCGGAAGCAAACTATTTTGTTATGGAGAATCGCTCGGAAGAGTTCAGTGTGGCGAACACGTGGGAAGCCTTTAAATGCTGTATGCGTGGTGTTTGTTTGGGGCTGTCTAGTGGTAAGCGGAAAAAGGAGGAGAGTAAGAGGCGTGCTCTTGATCTACGTATTGGTGAGATCTCTCCGGATCTGATGCTTGATCCAACTGACTCGGTAAAATTGGCAACTTTGAAAAAACTTAAAAAAGAAATGGAAGACTTTTTGTCGCTGAGGGCAGAGCGTGGCTTGTTCTATTCTAAGTGTGCTTATTTCGAAAAGGGAGAACGTTGTGACAGATGGCCGGCATACCGGTTGAAGAAAAGGATTTCAGAGTCAGCAATTGCTTCTATGGTTGACCCGGAGGGTAGGATTACATTTGATCCCAATAAAATTAACTCGATTTTTTGTGACTTCTACGAGAATCCGTATAGCAATGAGGCAGGTATAACTGGTAGAGGTGAAGACTTCTTTGGTAATTTGAATTTGCCTAGGATTCTGGATACTGAACGTGATCTTCTTGGTGATATTATAACGGTGGATGAGATCAAAAGTGCGATTTCAAGGCTGAATGTGGGTAAATCCCCGGGCCCAGACGGTCTCCCTTGTGAGTTTTATAGGATCCTCCCGAACTTGGCCTTAGAGCTCTTGAGAGATATGTTTGTTTCTAGCAAACTGGATGAGACGTTGCCTAAAAGTACTAACCATGTGTCTATTTCGGTCTTTTTGAAAAAAGGTAAGGACTGTAATCATCCGGCTAGTTATCGTCCAATCAGCCTTATCAATACCGATAATAAGATTCTGCTGTGGAACAATCAGGATTCATGAAAAATCGGCATACGTCCAGTAAGATCAGGAGATTGTTACTTACCATGGAATTGGCGGATGGAACGGGCTGCGATGCCGCTGTCCTTTCGCTTGATGCAGAGAAAGCTTTCGATAGGGTCAGCTGGGATTACTTGTTTTCAGTTCTGAGGAGGATGAATCTGGGTGAGGATTTTGTTTCTTGGGTTGCTCTTCTATATGCCAATCCTACTGCTGACGTTAAGACTAATGGGGTGGTATCGGAGCCTTTTTGTCTGAACCGAGGCACACGTCAAGGTTGTCCTTTTTCTCCTCTGTTATTCATCCTAGCGATTGAGCCTCTAGCAGTTTGCATCAAAAATGAACCAGATTTACTAGGTGTTAATTGTTGGAGTGTTGTGCAAAAGGTGTGGCTTTATGCGGATGATCTCTTGTTGGTGCTACAGAATTTGAAAGAGTCCCTGCCCTGTCTGATGAGGATTTTGTCTGATTTTCACATTTGTTCAGGATACAAGATTAACCGCTTGAAGTCAGAAGTGTTGCCCTTGTCCAACAGGTGTGATAAGACTCTGATTACGGGGCTGGGGTTTGATGTGCGCTTGCGCTATTTGGGGGTATGGTTGACGTATCCTGTCTCCCTTATGGTTGATGAAAACATGAGTGGTGTTATTCGAGATTGCAAATTGGATTTGGAAAGGTGGTTGTTGCTTAATCTTTCCCTGTGGGGTAAAGTCAATGCCTAGAAAATGAATTTGACGCCCAGGATTAACTTTGTATCTAGCATGCTTCCGTTGAAAATTAGGAGTTGTTACTGGAGAGATCTGGATCGTCTTGTTCAGGAATTTTTATGGGACCGAAAACCACCGAGACTTAGTCTTTGGAAGTTGCAGCTTCCAGTCCATTTAGGTGGTTTAGGGGTTCCGAATTTTAGGGCCTACCATTTGGCCTTTTCTGCTCATTCTTTTGTTCCATTTTTGAAAGGTGAATTGGACAGCTGGGCAGTGGCAGAGTCGAGTGCCTATGGGCCGCTGGGCCCGGAAGCCTTGTTGACCACTAATACAAAGATACCTGGTGGTATTATTTTGGCTATGTCATTTTTGCGCAATTCATGGATTGAAGTCTTGTCTTTACTTGGTCGTGATGCATTTAAGTGCAGGAGTGCCTCGATCTGGCTGAATCCTAGGATTAGGGATAATTCAAGGACAGTTTTTTGGCCTGAATGGTTCTTGATGGATATTAAACAGGTCTCTGATTTGGGGAACGATGATCGGTGGTTGACTGCTGCTGAGATGAGAGAGAGATGGAATTTTGATGGATTATCAGACTCTGCTTATAGACGCCTGAAGAGGGCTGTAGGTGAGGTGGACTGGTCTGACTCTTCGGATGTGTGTGCTTTTCTGGCTGATTCCAATGGGAAGGGAGGTGGTCTGGCCAGTAGGCTGTACAAGCTAATCGTGTCACATTATCGGAGTAATGACAATTTACAGAGAGTCTGGAGTGAGAGAATTGGGTCTGAGATTGATATTGATGCCTGGCAGAATATGTGTGGTAATGTCTCCTAGTGTTCGCTGAATCTGTGTGAAAGGTCTCGACAAATTAAGATTCTGAATCGCCTGTATTGGTGTCCTGAAACACTTCATAAAAGAGGCATGTCTGACAGTGAAGATTGTTGGGGTTGCGTTCAGGAAGTTGGGTTGCTGCAACACATGCTGTGGAGCTGTGTGAGGGTCAGAGATTTTTGGAGTAAGGTCTGTGATGTGTGTGGCAGGATTACTGGTGGAGGGTCTGTCCTTGATTTTAGGACGGTAATCCTGGGTGATGATTCTGGGTTGGATGATGTCAGCTCCGCCCTTAAAAAGTGGATTTTTAGGGCATTCATTGTGACTAAGAGGCTGATTTTCTGTGGGTGGAAAGGTTGGGTCCCTCCTTCCTTCGAGGAATGGATCCAGGAAATGCATTGCCTGTCAAGGACAGAAAAGTTGATTTACAAATTGAAATGTAAAATGGGCCTCATTACAAATCGCCCGGTATGGAAACAACGGTGGCGGTAAACCCGCCGCCACCGTTGTTTCCATGCCAGACGATCACAACTCCTGCAGGCGGGAGGTGATGTTCCCGCCAGGTCTGACCTGGCGGGTTTAACACCGCCCGCCTGCAGGCGGACGAGGAAACACCGGCAGCATTACGAGATGCTGCCGGTGTTTCCATGATCCCCATTCCCATTGAGTCCCATATGACTCAATGGGAATGGGGATTAACACCATTCCGCATCCGTGATTCCCGGAAAACCGGGGTTGTAATGCCCCGGTAATTCCGGGAATCATGGAGGCGGAATGGTAATACGAGTCCGGCGGTAACCAGGCGGTTTTACCGCTGTGGTTACCGCCGGATTCGTAATGAGGCCCATTGTCTTCATATGAGAAGATCTGGAGCGTGTTTAATGATTTCTTTTAGATTTTGTTTTCATGCATTATCTTTCTGTAGTTTTGTTGATATGTTATCTTTTCTGTATATATTGTAAATAAATAAATAAAAAATGAATAAAAAAACAACAAAAATGTATACAAATTCTGTCAAACTAAAGAGAATCAAATTTGCACCGTCTATTGTAATATCACATGCAAGAAGAACGAATGCATCCGGTAGAATGTGTACTTTGTTTTACATATAGAATCAGCAACAAAAACGAATGGCGCCACCTATGAGATATGTGAAGTAAATAAAACATTATAATATGATGTTTTTTAATGTAATTAAGGAATGCAGCTTTTATAGCGCACTTAATACCGGAGACCAGTCTCTAAGCAAAGGCCCGGGATTCGAACCTATGTTGCTCTGCATTGTCGATAGTCATTTTTATTGACTCACCATAGATGACGTACAGCGTGCAATTCAATAATGTTCTTGACGCACAGTTTAGAAGTTCACCAAAACCAGTGCCTTCAAAGTACTTTCTAGAAAGTGTGTGAAATGTCCATGAGTGTCTATGATTATCACGTTACACGATTAATGCCCTAATGTGTAAGACTTCTAAAATGTGTCACCGTGTAGTGTCTTCGGTGCAGTGTGGAGTTGGTTACCGAAAGCGAGTAAAGATGGTTTCATGCGTGCACATAAAACCCAATGCAGATTTTTTTTTTTTCATAAAAACAAACAAGCGCTTATACGATCAACAAATACGTGCCGCATTATGTTATGTTATGTTAAAAGAACTTCTTGAGCGCAACTTTAACCCAAGGGTATCCTGGCTTATAGATTCCTTCACCTAAAGGGAAGCCGCTAGAATAGACAGTGACGTCTCTTCTTTTAGTGACGCCCCCTCCAACACGGGTCCAAGGACTCAGTGATAGAGAGTGACTAGGCGAAACCATTGACCAGCGCCATAGTGCTGTGTGGGGTGTGCATGCCTTCACATTCTGTATCAAGGTTGCGTCGCGCGCTGGAAGGCCCAACTCACCCGCTATTGAGTATATCATCCAAGTGAACCCTATTCATTCCAGAACCTCATTTAGCCAAAGGTCTAACGGTGCTCAGTTTTTACAAGCCCCCCACCCCACACCTCAATGATTAGCATCTCTCTGTTGATCTACATATCCTCGGAATTGCGATGCAAGATGCATCTAATAGGCCAGAGGAGGAGTAACAGCTATTCAGCCTCCTGGGTTCAGGGGAATGCGCAGGGGGTAGGGGGCTCGAGAATGCCCCATGGGCCAATGGCCCCGCTCTCTTACAGCTTTCAAAACTAGCATCCACCCCCCAACAATCGGAGTGTGGTTACGCTGCTGCCTACTCTCTACAAAGCCCCAGCATATAGGCTCAAATTCGGGGGCAGAAGAAACCTCAAATGTAGGCTCGCAATTGTATATTTAGGAACAGTAATAATTCAATGCATTTTTTTTTATTCTGTATTGTCATCTGAAGGTAAATACTCGAGTTATTAATGAAAGTTCAATGAGCGGTTTCAGCTGCTTTATCACTGTGCTCTGATAATGCTTTGTGTTTCCCATTGCTGAGCGCATATCTCCAAATTTAAAACATCGGAACATTTCTGGCAAACGTATCCCGAAGGCTACCCGTTGGTAACCGGGGAATTGATAGAGTGTGTCTTCAACGACTAAGAAGTGTCTGACAGGAGCCTGAAGATGTTGCAGAGAAGTCCTTCATCTCTTCCAAGCTAAAATTCTACATCCGTTGTTACTGAACCACGGGCGATATATTTCGATTTCATAGTCTCATACTGCCACCGAGTGGTACAATGAAAAGTTGCGTCTGCAACTTTATTTGACCTTTTTTTTCTGCAGCGTGACTTTTCTTGAGTGGGTGGAATCCTGCTTAGATAACTAGTTAATCAGGCATTGTCACCTTGATGCTGCAAGGCGGATTTCTAAAAAATCACCAAGTACATCAAAAGTTATTCAAACATACACAATATGGAATTAAAAGCTCATTTTGATGAACAAATGGGCTCGCCTCAATGTCTAATTTAACCACAAATGAAATGATAGCAGTTTCTGGTAACACGGCTGTCATCTTTACGTATTAAAGGCAAACGGCCTTACGACAGAACCACGTTTTTATAGACCCTCACAGCCAGAGTATGAAAGCACCGGTCAAGTCTCATATATCCAGTCAAATTGTTGCCAATGAAAATATAGTCAGTGAAAAATGTCATGGTGAGCATACCTCTACAGTGAAAACATCGCCAAGCAAAAAGTCCCAAAAGAGCTGACAGGTAGTCAAAAATGAAGTACTGCTAGGGTAAGTGTTAGGGTTAAGGACAGTGCAGTGGGCTTTTGATTGCCTGGTTTAGGGGTAGGATCAGGCTTAATGTAAGGATAGTTGTTAGGGTTGGAGTAACGATTTTGGTTAGAATTAGGATGAGGGTAAGGGACGGGTGGTTGTGGGAGGGCTGGTGATGCCGGGGTGTGGTTAGTAACCAGGGTAGATTAGGTGTCCTGGTAAGTGTTTGGGTAGGGGTTATGGTAAAGATAGAGCTAACAGAGTAATTGTTTGGGTGTGTGGTAAAAAAGGGATAGGCAGTTTGGAGAGGGCTGGTAATGTTGGCTTAGTATGAGGGTTGGCATAAACCTACGCATTAGGGTAGAACAGGCATAAGTGTAAAGTGTTAGATTTGCGCTTAGGCTAAGGCTGAGGTGCAAATTAGAGAAAGGGTTTGTATTATTGCAAGGGCTATGGAATCAGTGCTGAGCTGGGGGTCGGGTTGTAGTTCACTGTTCATTTTATCTTCATTTAGTGTTTTGTATTGAGTCAGATGTAAATAAAATGCTTTAACATGCTTAAGGGTTAATATTAGTGTTTTGACCACCCCTGCTGGAATTGGTGGGTTCATGAATGTTTTTTTTCTAATTGTCTACCCAGTTGCACTTGGCTTGAACCTCAGGAGGGCATGGGAGGACAGCGGCTGGCCTGGATATCATGAGGCACCCTGGGATTTTCCATTTGGTTGAATTCCAGGTGGAGCCAAGCTTGTGGGTTTTTGCTGTCGGATGGTTTGCTCTCTGTTCTTGAGATCAGTGAAGAGACTTGATTTAGGAGCTTCCTGGTCCCGTGACGGGATACTGCCACTCTGTTGCTCCTCCCACCCCAGGATTCATGCCTACCAGCAGCACAGCTTTAAGGAGGCTGTTGATCACATGACCAGGTCCTGCCATTCAGTTATTCTGCCCACCAACAGTTCATATGCCTCCCAGGCTAGCTCCAGGCTGAGAGCATTGAGGAGGCTGCTGGTCACATACACAGATCCTGTCATCCAGTTGCTCTGCACTTCACCAGGTATTGCGCCTTCCAGGCAGCTACTTAAGGACACCAGGCAAGCTCCAGGCCGAGAGCATTGAGGAGGTTGCGGCCACATACACAGATCCTGTCATTCAGTTGCTCTGAACTTCACCAGGTCACGCGGCTTCCAGGCAGCTATTTAAGGTTTCCAGGACAGCTCTAAATGACCGATACATATTTGCATGAATGAGCACACACCTCGAATCAGCAACAAGGTGATAACTGTGCCACGATGGCACACTTTAGCAATCTTAAAAACAAACCAGACGACTTTCATTGGTTTGTTGTTGAGAAAGTCACGAACAGTAATAGAGGTGAATCATTGGATGCCCTGTTGGCGAGGCATGAACAGAAGTGGATCTACGTGTTATAATCTCACGTAGAGGGCCTGAATGACCAGCTTGATTGGCCAGTATTTATTGGAAGGGCTGGTGTAGACCAGCATGTACATGTTTTTACTAACACATGTGATGTCATTCTTTGTCTTAGGATTTATTTAACAGTATGGTACTGTGCTTTACAATTGATAAATACACAGAACATGTATGTTTTTTTTCCAACATTATGCTCTGCACAGAGAGATATTTGATGTGGTATTAGTAGCCTCTTTAAAATGGCTGCACGGTAGGGTACTATTAGAGTGCACATAGCTTACAGAGTGTTCCTTTCGTTTTTTATTATCAAATCAATATTGTTATTGTTATTGTTATTGTTATTTTGCACTTATATAGCGCCTTATATACCATTGGTATGGTCTGAAGGCGCTGGTAGGTTGAACGCCCTTGGGAACCGAAGTTCAGATCAGTAGAGAGAGAACGGAGAGTCAAAAAGGTGCGTGTGAGCACCGGGTATGTGTGCAGCTCGTGCGGTACTCGTGTAATAGCTGCTTCTTAGCGGTAGATGTGGTGGTTTAGAGATCAGGAGAATGTGTTCGTTCTGGCAGGATTTATCCGGAACGGATGTGGCTGCGTTAGGCCTGAGGAAAACGCCTGGCTGGGGGTGTGATACCAGCAGTGTTTACATAGAATGATGTGGAGTAAGCGGCGGATGTTGGTATGAGAACAGTTATACCGAATGGTGTCATAGTATCTCTGTGTTCTAGTTGAGTGGTGATGTAAGGAGAGAGTAAGCGTGGTGGTGTGATATGATTGGTTATATGCTCTTTCAAAGAGCGCACTTCTAAATGCAACTTTCCCAGAGATGGTACTGAGCAACCCTCTAAATTCAATTTTTCATAGCAAGGCTACTGGGCGAACTTCTAAATACAGTTTTCCACAGAGAGGTTTATTGGGCACACTTCTAAATTCAATTTACTAGAGACGCTATTGGGCAGAGGGCTATTGGGTACACTTCTAAATGCAATTTTCACAGAGCGTCTACTGGGCATACTTCTAAATTCAATTTTCCAGAGAGGCTATTGGGCACACTTCTAAATTCAATTTACCAGAGAGGCTATTGGGCAGAGGGCTATTGGGTACACTTCTAAATGCAATTTTCACAGAGCGTCTACTGGGCATACTTCTAAATTCAATTTCCCAGAGAGGCTATTGGGCACACTTCTAAATTCAATTTTCTAGAGAGGCTATTGGGCAGAGGGCTATTGGGTACACTTCTAAATGCAATTTTCACAGAGCGTCTACTGGGCATACTTCTAAATTCAATTTACCAGAGAGGCTATTGGGCAGAGGGCTATTGGGTACACTTCTGAATGCAATTTTCACAGAGCGTCTACTGGGCATACTTCTAAATTCAATTTTCCAGAGAGGCTATTGGGCACACTTCTAAATTCAATTTTCTAGAGAGGCTATTGGGCACACTTCTAAATGCAGCTTTCCAGAGTGTCTATTGGATACACTTCTATAATCAACTTTCACCGATGCTATTGGGAACACTTCTAAATGCAACTTTCACAGCGTGGCTATTGGGCACACTTCTAAAGCAGCTTTCATAGAGGATATTGGGCACACTTTTAAATTCAATTTTCCACAGAGAGGCTACTGGGCGCACTTGTATAATCAATTTTCAAAAGGCTATTGGGAGCAACTCTAAATTCAATTTTCTCCAGAGGCTATTGGGCACACTTCTAAATGCATTTTTTTTACAGAGCGTCTATTGGATGCGCTTCTATAATCAACTTTCACAGAGGGCATTGGGCACACTTCTAAATGCCACTTTCATAGCGAGGTTATTGGGCACATTTCTAAATTCAAATTTTCCACAGACAGGCTACTGGGCGCACTTTTAAAATCAGTTTTCCAGAGAGGCTATTGAGAAGACTTCTAAATTCATTTTACCAGAGAGGCTATTGGGCACACTTCTGAAATCACAGCAAGGTTATTGGGCACACTTCTAAATGCAACTTTCCAGAGAGTCTATTGGGCACACTTCTAAATGTAACTTTCATAGAGGGTCTTGGGCACACTTCTAAATTCGATTTACCAGCGAGGCTGTTGGGCACATTTCTAAATTCACGGAGAGGCTATAGGGCACACTTTCTAAATGCAACTTTCACGTGCTAACAATCACAGTTCCATCTAGATGCGACGCGGGCCAATATTCACAATTCCGTCTAAGAGTGGACATGCTAATATTCACAATTCCATCTAAGTGTGGACATGCTAACAATCACAATTCTATCTAAGAGTGGACATGCTGACATTCACGATTCTATCAAAGAGTGGACATGCTGACATTCACAATTCTATCTAAGAGTGGATATGCTAACATTCATAATTCCATCTAAGGGTGGACATGCTAACATTCACAATTCTATCTAAGAGTGGACATGCTGACATTCACGATTCTATCAAAGAGTGGACATGCTGACATTCACAATTCTATCTAAGAGTGGATATGCTAACATTCATAATTCCATCTAAGTGTGGACATGCTAACATTCACAATTCTATCTAAGAGTGGACATGCTGACATTCACGATTCTATCTAAGAGTGGACATGCTAACATTCATAATTCCATCTAAGTGTGGACATGCTAACATTCACAATTCTATCTAAGAGTGGACATGCTAACATTCATAATTCCATCTAAGTGTGGACATGCTAACATTCACAATTCTATCTAAGAGTGGACATGCTAACATTCATAATTCCATCTAAGTGTGGACATGCTAACATTCACAATTCTATCTAAGAGTGGACATGCTAACATTCATAATTCCATATAAGTGTGGACATGCTAACATTCACAATTCTATCTAAGAGTGGACATGCTAACATTCATTATTGTATAAATCGAGGCGAGATTAGAGATATTGAGAGATACTTCAGTTGGTTTTAATATTATGCAACTAGGTTTGTCTTTGAATTAATTGATTGCCTCGCTTAGCATAGAGATTACTTCTCAATTTGGCAGTAATAACCATTTGCAAAATGGCCGCCAAAGTATGCTCCATGTTAGACAGAATTATATGCAGTACCCTTTGGGAACAACACACACAATTAAGACTGCACGTGACATTACAAATTCACCTTTGGTACAAGCCTGTACTAAACAGTAAAAGTGGTAGCGATGACTGAGCAGCCAGACTTATCTCAAGAGCAAGTGAGCAGTATCAGTGGTTCCACAAAGGACAGGAATTACTATGATTCAAACAAACACTGACTCAGGTTTCTGAGTAAAAGAATATACATTTATTTACACATAAGTTGTATAACATTTCACCAAAGTAAAGCTGTTAAAAATCACACTCTTAATACACCACACCACTCCCAATAGGTTCCAGACAAGTTAAGCTCACAAATGAAGTGAGAGCAAAATGGCACTCCAGAAATGTAAAAGGGAAGGAAAGACAAAGTTAGGCAGAAATTGGCCAGCACCAACAGCTAAATAAGCAGGACAATCTTGAAAGTGGAAGTACAGTGATGGAATCAAATCAAAAAGGCTTAGGGCCAAAGTCAATTGGACAAATGTCTTTTGCTCAAGATCACACAGCTCAGGGTAGTTTGCGGTTAAGTCTTTGCCAAGTGTTCCAGACGAAGTTGGCCGGCAGAAAAGTTAGTTTAGAGTAGAGAAGGACAAGCCCTCAGATTGGAGAAAGATTTCACACACTTTCACCGCGGCTTAACAAAACGAACAACAGGATTTGCACAGTACCTTTAAATGGAGAAGAAGTTGTAGCTGAGGCGAACGTTCCTGGCAGTTCCTGCAGGTTCACGGTTCCTGAAGCGACTGTCAGACTGACATGAAGTAGGAAGACTGGAGGGTCCTGCACTGCCCAAGGAAGAAACCAGCAGCAGAGCAAAGCAACGAATAAAAGGTGCGCTCCTTAAAACCCAAGCAGGATCCGACCTTCCTGGCTATCCGGCCCACTGTAGCTCTGTACAGTGAATCCGACCAGAGAAGGGTGTCCTGGCTTGCAGTTTGGGTGAACTGGTTGGTCCCACCAGCTCAGGGGAAGAACATTCCTGCAGGATCTTCTCTGTCCTTGGAGTTTGAGGATTCCTACCTGCAGCAGGGCTTCACCGGGCGTTTCAGTCACCGGTCAGTCTTCCGTCAGCTCCTCATCAGTTCTTTCGTTCCAGTGGCGACTCTGCCTTTCCAGACCTTTTTATGCAGTTGTCCCCCATTCACACAGCCTGGCTGTCAATCACACAGAACGGTGGCTGTCCCGCCGGGACAGTCACCACGGCCAATCAGTTCAGAGTGCGACATGGATCTCTAACGAGACCCTGTGCAGGGAGTCCTAAACCCCTCCCTCACATCCTGTCCCCCCCAGACATACAGGTGCCCAAGGAGGGCTTCTGCGTAGAAACCCGCAAAAAGACGGTGAACAAAGGAACCAAACCTGGTTTAGCGCGCAGAGTAAAACACGAGAAAGACATTTTCAAAAGGAAATGGCGACTTAACCCAGCCGGAACCGAAATAAAACATATATGGTCTAGCGGGTTTAAGTTCGAGGCTACCAAGATAGCCTAAAACAATAACAAGGTTATTTAACATAACCGCGGTAGGAAAAATAGGGTAGTTACCACTGCCACCAGCCAAGTCTTGATGAAAAGGGAGCAAAACAATGCTCCAAGAGAAACAGACAAAAATGGATAAGTATTAACCCTTTCCAGTACTCCATGTAAGATGGTTTGTACTGGGTCTATGGATTTAAAAAGACTAATAAAGTCAATGGCAACTTTACATTTTCTGGGAGACAGTAGTCAGTCTCTTAAAATGGAGTCTGAGTTGAGAAGTCTAAAAGACAACCCTGTGTCACTGCACTGAAGGTGCTGTGTAACACACAGTAAAAAGATGATGCCTGTGGAGTAGGTGAGGCTCCACAGTCTATGAACACAAAAATGTTAAACACACACAGCAAAACACATGTAAGAGTGGGAAAAAAAGGCTCACACTCTAACCAGGTGAAAAAATATAAATCCTAGAAATCCAGCAAAGGTGCTGCGGGACTCAGTAGGTAAGGGAAATTAGCCATTCTGGAGAAGTCTCCCTAACACTTGCCCCCTCCCCCCCAGACTAAAGGACAGGAGGATTTAATCCACTCCTGGATGAATCTCTACCTCTAGTCGGTTAAAAACATCCTAGAGAGACCATCAGCATTTTGGTGGTGACATCCTGCTCTGTGCTCAATGGTGAAATCAAACCCTTGTAGGCAGATTGACCATATCAGAAGTTTTGGGTTTTCCCCTTTCATTTGCATTAACCATCTCAAGGGTTGGTGGTCAGTTTGAATCACAAAAATAGATCCATATAAGTATGGTCTAAACTTCTTCAAAGACCACGCAATGGCAACACATTCATGCTCTATGGTTGCCCCCATTGTTTCTGGTTCCTTCAGTTTCCTACTAACGAAGCAAATGGGGTGCTCGCTACCTTTCTCATCCAGTTGACTAAGGACTGCACCTATACCTGTATTGGAGGCATCTGTCTCCACAATGAAGGGTTGGTGATACTCAGGAGCTCTTAGGACTGGAGCTTGACAAAGGGCTTTCTTCAGGTTTTCAAAGGCTTGAGTGCACTCCTCATTCCATCTAACCTTTTTAGGGAATTCTGGAGAGGAGATCACATTCAATGGAGAAGCTATGGTCCCAAAGTTCTCTATGAAATTCCTGTAGTACCCAGTGAGACCTAGGAAGGCTCTCACTTGGGTTTGAGTAGTATGGGTGGCCCAATTTTGCACAGCTTGTACTTTGCTGGGCAATGACCCTTTTTCACCTCCTCCTACACCATGACCAAGGTAGACCACTTTGCTCTGACTAATTTGACATTTGCTTGCCTTTATGGTCAGATGGGCCTGCTCAAGAGCCTGCAAAACATATCCTAAGTGATCAATATGTTATTTCCATGTAGGGCTGAACACTGCAATGTTATCCAAGTATGCCATGCAGACGTCCTCCATCCCATTCAGAACCCGATTGACCATCCTTTGGAATGTAGCAGGTGCATTCTTTCGACCAAAAGGCATAATCTTAAACTGGTAGAGGCCCGCTTGGGTTGAGAATGCAGTTTTCTCCTTGGCATGGTCTGTCAGGGCTACTTGCCAATAGCCTAACGTTAGATCAAATGTACTGAGGTACTTGGCTGAACCAAGTCTATCCACCAGTTCATCTGTCTTTGTCAAAGGATGGGCATCAGTCTTAGTGACTGCATTTAGAGCTCTATAGTCCACACATAATCTCAACTCCTTGGATCCTGCCTTTGGTACTAGAACAACTGGACTATACAAAGGCTTGTAGAGGGCTCTATAACCCCGAGATCAAGCATCTTGTTGACCTCTCCTTTGATGTGGAATCTCATATGTTCTGACATTCTGTAAATTCTGCTTTTCACAGTTAAACAGTCACTAGCGAGAATATCATGCTGGCCCCAAGGGGTCAAGCCTGGTGATGGTGAAAACAGGGAGGCAAACTGATTTAACAGAGCTTTGCACTCCTCCTGTTGTTCAGATGTCAGTTGAGAAGAGAGATTGACTCCTTCTATTTTCTCATCCAAAGGTTGGCCTCTGAGGAGGTCAGGTAGAGGTTCACTATCCTCATCCTCTTGAGCTGAAGCTAGAAGCAAAGCTCCCACTTCTGGTCTCGAGACATATGCCTTCAAACGGTTGGTGTGAAAGACTCCTTAGGTCTGCCTAAGTCCACCAAATAGTTCACCTATCCAAGTTTGCCCACAACGTTGAAGGGTCTTATTGTCATGATGCCTACCCCCGGGCATCTGGATCAAGCCCATCAGCCCCGGAAGCAGGCATCCAGACATTTATTAAAACCTCAGCAGCCCTGGCTAGGGGATATCTGGGTTCAGTCCTGGCGCCTTAGGTGCCAGGCTCATAATAGAAATCAGTCCTGGCGCCTAAGCCGCCAGGCTCATAGTCATTACTTACCTCAGGCAGACTTTGCTGCAAATGAATCCAAGCCAACGTGAAGCCTGATGGGGACAATTTTACTATAGGGAATATTTTTTACTCGGGTGTGGTTCTAGGGACTTCTTACCTGGGACTACTTTTGAGGCTATTTAAACCACGCCCGACCAGCAACACACGCTTCACGTTATTCTGCATTCTGCAGTGTAACGCTCACCGTGCCTGCAAGCTAGCATCCAGTCTTCTGCCACGCCCGCTTCGAATCTGGAGCTCCTAGGAAAAGGGGAAAGAAGGAGAAAAGGTTAGATCACGGACATTATTTTAATTCCTTACCTGATTCTGGATCTAGCACGACTCCGAGCCTGAAAGGACATTACTTCAGCATGCGTCGCATCGCCAGCTGCAGCACCGCGCCATATTCACCAGTCCACAGCATCTTTCGGCTCGGCGCTGTCTCCATCATTTTCTTCGGCGAACTCCAATACCTGGGGGAAAACAAAAGGAATAACAAGGTGAGCCTAGAGAGCCGACAAATACAATCACTTTTACCACCAGGCTTACCTGATTTACCACTGGAGGCATTACCCTTCAATATGCCACATCTTCTTATGCCGCATCTATAAAGGGAGAGAAAAAAACAAGTTAAACTCATGCAACTTTTACCGGACAGTGTTGGGTAATACAGACTCTTACCTGAACGCCATCAGCAGCCTCCAGACAATATTTTTAGCTGCAATTCAACAAGGGGATGCAAGAGTGAACATCGGACACATTGAACTCTTTGAACTTTATAAACCCCGGAGTCAATATTCCTCTGGAACTCTTCCAGTACCCCAAACTAGTGAAGTAACTGGTATCTACGTGCCCCTGCATGCCACGCATGATGGAGAGCTCATCATTTAAAAACATAAGGTGAGGATACTAATTGGGAATATCAGAGGTGACTAGTGGGGAGAACGAGAACAGTGGGGAGGGACCATCACTAACATCCACAGGGCTAAATCCCTTTCTCCACTTGCAGGAGAATACTTCTACGGGTCAAGCAGATGAGATTAGGCGGGCCAGTCCAGACAGTCATCTCTGCACTACGCTTCACGTTGGTGGAGACCGCAGCTGTCCGAGTCCGATCGACGCCCCTGAGGGAGCCAGGTGAGCGTAACACCTATCCATTTGTCCTGCAAGGCCCTCTGCCTTGTTGGCACCATAACTAACACAAGCTGGTCTTGAGTAAACCCCCATGCCGGTAATGGTAATACAGGCATGCCGCTAAAGGCCCTCCAACGCCCCGATAGTGGCATCACGGGACCCGCCAATACCGGCAACGCCTCAGAGCCACCCCTAAATACTGGCCCGGTAATACCACCATGCTAATACCGGGTTCGCAAAACCGGACCCGGAAATTACATCATCGCGCAGGAACGGGAAATGGGCCGGCGGTCATCTTTAAAAACACAATGGCCCTCATTACGACCCAGGCCGTAAGTGGAAAACGATGCTGGTAAATGAATACCGGCATCGTTTCCCGCTAGGTCCGATTATTACCCGCGAAAGTGCCATTAGCGACATCGTAGTTTACGGTGCCGCTAACAGCACCAAGGTCGCGTGCGCGCGACCCTCCATGCCGTAAATACCGGCACGGTGCAAAGCTACGCAGATCACAAACCAAGCGGACATGCCCCTAACGCCATCGCCAAGGCCGTTAAGTACCTTACCGCCATGGTGCTAATTCCGCCATCGCGAACCAACTGTAAATGGCCATGTGCAGTGTTCCCAGCTGCCAGAGGTGCACAGAATCAGCACAGGTGGAGGCAATACAGACTCTCCCAGTGCAAAAAGAGCACACCCCACCCCTACCAACCCCAGTCACACTCCACAATGATACCAATAGGACTAGCAATGTTGGGGCAGGAGGACCTGATAGCAATGCGAGTGCTACAACTTCAACAACAACAACAACAACAACAACAACAGGCTGCACAGAGGAGACGCAGGAGGAGAAGGAGGGCAAGGCAGGGCCAGCAAGCCCCACCAGCACAGCCAGTGGCACCACGCAGGCAGCCCCCAATCCCACGCATCAGAGCCAGTCCATTCAACCTCACCGCAGAGCAGATCCACACCCTGTACCGACTGGACCGGGACACTATCACCAACATTGTGCACATGATACACAACGACATTGTCAGCATGATAGAAACACACACCGCCATCCTGCCCCTACTGAAGGTAGTGTCCGTGCTCCACTTCCCGGCCACAGGCACCTACCAGCACACAGTGGGCCACTTGCATGGCATATCCCAACCATTATTCTCACTTACACTGATCCAAGTGCTCGATGCCCCCCTCAAGCACACAGACGACCACATCTCATTGCCACGGTCTGCCCAGGAGATTGCCAACACCAAAGTGGGTTTCCATGCACTAGCTGGCATACCTGTTTGCATTGGTGCCATCGACTGCACCCATGTTGAATTGGTGGTCCCACATGCCATGGAGGTACCATACCGCAACCGTAAACTATTTCACTCAATCAACGTGCAAATGGTCTGCGACTCCAACAGGATCTTCACACATTGTTGTGCCCGATTCCCCGGATCAACCCATGATCGGAACTCCACAATACCACGCTACATGGAGCGACATGCAGGCCCAAGATCCTGCCTACTCGGTGAGTCTAATGTCATGAGCATGGAAATGCAAAGTGTGTAGGTGATCGACGTACCAATGCATATTTCACCTGGCAGAAAGGGGGGCGGGAATGATGCATACGTCACATGGCTGCGACTAGCAGTAGCCAGATCATACCCTGAGGCAGCACTCACGTCATCTGACAACTGTATACATGATGCCTGATCTAATCAGCCCTAACATGTGAATGAAAGTGTACCCCAACCATGACACAACCATCTGCAAGTGCATTGTACAAAATGTGACCACATTGACTCCAAAGGAACGCACCTACATGCACGTCACCAAACACCATCTACTGAAAGGCCTGTCCCCCATAACTGCGCACAAAGGAGGCACATGTCGGACAGGAACATCAATGCACCACTACACAGACAGCAAGACCCACAAACTGTCCCCATTGACACCAGTATTGTTCCCTGGGGTCATAATGAGCCAGACAGCAATGTTGCAATCATGTGAGCTTTGACCTCACAGGACACGTGCCAGGTCACATAAAATAACGGCCTGAACGGACACAGTGGATGGGCACTCACAAGGCAATTGTCCCCCCTGCATTGTGTCTTGGCATGCAAAACAGTACATGAGAGCCATGAACATATACCGGTTGCATAGTGTGAATCCATTAGTACAACTAAATTTGGTGCAAAGTAACAGTTGAATGCAAGGCATGGTGGCGCGTCATGTTCAGAAATCAATCTCATTCCTGACACATACATTGTTGCCCATTTACAGGTGATGCAGGCTATCCCCTGAAGAGGTGGCTCCTTACACCAGTCCGGAACCCACAGAACCAGCATGAGGAGGATTTCAACCGTGCCCATGCACGTACCCGTGTGGTGATAGAGCAGGCCTTTGGCCTACTGAAGGCACGTTTCCGCTGCCTCAGCAGGTCTGGCGGGGCACTCCTGTACCGCCATGAGAAGGTTGCGAAGATCGTCATGGCATGTGTCATGCTACACAATATGTGCGTCAGACGTAACGTGCCTCTGCCCCCTGACGCAGAACTGCAACCACCTGATGATGAGGATGATGAGGGTGGGGATGGGGCAGCACCTCAAGGAGGCAGCGATGCACAGGAGGGGCGTGAAATGCGTCAGAATCTCATTGACCAATACTTCTAGCACACACAGCGTGTGCGTGTAACATGTGGACGGCACTTGGGGCACTGTGTGTGTCTGGTATATGCACACTGTAGACTGTACAACAATAAAGCACACATACACAATGTGCAATGTCTACACATTTGGTTTGTGATAAACGAAAAAGTGTATTGTGCTTCTGAAAAGGTATGACACACCCAATCCCCCCTACCCCTCCCCCCTGGACACCCCAACACACCCAATCCTCCCTCCCCCTCCCCCCTGAACACCCCAACACACCCAACCCCCCTCCCCCTGCCCCTGAACACCCCAACACACCCAATCCCCCCTCCCCCTCCCCCTGAACACCCCAACACACCCAATCCCCCCTCCCCCTCCCCCAGAAATGCCTGCAAAGGAGTGCCAGTGCCCGTGGTGAAGTGGGTAATGTTTCAGTGGTCCACTGGGCGGGCACTATTGCCAGCCCCCTGTCGCGGAACCTGGGGCCCCCCTGCCTGTACTCCTCCGGGTCCTGGATGACCTGCGGACGGGGCTGGATGGGGCCGAACTTGCAGCTGAGGAGGTACCGGCCTGCTCGGTACGCCGTGTGTCCATGATTGTCCGTATCAGTTCACTAATCATATTCCGCACTGCGGCTAGTTCTGTGCATATATTCGTGCTTGCTGATTGGATGGCTGCCTTGATGCTCTCAGCACACCTCTCCATGCCTGAACTGCCACCTCCACAATCAGCAACATGCTGCGTTAGGAGTGACGCCAGTTGTTCTTGCCTCACTGATATTTGGTCCAGCACCTGCCTGAAATCAGGCCCAATGGAGGTTGCAATTGCAGGCCCAATAGGACTACTCCCCTCTTCCCCTACTCCCACTGGGCTTGGAGTGGCTGGCCATGGATCTCCAGGGGATTGCCCCTGTGTGTCCTGTCCATGCAGGCTACATGGGGACAGGTGTGGGGAGGAAAGTTGGGTGTTGGGGGGACCTTCCATGTCATCATCCACATTCGCCACATCGCTGTCAGAACAGGCTGCGATGGCTGCAGTCTCCCCGACTGTACTGCTCCCCGCAGACACAATCCCCTCAGTGGGCAGCAGTGGTTGTGTGTCTGCCGTGGGTGCTATCATGTCCCTTTCCTCGGGGGGAATTGCTGCCCTGGGCTGTTTGACAACAGGAATTTTGGCCTGCTGTGGGTTGGCCATGGGTCCAGCAGAGGTGGATGGTTGGTGGCCTCTTCCCTCTGTCCTGGGCTTCTTGGCTGGGGTGGTGCCACTCTCGTCCCTGCCGGTGTCCGAGTGTGAGCCTGTGGTGGAGCAGAGGAGGGAAAGTGTTATTGATGGTTCAGCGGACATTGAGCAGGCATTGTGATGAGTGCCATGGTTTAGATGGATAGATGGTTGACTTTGTAGGCTGTGACATACAGGTTGTCTCCCTTTTGGGTGGGTTGAGCATGCAGGAATGTGTGTGCCTGCTGTAGAGTGTACATGCTGCATGTGTGCAGGGTGTGGGTCTTCTGCTGATGTGTTGCGTTTGCCATATGGGGCGACATTGTGATTCCCATGTAAGTGTGATTCAGGGTGTTTTGCAAGGCTGAATTGGAGGCACCTACCTGTGTCTCCTGATGTCGGGGCTCCTCTCTCCATTCCGCCGACGCCCTCAATGCACTCTATGCCGATCAATGAGGCACATGTCTCCTCCCATGGCTGCATCTTCAGTGGGGAGTCTGCTCCACCGCCAGTTGCCAGTCCCAGGTTACGGTTTGCTGACAGTATGCCCCTTACTCGGAGCCGGAGGTCATCCCACCTTTTGCGGCACTGTCTGGTGGTGCGTGGGGTGGTACCTACGGCACTGACGCGTTGTGCCACGAGTTCCCATACTGCTTTTTTCCGGGCTATGGCTGGTCTCGTCATCTCTGATGAGAAGACGATGTCTGCCTTTTCCTGCAGCGTTTCTGCCAGCATAGTTAGTTCTTCGCGACTGAAGCGGTACTGCTGCTGCCTGTCGCAGGCTTTTTTAACAACTTTTGGCATGGTTAGGTGAGGAAATGGGTGGGTAATGGGATTCACAGGGTTTCAGGGTCTAATGTAGTGTGGTTGGGTAGGATGGCAATGGATTGTGTTTTTAAAGATGGCCGCTGTGCTCTTTCCCGTTCCGCCGCGATGACGCTACTTCCGGTTCCGCTTATTTACAGTGCCCGCTAATTACGGGGCCCGCTGATTACGGTCGGCGCAATGATGGGTGGCGGAAGGTCACCCTGCGCGGCGTTCGATGCCGGTAAGGGCTGTTTACGCCTTGGCGTAGTTTACATTACCGCCGTGGCATAATGCTCGTGCGCGATGGGTCGGAATATGGCGCTCTTTACGCCATCGGTCCATGGCGTAAACGATGATTACGCCATGGCGGTAATGTCGCATACTTACCGCCAGGGTCGTAATGAGGGCCAATCCGTCGCTATCCTCCCAAACCACCAGTCTTTTCGTGTCATGCTGTGTTGGAAAACCCTGAGGATGTCCAAGGCCACTCGGAAGACGACCACCCAGCAGCGGAAGAAGCGTTTTTCAGACGCTGAGCTCAATATGCTTCCTGACACTCTGGCTGCACATGCAGCCATAATGAAAAGCAATGATATGAAGTGAGAAGCCCAGATGAGGAGAAAGGAAATCTGGCAGGAGGTTGCCCGGAAGGTGTCGGCCGTGGGGACCATCCTACGTACCGTGAGTGACTGCCGCAAGAGGTGGGACGACCTCCGCTTGAGGGTGCGAAACATCCTATCGAGCAACAGGAGGGCGGCCATGGAGACAGGTGGGGGTCCACATTCACCTGCTAAGTCCTGAGTCAATAGAGGGATTTGGAGAGATGGAGATGGGTGCGGCATCATCCACAGAAAGAAGTGAGTGACCCTGCACATCCCTGTAGGGGAAAACATGACTTAGCACTAGTGACGTGGATGTGAGACTAGGCAAGGCAATGCATGTCCCTACACCCACATCAACATATCCAAGTCAAGATTGCGGCCCAAACCCTGCCACACAGAAATGCATGCTGAGTGCCAATCCCATAACCTACACACGGGCAATATACCAGGACCGTGCCCATGTAACCCAACACACAAACCCCATATCAACGGCATGCCAACTGCCATGCAGTGAATGCTAACATGCCCCCTCTGAATACCCTGCGTGACACACCTGTAAGACATGAATGCATGATAAAAATTAATAATGAACAGTACCATCGTATGCCTCTGCCATGTCACACCAAAACTGATGCCCTGCATCTCTTCTACCCACCAGGCACCGATGAGAAAGAAGCAACCCAGGAGACCACCGCAAGGGCATCCACCTCACACTCCAAGAAGAGGGTTACCACCACCACCACCACCACCTCCGCTGGAGGCGAGCAGGCCATAGCCACTGCCAGTCTGAGCTGGGACACAGCCAGCAATACCTGCTGCCAGTGTGTCTGACACACTACTGACCCAGCAGGCCACACCCACATCTGTCAAAGGAGAGTCCCTGGAAGCACCCGCCTCCACTGGGGAAGAACTTGATGCCAGTGTCTAGCCTGAGGGAGACACCGAGGTGACATGCCCGGTCACCCCGAGCCCTGTGCCCACCCCCTCGCCAAAACACCTGCAGTCACCCACTTGCAGTGAAGCTGATCCCTGCCTCTGTGACTGTGACCTACCCACCTCTGATGAGTACAGTCCCGAAAATGCCGCCCACGTGACTGCACAACCCACCACTCCAGCCCCCTCCAAAACCCTGGAGACACGATTGTCGATGGTGGAGGCCCGACAGGAGGCCATGTTAGACCTACTCCGCCAGTACATAGTGGACGGGGAGGAAACCAGGTGGGGTATTGCCACAGCAATTGTGGGGACCACAGCGGCCATCGCAGCCAACACAGCCGCTGTTAATGCATCGGCTCGGCTAATGAGGGACTGCCTGTGGGCGGTGACACAGGTGCTGACTGAAATGCTGCTCCATATGCAGTGGCCACGGCTTGCAGGAGGTGTGGAATCTGCCAGCGACTCACCTACTACCTCCACACCAGCTTTATCTGTCCCCACCAGCCCAATGTGCCAGACATGTAGGAGTGCAAGGCACACTGAAATGCCGCCTCCGGACAGGAAGAAGTCCCGGAAGTAGTGTGGGCAGACAATGGAAGTGGGACACAAGGTTGGGGGTGAAGGGGCGCATCTTGTGGAGTCTATTGGGGGTATTGGTGTTGGTTGGGGGGTTTTGGAGTTTGTCGTGGGTGTTTTGGAGTTTGTTGGGGGTTTTTTGGAGTTTGTCGGGGGGGTTTGGGAGTTTGTTGGGAGGGTTTGGGAGTTTGTTGGGGGGGTCTGGAAGTTTGTTGGGGGGTTAGAGAGGGGGGAGTGGGCACATTTTTGCTGTTGTAAATAATACACACGTTGTGATAAGAAAAATCCATGGCTGGACATTGTTATTTTCGTGTGCATCCATTTAATGTGTTACGGTGTTCAGTGCCCAACTCCCAACATTCCCTGTGTGCATGTCGCATTGGCCCAGTGTCTGACTGACACATGTCTTTCATAGTCCCTGTGGGTCAGGAGCATTCGTGAATCTGTGCTTGGCGTACTGCATAGCCATCCCATGCATCATGTACTAGCAGGGGGGCTACTTCACCTCCGTCTCCATCCTCATCATCCTCACCCGGGGCATGCATGTCAATGTCAGGTGGCAGTGGTACATTTCTCCAGACGCACATGTTGTGCAGCATGACACAGGCCATGGTGATCTTTGCCACCTTCTCAGGCCAATATAGGAGTGCCCCACCAGACCTGCTTAGGCAGCGGAAACGCGCCTTCAACAGGCCAAAGGTCTGCTCTATCACAACACGGGTGTGCACACGAATGTACTCCTCTTCATAGCTGTTCTGCGGGTTCCGCACAGTGGTAAGTTGCCAGGCCTCAAGGGATATCCTCCGTCACCTGCAAGCAAATACAAATAGGTGTGTGTCACTCTGAGCTGGCACCTTCAGGAAGCACAGTCATGGTGGCAGCAATTTGGTGTGGACATGCACATGTCCCTGTACGTATGCAAAATTGTCCCCTAGATGCATTCTAAACTGTTATGAGGTGTGGTAGTCTGGATGGCGTTCAATAGATGATGCACGGTGTAAATCATGCATGCTGAGGTGGATGTACTGGAGTAGTACGACAATGTTTAGCCTCCAATTCAAGCAGTTAGTTCTATGCATGGTCACACTAGCCACATTGGCCCAGTTGCCATCCTGTACAGTCATGCATTGCTTGCCATCACCATGGTGGCCTGGTTGTGCCTCTTACTTGTTGTCATCGATATGCATTATTTGTATGTGCCAGTGATGTGTCATGTTCCATTCGTGAGGTTCAGGTCTGGAGTGTTTAGCTCTGCATGCATTCTCCAATCACCGACAATTGCCACCCAGGTGGGGTATGAATCCCCCCACCCCTTTCCCAACCAGGTGGAGTATGCATCCCAACACATCAGTACCCCATGGCCCAGTTGTGCTACTCACCAAGCAGCCTGGCACGTGGTCCAGCAGGTAGCTCCATGTGACAGGGTAGGGTGGCATTGTGCAGTACCATGGCATCATGTGTTGATCCGGGATATCGGGCACAGAAATGTGTGATGATCTTGCTGGAGTCACATACCATCTGCACATTGATGGAGTGGTATTGCTTGCGATTGCGGTACACCGCCTCTATGGCATGGGGGACTACCAATTCAACATGGGTGCAGTCCAGGGCACCAACACAATTGGGCATGCCTGCCAGTGCATGGAATCCTACTTTGGTGTCGGCTATCTTCTGGCCAGTCCGTGGTAGGGATATGTGGGTGCTTGCGTGCTTCAGGAAGGCATCCAGGACTTGGTTCAATATGCGTAAAAAAGTGGTTGGGAAATGCCATGCAGCTGCCCCACTGTGTGTTGATAGGTGCCTGTGGCCAGTAAGTGGAGCACGGACACCACCTTTTGTAGCGGGGGGATGGCAGTGCCTATTTCTATAAGGCTGCCTACGTCGTTGTGTATCATGTCCACTATGGTGGTGATGGTGTCCCGGTCCAACCGGTACAGGTTGTGGATCTGCTCAGGGGTTAGGTTGAATGGACTGGGTCTGGAGCGAGGGATTGGTGGCTGCCTACGAGGCACTGCTGGCTGCGCTGGTGGTATTTGCTGGGCCTGTCTCACCCTCCTTCTCCTCCTGCATCTCCTCTGTGCTGCCTGTTGTTGCTGCTATAGTTGTTGTAGTTGGTGTTGTTGCTGTAGTTGTAGCAGTATTGGCATGTCTTCCAGCGCCATGATTGCAACAGCTAGTAGTGGCATTTTGGTGTTGGAAGGGGTGTGGTGTGTGGGTGTGCTCATTTTATACTGGCCCAGCCTCCATTGCCTCCACCTGTGGGGATAGTGTGCACCTGTGGCAGTTGGCTTGTTTCCTGATTGCTGTTTGCGGGTGGTCCGCAATGCCTGTATGGCCAGCATCGTGCAGCCTGTGATTACCGGCTTCGCAATGCCGGTATTTGCATGTCCGCGTGGGTTGGGATGTCCCCATATTACCGGCATGCCGGTATTTGCTCCCCGAAGGGGCGTGTGTACGCGCCCATGCCGCTATTAGCGGCGCCGTTATTTAGGGTGCCGCTAATACCGGGTTGCCGGGTCAGAATACACCGGAGCGATAAGCGATGCCGGTATTACCATACCAGCATCGTTTTTGCCTTACCGCCAACCTGTGGATGGTAGGCTGTAGAGAACCTGTAAGTGACACCACAGTTTTTCCACATGGCTTGCATGTAGTGGGACATAAAATTGGATCCCCTGTCTGATATCACTTCCTTAGAAAACCCTACTCTGGTAAAAATACCAAGTAGAGCCTTAGCCACAGCCTGAGCCGTAACAGTTATCATAGTTATAGCTTCTGGGTATCTTGTAGCATGGTCTACTACAACAAGGATAAACCTGTTACCTGAAGATGTGGGAGGGCCAAGGGGAACAACAATGTTGATGCCCACCCTCTCAAAAGGGACTCCCACCACTGGGAGAGGCACCAGGGGTTCCATATTCTTGGCTCCACTCTTGACAGAGGTTTGGCAAGTGTGACAGCTCCTACCGAATTTGTCAACTTCTGAACCCATCTTAGGCCAGTAGAAGTATAATGAGAGCCTTTCCTTGGTCTTTTTGAAACTCAAGTGACCAGCCAAAGGTACCTCATGGGCCAACTGTATGTAACACTCACCTGGTATCCACGGGCCGTCACTCAGCCTGTTCTGACCTCTTACGACCTCAAACCCTTCCCTGGAGGCTATTCGACTGGAGACTGGGCCTGAAACCCAGGATTGGTAGAGTTTAACTCTGTGTGCTTGAACCCCTTCTTCCCCGGGGTCCAACCCTTCCCTTTGATCCACAGCTCACCTTGTTTTCTTGGATAGTGTGCTCTCCGTCCTGCTTTCAGCGCAGGGGCGCGTTGATTAATGCGGGCTCATTGCTGCCTAGTTACTTCACTGGCAAGAGTCCGACAGGTAAGTATAATGAGTCTTTTGAACAGTTCTCTAACTTCGTTCCTTTCCTTCCTTAGATGATGGCCGGCGTCCGGGGATGGCAGCGTGCTGCCGAGATGAGTAGCGCTGAAGGTGAGTGAGAGCGCAATGTGCGATGCACCCCTTTCGTATTTGCATTGAACAGAGTTATTTTTCTGTGTCTTTTAGGTGCCGCGACGTTTTCAGCGTGGATGCCGGGTATGTAGAACAAATGCGGTGGGTAAGTGCGGTATGCGGCACCTCTAGATGTCTCCACGCTAACCTGGAGTGTCTTTTCCCTCTTGCATATGGATGAGTAGTTCCGGAGATAGAGTTCCCCCAGAGCGCCTGAGATTCAGGTAAGCGTTTGAAGCTCGTACAGTATTTAAAAATAAGCGAAGATTTGCAGAATGCTAAGTAATGCCTTTTTTCTGTTCTTTTCCCTTTTCCTTAGGAAGCGGCGTGCCGGGATGGGAATGACACCGCCGAAGATGCCCGCAGAACAGAAGGAGCGATGAATGATGGGCAGAAGTGTCGCAAGGTAAGGCTGTTCCTAACGGTGTTCTTGTTCTTGCAGGAGCTGAGCGCAGAAGAAAGATGCAGGCCTACTGGAGGCCGATGGAAACACAGTGATTGTCACGCTGCAGGTGCAGAAAACGCAAAGCATGTTTCTCAGCCTGGGTGTGGCTTAAATAGTCTCTGGGTATCCCAGGTGTCTCTGGGCTGAACCACACCCAAAAGACTAGACCGCACGTGCAGTTCTGGGAACCGAAATATGTGGGGGCATCCATCTTGTCCCCATTAATGCACTACAAGTTCAATCCCCAATGTTATCCTATGGGAGTGAGTGAGTCTGGTGCCACAAGCGCCAAGTCTGACTCCAAGTGGGTCTTTGGAAGGATGGAGAGGCCCTTAAGGGCCATGTAGGTGATTGTAGCCTGGCTCCAGCCTGACATCTTGGAGGGCTGGGGACATGAGGCGCAGGAATCATGACAGCACTCCCCCTCAAGGCCCCTCTCAAGATGGCTCTTCTGTCTGGTCCTGGTTTGGTTGGATGGTTTTGATGAAATCGTCTAAGCAAGCGAGGTGCATGGATGTACTCACAAGGCTCCCATGTCATGTCTTGTGGACCATACCCCTTCCAGTCTACTAAGTAGTATAATTTGGATCTGACATACTTTGAATCTAGGATGTCCTTGACTTCGAAATCTGGCTCCCCAGCGACTACTACTGGCTGCGGAGGCGTTGCTACCCGGGTCCCAGGTTGAACATGTTTAAGGAGATACACGTGGAACACAGGATGAATCTGCATGTTTGACGGCAAAGCTAGTCTGACCGCCACAGGATTTATCACGGAGGTGACGGTGAATGGACCCAGGTATCTTGGACGGAATGTTCGGGCTCCTTTAATGGACACGTGTTTAGACGCCAGCCAGACTTTGTCTCCCACTTGGTAATTGGGGGCCTTTGCTCGGTGTTGATCAGCAAACTTCTTTTGGTGATTCTTAGCTTTAAGTAGGTGTTCAGCCGCCCTTTTAAAGGTTTGAGAAATGGTCTTGTGCAAGGTTTTGACTGCTGGTATTTCCAGGGTTTTACGAACGTCCAACTCAGAAGTACGTGGGTGCCTGCCATACATGGTATAACAGGGTGTCTGCCCAGTGCTGGTGTGTATGGAATTATTAAAAGCATATTCAGCTATCCATAATAGGTCGAGCCCGCTTCCTTCAGCTTGGTGTAACATGCATTGCAGATACTGCTCGAGCGTCTGATTTGTCCTCTCAGTTTGACTATCCATTTGGGGATGGTAACTGGTGGATAGCCGGATGTTGATCTGGGCCATAGAGCAGCATTTTCTCCAGAAGTTAGATACAAATTGAGTACCTCGGTCTGAGACCAAAACTGAAGGAAACCCATGGAGCTGTACGATGCCTTGAAGAAATACCTTTGCCAGAGTGGAAGCATTTGGGAGCCCCTTAAGAGGAATGAAATGTGCCATTTTTGAAAATAGGTCCACCACCACAAGAATAGTGTTAAACCCTTGACTGGGTGGTAAGTCAGTAATAGGATCGAGGGACAACGTGTGCCAGGGTGCTGGTGGGATTTCCAATGGTTGTAATAGCCCAGCCGGTTTCTGCTTGGATGATTTGTTTTGAGCACACATTCCACAAGATAGGATGTATTGGATAATGGGCCTCATTACGACCCAGGCGGAAAACCATGGTGCTAATAGCACCATGGTCCATGCCGGTAATTTACCGACTCCGCCATGGAGAAAGGGGGAATTACCACCCCTTTACAAGGTTGGCAGGGCGGTAATTCCCCCTTCCTCCATGGCCCTTCCCCATTCCCATTTTTGCCCCATAGGGCTCAATGGGAATGGGGAAGGCGCTAAGTACGGTACCGCAAATTGCAGTACCGTACTTAGCACCAAGGTCCCTTTGCGGGTCCCTACTTTAACGGCTGGTGTAGACCAGCCGTTAAGGTCGGGTCATGCAAAGGGACCTCGTAATCAGGTGCTAATGGGTTAACGGCGCCGCAGACTTTTACGGCGCCGTTAACCCATTAGCGCCAGGGTCGTAATGAGGCCCAAAATGTCTTTACACCACGTGGACCACCAATAATTTTGTTTTACCTTGGCTAGGGTTTTAGCGATTCCGGGGTGGCCCTCGATCAAGAAATCATGATAACCGGACATGACTTGTTCTCGTAATTCTTGGTTTGGTAAGAATAAACGATTCCTGAAGTAGGGCAACTGATCTTTTATCATGTAATGTTCTCCTTGTGCACTCCACGCTTGTAATTGCTCTGGACTCATCAGGTTTTGGATTTCTTCATGTAATTCTTTCTGAGTTATGGTTGCTGTGATTCCTAGGAGCTTGCCACTCGGGATGATTCTATTGGGTCAGGGGTCCGATACCCTTGCTCTTCCACCCCCATACGGGAAATGGCATCGGCCTTCTCGTTTTTCACCCCTGGTCGAAATGTAATCACGTAGTCATATTCAGCAAAAAAAAGAGCCCAACGTAGTTGTCGTGAGGATTGGGCCTTTGCCATTTTTAGGTACTGTAGGTTCCGGTGGTCAGTTATTACAGTGATTGTATGTCTGGCGCCCAAGAGGTAGTGCCGCCATGCCTTAAAGGCTGACTTAATGGCCAGGAGTTCTTTGTCTGTGATAGCGTAATTGAGTTCAGGGGGTGTGAATTTACGCGACCAGAAGACAACAGGGTCTAACTGGCCCGTTTTGGGCTCCTTTTGTGAGAGGACGGCTCCCATAGCCATGCTTGAGGCATCCGTTTCCACCAGGTATGGGAGATCAGGGCGAGGGCGGCGTAAGATTGGGGCAGATGTGAATCTTGCTTTGAGTTCCTGGAAAGCCTCCTCGGCTTCTGTTGTCCACTGGAACTTTTTGTTGCTTTTCCTTAGTAATGACATGATGGGATGCACGATTTGCGAAAATCCTGGGATGAACCGGCTAGACGTTTGCAAAACCCAGCATACTTTGAACCCCCTTGAATGAATTTGGGGATGGCCAGTTCAGGATAGCATCTACCTTGAGTACATCCATTTGGATTCCATTCGGGCTGAGAATAAAGCCCAGAAATTCCACCTCGGAGATGTGGAATGAGCACTTTTCGAGCTTGGCATAGAGCTGGTGTTGACAGAGTTTCTCCAATACGGATCGGACGTGTTTAACGTGGTCCTGCTTTGATGCGGAATATACTAGGATATCGTCGATGTACACTAGAGCACAGACATCCATCAATTCCCGTAGGACATCGTTCATAAAGTATTGAAATGCAGCAGGTGCGTTGCAAAGGCCAAAGGGCATTACTTAATATTCGTACAAGCCGTATTTGGTGCGAAAAGCGGTTTTCCATTCGTCCCCCTGTTTTACGCAAACAAGGTGATATGCCCCCCTCAGGTATAGTTTTGTATAGATTTGGGCATCTTTGACTTGATCAAGCAATTCAGGGATCAGTGGCAGGGGGTAGCGATTTTTTATGGTAATCTGGTTCAGTGCGCGATAGTCGATGCACGTTCTCAAGTCCCCCTCCTTTTTCGGTACGAAGAATAGAGGACTGGCTGCTGGAGACGTCGAGGGATGGATGAACCCATTGGCCAGGTATTGGTCAAGATAGGCCTTCAGGTGCTGATTTTCTGGTTCCGTGAGTGCGTAAATTCTCCCAAAAGGGATTTACGCACCGGGTATTAGGTTGATTTGGCAATCGTATGGTCTATGTAGTGGCAGGGTATTAGCCTGTTCTTTCTGAAAGACATCTTGAAAGTCCTGGTATTCACTTGGTAGGGGGCCGATTGCCACAGTCGCAAGCATGGAAGTTCTGGTGTCTATTGGTTGTTTCTCTTGGCGATAACATGCGTGGGCGCAAGTCTCGGGAAAGGCCAATTCTTTTGCTCGCCAATCGATTCGAGGATTGTGAGCTACCAACCATGGCATTCCCAAAATCAACCGGAACTGTCGTGACTTAATGAGGTAGAAAACGATAGATTCTTGGTCTCCATCATGGCACAGAAGGGTTAAAGCTGCAGTGTATTGGGATACTGGACCAGAAGCCATTTCCGTGCCGTCGACAGTGGTAATGTGTCGGTGGTTGAATTAGGGCGTAACGGAAGCCCCATCTTTGCCGCAAGATCCTGGTCGATGTAATTCCCAACAGCTCCACTGTCTATGTATGCTCTTACTGCGTGCATCCGAGATGGTTGTTGGTGATTGATCAAGACCACAGATAGTGCAAAATGGGAGGTCTGTAGTTCACTTTCTTCGCTCGACAAGTGGACCCCTACACTTGCCTGGCTGGGGAGTTTTCCGATTCCTTGATGGTATCTTTCTTGTCCGTGGCCCCTACCGTCCTCCCCGGTGGCTTCACAGGGCACTCTTTAAGGAAATGACCTGACCTTCCACAGTACAGACATAACTGCTGCTGTCTCCTTTTCTCCCTTTCCGCTTTAATCAAGGGGGATATGACCCCCCCCGATTTGCATTGGTTCTCCTGAACCTTCCGTGGTTCGGGCAGTATTGTCTTTTGAACGCACATACATAGGGCGAGGGTCCGGTCTGGTTCGATCTGCTCTTCAGTCCTGCAACCTATGATCCAGTTGAACAACAAGGTCAATGAATTCTGAGCAGTCTTTCGGGGGGTTCACTACTTGTACGAGAACATCCTTGAGCTCCCCTCGCAACCCCTGATGAAATAACATGGTTCTCTTCTCCACTCGCCATGCTGCTTCAACTACGAATCTATTGAACATGGCTATGTATGAATCCCTTGACGTAGGGACAGAAGTTCGTTGTGTAATGCCTGCCCATGAGTACGACGGGCGAACAGCTTTTCCATCTCCTGCTGAAAGCCCCTGAAGTCATGCAGCAAAGGATCGTCTTGGGCCACAAAGGGTACAGACCAGTCCGCGGCGCTACCACTCAGGTAGGATAGCACAAAAGCGACCCGTGATTGGTCATTCGGAAAGGCCCCTGGCCTACAAAGGAAGTGCAGGTGGCACTGGTTCATGAACGTTGCAAATCTCTTGGGATCCCCCGTAAATCGTTCAGGTGGGGCCAAGAGAACTGCCCCAGGAAGGGTTATCTGAACGGGATTGGCTGATGGCGCTGGCATCGAGGGCACGCTTCCCGGCAATGGTGCATGCCCTGCTTGTGACTGGAGAAGTTGCCAGCTTAAATCATCAGTGTGTTCTTTGGCTACGATCAGCTCTCTCCTCAGCGTGCTGGTCTCCTGCCTGGCTGCATGTACTTCGGAACGTAGCTGCCCCAACATGTGGGCTAACTGGTCGGATTCTGACGTTTCCATGACGCCCAGGTGGATTTTGATGTGAGGCTTTGCGTTCTATAACACTCACCTGGTATCCACGGGGACGTCACTCAGCCTGTTCTGACCTCTTACGAACTCGAACCCTTCCCTGGAGGCTATACGACTGGAGACTGGGCCTGAAACACAGGATTGGTAGAGTTTAACTCCCTATTGTCTCTGTGTGCTTGAACCCCTTCTTCCCCAGGGTCCAACCCTTCCCTTTGATCCACAGCTCACCTTGTTTTCTTGGATAGTGTGCTCTCCGTCCTGCTTTCAGCACAGGGGCGCGTTGATTGATGCGGGCTCGTTGCTGCCTAGTTACTTCACTGGCAAGAGTCTGATAGGTAAGTATAATGAGCCTTTTGAACAGTTCTCTAACTTCGTTCCTTTCCTTCCTTAGATGATGGCCGGCGTCAGGGGATGGCAGCGTGCTGCTGAGATGAGTAGCGCTGAAGGTGAGTGAGAGCGCGATGCGCGATGCACCCCTTTCGTATTTGCATTGAACTGAGGGATTTTTTTTTTCTTTTTGGTGCCGCGATGTTTTCAGCGTGGATGCTGGTTATGAAGAACAAATGCGGTGGGTAAGCGCGGTATGCGGCACCTCTAGATGTTTCCACGCTAACCTGGAGTGTCTTTTCCAACTTGCAGATGGATGAGAAGTTCCGGAGACAGAGTTCCCCCAGAGCAGCTGGATTCAGGTAAGCGTTTGAAACTCGAACAGTATTTAAAAATAAGCAAAGATTTGCAGAATGCTTACTAATGCCTTTTTTCTGTTCTTTTCCCTTTTCCTTAGGAAGCGACATGCCGGGATGGGAATGACACCGCCGAAGATGCCCGCAGAACAGAAGGAGCGATGAATGATGGGCACAAGCACTGCAAGGTAAGGCTGTTCCTAACGGTGTTCTTGTTCTTACAGGAGCTGAGCGCAGAAGAAAGATGCAGGCCTACTGGAGACCGAACCGAACACAGTGAGAGTTAGAAAACGCAAAGCATGTTTCTCAGCCTGGGTGTGGCTTAAATAGTCTCTGGGTATCCCAGCTGTCTCTGGGCTGAACCACACCCAAAAGACTAGACCGCACATGTAGTTCTGGGAACCAAAATATGTGGGGGCATCCACCTTGTCCCCATCAATGCACTACAAGTACAATTCCCAATGTTATCCTATGGGAGTGAGTGAGTCTGGTGCCACAAGCGCCAAGTCTGACTTCAAGTGGGTCTTTGGAGGGATGGAGAGGCTCTTGAGGGCATGTAGGTGATCGTGGCCTAGCTCCAGCCTGACATCTTGGAGGGCTGGGGACATGAGGGGCATGAGGGGCAGGAATCATGACACTGTAGGAACTGCAGTCTGTTGGCAAGGAGCACTACAAATCTTTTGCAGTCCCCAGGGGTAGACTCTGTCAGTTCACTGTAGAAAAGACCATCTTTCAAGCTTAACCTATGCTTTCCAACTTCCTGGCCATCAAGTTAGTTAGCAGCCTATTGTCGAAGACCCTCGAGAGTGGGACACTCTCTTTGCCCTCTGCTGAAGTCTGCCCCGCTGGGTCCACCTTCTGCCAGTAAAGACTGCAGCTCAGGATGGTCAACAGGGTCAAGATCTCCAACTAAGACAGTGGGCCTCATTCCGAGTTGGGCGGTAAGGGTTTACCAGCACATGTCCTTTGTGGGTCCCGCTAAGGGATCAGGGCGCTAATAACGGGCCTGCTATTTGCAGGCCCGTAATTAGTGCCTTCCCCATTCCCATTGAGCCCTCTGGGGGCTCAATGGGAATGGGAATGGTTTACTGAATGGGGACTTACTGAGTCCTCCAAGGTCGGAATGACCGGGTAAATCCCCATTCAGCCAGGCCGGACCCGGACCCGGGTTTGGAGGCAGCCATGGTGTTAATAGCACCATGGCTACCACCAAACTCGGAATGATCCCCAATGTCTTCTTCCAGATCTGATTCTTCAGAAACTGGCTCAACCACACAAGGTTACACCTCACAATCTGCCTCAGCAGGTGGAGGAGTCACAGGTGTGACTTTGGACAATCTTGGGGATGTCCTTGTTGGTAGCACAGGGATGCTGTCTGACTTTTTCCTTGAGGTCTTGGGCTTCCCCTATGCCTCTGCCTTTCCAGAAATAGCAGTGAGCAACTCCTGCGGAGTGGGAGTTATAATTTCCTCTATCAACTCCTCTGGCGAGCCTCTCAAGGTCATCTCTCTTGCAAGCCTAGTGAGCTCATGTCTCCTTTTACTGGGAGGCCTCGGGGTGCTTGACACAACTCCAAATCTTTTCAGGTCATTACCCAACACGACTCTCCCAGGCACTTCACTCTGCACACTAACAGGTATTTTAACAGTCATATCATTACACTGGATGAGAGCTGGTAACTGGGGAAGCATTTGCAGAGGGCCTCTCGCTAACTTACTGAGGCGTCTGGGTGCCTTAGCAATATCCTCCACCTTGAAAAATGATTCATCCACCACAGTTATTCCGGCTCCAGTGTCTTTGATGGCAGGAGTCTCCTGGCAATTCACAAGAACACTATCTGTATAAAAGAGGGGTTGTTTGCAATCACACTGCGCACACAAACTACAGTTAAGTGCAATTTGGTACAATTTTAATTCAAATCCGAGGCAGTTTGACACGTGTTTCGAGCTAGAGAGCTCTTCCTCTGAGACTGCATGTTGATTGATAGTTCCAATTACACATTGCAATTGAATTTGAAACGTACAATATGTACAGGTCCCAGACACAGAGCACATTTGGCAGTTGTTTCAGACCAATTCACAGACCAATCTGAAATCCATGCAGACAACACATTTTTTCAATTCAAAACATATTATCAAAATGTGTCTATTAGAAAAAGGATATAGGTTGGCTGGATACAGTTGAGATGTGACCAGTACAATGTAAGTGCATTGACAGGAGAGAATATACGAAAAATAAAAAGAAGAATTAGCTAAATTATCATGTGTTCCTATTGTACGTCAAACAGATAGACTTGTGCGGTACTAGTGAGATAAATTATTGAAGGCGTACCTTGGAATCTTAATAAGTCGGTACAGGTCACTGGAGAGACATGCATTTGATGTTTTATGATGTGCAACTCAAGAGGTACAAGGATAAAATTGGCATTGAGTTAAACAGTGTAACTCGCTTACTCATACATTGGTGTGCGGTTCTACTAATAGTGTTGTGAAAATCACAGGCTCCAATGAAATGTAAATAGTATTATATTATCTGCACACTTGTGCTTGCCAAAAGTTTAATATACATGAATGCAAATTCACATGAATTTAATTTAATTTTTTTAAGAATTAAAGTGCGGTTGTACCTATATTAATGCTGTTGCACGTAAAGTAGAATCTGTGCATAAATATGAAGCGTAGCATGTGTTGCATAAACGCATCTGTACGAAGCCGAAAGGAGAAGAACAAACGCAATTGCACTCATTAGCAAACGAATTGGAGTCGTCTAGACGATCAGATGCTCTTTTTGAGAACCTAATGGCCAATCTAGGGGTATACACAAAAGAGCAGCACTTACCAGAGTCTCCGCTGTGAGAACGATTCTGGAGCCAGGCACGGGAGGTCCGAACGTGCTGAAGCATTCAACAGTTGAGCATTAGGTCCCAACAGTCCGCCATTTCGGGAGTACTTGTGTTGAGTTAAGTGAACAATCTAGCCATAATGAAAATAGGGGTTGAACAAAAATTAGAAGCTAAGTGTGCAAAATTGAGCACTATATGCAAGCAGTTGACGACAAAATAGTATAAGTTAATAGTGGATGGCACGAGTGAGGGTGCCCGAATTGCGCGCGTGAATGAAATGGAAGGATTTGAACAAGATCTATACATGAATTAAAAGAAAGGACTTGTACGGGGTCCAGTGTGGGCCCAGCATAAATGAACCAGAGTAACAGGGTGTGAGAAATATATATAGGCTGCGGTTAGCTGTTGATTTGATCATTGGCACCCCACGTTCCTAAGCACCATAAAACTGACTAATTCAGAGGGTACCTGTGGTGGACAATCTGCCCTATGCAAATATTATATGATTGCGTGAATGTAAGTGAGTGCTAATTATGCACAATTGGTCGATTCTTTTCTGTATATCAGTCCAAATTAGTTACAATGAAACACAAGGGCTAGATGGATGACCAACCGTGGATATGAAAAGAACTATATGATTATATGATAGCAATATATCTGAAGTTTTGCCTCCAACCTCATGCCTCTGTTACGCGTAACAGTAAATTCCCTGGTTTTTAAATGGCATACATGTGGTCTTCTAACTGATGTAGAGAAACAATTCTTAATCGTGGACAGTCCAGTGATGCACACTGCGTATTTTGTGCCCAAAATTCATAAATCCTTTGATAAAATACCTGAGGGGAGACCCATTCTGAGTGGTGGTGGTGGTATACTCGAACCCATTTCAATTTAAATTAAAGAATGTCTGGCACCATTGGTGAAAACCATGCCCACACCAAGCGTGACACCATGCACAACCTTCAATTTTTATAATGTTTTGTCGGCAACTGCTTGCATATCGCGCTCAATTTTGCACACTTAGCTTCAAATTTTTGTTCAACCCCTATTTTCATTATGGCTAGACTGCTCATCTAACTCAACACAAGTACTCCCAAAATGGCAGACTGTTGGGACGTAATGCTCAACTGCTGAATGCTTCAGCACGTTTGCGTCTTAATATTAACAGTGCGGACCGCCCATGCCTGGAGGCACCAGAATCGTTCGCACAGCGAAGACGCTGGTAAGTGATGCTCTTTTGTGTATACACCTAGATTGGCCATTAGCGTCTCACAAAGCACATCTGATCGTCTAGACGACTCCAATTCATTTGCTAATGAATGCAATTGTAGGTTTTCTTCTCCTTTTGACTTCGTACAGACACTTCGTACAGACACCTTAATGCAATACATGCTACGCCTCATATCGATGCACAGATTCTACTTCGCTCAACTGAGTGTCTTTACGTGCAACAGCATTAATATAGGTACGACCTCACTTTAATTCTTTACAAAATTAAATGAATGCATGCAAATTTGCATGCATGTATATTAAACCTTTGGCAAGCACAAGTGTGCAGATAATATAATACTATTTCCATTTCAGTGGAGCCAGTGATTTGTTACAGCACTATTAGTAGAACCTCACACCAATATATGGGTAAGCGAGTTACACTGTTTAACTCAATGCCAATTTTATTCTTGTACCACTTGAGTTGCACATCATTAAACATCAAATTTATGTCCCTCCAGTTACCTGTACCGACTTCTTAAGATTCCAAGTTACGCCTTCAATAATTTATCTCACTAGTACCGCACAAGTCTATGGGCCTCATTACGAGTAGCGCGGTAAAAACGGGCCATTACCGGCCTGGAGGTAAGAGCGGGTCCGTTTGACGCCGCTAATAGCGGGTGATTACAAGTGCACGAGCACGCGCGAACCCCCATGCCAGTACTGGCCATAACGGCATGCCGCTAAAGGCCCTGCAACCCCCCGATAGCGCCATCACGGGACCCGCCGATACTGCCTCCGGCTAGGAGGAACCCCTAAATACCGACCCGGTAATAACAACATGCAAATACCGGGCTCGTGATACTGGACCGGAAAGTAACGTCATCGCATCGGAACGGGAAATGCGCCGGCGGCCATCTTTAGAAACACAATCCATTGCAATCCTCCCAAACCACCAGTTGTTTCCAGGAGAGTGGCAATGCATTCACCATATCCAAGGCAACCCGGAAGACTACCCCAGCCTACGGAAACAACGCTTTTCTGATGCTGAATTAAACATGCTTGCGGACACCCTTGCTGCACATGCCAATGTGATTAAAAGTCAGAACTTGAAGCGTGAGGTGCAGCAGTGCAAGAAGGACAACTGGCTGGAGGTAGCCTGCAAGGTCTCTGCTGTTGGAACCACCCCACGGAGTGTCAAGGATTGCAAGAAGAGGTGGGATGACCTCGCCTCAGGGTCAGTAACATCCTTGCAAGCAACAGGAGGGAGGCCTTGGCCACAGACGGGGGGTCCCCACTCTCCTGCCAAACTGACCACCTGGGAGGAGACGGCAAGCACCTTCATAAATCCGGAGTCCATCGATGGATTTGGGGAGATGGAGACGGGTGCGGCAACATCACCAGAAGGAGGTGAGTGACCCTGCAGATCCCTGTAGGGGAAACCATGACGTAACACAAGTGATGTGGAAGAGAGTGTAGGCAAGGCAATGCATGTCCCAACACCCACATAAACATATTCATGTCCAGATGGAGGGCCAAACCCTGGCAGACAGAAATGCATGCTGAGTTCCAATCCCATAACCAACACACAGCCAACACACATGGACCGTGCCCATGTAATACATGACACAAACCCCAATACAACGGCATGCCACCTGCCATGCAGCAAATGCCAAAATGCCCCCTCAGACTACCCTGTGTGACACACCTGTAAGACATGAATGCATGAGTAATGAAATACTGCACAGCACCATAGTATGCATCTGGCATGTAACACCATCACTGATTCCCTGCATCTCTTCTACCCCCACCAGGCACTGATGGAGAAGATGCTAGCCAGGACACCACCATGAGGGCATCTACGTCCCGGCCACAGAAAAGGGCAACCGACACCACCACCTCCGGGGCAGCCTCGCAGCCCACACCTACAGCCAGTGACACTGTCGACACCCAGCTGCCAACACCTACAGCCAGTGTGCCTGACACTGTCGACACCCAGCTGCCCACACCCACAACAGTGGATGGGGAGGCCCTCGAAGTACTGGCCACCACCGAAGATGACTTGGAGGAGAATGTGTACCAGGAAGGAGTCACGAATGTGGCATGTCCATGCACCCCAAACCCTGTGTCCACCCCCCGCATCAAACTCAGCCTTCACCCACCTACAGCAGTGCTGATCCCTGCCTGCACGATTCCAACCTGAGCCCCATCCCCGAGGACAGCATCGATAATGCAGGCCCCGTGACAGCACCACCCACCACTCCTGCTCCCACCAACAGCCTTGAGTCACGGCTGGTGAGGGTGGAGGCCCGACAGGAGTCGATGTTGGAGCTCCTGTGCCAATACATAGCGGATGGCGAGGACACCAGGTGGGAGATAGCGACAGCCATAGCGGGATCCTCTGCTGCCATAACAGCCAACACAGCCGCAGTCAATGCCTCGGCAGTGCTGATTAGAGACTGTATGGGGGCCATCACATAGGTACTGACATCAATCCTGCTGCACATGCAGCGGCCACAACTTGCAGCAGGCGTGGAAATCCCCACCGACTCCTCATCAGCCACCACACCTGCTTCCTCTGTCCCCACCAGCCCTGTGCGTCCTACGAGAAGGAGTGCAAGGCACACTGAAATGCTGCCCCCGGAAAGCAAGAAGTCCCGCAAATAGTGTGGGAGGACAATGGGAGTGGCTCACTTGGTGTTGGGGGTGAATGGGAACATTTGGGGGAGTTTATTGGGGGGTTTGGGAGTTCACTGGGGGGGTTTGGAGTTTACTGGGGGGTTTGGGAGTTCACTGGTGGTTTGGGGGGGGGTCACATTTTTGCAGTTTGAACCAATACACCCGTTGTGAGAAAAACATTCAATGCCTGGAGATTGTTCAGTTCGTGTGTATCCATTTAATGTATGACGGTGTTCAGTGCCCAACTCCCAACATTCCCTGTGTGCATGTCCACATGGACCCAGTGTGTCACTGACACATGTCTATCAAAGTCCCTGTGGTTCAGAAGTATTTGTGAATCAGTGATTGGCGTACTGCATGGCCATCCTGTGCATCACGTACTGGCAGGGGTGCTGCTTCACCTCCGTCTCCATCCTCATCATCCTCACCCGGTGCATGCATGTCAATGTCAGGTGGCAGTGGTACATTTCTCTGGACGCACATGTTGTGCAGCATGACACAGGCCATGGTGATCTTTGCCACCTTCTCAGGCCTATAAAGGAGTGCTCCACCAGACCTGCTTAGGCAGCGGAACCGCACCTTCAACAGGCCAAAGGTCTGCTCAATCACAACACGGGTACGGGTGTGAACCCGATTGTACTCCTCTTCATGGCTGTTCTGCGGGTTCCACACAGGGGTAAGTAGCCACAGCTTCAAGGGATATCCTCCATCACCTGCAAGCAAATACAAATAGTAGTGTGTCACTCTGAGCTGCCACCTTCAGGAATCACAGTTATGCCCGCAGCTATTTGGTGTGGACATGCACATGCCCCTGTACGTATGCACAAATGTTATCTAGATGCATACTATACTGCTATGAGGTGTGGCAGTCTGGATGGCGTTCATTAGATGATGCAGGGTGAAATAATGCATGCTGAGGCGGATGTACTGTGGTTGTACGACAATGTTTAGCCTCCCATTTATGCTGTGTATTCTACACTGTGCATGGTCACACTAGCCACATTGGCACAGTTGCGATCCTGTTTAGTCATGCATTGCTTGACATACACATGGTGGTCAGGTTGTGCGTCTCACATGTGGTCATTGATATGCGTTAATGGTCAGATGTGTGCCAATGTTGGGGTTGGGAGGTTCAGGTCCGGGTGTCATTAGCTCTGCGTGCATTCTCCACTCACCGTCCATTCCCACCCAGGTGGGGTATGCACCCACCCATTCCCACCCAGGTGGGGTATGCATCCCCCCCATTCTCACCCAGGTGGGGTATGCATCCCCCACATTCCCACCCAGGTGGGGTATGCATCGCAACACATCCCTACCCCAATGCACTGCCATGGGCCACTCAGGCAACTCACCAAACAGCAGGCACGTGGTCCAGCATGACGCTCCATGTGACGGGCTAGCGTGGAGTTGTGGAGCACCATGGCATCATGTGTTGATCCGGGAAATAACACGCGGCAATGTGTGATGATCTTGCTGGAGTCACGTACCATCTGCACATTGATGGAGTGGTATTGCTTTTGATTGCGGTACACTGCCTCTACGACATGGGGGACTACCAATTCTACATGGGTGCAGTCCAGGGCACCAACACAATTGGGCATGCCTGCCAGTGCATGGAAGCCTACTTTGGTGTTGGCTACCTCCTGGGCAGTCCATGGTAGGGATATGTGGGTGCTAGCATGCTTTAGAAGTGCATCCAGCACTTGGTTCAGCATGCGTGAAAATAGTGTTTGCGAAACGCCATACAGCTGGCCCACTGTGTGCTGGTAGGTGCCTGTGGCCAGGAAGTGGAGCACAGACACCACCTTTAGTAGCGGGGGATGGCAGTGCGTATTTCTATCAGGCTCACAATGACATTGGGGGTCATTACGACCCTGGCGTTAAGGGTTTAACGGCGCCGTAAAAAGGTGTTGGCACCATTAAACCCTTAACGCCTGATTACGAGGTCCCTTTGCGGCTCCCGACCTTAACGGCTGGTCTGGACCAGCCGTTAAAGTAGGGACCCACAAAGGGACTTCCGAGGTAATTACGGTACCGATATTTGCGGTACCGTAATTACCGCCTTCCCCAGTCCCATTGAGCCCTATGGGGCAAAAATGGGAATGGGGAAGGGCCAATGCTAAATGGGGAATTGCCGCCCCGCCAACCTTGGAATGGGGCAGTATTTCCCCATTTACCATTGGCGGACTTGTTACCGGCAGCAACCATGGTGCTAATAGTGCCATTGGTTACCGCCGGTGTTGTAATGCGGGCCATTGTGCATCATGTCCACTATGGTGGTGATGGTGTCCCGGTCCAACCAGTACAGGGTGTGGATGTGCTCAGGGTGTTAGATTGAATGGACTGGGACTGATGTGAGGGATTGGCGACTGCCTATGAGGAACTAGTGGCTGCACTGGTGGTAATTGCTGGGCCAGTCTCACCTTCCTTCTCCTCCTGTGTCTCCTCTGTGCTGCCTGTTGTTGCTGCTGTAGTTGTTGTTGTAGTTGCTGTTGTTGCTGTAGTTGTTGCTGTAGTTGTAGCAGTATAGGCATGTCCTCCAGCGCCATGATTGCAACAGCTAGTGGTAGCATTTTGGTGTAGGAAGGGGTGTGGTGTGTGGGTGTACTCCTTTTATACTGGGCCAGATTCAATGAGTCCACCTGTGGTGATTGTGTGCACCTGTGGCAGTTGCCTTGATTGCTGTTTACGGGTGGTCCACGATGCCTGTATGGCTGCCATCGTGCAGCCCCTAATTACCGCCTTCGGGATGCCGGTGTTTGCATGCCCGCGTGGGTTGTGATGTCCTCCAATTACCGTCATGCTGCTATTTGCTCCCTTAAGGGCGCGTGTACATGTCCATGCCGGTATGAGGGGGCACGGTACGTGTGGTGCCGGTATTTGTGGGTTGTCGGGTCATAATGACCCAGACCCATTAACGCTGCCGCTATTACCATTCCGCCTTCCTTTTTTCATTACCTCCATTCTCGTAATGAGGCCCTATCTATTTGAACAACAATAGGAACACATGCTAATTTAGTTAATTCTTATTTTTATTTTTTGCATATTCTCTCCTATCAATTGCACTTATATTGAACTGGTCACATGTCAACTCTATCCGGCCAACCTATATCCTTTTTTCTAATATGCACATTTTGTTAATATGTTTTGAATTGAACACATTTGTTGTCTGCATGGATTTCTGATTGGTCTGTGAATTGGTCTGAAACAACTGCCAAGTGTGCTCTGTGTCTGGGACCTGTACATATTGTACGTTTCAAATTCAATTGCAATGTGTAATTGGAACTATCAATCAACATGCAGTCTCAGAGGAAGAGCTCTCCAGCTCAAAACACGTGTCAAACTGCCTCGAATTTGAATTAAAATTGTAACAAATTGCACTTAACTGTAGTTTGTGTGTGCAATGTGATTGCAAACAGCCCCTCTTTTGCACAACTTATCCAGTGGGTGACTTGGCAGGTATCCACTACATGCTTTCACCTGCAGCCCATTCAAACCAACCCAATTCACCAGTCTTTGCGCTGTGTCTCGCCAGTCCCCTTCTGCCACCTCATTTGCTTTCACTATCTTTGTACTCTTTAGTATTATCTGGGATGGAATTATAGACATCTAAATTCTGTTATTCCCCCAAGCCCAGGGACACTAAAGAAACACTAGCTGACACTCGCATGGGTTCATTAGCCAGTAGGTGAAAGTTTCCACTTGCCATAGGCACTTCTTCCTCTGGGGAGAAGGCTAAGGAGACAGGGTGGATCCCTGTAGGTGTACCCTTACACCTGGGATCCCCTTTCACATGGTCAGTTGACCCACAACCATAACATTTCCCAAATGTCTTGATGAATGGGGGTTTGTTCTGACCTCTATCTGTTTGGGTCCAGATGGTACACAAGCCTGATTTGGTTTTCTTGTGGTTTACCCTTATGTTGCTGTGTGTGGCCCTCTTTTGGATTGGAGGTATTCGAATTCTCCTTCTTATCTTTCTTTGGCTGTTTTCCCTCATCCTTCTTCTGAGTTGCCCCAGAATCCTTGTGAGTATCCCTGTTGGGAAGCCATAGGTCAGCAGCTTTAGCTAACTTCTTTGGATCTATCTATTTAGAATCAGCCACGTGCTGTCTGAGCTCAGGAGAGCAGGCATCATTAATTGACTCAAAAATTAAAAGATTTCTCATACCTTCATAAGTGTTTACTCTGTAACCCTTAACCCAACCATCTAAGTTTTTCAAACATTCACATACCCAGGTAGCCCAAGGGGTACTATCATGCTTTTTGAGGGTTCTAAACCTCTTAGGTTACGGGGAAGGGGTCTTCCCAAATCTAGCAATTAAAGCTAGCTTCACATACTCATGTAAGAGGATTCAATTCAGCACTACAGCCAAGTCAACGCCTAGTCTAGAATACTGAATGAAAACCCTTATTGATATAATTTTATGTCCAGTTCATGCGTTCTGGATGACTACCCTTATATAACACCCCTCTCTTGGAATCCTCCTGACCCCACTGAGCCAAGAAGTAGTTCTGTTTTGCAAGTTAAAAGTTTTATTTGGAAATTTAAACAATATATATCTATATCAGACTTTATAATAAATTAATAATTGAATATCACACTTAATCTGATATATAATCAATAATGGATAGTCTGGCACTAGCACACTTCTTTATAATCACTAAGGAGTTGACATGAAATGGATAAGATAGCAACAATACTTTTATGGTTTCAAATGGATGCAATGTGGAATGAAAATGCAGTACAGAAACTACTCAATATGCGTTCAACAAAACAGTGTAATCACTTTTCTCTGGCAATCCCCTCCCCCCTTTTATGCAATGCAAGGAAATGGAAGGAAGCACACAGTTCTCAGAAATGCAATTCAAATGTAATTCAGTTCACCCAGCAACTTAGACTACAGAAGTTTAAAACACAGCCCAAAATGCTTCTATATGTGCTGGCAATGGAGTGAAAAATATGCTAAAATGCTTTTAATTCCCTGTAGAGGTTCAGGGTGAGTGGTATCTAGTTAATATTAGTCCAGGCTCACTCTTGCAATTATTCAGGAATGATTAGCAGGTTAAACGAATTTCTGGCAAATGGAAGGCAAGCAGCAGCAGATTTTTTTACACGTGGAGAATTTTGCAAATCGCGGTAAAATTCGCGAATGCGCCGAGCGCGATTACAGAGGAACTACAAGGACTATCACTATCGTTTTGGGGTCCTATGAAAGCCTAGGATCTCAGCTTTCAGATGAAAGTTACTGCAAGTCTCTAGCACAAACGGTCGCGGAGATATGAGCGATTTTGTGAAGGTCGTTTTTCAGATTTGAAATTGTAAAGTTCAAAAAGACAAGTGCAGCTTGCAACTAGCAAATGACAAGTGACAGCTTTACAAATGACAGGTGACAGTTAGGAGACAGTTCTACTTAGATTAAGCTAGATTGAATTATATTATTTTAACTAAGAGATTGGTTCTGCACAGTTTTCTAGGTACTCACACTATATTCTTGAGTGAAATGGGCCTCGCCATGGATCTGGTCAGGTTTTAGACGGGACTCTGGTCTCTGCACTTCACAGTGATCTGGGTCTGCTCTCTCTCTGGATTCTGAAGATTGAGGGATTTAAAGTCTGGATCTTTCTGCACAGCTTTCTCTGGAGATTGATGGAGGTAAAGTATGGATTTTCCCGGCAGAGCTTCCAGCTGCAAATGGATTTGAAGGTCCCTATCTGTCCTGTCTCTCTGCTTTTATGTGTTTAGAATGTGGGTGTGTTCTAGCATCACTGACCCTACCTCTCTCTCAGCTTCTAATTGGTCAAACTTCCATTTCTCACTTGATTGGGGAAGGAACTGTGTGTCAGCGTGATGTCATTTTATGGCTTGCAGAGAGGACACTCCCCAGTCAAATTGCACACATTCTATATTTGATAACAAAAGACATATTTGCACAGGTAAACATTGGTTTAAAATTACCTGCACACATCACATATCACAGGAGATATACCCTGTCCAAACTTTGCTCTTCCTGGGGGCTTGCATTCAGAAATGGCAATATTTTGCACTTTTTAACTGGTTTGCAATTCCGGACATTACCCCAAATTTACACACATGTGCGCAAGGAGTATGGACATTAGTTGATGAAGTGTCAGATTTTTCACATGCACACATTTTGAGTAATATCCTCTTTTCCGCTAAAACCCCCCTGAACATGCCACCGGTTCGAAAAACCTCTTAAAATGTGGGCAGAAAAATCACAAGAATTATGGTGTCATTTATAAAATTTTCACATGTCCGTACTATGAGTTATTCATCTTTTTCTAAAACCATATTCTGGCTATAGAGGTGTGTCTTTTCAGGTCACATGGTACAGAAACCAGTCTTTCCAGTTTCTGGCAAGCTCAGAGACCCTGCCCCTTCCAGCTTCTGCCAAGAGGAAGCTGTTTTACGACCTCTGTAATAAACCATCTGCCTGGGTGAAGGGGGTTGCATTGTTCAGAGCTCCTGTGTTCTGTGGGGCTCCCCTTAATTCAATTATCAGGGAGATGGCATATCCTTAGTGTGGCCAGCAAAAGGCAGATAGGCCTGGGAACACAGCTGTGACTCAAGTTTCACTCCTGATGGGGGGTAGTTGCCAGGCAGAATTCAGTTCCTTAAGCCAAGTTTCAGATAAAATGTCACTTTTTGTTCCCCAGTTTAAGTCAAGACATTTTTTTACATATGCAGCTAGAATGCTGATTCTAAGTTCAAAACTATGACATTTAAACAACTGCAACCTATGTGACACTCAAAGTAGGTCACTCATTTCTTTTAAACATTTAGATTTGTAGTGTCTTTCAGTCCAAATTTACTTAAACTGCTGAAATCCCCAGCTCAGCCAGTCTTGTTATAAACCTTCAAGTCACTTCAGAATATAACTTTACATTGGATCCACCTCTTAAAATGTCTTTCTTTGGCATGTTTTGGGTTCATTTATTCAGTTTTCTGCAAAATCTGGTGGTTTTAAAACGCCGGCTTTTGGATAGTGGTGAGTACTGGTACTGCACCCCTTTTTGGGATTTAAGAAAATGAATTCCCAACAGTTATGGGTTTGCTTTTGGCAATCAGCATTGCCATTCCCAATGGTTTCAGACTACTGTGTGGGTAGTCCAATGGTGGTTTTAGGCAGTGTCCTTCTGTGCCCATAACATCGGCAAAAATGAGTGGCAGCCTATTCTTCATGCATTTCCCTGTGCATTTTCTGGGAAGCTCTGGCCATCATGATGTTTTCCATGTCAGTACTGCACAGTTTTGAGGTATGGCTCGGATGCATGGGTAAATACATCCCACAAGCCCCCCTCTTGCGATGGCCATTCGGTTTCACTGATGGGACTCGCAAGATCTGGGATGTTTCCTCATTTTCTTCCAATAGATGGCACAGTTCAGCATCTTTTCCTCCATCGGTACTGATCGATCGGTTCTCCTCGCCGGTCCTGATGGGAAGATTGGGCGGTACCCCGGGCCCGTTGCGTCTCTGCTCGCGGTCTCCGGATCGTCCTCCTTGGTCATTCTCCATGGTTTCATCTCTCCTAGGATGATAAAGCAAAAGCGGCAATACCTACTCATAGACGTTTTTCCACCACTGTCGAGATAGTGGGGCAGCATATGCATTTCATCATAACAAAACATTACATTCTTATTTTGAAAAAAAAAACAGTATAACTAAGAGACAGTTTCATGCAAATCACAATATTTTAGAGACTAGATGTGGTATGTTTTATGGTTGGAACTGAATTAGTCTGAGACAGTGCCCGCTAGGATTCCAGAGGATTCCTCCAGTTGTTGCAGAGTGTGCCTGGGATGGCAACATTTCAACTTGTTTATGTGGACCCACTTGTCTTCCCCCGCTGCCAAAGGACCTTTGGGGATGTGGATTTTGTAGGCCACAGGAGAGATCTTGTCGATGATCTCAAAGGGTCCCTTCCATGTAGGCAAAAATTTGCGCTGCTTGGCCTGGTTCCTTTGGAAGTTGTATAGATAGACCCGGTCTCCCACCTGATATTCCTTCCTGGAAGTTTTCAGGTCATAATGGGTCTTCATGCTATCAGCCGATCTTTCTAGATTCCGCTGAGCATAAGCAAAAGCATGTTGAAGGTGTTTCCTTAAATTCTCCACATACTCATGAGTAGTGGAGGCATTTATCAGTGTCTGCTCTTGGGTCCTGTAGAGCAAATGTTGCGGAAGCACCATCTTGCGCCCAGTCATCAACTCAAATGGTGACATTTTGGTTGCAGATGAAGGGGTAGATCTGATGGCCATTAGGACCAGAGGTAATCGGATATCCCAATTTGGCCCAGAATCTGCCACAAACTTTATTAAGATGCTCACAATTGTCCGGTTATATCTCTCTACTGCCCCAGAAGAAGCTGGTCTATAAGCAATGTGTAGCTTTCTCTTGACCCCCAGTATCTCCCACATCTTTGTCATTACTTCACTGGTGAAGTGGCTACCTCTGTCTGACTCAATCCTTTGAGGTAGACCAAAACGGGAAAAGATATGGTTAATCATCAGGGCAGCTGCGGTTTCTGCCTTGCAATTTGGGGCTGGGAGACATTCCACCCACTTGGTGAACAAGCATGTGACAGTCAACATGTACTTATTCCCCCTAGCAGAGCGAATCACGGGGCCTACAAAGTCGATTTGTAAATCTGACCATGGCAGAGTCATCCCCCGCTTTTGGAGAGGCGCGCGGTGCGTGAGGGATGATGGCTGAAATTGTGCACACACGAGACACCCCTTCAAGTATTGGTCGAGGTCCTGCCCCATGTGTGGCCAGTATGCAACCTCTCTTAAGATTTCCAGTGTTGTGTGAAACCCCCTATGACCGGCGGTGGCCGCATCATGGGCGTGACTTAACATCAGGCTTCGGAATGAGGTAGGAACCACCCACTGATCGTGGCCAGCTTTGGATTTCCTTACCAGCAAACCGTCTTGGATTCGGAACATTTTTGGACATTTCATCAACACTCTTAGGTCCTCTTTCCCAATGTAATCGGTATCCGTCAGGGGAAAGTTCTCAGGGTCCTCAAGGTGTTGGTAAAACTTACCAATAACTGGATCCCCCTTCTGAGCTGTAATCAAATCAGCATCAGGGGTCTCCTTACTCCATTGTGCAATTGAAAGGTCGTTGTGAGCATTTGTCTGGGACCTAGTGATAGCAGTGACCTGGATTTCCCCCAACAGGGACTCAATCTCAATTAGATCCCCTTGGATGGCCCCGGTTTTGGCCAGCTGATCAGCTAAATCATTTCCAGTTTTGTCTGGTCCCTCTACTTTGGAATGACCCTTGATCTTTTTCCAATAGATGGTCATCTCATTCGAGGTGACCAGATCATCAATGTTTTGAATCAACTTCCCATGTTTCAAGGGTTTGTTGTTAGCACATAACATGCCTCTGGTTTTCCAATTAACCAGGTGCTCCACGAACCCGTTCCGTACATAATCCGAATCTGTGATTATGACCAGTTCGTGGAGTTGATGCTGGACAGCAGTGAGGATGGCCTGATGCACAGCCATCAATTCTGCCACCTGACTACTTCGGGGACCAATTTTGTATCCAGCGGAGGGTTCTGGGAACTCATTCACCCATGCATTCCCTACGCCGGCCACCAGTTCTTTCTCCCCGTTGTTGTCAACATGGTAAGAGCATCCATCCACATAGACAGTGGGCATTCCCTCACACTTGTCCTCTTCAAAGACTTTGTGTGGGGAATTAAGGTATGCCTCCGTGTTGTCCTTTATTTTTAGACTCTCGTCCTCGAGACAGTTTTCTCTGGCACAATCATGCAAGTCAGCCAGACCTTGCGCGAGGGGACTCTTCTTGTTTTGGCCATATCTGACTTCCACAGGAAAGCCTTGCATTGACAGAATCCAGGAAGTAATTCGGGAATTACTCACATTTCCGGCCCGGATTCTGTCACTTTGGAGATATTGCAGAGGCTGGTGTGGAGTCTCCACTATGATGTGCTCCCCCTGGATAAACGGGCGGTAATTCTTCAATGCCCACACCGTCGCCAGGAGTGCCTTCTCACAATCGTTGAATTTCTCCTCCACAGAGGATAAAGTTTTGCTCGCATATGAGATTACTTTATTGACCTTGTCATGCTTTTGGTATAATACTGCCGTCAAGCACGTATTAGAGAACCCTGTCTCCAGGAAGAACTCCTTGTTTCTGACAGGGTAAGCTAGGCAAGGCGCTTGTGAGAGGCTTCTCTTGAGTTGTCTTACTGCCTCGGCTTGTTCTGGACCCCATTCCCACTTGACCCCCCCCTTCAGGAGATGAATCAGGGGTCTGGTGATCTCTGCGTAGCCCTCAATGAACTTTCTGCTGTAATTAGTCAGTCCAAGGAGGCTCCTTAGTTCTCGCAGAGTTGTGGGGTCTTTCAGTTTCTGAAGTGCTTCCACTTTCTTTTCCTGGGGACAGAGACCCTGAGGAGTAATCTCATGCCCCAAGAAATTAACACGGGTTCTACACCACTGTGCTTTCTGAAAGGAAAGTTTTGCTCCGGCGGCCCTCAACTGTGTCAGAACATAACGGATCTCCGCTATGTGTTCCTCTACAGATGAACTTTTAATGAGGACATCATCTACATAAGCCAGGTTACCCCTTGCACCCAAGTCGGGCATGGCCTTGTGTAGAAAAATGTTGAATTCATTGCCGGAGTTGAGGTATCCGAAGGGAGTCCGGGTCCATGTGTACTGCTGGCCCCCAAAGGTGAAAGCCAGTTTGTATTGGTCCTCCCTACTGACAGGCACGGTCCAGTACCCATTGGTCAGGTCTATTGCAGTGAATACCTGTGACCCCTGGATCTGGGCCAGCCCTTGGTCAATGTAGGGCAGTGGCCATCGGGAAGTATGGACCCATTTGTTGAGCTCCCTAAGGTCAGCGCAGAGTCTCCACTGGCCGTTTGGCTTCAATATTCCCAGCACCGGGTTATTGAAGGTGCTGTGGACTGGACGGATTATTCCCCTGGACTCAAGGTTCTTAATTATTTCAGTAAGGGACTCCATTGATGCGAGAGGCAAGCGATATTGCTTCAAAAACACAGGAGTCATGCCAGGGTCCGTGGGGATTGTGGTTGTGTGGATGTCGGTGCGACCACAGTCATATGAGTTTACCGCAAAGAGATCTTGGAAATCCAAGAAAACTTGTTTCAACTTTTGCTTTTGTTCCAGAGTCACACAGGCATCAGCTAGGTTGACTCTCTCTTCCACCATCTGCCTGAAGCCTGGAAAGACTTCTGGTTTGGCTATTTCAGCGGCCTCCTCCAGCTGGGTGGAGAAGTCCCTGGTCAGAGTGCTGATTTGGACCGGAGGCTTCAGGTGGGAAAGGCAGCCCTCATGGACCTGGAAAATCACCTCATCCCTCCTGAAGTCACAAGTCACATCTTCCTTACCATAGGGGCAGGAAGTGTACACCAGGAAGTTCCCCCCATGCTGGGTAAAAATCCTGTCTGGTGTTGTATTGTCATCACTGTCACTGTCAAAACAGTCCTTGGGGATTGGTCCTAACAGTTCATTTACTAGGTCGATGGAAAAATGTCGGTCATCAACCGCCATTCCAATAATGGTGCCTGCGGCTAGAGTAATACTCTTTAAGTCGCTGTTATCCACCTCTATTAGAATGGTGTCATGTTCTATGTTGACTAATGGAGTTGGGTTTACCCCCAACCCTTGCTGTTGGAGAGAAGCATTTAGATGTATGTAAGCATCAGGGTTTTGCAAATGTTGTCCTCTTTTAACTTTCACTTCCAGGGAGAATTGTCGGGTCCTTTCTGGGATGGTGACCTCCTCTTTAATCTGGATTTCAACTGCATAAGGTAGCAATTGAGCTGACCTAAATGCTTTTTCTGGATCATCAAAGCCCATGGGATTATCTGCTAATCGGGACCAAGCTTTGAAGTTTATTAGGTCCAAACTAATGGCAAAGCGATTGAGAATGTCACTGCCTAAGTAAAAGGCGGTAGTGATGTCTCGCACGACCCAACAATTGTGGACTATGCTCTTGTTGCCAATGGAGATTTTGAGCATACACCTGCTTGGCAGGAGATGTTTGGAATTAGGTGCTTCCAGGTCCATTTCCCATTTGTCTATCAGTTTGAATGTGGGAATGGCTGGATCTTTTGGGAGTTGGCGGAACATGGCTTCGCTGATGAAGCTCTTACCGTTGTTCACACACACTCGAGCGAGAATAGAGTCCTTCCCATCATTTAACTGAACAGGGATGAACAACTGCTCTCCAATTTGCTGAATATCAGCCAGGCTCTGAGCTGATTTCACATCTTTCTGGACTATAGGAGTGGGAGTTTCTGATTGTGGATTAGTATAGAATTTCAGAGTGTTTCCTTCCAGTGTGGAATACCACCTTAAACTGGAAGGAAGGTTGATTTTCAGAAATAGAGAGGACCCCCCATCACCAGTCTGTTGTCCTACTGCTATTACTGTCACGTCTGGAATTTGGTTGTTCTGGAAGTGAAATTCTACTTGGTCAGATTTTTGTTCAACCATGTGGCAGGTGCCGTTTAAACTAACATGGTTGACACTCTGTTTTAATTTTATTGGTCGGCTAGTCTGGGTCCAGAGGACCTTGTTTACACAATCTATTAGGGGTGACAACCTTCTCAGGAGGTCATTCCCTAGTAAACAAGGGGTGCCCTCTGGGGTCACAACTATGACCGGGTGTTTCAACTTGTGTCGCCCAATTTTAATGTCCAAGTCTGCCGTCCCCTCAACGGGAATTTCCTTCCCGTCGAAGTTCTGGAGTTGTCCAGGAAGAGAGGTGAGAGGAATACGATAATTCTCTCCCCTTCCTGCATTCAGTTCGTCAAAGGCCCTTCTGGACAGAAGGGTAGCTTGAGATCCAGTGTCCACCAGTGCCAAAATTGTACCCTGCCCCTGTACTTGTACCGGGGCATAATATCTTCCCTCCTTCTCCTCAAGGGGGCACAGATAATGTACATTTTTGGACAACTGGTGGGCTAATTTTCTGGTTTTGGACATCGCTAGCGAAGAGATTTGGGCAGAATTCTGTGGAGAGCCTTGGGAATCTGAAAGAAAAATTTGGCAACTGGAGATCAGAGCCATTGTGGGTTCCCCTGGCTCCGGTTCTGGGCCGCCCCCCCCTTTTTGTAGGCAGTCACCAGGATGGGTTTGAACCAGGGGAGTTTCTTGCTGTTGGTTCTGGGATGAGATGGTGGGCGGCGGTAGCTCAGTCTCCACATCTCCCCAGTCTGGATTTGCATCCCTAGGGACCCATTTTTCTTTGGGAGGGGTTCCCCCCTCTCTGAAGGAGAAGATCCTTTTCCCAGGATCCTCTGAGGATCCCTCTCCCTCAAATTGGAAGATCTGTACCTCCTCCTCAAACTGAGTCTGTTTGGGTCTTTTGTTTCTCCTACCACCCCTCTGCTCCTTAGGAGGCAGACTTTCAGGGGCAAGAGATTTTGTTTCCGGTTCCTGGGTTTCCAGGGGCTGTTTACAAGTGAGGAAGGAAGCTTCCTCCAAGGCTTTACACCCCCCTTCCCTTTATGCCTCCTCCCTGGGAACCGGTGAGTTATCGGGGTGCTGCCCCCGTCATTGTTCTGGGGCACCAGGTCCAGAGTTGGGTGCGTTCTGCGCCGGCGTGCCGATCTGAGGGTTCTGCTGAGCCCTCAGTATGTGACCCAGATCCCGCGCCATGTTTTGAACCTGGCGCTCTAACTGGGAAACCCGCTCAGGCTGATACGGGGCCCTGTTTTCTCCCCTGGGCTGATCCCGGGAAGGGAGCTGTCCCTCCTCTGGTAATACCCCGGGTTGGGAAGATTTGGGTACCCCTCCACCCTTGGCCTCCCCTCTCCCGGATTAGGTTGTCTGGGCTCAGGGAATTGGGGAAAGAAGGATGGATGATTTTGGGGTTGGAAATTGGGTGGATACCTGGGGAAAAAGTTCTGCCCAGGATTTAGAGAATTTCTGCCCTCCTGTGGGAAGTTGGGAGGGAAGTTCCCTGGGTTAGGTGCTTGGCTGGATCCCCCCCCTTGGGCTGGAGGAGTCCACACATAACCCAGGATGGGTCGATTTCCCTTGTAACGGGGACTTACATAATCAGGAGAGCGAGGGACCCCATTTGTGGGGCTGCCTCCTTGGCTCCCTGTCTGTGACTGACCCGAGGACCTCCTGGGCCTAGCATTATTAGGTGCAGGTAGGTTTTTAGGCCCCCCCATCTCCAAATCCAAAATGGGGGTGACCTTTACCTCTGCCACCTTGGCAGCAGCAGGGGTGCTGTTGGCTTTGGGGTTTTTCTGGGCATTACTTTTGCTATCTATCGGTTTCTGCACCTCATAGATCCGGGTAGCCTGTTCAATGACCCAGTCTAAAGATCTTTTCTCGTGAAAATCCCTCACGAGCTGGGTCATGATATATTTGGGCAAGGCATGGAAAAACGTATTTATAAATTCTCTGCTATCCGTGCGCACCCTTCTTGTGGTCTGTGCAAAAGCACGCTTTAACTCCTGCACAAATTGTTGTGGGGCCTGATCCTCCCCACATTGCAAATTGTAGGCTGCCTTGCGAGCCTCTTGAGGATTTCTGTGAACAGAAAAATGTTTCAAGATGGCCGCCTTATAGGTGGACCATGTTAAATGATTTTGGTCCTCCAGCCCCGCAAAGAAACTGGAGTATTCCGGGGAGAAGGTCCACTTTACATATTGAATACAGCTTTGGCTGTCCTTCAAATGGAAAGTCTCCATCATTTGTTCAAACAACTCTAAGTGCTCCCAAACAGAATACTTAGCGTTCTTATGGTAAGGCGTGATGACGCTACTGATCGCCTTAATCTGCTTTAAGGGGTCCTTAAGCAAGGCCCTTTTTGCCTTATTGGCCTTTTTGGTTCGGGTAACCCTTGTCCATTCGTCCTCGGACTCAGAGGCACTGCTCCCAGAGGTTCCCGTCTGTTCTTCCAGGTTTTCCCGGATTCTGCGAGCCTGGGAATGGCTGGCAGAATGTGGGGACCTGGTCTCCTGTGTCCTGCGCAGTTCAGAGGAGTCTTCAGATTCCTCCTTGCTGCCAGGATTTGATGGGTACCCCCTCCACTGACCTAACTGGGCAGAGGTTTTCAGGATGCCCTTAATGGGCCTACTCTCCTGGGGTTCCCCATTGAACTGTACTGTACTTGGGTGCCCATACCCGGATGCCCACCCCTCCATTCCTGAGTGGTACTGGCCTATGAGCCCCATACTCTTAGCTGGATAGTAATCTGCCATCCCTGTGGCCCTGTGCTCATGTGCACCAGGGGACATGGGGGTGGTAGAGTCCAGGGACTGGGGGAGATGAAGGCCCCTGATGTTAGGGCTCCTGCGGTTATGGTCAGGAGTCTCTCTTTCCCAGCGGACCTCATCTCTATCCGCCCCTGCTCCCTGTTGCAATGCAAGAGCCTGCATTTGTGATTTCAGTTCCTCTGTTAAGGCCTTACTCGACTCTATCAGTTTCTCCTGCATCGCTACCTGGTGCTGGAGCCTCTCATTGTGCTGGCAGAGAGCCTCATTTTCCCTCCGTGCTTCCTGGTTGGTCTTGGAGAACTGGGCCAGTCTTTGCTGCAGGAGGGTTACCTCCTGAGCTGTGTCCCTATTGGCCTGCTCCTTTCTTGCTAGAGCATCCTCCACCCTCCTGGTGTGCTCTAGCAAGTTCTGGTGTTCTTTTTGGAGGTCACCCAGTCCCTGGTGGGCTAGGTGATTTTCTTCCATTTTTCTTTTTAAGTGGCAGACTTCCTGGCCTAAGGTGTCCCTTTCCTGACTAAGAGTCTGCATCTGTACCGTCAGGTCGTCCCTTTGCCTTTGGAAGGTACCAGCTTTCTGGCGCTCCTGATCAAACTCTGCCTGGGTATCCAGGTCTTTCAGAATCAGTTTATTGCTCTCTGCCTTCTCCCTATCTAGGTGGCTTTGCAGGGTGACTACCTGCTCAGCACATGCCCTATTGAAGTCTAGCTGTTGCTCCAGCTTTTTCTGGCTTTGCAGTAGGGAGTCCAAACCTTCTTGGTGTTCCTTCTGCAAGGCCAGAAATCTGGTATCCTGTTCTGACTTTTCCTTTTGCAGCACATCCATATCCTCCTTTATTTTAGTGATGTACCGTCTGCTGTCATTTTCTGACTCCTGGCTCCTCTGCAGCCTCTGCTCAGAAGAGACCAGGTCAGATTGGACCTTCTCTAACCCCATCTGTTGCCTATTTGCCAGATTTTGGCTTTCAGCACATCTATCCTGCATGTCTCCCATATATAGGTACAGGTATGCTGCTATCCTGGCAATCTTATTGTGTTCCTCTTTGGCTTTAGGAGCCATATATAGTTCACTCAGGGCCACATGTAAGGGACCCTGATCTCTATATATATCTGACCCTGTTTCAGTGACCTGTTGTGTGATTGCCTGCAACCACGCATCCTGGCCCTGTTCGGTCCATTCACCTCTCACAAATAGCTTATGCAAGAGGTGCTCTCTGGCTATTTTCATGTCTACTAAGGTCGTCATTCTAGAGATTGGTCTCTGTCCTGACTTACAGAAGTTTGTATTTTATTTTTGCAGAACAGAACTTTTCTTGGAGTGTCCCTTTTGAGGAATGCTTCACAGCGTAATGCAGCGTGGTGATCCGACTGGATATGTGTATCTGGTCAGCTGGCACGCTGTATTAATCTGCACAAATGGTAAATCTAACCCAAACGTCCGGCCCGAGCCCCCAATTTGTAAGAGGATTCAATTCAGCACTACAGCCAAGTCAACGCCTAGTCTAGAATACTGAATGAAAACCCTTATTGATATAATTTTATGTCCAGTTCATGCGTTCTGGATGACTACCCTTATATAACACCCCTCTCTTGGAATCCTCCTGACCCCACTGAGCCAAGAAGTAGTTCTGTTTTGCAAGTTAAAAGGTTTATTTGATAATTTAAACAATATATATCTATATCAGACTTTATAATAAATTAATAATTGAATATCACACTTAATCTGATATATAATCAATAATGGATAGTCTGGCACTAGCACACTTCTTTATAATCACTAAGGAGTTGACATGAAATGGATAAGATAGCAACAATACTTTTATGGTTTCAAATGGATGCAATGTGGAATGAAAATGCAGTACAGAAACTACTCAATATGCGTTCAACAAAACAATGTAATCACTTTTCTCTGGCAATCCCCTCCCCCCTTTTATGCAATGCAAGGAAATGGAAGGAAGCACACAGTTCTCAGAAATGCAATTCAAATGTAATTCAGTTCACCCAGCAACTTAGAGTACAGAAGTTTAAAACACAGCCCAAAATGCTTCTATATGTGCTGGCAATGGAGTGAAAAATATGCTAAAATGCTTTTAATTCCCTGTAGAGGTTCAGGGTGAGTGGTATCTAGTTAATATTAGTCCAGGCTCACTCTTGCAATGATTCAGGAATGATTAGCAGGTTAAACGAATTTCTGGCAAATGGAAGGCAAGCAGCAGCAGATTTTTTTACACGTGGAGAAATTTGCAAATCGCGGTAAAATTCGCGAATGCGCCGAGCGCGATTACAGAGGAACTACAAGGACTATCACTATCGTTTTGGGGTCCTATGAAAGCCTAGGATCTCAGCTTTCAGATGAAAGTTACTGCAAGTCTCTAGCACAAACGGTCGCGGAGATATGAGCGATTTTGTGAAGGTCGTTTTTCAGATTTGAAATTGTAAAGTTCAAAAAGACAAGTGCAGCTTGCAACTAGCAAATGACAAGTGACAGCTTTACAAATGTCAGGTGACAGTTAGGAGACAGTTCTACTTAGATTAAGCTAGATTGAATTATATTATTTTAACTAAGAGATTGGTTCTGCACAGTTTTCTAGGTACTCACACTATATTCTTGAGTGAAATGGGCCTCGCCATGGATCTGGTCAGGTTTTAGACGGGACTCTGGTCTCTGCACTTCACAGTGATCTGGGTCTGCTCTCTCTCTGGATTCTGAAGATTGAGGGATTTAAAGTCTGGATCTTTCTGCACAGCTTTCTCTGGAGATTGATGGAGGTAAAGTATGGATTTTCCCGGCAGAGCTTCCAGCTGCAAATGGATTTGAAGGTCCCTATCTGTCCTGTCTCTCTGCTTTTATGTGTTTAGAATGTGGGTGTGTTCTAGCATCACTGACCCTACCTCTCTCTCAGCTTCTAATTGGTCAAACTTCCATTTCTCACTTGATTGGGGAAGGAACTGTGTGTCAGCGTGATGTCATTTTATGGCTTGCAGAGAGGACACTCCCCAGTCAAATTGCACATATTCTATATTTGATAACAAAAGACATATTTGCACAGGTAAACATTGGTTTAAAATTACCTGCACACATCACATATCACAGGAGATATACCCTGTCCAAACTTTGCTCTTCCTGGGGGCTTGCATTCAGAAATGGCAATATTTTGCACTTTTTAACTGGTTTGCAATTCCGGACATTACCCCAAATTTACACACATGTGCGCAAGGAGTATGGACATTAGTTGATGAAGTGTCAGATTTTTCACATGCACACATTTTGAGTAATATCCTCTTTTCCGCTAAAACCCCCCTGAACATGCCACCGGTTCGAAAAACCTCTTAAAATGTGGGCAGAAAAATCACAAGAATTATGGTGTCATTTATAAAATTTTCACATGTCCGTACTATGAGTTATTCATCTTTTTCTAAAACCATATTCTGGCTATAGAGGTGTGTCTTTTCAGGTCACATGGTACAGAAACCAGTCTTTCCAGTTTCTGGCAAGCTCAGAGACCCTGCCCCTCCCAGCTTCTGCCAAGAGGAAGCTGTTTTACGACCTCTGTAATAAACCATCTGCCTGGGTGAAGGGGGTTGCATTGTTCAGAGCTCCTGTGTTCTGTGGGGCTCCCCTTAATTCAATTATCAGGGAGATGGCATATCCTTAGTGTGGCCAGCAAAAGGCAGATAGGCCTGGGAACACAGCTGTGACTCAAGTTTCACTCCTGATGGGGGGTAGTTGCCAGGCAGAATTCAGTTCCTTAAGCCAAGTTTCAGATAAAATGTCACTTTTTGTTCCCCAGTTTAAGTCAAGACATTTTTTTACATATGCAGCTAGAATGCTGATTCTAAGTTCAAAACTATGACATTTAAACAATTGCAACCTATGTGACACTCAAAGTAGGTCACTCATTTCTTTTAAACATTTAGATTTGTAGTGTCTTTCAGTCCAAATTTACTTAAACTGCTGAAATCCCCAGCTCAGCCAGTCTTGTTATAAACCTTCAAGTCACTTCAGAATATAACTTTACATTGGATCCACCTCTTAAAATGTCTTTCTTTGGCATGTTTTGGGTTCATTTATTCAGTTTTCTACAAAATCTGGTGGTTTTAAAACGCCGGCTTTTGGATAGTGCTGAGTACTGGTACTGCACCCCTTTTTGGGATTTAAGAAAATGAATTCCCAACAGTTATGGGTTTGCTTTTGGCAATCAGCATTGCCATTCCCAATGGTTTCAGACTACTGTGTGGGTAGTCCAATGGTGGTTTTAGGCAGTGTCCTTCTGTGCCCATAACATCGGCAAAAATGAGTGGCAGCCTATTCTTCATGCATTTCCCTGTGCATTTTCTGGGAAGCTCTGGCCATCATGATGTTTTCCATGTCAGTACTGCACAGTTTTGAGGTATGGCTCGGATGCATGGGTAAATACATCCCACACTCATAATCCATCCTATCCACCTCCCCAACTCCATCACAACATCAGATGCAGCAGTGGGTAGCCTAGAGAAGAGCCAGGGAAGCAACTAAGCTTAACCTGATACATACCCATAATTTATTTAGGCATACGGGGTCTCTTAGGACTGAAAGACCTAGAAGACTCTGGGAGAGAAGCTTTTTCAAGAGATAACCTTTTCATTTCTAGTTCATGATTCAACTCCACTTCTCTGAGTTTAAGTTCTTGGTGTTTATGTTCAGTTTGAGCATTTAAACGTTTGAATTCCAATTCAAGCCTCATCTTTTCTAGAGCATTGAATTCAGGACTGAGTGTAGGTCCTGTGGGGGTCCCAGTGGACAAAGGTTGAGGTTGCTGAGCAGACAAGGGAGCAGAGAGGCCTACATTAGGAGACACATTTACTTCCTCTAACTCATCAGAAATGGATACACTATCATCCTCATTATTTGCCACATTTGCTGGAGAGTCAGGCATTTCAGACCCACTCCACAGACTTTGGTTCTTCAACAACTTTTCAATCAATTCAGACTTTTTGCCTTTGGCAGATAGGTTCCTTTCTCTACACAGATGTTTAAAACAATCCGCAATGTAACTAAGGAGGGTCTCCTGACTGTAGCTTTCTATATCAGACATGATGAATTTAGCTTTTTAGTGATTTTAGCCTTGTGGTTAGTTGATCCAAGGTAAATAGCAGCACTCTAAGTGTAATTACTATACTTGATCCTCACCGGTGTACACCAGTGTTAGGCAGAATTATATGCAGTACCCTTTGGGAACACCACACACAATTAAGACTGCAAGTGACATTACAAATTCACCTTTGGTACAAACCTGTACTACACAGTAAAAGTTGTAGCAATGGCTAAGCAGCCAGACCTATCTCAAGAGCAAGTGAGCAGTATCAATAGTTACATAAAGTACAGCAATTACTATGATTCAAACAAACACTGACTCTAGATTTCTGAGTAAAAGAATATACATTTATTTACACATAAGTTGAATAACATTTCACTAAAGTAAAGCAGTTTAAAAATCACCCTCTTAATACACCACACCACTCCCAATAGGTTCCAGACAAGTTAAGCTCACAAATGAAGTGGGAGCAAAATGGCACTCCAGAAATTCAAAAGGGAGGGAAAGACAAAGTTAGGCAGACATTGACCAGCACCAACAGGTAAGTAAGCAGGGCAATCTGGAAAAAGGAACTACAGTGATGGAATCAAATCAAAAAGGCTTAGGGCCAAAGTCAATAGGGCAAAAGTCTTTTGCTCAAGATCACACAGCTCAGGGTAGTTCGCGGTTAAGTCTTTGCCAAGTGTTCTGGACGAAGTTGGTTGGCAGAAAAGTTAGTTTAAAGAGTAGAGAAGGACAAGCCCTCGGATTGGAGAAAGATTTCACACACCGTGGCTGAACGAAACGAACAACTGGATTTGCAGAGTACCTTTAAATAGAGAAGAAGCTGTAGATGAGGCGGACATTCTTGGCAGTTCCTGCAGGTTCACGGTTCCTGAAGCGACTGTCGGACTGACGTGAAGTAGGAAGACTGGAGGGCCCTGCACTGCCCAGGGAAGAAACCAGTAGCAGAGCAAAGCAACGAATAAAAGGTGCGCTCCTTAAAACCCAAGCAGGGTCCGACCTTTCTGGCTATCCGGCCCACTGTAGCTCTGTACAGCTAATTTGACCAGAGGAGGGAGTCCTGGCTTGCAGTTTGGGCAAACTAGTTAGTTCCACCAGCTCAGGGGAACAAGATTACTGGAGGATCTTCTCTGCCATCAGAGTTCGAGGATTCGGACCTGCAGCAGGGCTTCACCGGGCAGTTCAGTCGTGGTAGGGGCCCTCTTCCGTCAGCTCCTCATCGGTTCTTTTGTTCGAGTGGCGACTCTGCATTTCCAGACCCAGAGACCTGCTTTTTATGCAGTTTTCGCCCATTCACACAGCCTGGCTGTCAATCACACAGCAGGGTGCTGTCCCGTCAGGACAGTCACCACAGCCAATCAGTTCAGAGTGCAACATGGGTCTCCAAGGAGACCCTGTGCAAGGAGTCCTAAACCCCGCCCTCACATACTGTCCCCCCCAGACATACAGGCACCTAAGGAGGGCTTCTACGTAGAAGCCTGCGAAAAGAAGGTGAACAAAGGAACCAAACCTGGTTTGGTGCGCAGAGTAAAACACGAGAAAGACATTTTGAAAAAGAAATGGTGATTAAACCCAGCCGGAACTGAAATAAAACATATATGGTCTAGCGGGTTTTCGTTCGAGGCTACCAAGATAGCCTAAAACAATACCAAGGTTATTTAAGATAACCGTGGTAGGAAAAATAGGGTAGTTACCACTGCCACCATCCAAGTCTTGATGAAAAGGGAGCAAAACAATGCTCCAAGAGAAACAGACAAAAAGGCATAAGTATTAACCCTTTCCAGTACTCCGTATAAAATGGTTTGTACTGGGTCTGTGGATTTAAAAAGACTAATAAAGTCAATGGCAACTTTACATGTTCTGGGAGACAGTAGTCAGTCCCAGAAAATGCAGTCTGAGTTGGGAAGTCTAAAAGACAACCCTGTGTCACTGCACAGTAAAAAGATGATGCCTGTGGACTAGGCGAGGCTCCACAGTCTATGAACACAAAAATGTTAAACACACTCAGCAAAACACATGTAAGACTGGGGAAAAAAATGCTCACACTCTGATCAGGTGAAAAAAATAAATCCTAGAAATCCAGCAAAGCTGCCAAGGGACTCAGTAGGTAAGGGAAATGAACTATTCTGGAGAATTCTCCCAAACACTCCACGATAGTGAGTGAATGTTAGCGAGTCCTATCTCCGTTTCTAGAAACTGGATTATAGTCACGTATGATGTTGTACAAATAGATGTGAAAACGGGAACAGAAGTATGTAGTAGCTGAATGCTCAGAGCGTCCAGGTAGTTTGATGACAATAGTAATCATTTTTGCCACAGGGCGCTGTACATAGGTACATAGCCAATATAAATAGTGAAACTGGTGTTACAGTATGGGCTTTTGCCCTGATAGGTACCCGTGTTGTTTGAGGTGTTAGTATTGTATTAGGTTGCCCAACTGAGATTGAGTGCCATCGGTTTACGTGGAGGAGCAAATGGATTTCTGGATCTAATCACACAATGGTTGTTGTGCAACAGGTGCATTTCCTATATTTAGGTTTTGGCCTACTGTGGAGGTTTTCCTTTGGTGTCTTTACGTGAAGAAATGAGGCTTCAACAATAATGAAGGAATTAATTTGCTTACTGAATAATTTAAGTGTTCATTTTTAGAAATATGAACAATAATTAGGAAGAATTATGGCTCCGGATTAAACTGAGGGGTGCTGTACAGATATTTGTTCATTTTTTAAACACTAGTTGCCTCCCCTCCGTTAATGATGGCATGAGTTTAGTGATGTGATTTATATTGTGTTTTAGTTAAAAAATGTGGTCCTGAAGAAGACAATGCTGTCCCGGCTGTTCGTAGAAACTAGGAGTTTGCCATTGAAGTCATATGTATTAGATTTATGAACAAGGCTTTTTCCAGTGCCTAAGCAATATACTCCTACAATTACAACATATTAACCGCATGATTAGTCATAACTAGTTGGCCTATATATTAAAGATCTCTTTCCTGACGAGGGGTGTGTGTAATCCTGGTGATCGCACTTCCCTGCTAGCCATGCACTTTATTATTCATTTTGCACTTTATTGGCACTGATTAGCCCTTTATGTATGATTGCACTTTGAATATTTTGTATATTTTTTGTTTACAATGGTATTTTGTGTGATGTATGATATGATATGATATTTTATTTATATCGTGCCTATACACAAGTGTTTCAAGGCACGAAAGGTTATGGTCTTTAGGTCTAATCAATGTGTAAGTATATTATGTATTTGTATGTATATTAGTGTTATTTGTGATGCTATTGCAAACTGTTTATATGATCATGGTTATGTGAAGGTGGACACATGATTGAAACTTGAAAACCTGCATCCCAGACATAGGTAAATTAGGTCTTAACTATGTACTATACATGTATGTGTTAGCCACGTGAATATACTGTGTTTTGCTATATAACTTCAGGCAGACATCATTGAGGAGGGTCATGTGACCATGTCTTACCACTCAGTTGCTTCGCCCAGCGCCAAGTTTCTCGCCTTCCATGCAGCTACTTAAGGACTCCAGGCAAGCACCAGGCTCATAGCATTGAGGAGGCTGCTGGTCACAAACTCAGGTCCTGCCAGTTAGTTTCTTTGCTCACCACCAGGCTTCACGTCTTTCATGACCACGTCCTGCAACTCAGTTGCTCTAAGCACCAGTAGGTTTTGCACCTTACAGGCAGAACGCATTGAGAAGGATGCTGGTCGCGTGACCACGAGATGATATTCAGTTGCTCCGTCCACCACTTATTTCACAAGTCCACCTTGGGCATCTTCATCGCTGGCGTCTCAGCAAAGGATGAAGACAAGGACATCGCCCATGTGTGCATGTTTTTGCCTGATAGGGCTGTGGGGCAGATCTGCTATTGTGCATTTCACCTGCAAAGTAGTCACTACTCCTGCTACTCGCCAAAAGACATTACCATGTGTCTCATACCCCCACAGTCTATACGCATTCTCGCTAGGGTTCGAATGGCCAAGCTCTCTGGGAAACCTCGGAAGGTGATCTAGAATATCACAATAATATCACTGTTGCACTATCAAATACACATGACCACACCACACATGTCTCGCCTCATGCTCATCAATGCTCGCTCAGCAGTTTCTCACATCACAGAGATCACTGACCTCATCTCGTACAATTACCTAATTGCCCACTTCATCAGCAAACCATGATTTACCCCATCCTCCGCCCATGTGTTTGACATCCTCCTATCCCAGACTACTATATACAACATAACGTAGGAAGGGCAGGAGAAGGAGTGGCAACTGCCCACAAGCATGATTGGCCATACTCTATCATTCCCTCTCTGAGAGCAAGCTCGTTTGATTCACTCACTGTGAGGATTTGCAATCTGGCAAGTGTTTGAAAGCCTTGACTTTTTTATTTTTGTTAATGAATACAATGGTGTGGGTTATCACAGCCCTGAAAGGGTAATCTGCTGATTAGATTTCCATTTCATAAAACCCCATAACAAAAATATAGTCTACAGCTGTGCTCTGCTGTCTCAGTATCCTGATGGCAGCACCTGCCCTATAGTGGTCACCTGTGCCCTTTTTGAAAGCTACAATGACCGCCAAGTCACTGGAGGACAGGGGCTACATTTAAGATATGTACTCCTGCTTCAAAAATGCATAACTAAGGATTCTGTCCTGGTGGAACGTTAAACTGCAGACATAAGCCATACCTGTGTTAGCGTTTGGTGGCCAGCACGTCTCATTGTTATTCCAACCACATTAAATTAAGATCACAAATATGTTAGCACTGGGATCCAACTCATCTGTGGAAGGGTTATGAGTATTTGTTCCAGACAAGGCTGCACATGCCCACTGGCAGGACTGTAGCCGTGGTGGGATTGCCTCTCTTTGGTCCTTTGTAAGGGCAGATAACACCATTTCCCAGGGACAGCTACTCCACAGAAAGATGGTCTGGAAGCAGGAGTCGAAGAGCACTGCATTTGTAAAGTGCTTTGATTCTATTAAGAAGTGAAGGGGTGAGGTAAGTGTAACCAGGGATACACGTGTACAAGTGGGGAAAGATTCTGCTATCTTGTTCTCTCTGCCTCGCTCTCTCTCTTTCCTGTCCCCAACATGTCCTGTAGCACAAATCACTTTGGATGTGACGTGTGAAGGGTGGAGTCCGCTCATTCCAAGAGCAGGGATTAGTTCCATAGTGCAGGCTAGCTTTAGTCCAATCATCTGTGGAATTGTACATTTAAAAGAAGGGGCATCACACCACTTATTTGAATCATCTCTGGAATCCAACCCGGGAAGAAGATTTTGCCCAGCCCTACTGAGAGAGCAGTCTTTTCTAAAGTCCTCAGTAATGAAGTGAAGGCAGGTGTTAATACAAAGAGGTTGAGCTCTGTCTCCTAACCATTCCCAGAGACCATCAGGGGTGAACCTTGTTGCTGGACCTACATTCCTGCCAGCCACACTGTTGCCTAGGATTCCTCTGTGTTGCAGGATCCCTGAAGGTCTGTGCCAGTCTCCCACATGTTTTGGGGTCCAGGAAAAGGACTAACCTTGTCCCTGAAAACCCTGGAGTGGACCTCAGAGCTCCTGAAAGCCCGAACAGCCAAGATCATTTTGCTTTGGACGTGACCCATTGTGAGTCAAGAATTGAGCGTGTTCGACACCAAGCGAAATGTCAGGACTGTTCAAAGCTTCCTTCAGCATTCATCATTCTCTGAACTGTTTGAGTCCATTTGCTGCTGCAAAGCCCAGCTGCAGCATGTTGTTGCCTCAGCCCAAAACAACTAAGTACTACTACCTTGCATTGCCTGGGTCAGTGTTATGAATCACCAGCATATTCATTGTTGCTCCTATAAGTCGATCAACCCAACCCTGGTGTCCCCTGAACAGTGACCACCGCTTGCCTGTGCAACCTGGTACGAGCTCACTGCAGTTGAACTGCAACCGCTGACAGAACCTGGTGATAACTTGATCTGCACAGCTGAAGTAGACACTTCGAGATGTCAGTTACCTTCCCGTTGACCCTAACTAAACAACAGCTTGCCGCTGGACGATAGCAACTGCCACATTCACGAACTGAAAGGATCCTGCAAATGATAAAGAGAAGCTGGGTTTGGCACCGTTTAACTACCAAGACATTTTCAAAGGTAATATGGACTGATATCTGACCCCTGGTGCCCTATAGACTGGATAGATCATTTTAATCAATTTTGCAAACTCAAGAAATATCCAACTTGAAAATTGTGAACTTGTAATTGCCTTTTCTCCCCCTGTCTCATTACTCAGTGTGCTGCCTCTTTTCTAAGCATATTTTTTGTACTTTCTAAAGGGGTGGGTTTTACAGTTCTTTTAGTTAGTGATTATTGTACATGGTGTGTTTTACTAAAGCATATATTTGTATAGCACCTTGATTCAACATTTTTTTTTAATTTTGAACTAAAGAGGAAGTGTCGAGTATCGTCCCCACTCCAGCTGCCCCTCTCCCATTACCTATTGGGTTCACACCAAAGTATGTGACGTATGACGAACAGTTAAATCAGCAGAGAGCAGCATGTGGGCTCTGCCCAGTACCTATCAGGTTGACAGCACCTGTTAATGTTTCCATTAAAGAAGCCATATTTACAACCTAAACAATATGATGGTTGTTTGAATAAAATACCTGAAGAAGCAAAGAAGATAATGAAGGAAGAAGAATGGTGACGTCATAAGAAATCGGACTGACGAACATATAGAGGATATAATGACCTGAGAATACTGACAAAGAGACAAAATACCATGGATAAGTGACATCTTGAGTCTAAGGTGAAGAAATTGATGTCAAGATGAATAAACTTATGCCACATACATGATGAAGATATTCAGTTAGTTAAATGTGTACAGATGCAAGAGAGGCCTCCTTGCACAGACAGCTACAACACAGCCCACCAAAAACCACTGTATATGCACCCGGGGAAGGATCTAGGTATAAGGAGCACCAACCAGCACCGAATGACCGTGTGGTGTCGGCAGGGCCACCCCCCACCATCGGACCGACCACTCCAAACTCTGCACCCCACCGACCAGAACCCACTGACCACTTGCCTGATGATGACAGATCAGAGGGGCAAGGCTGATGTGCACTCCAACCCGCATACAGCCGAAGGCCGTGTGATGCCGGGAGACCGCCCGCAGGACCTGGGGCACGGAACACTCTGTGATTTCCCTGGCCTCCCCGGCCAACAGCGTACCCTGCCTCCCTTGAACCCGCCAGCCATGCACCGTGCAGCAAAGGAGCCCCGCCTACCGCCTGCAGCGCCCGTACCCAGGAACGGATGTGAGCTGCGCTGGAGGCACACAAAACAAGTAAGAGGGGCTGGGGGGGGGGATGGAGCCAAGCAGTGCAGCAGCCCGCTCTCCCATATAAACGCTAAAGGGCCAAAAGGTGCTCATACCGCGAACGGCTCCTGAATGGCCCAGCGACCCCCCCCCCCCTCCCTGCTAGCTCAATGTAGGGATTTGGTATTATTCTGCATCCTAATGGAACCTTTGGTCAGTGTATTGATTGACAATGGAGTGTTAAGGGTTAGAATGTTTATGTGTGACTGGGGTTCTATGTGGTCAGTTGGGAGATGTAAGCCTACCTGGGAGGATGCAGGTGTATGTTGCCCTGAACCCAGATGTACCTGACATTATATGACCATTATAATGTACTGGAACTAAATAAAGAAGTTACTGGAACTTCACCTGAGGTCATGGTCATCTGTGGGGAACAAGGAGTTCTACACTCAACCCCAGCACTCCCGGGAACAACGCAGTGCACCCGACAGGGTGACTCTTCACATCGAGCTGGAGCCCTCCCCTCTGCCCTCCAGCACCCTCCATCTGCACTGGACGTGAACTCTCAGTGTGCTCTGCTGGGGTAAGGAACAGAGACTATTAACTTTGACCTCCGTGGCTGATCTGAGTGACTGAATCTTTGGTCGGAAATTTGCACGTTTCGTATGTGCAATTGTTCACTTGGCTGGTGTGTCCAGCATGAAGCGCCTGCGCTTTTGTTGTTGCGGTGCACTATTATTTTATCTGCTGCCCTGCCTGTTGCCACCATGTCTAAGGCCCTCCAAGATGGCTGTTCGTCATTTTGACATTGAATTTGTTGTGAATTGTTCCTGTTTTGTGGGCCAGCTCCTGCCTCCCTCTCCCATTGGTTGCCATTGGCCCCTTTAGCCAATGGCTGCAACCGGGAGGTGGGGAGCCGGCCGCACCACCTAAGGCCCAAAAAGGGTCCCTGTCAACCCCTGTCCACCACTAGCCACCACTTTCTGTGTCCCATGAGTCCCCCCTGCCCCCTCCAGTGTCTCCATGTCCCCCCTGCCAATGTCTCCATGTCCCCCCTGCCCACTCCAGTTGTCTCCATGTCCCTCTACCCCCTCCCAGTGTCTCCATGTCCCCCCTTCCAGTGTCTCCATGTCCCCCCTTCCCCCTGCCAGTGTCTCCATGTCCCCCCTGCCCATGTCTCCATGTCCCCCTGCCCCCTCCCAATGTCTCCATGTCCCCCCGCCCCCTCCCAATGTCTCCATGTCCCCCGCCCTTGCCAGTGTCTCCATTCCCCCTGCCAGTGTTTTCATGTCCCCTTGACCCCTCCCAGTGTCCCCATGTACCCCCTGCCAGTGTCACCATGTCCCCCCTGCCCCCTCCAGTGTCTCCATGTCCCCTCTGCCCCCTCCAGGTGTCTCCATGTCCCCCCTGCCCCCTCCAGTGTCTCTATGTCCCCCCTGCCCCCTCCAGTGTCTCCATGTCCCCCCTGCCAGTGTCTCAATGTCCCCCTGCCCCCTCCAGTGTCTCCATGTCCCCCCTGCCAGTGTCTCCATGTCCCCCCTGCCCCTCCAGTGTCTCCATACCCCCTGCCTGTGCTGCCATGTCCCCCTGACCCCCCCCAGTGTCTCCATGTCCCCCCTGCCCCCTCCAGTGTCTCCATGTCCCCCCTGCCAGTGTCTCCATGTCCCCCTGCCCCCTCCAGTGTCTCCATGCCCCCTTGCCAGTGTCTCCATGTCCCCCCTCCCCCCCAGTGTCCCCATGTACCCCCTGCCAGTGTCGCCATGTCCCCCCTGCCCCCTCCAGTGTCTCCGTGTCCCCCCTGCCCCTCCAGTGTCTCCATGTCCACCCTGCCCCCTCCTGTGTCTCCATGTCCCCCCTGCCAGTGTCTCCTTGGCCCCCTGCCCCCTCCAGTGTCTACTCCCACCCCCTCCCTGCACCGTTAGTGTCCTTTTTACCCCCTTGATGATCCCTTGCCCCCCTCCCCTTTCCTGCTTTACGCTTATATCTTAGCAAATACTTTCATCATTCGGTCCTTGGACCTCTGATAACAGCTTGTCTGTCCCCCCTTTCCCTTCCTGTCTTCTCCTCCCCCCCAGCACTATCTTTAATAGTCATTGACCTTTAATGGATAGTCTTTTGTTGTGTTCCTCTTCTTACCCCTTTCTCTCCACCCCCCCATTCCTTCCTCCCCCTTCCTCTTGTCACTCTTACATTGCAACAATTGTCGTCAGGCATAGTAATGTTACTGCTAGTTTTGTCTTCTTTTTTTCCTCCCTCTCCTCTCCCTTATTGTTTTATGCACTTGTACTATCTGTTATGATTTGATAGTTTTTTCACATTCTGATCATTTCAAGGACTTGTAAGAATGTTACAGTATTCTCCCATGTTCCCTCTCTCCTTGAAGCGCTTTGAAACACATTGTGTATAGGCGCTATACAAATAAACAATCAATCAATCAATCAAAAAAACTGCAAGAGGCAAAGAAATCGTGAAGCTTGCTGATGCTTTATAGTTGATAGATTGTGGTCAGCGGCAATGTTTACAAGTAAATACCTCAAGAAGCACTTTATATATGAATGTAAGTCCACTATGCACATAAGCAGAATTGAACAAACTTTACTAAAGGCCTCAGAGGCAGTGTGTCGCTGTAAGAAAATCTAGAATCAAGACAGAACAAAACTCAGCTAAGGATGACCATGCCAAGAAACCAAGGTTTTATAAAACTGGAATAGGCCGACATTGGATACAATTAAGGAGAGAAGAGAACAGAGGATCCTGTTCAGAAAGGTCAAGATAAGCCACGTATGTCAGAAGACTGGTAGAATTAAATCAAATATACGAAAAGACACAGAGAAAAGACGATTTCATGGTGTTCAGTCACGTGACAAAGACAGGCTGGAAGAAGGAGACTTTCACACCTATGCATGGATCCCCGCCATTCCCATACTCCTTGAAAGTTCTCAGAGTACAGAGCAGACACAAGGCCAAACTGCAAAGCAGTAATTGACACATGACCACTGAGTTGATGATTGATTGTAGCATAATTGGTGGGAAGCTGGGGTGCAGGCAAGCTTCTCTGCACCTGGATGTTCTTTCTTCATGCTGCTAGACATAGGTGGAAAAGTATGAGTGGGGTTTATGCCAACCCAATCATAGTGGACCATGTAATCTAAGGTCCTATAGTGAGTAGAGCCAATGAGATGTCGTACTTTAGTGACATTCACAGTGGCCATTTTGAAGGGAAGGCTTAGGTGCCCCACCTGACATTTATTATCCAATCCCCTCTCCCTGTTACCATATACAAATATAATACCTTTGTTAAGTTACCTTCCTATAATCAATCACGTTGCTTGTTAGGTTTTTAAGATTGCCACGTAGAATGATGGTAGTATGTGCGCAGGTTGTACGTCAGTAATGACATGTTTTTGCTATAAATATTGTGTTTTTTCTAAAGGTGAAGAGAGCAAGAAGATTGAGCGGTTGTTGATGTTCGTTGTACTCCCTGTTTTATGAACTTGTCATTTGAACGGAATCCCTTTGGAAAACTATTGAGTTGTCTTAATTAGTTGATGCATGAGTATGAATCTGCATCCCCATCTATCGCGAGGGTACTGCTACTCATCTTAAAGGGCTGATTGAGAGATCATCCAGTTCACCCTCTCCATACACCTCTCAAATTATAACCAAACACAACCACAATCTTACAACGCCACAATCCGCACAAACTTCACTACACTGCAACAACAAACAAAGCACACATAAACCCGTACAACAGCACATGTCTTCCGACAGTATAACACCCCAAGCCCAGCCAACGGAATTCGGGGCTGAGGCTGCCAATAGCACATCACTGCTCTACTGCACTTCACCAGCTCATCCCCACTAACTCCACCCCTCTTCTTTTTATTTCAGAACCACCAGAGCGCCAGGGGACCACTCCGGTGGTGATTGTGTGTGGTACAAATATCCTTTAACATTAACATTAACATTAACATTAACATTAACTTGGTAGCAGAGTTAGATGGTTTGATTAGATAAAGATACTCATCGACCGTTGACATAAGTAACTTCGGGTCCTCGGCAATATCACACGTACTTTGCCATCCAGCTGATAGAACGAGAAGCTCCCCATAGACAGTGGTTAGATTAATTGAAAAAACCCTGCAGGTTAGGTGTGACGAGTTCCTTGCTTTCCCCCCAAAAAAACTCCCACTTCTACGACTAGCGGATTGGACAAGTGGCACGGAGAGGTGGTAAGGAAGACAGTGATCCCGAGCGTCCATAGATGAAAGACATGCGAACAGTGAGTAAAAAAGACTGAATGTTTTGGCAAAAGCATGCATGCATAGAAAACAAGTAAAGGGAAGGTAACGGAAGGAGGCGGGATAAAATATAACATCAGAATAAGAGTGTAATGTATATATAAAGGGAAAGAAATTGACTCGAGTGTGGCCGAGCAATATAAAGAGTTATCGTGAGTGTGGCCACGATAAGAGTATACACCCAGTGCCTAGGTTTTAAAGAACGCTAGCAGAAGCCCTATCTAAAGTCCTGTTAAAAGGATGACGTAGAAAACTAGACCGATTAAAGATGATCTGAAAGAGATAGGCTTGAATTCCATGTCAGAATAAACATAGGGGTAAGATGCGTCTGAGAGAGCAGACGGTATAAAGTTCATGTGCCTGGCCAGAGTTTGTCTGTTTGTTTTATGTGTTTTAGTTAACTCGTGACGTCATAATCGAAAATAGTTTTTGTGAAATAGAGCATGAAAATTGCACGATTGTAAAGGGAAACTGTTGCATGCCATGGATTGATGGTTGTTTTTTAGCAGGATTAAAGTAAAATATTGTTGAAATAACAGGATTGGAGCTTGAGACGATTGGTGCTCGCTAATATTGTATTGAAGCAATTGTAAAAAAGTGTAAAATGAAAAAATAAGCAAGTGTTATATGAATAAGGGATAAACAAGTTAAGCATGGAAGACATTACTCTGATAATACACATGTGCAAGCAGTTGCCAAAACATGCACCTAAGCTTAAACAGTACAGTGCAGAATGGGTTAAAGGGACCGCAGACAACATTTTTATACCATGGCCCCAAGGTGGATCGCTATCTAAAATGGTCCTGCAGCATATGACGACATATTTACATGCCACGTACACTGGCAAAAAGTTAGAGAATCGCCTGGCTAGTCTAGAACTTTGGAAGATGTACCAGGAAGAAAGGGAGGAGGAGCCGCCGTTAGATTGGATATTGTATATATGCAAATAAGGGGTTGAAGAGCCTTCTGTGCCACCTGCCCATCTGAAATAAAAAATAAAGCTAGTAAAGATGAAGGATTGTACCCACTGAGGGAACTTAAAGCAGCAATGGGATATAACAACCCGTCATATGAGTCACCTATGCAAAGTAATGACGAAAGCCCAGAGCAAGACAAGGAAAGAAATATTACCTCCAATGTCCTGAGGGACAAGGAGAGACGTGAAAAGGAGAAGGTGCTCAAGCACAAGCAAGTACATCTCTAGGTACAGGAACAGAGGTAAATACATGGAAGAGATGAGGATAGAACTGATGAGATAGCATTCACACAGAACGAATGGATGGGAGGTCAGATTGTATTGAAACTTGATGGTAAAGGCATTGAGGACATGAGACAAAGGAAAGAACAAGACAAACAAGAAAGAAGGGATAAGGAAAAGGCAGGACGATTGAGAGATGAAGGAGCAAGAAAAAAGGATATGCAGAAACGAGAGCAGTTATACCATGATGAACAGGCCAGAAAACAAAAAAAGGCAGAAAAACAAAGAAAACGCGATATAAGCAAAGAACAGCTGATGAACAGGAAATAATAGAACAAAGGAGAATAGAAGAAGAAGAACAAAAGATACGAGAGAAGAGAATAAAAAGAGGGAAAGATGGGTAAATACAAAGGGTAAATGAACGAAGAGATACGAAGAAAAAAGAGGAAGACAGGGTTAGAGAGGAAGTGAGGAACCGTAGAGAGTTAATTGACGACATAGAACACAAGCGAAGACAGAGAACATGTGATCTCGAATATCTGGAAAGGGAAGTTAGAAAACCCGATCCAGTAGTAGAATGGGAAGATATAGAAGAATTTTTCCCTGAGTAGGATTCGGTACCAGGCATGTCTAGAGTAATTCTAGAAGATGGCTTCGACACCAGAATTGGCGAAGAGACAATCAATAACACATATAATGAGATGGGACTAGTAAAAGTACCCCAAGGAAAGGGAAAGGATGAGCGCCTTGAAAGCACTCAGTTGTACAACACTGGGGACGCTTCACGCAACAGCAGACATAGAGAGCTGTTGTTAGATCGGCTAACACTAAATAGAAATGAGGAAGATGAGAGAAGCTGCTCAAGTCGTGCACCGGCATAATCAGACGAAGAAAGAGGAAAGGGAAGCCTGTGAAAGAGAAGAGAGAGATGAAAGAGACACAGAGTGAGGTCGCGAGAAACGTTTCTCTAGGGGAAAGAGAATAAAATGGTCAGATTCAACCGTATCCACATCTAAAGTGCCAGAGTCAATGACGCAGTCAGACCGGCATGAAGGACTGCCACACAGTCAGAGGGGGGTGTCTCCCCCGCCATATGTAAGCAGGTTAAGAACATTGCCATGCAGACTGCAATGTGGGAATATTACACCTGCGGCAGACAGACAAATGATGAGAGAAGACAAGGAGTTTAGTGCCTCACAGTTTCCCTTATTAGAGAAGGGAGGGACAAGGCCACAGTATGCACCGTGGCCATAGATGGATAGAGAAAATCTAAAAAATAAGCTCCCAATGTTGATGTCTGGAACTGGGAAATGGATACACGAGTCAGAAAAAATGACGGGAGGCAATACGTTGGCAATAGGGGATATCAAGGGTCTTTTGATTGCCATACTTGGTGACACAGCTGACAATGTTTGGACACAAGCAGGTTACCCTGGTGTGACTATAGTTAATACTGCACATGATGGAGCACCATTTAACAGTTGCAGAACCGCAGTATGGAAAGTGCTTCGAGTGCTATAGCCGGACACTTCTGACATGGGAGCTATAATGACACGTAAGATGCAAGAGGCAGATTATCCGTTGCTTTACATTCAGACTTTTCAAGAAGCATGAGTGCTGGAAACTCGTGAATCTTGGGGGAAATCTATACCCGTGTTTTACCATATATTATGTCAAGGACTGCCAGAACAGGTGCAGAAGCACCTCAAGAAGTTGGTAGGAATTGAAGCTCAGCCATGGTCTGAAATACAACTGATCATTGCGCATTATTGCAGGCTGCTACAGGAGAAAAATCATAAGAAGAATGACGCAAGAAAAGGCGAAGAATCCAAATTAGTGCATACGAAATTGTCAAAATATGCCATTGAAGGGGCAATGTTAACTAGCCCAGATGGATCCAATATGCAGCAGGTTAATAACCAAATTCAGTTTCATCAAAGCAATAATGGGTTCAGCCCAAGAGGAAGATGCTACCGTGGAAGATGGGAGATGGGGATGGCAGAATAATCATGGAGGTTTTCAGAATATGCAAGGCGGAAATCAGAATATGCAAAATGGGCAAATGATCAGACCACCTCCAACGTGTTGGACATGTGGGATGATAGGACATCTAGTGCGTATGTGCAGAAGTCAAGGGATGGTGCAAAATGACCAATTTAGAAGAGGGGGGATGATGAACACACCTGCGTTCTCGCAGCAGGGTGGAGATGGATTTGCGCAGAATCAAACTGTACAACAGCAAGCGCCGAGAGTGCAGCAAATCTTACAGCCACAACAGACTGACTAATTTCCCGCAAGGGCATTATGAACAGTCTCTGATGCAACTTCTAAAGACTACAGGTGCAGGACAGGTATTGAACTCTAGAGCAGGAAATGCCACGAGTGATGGAGGCAATCCATTCACTAACTGTCTGACGAAATTGTGCATGGACTAGGACAGCTTACTGGGAGACCTGATGTGTTCCATCCTATCAGTGACACCAAAACCTCACGAGGAACCAAGGGTAGATGTCACTTTAGGGGATAAGAATGTTCCTAGTGGACACAGGTGATGCGACACGCTCGTGTATACGTGTAGGCAAGTTTTCTTTATCTGACAACGCCATGAATACCCATGGTTTTACAGGAGCCACAAGTCACGTTCCTTTTACAAAAGAACTTCCAGTTTCTATCGGTGAATGTGAAATGAAAATTCCACTATTATATTCGAGACAGACGCCTGTCAATATATTGGTATGATATTTGATGACAAAGCTAAATGTGACAATCTTGTTCACTGAGGAAGTGTGTTCAACTCCAGGAAGGAACTGATTAAACATATGCAAAATGATCACAGCATATGCAGGACGAATGGCAATGAGAGCTATTCCATTAGAGCCTGAGATATTCGCATATGGGGTGCGCATATTAATGTAATGGCTACCAGGCCTTGCAGACAGAACAATGAGAACACCAGATGAGTTTCTGTTCAGACCAAGAATACCTATGCATGAGGAAAAGGGACAAGTGTTTCCCTTAACAATACATGCAGCCATAGTGCGAGGAGAAATGGCTTTGCTTGATGGCTGTGATGATGAAGGCAGACAATGGTGCGCAGTAATCGCCATTGGAGAAGTTTACAGATTGACTGACATCACTGATGACGATCTATTTGAAGAACAAATAGGTGAAGATGAGATGACGTTTGAGGTTAATCTCATTTATTGGGTGAAAATGATTAAAAGAGAGGTACCCCAGAGAATGATGTTGGCACAACGACATCCTGAATATTTTGATGACGACATGGCAAAGGTACCAATCTCAGTATGTACTACAGGCTCTTTTGATGTAGGCATACGGAAACGAGTTGGAGAAGTGAAGATTAAATTGAAACCCGGAGCAATTTTAGCAAAAGCACAACAGTATCCCATGTCTAGGGAGGCAGATGAAGGGATTTTCAAGACAATTTCTGCCATGATGGATTTTCAAGACAATTTCTGCCATGATGGATTAAGGTATGTTAGTGACATCAAAGTCGCCATGCAATATTTCGGTTTATCCGAACAAAAAATCAAAGGGAGGGTCTTTGTGTTTAATACTTGATTTAAGACCGATAAACCAGATAGTAGAGGCTAAGTTCCCTCTAGTCCCTAACCGGTCTACAAATCTATGTAACATACCTGTTGAGGCACATTATTTCACTGTGATTGTGCATTTTTCTCAATCCCATTGCACAAAGACTCATAAGATGCGACATCTTTCACATTCAGGCAAGTTCGTCTGAAAAGCACGAGGTTGCCCCAACGATATTATGAGTATCATTCGATTTTCAATAAAGTCCTACAGATGCACTTAAGCAACATTGCATTAGAGAGTATTGTTTTGCAATACGTGGATTACATTTTAGTCTGCAGCACAACAGGGGAAGAGTGCAGACACGATTCCATTCAGTTATTGACTATACTTGCTGACAAAGGATATAAACTTGACAAGGAGACGTTACAGTATTGTCAACAAGAGGTGTTGTAGATAGGCCAATAGATTTCACAAAAAGAAAAAAGGTTACTCCTGAAAGAGCAGAAGCTATTTTGAAAACAGCTAAGCCGCACACGGCAAAACAAATGCAAAGTTTTCCAAGTTGGGGTACAAGCCCCTGGCATACTACAGTGGGATTTTAAACCCAGTAATGAGAGGTAATTTCCCATGCGAACAAAGTTTGGCTGCCACCGCGGCTGCCATATAAAAATCTACAAACATTGTAATGGTGACGTTATTCGTTGAGCAGGCATTATTCACCATTTTAGAGAAACTGAAAAAGGTACATTGACATCACAAAGAGCTTCTGCGTATGAAGTGGTCATATCAAATCCAGCGATTAAAATCTTTCAATGCAGAATAGTTAACCCAGCTATGTTTATAGCAGAGCCAGTTACAGTAGAAGAGCCAATACATGATTGCGCAAACTATGAAGAATTCTATGATGAGATCCCAAGAGTAAAGGAAAATACATTGGCAGAGGGAGAAATCGTCTTCATTGACGGTTCTTCGAGGATCAATCAAAAAGGCGGACAAGCATATACAGGTGCCACTGTGGTAAAACACACGACAAATGGGGAATTTTAAGTACTTATTAGTGCACGTTTACACTCTCATTATTCAGCACAGGCTGCAGAATTATTGGCATTGATACTCACGCTTGAAATTCAGGCAGATCAGGAAGTAATGGCATACAGTGACTCTGCCTATGTGAAGTCAACAGTGCACGCAGACTTAGCGTGCTGGAAAAGGAGGGGCTAACCCAGAGCGGATGGCACGCCAGTGCAGCATGCTGCCTTATTGGACAGACTCATTAAGGCACTACAACTTCCAGTGGGCTTAGCAGTCATGAAATGCGCAGCCAAACGAAAGGGACATATTTTATCTCACGTGGAAATCAAGCAGCAGACACTGAAGCGAAGCATGTGGCAACTGAAGATGAAATAATGATGGGTGTGAAAATGCCTGATGGCATGAAAAAATGACTGTTGTAAGAAGTGAGCCGGAGGGCTACAGTAATATGTCAAAAACACAGTTAATGGAGCTCCAGGGGAGGCACTACATGAAGAAAAGAACCTTTGGAAGCGAAGAGGGTGTTCTTTAAACCCCTCTGAGGCTTTGTGGTGACAGGACAGCACTGGTAAACTAGTAATGCCTATAGGCCTATTCAAAATAGCACTGAAATAGTTACACTATCCAGCAGCAACTATTGCCGAAGACTGGTTTGTACCAAACCTAGCGGAGCATGTTACATATTTTATGATAAATTGCATAGTCTGTCAGAAATTCACGGCTGGGCATACACTACGTGTGATCAGAGGAGTAATTCCAAGGCCTAATGGTCCTTTTCAGCACTTGCACATCGACTATGTCGATATGATTCAAGTATGTAACGGGAACAGGTATCTAATAGTTGTGGTGTGTCCATTCTATAGATGGATAGAAGCAGGTCCATGTACACACACACAGACTCTACCTGTGAACCAAATTCTTGGTAAGGGAAGTGATTCCCAGATAGGGAGTTTGTGAAGTGATGAGGTCAGATAATGGTCATCATTTTGTTAACACAGTATTTGAACAGATCAGTTTGTTGCTTGGTATAAAGCACAAGTTTTCCTCAGCGTATCATCCACAAGGGAATGAGATTTTCGAGAAGCTCACCGGCTTGTTAAAAGAAAGGTTAGCCAAGTTGAAGCTTACTCTGAAGAAAGGTTGGTTGCACTGCCTTCCACTGGCTTTGTATGCACTCAGAAACCAGCCTGGTTCTGACCACCATCTTACACCACATGAAACTGTGATGGGCAGAAGAATGCAGACGCTGTTAATGATTCGAACTAGAGCTAGATGTGGTGCTCAGCAAACAGGAGAAGTGTTAGTATTGGAAATGAAAAACTACCTGAACTATATGACTTCCAGTTTTTCTGTAATTTCAGGACAGCTGCAGCGACGACAAGGAGGCTGTAGGGCAGTACAGAACACAGAAGGAGATACTATAGCTGACAAGGTTCTGGAGTTACGTGTACCTCAACTGTACCCTGGGGATACCGTTCTAGTTCGGAATCACACAAGAAAAAGGTGCGACGATCCAAGGTTCCACGGCCCTTTCATTGTGCAGGATTTTACGCCATCTGCAATCAAATTACAAGGAAGAAGAGCTTGGATCTTCCTTGGAGACATCAAGCCATATATCAGAGAGACCCCTCTACCAGCACCCAAACCCGGAGAAACTACAGACAACGGGGCAGAACCACAGCACGTGCATACGAGATCTATGACGAGGAAGAAGTACGCATGACCAGTCAAATAAAAAAAGCAAGGAGACCTTCGTGATAAGATTGTGGCCCATTTATAAGACATTTCCTTTAAGCAAAATAAGGGAAAAAGGACACAAATATGAACACTCTGTCCATCCTAGTTGCAGAGTAGAATAAGAATTGCATTTATTGAGCCATAAGTAGCTTGTTGACTTTGGACGAAGGCACACTAAAGCCTTGATAAGAAAAGCTATTCCAAATTTTGATCGAGGATATATAAACTGGAAAAGAAAACAATGTCCTGAGTTATTCCACACAGAGTCTTTGTTTGGACTTCCTTATGGTGTCAAACAACTATGACCTAACTAGGCACATACTGACTTATTTAGAATTGGTATTTAGGTCCTATCTGTCATTGGTAGGGAGACTTACAAGCATAACAGAGTTCTTACAAGATCCTGATAACGAAAAAACTATAAGTAGACGCTCACAGTGATTGCAGAACAGTTTCTTTTACTTCCATAGTACAGCGAGGACAAGACAAAAGTCCCTTTCACCAGAGAATCATAGACTGGCAAATGCAGTATGTCTTCCGTTTAATTAAAGATTTTCCAGACCTTGTTGGGAGACATGCCAATGTTGATGTACTCACATTCATCCTTGATCCAGTGAACACTACAAACTTGAGTATGCGTCTACATAATATAATAGTGCAGGTTGCACTTCTTCTCATTAAAATCCCAGAAGAGTGTAGGGGCTTTTCATTTGAGGGACAGATTCTGGAAGTATTAACAAAAAATAAACTTTTGCTTACACGAAAGCAACATGTCATCTGGAGTGAAGCAGATTCAAAGTATAGACTGGGAACTAGTCTATATGGAACACATATTATAGACTTACCAAGGTCATCATTCATTGTTGGAACATTACATTGCAAAGAGAACTGTTTCGAGAGATAAGAAACAGTCCATTATCCAGAATCAGAGGACAATTGGTCCAGAACTATTGATCTGTGAAGCAGAGAAAGCAGAATCCAGAAAAAGTGATAATAATGAAAATGTATTTTTCTTCCTTAGATGATCGAGATCGGTATCAGCACTGTCCTCCCTCAGGAGGAGAGACATTCATATTGCCCAAGAAACAAATGCTGTAATGCTTTGTTTATGCATGCATTATATTCATAATCATATTACTGTCATTAACGATCAGAACTGCATTTTCTATAGGTGCACAAAGTGTTGTCCCTGTGCACCCGCCTTAGAATTCATGCTTGATACCCACAAGTGCGCCCAGACCTTATATAGTCATTCCTGTTCCAAGAAAAAATGACAGAGTGACTGAGCTTGAAATGGATGTGGTAAGCAATGACACACTCACAACACTTGTTCTAGCAAATGAGTTGAAACACCAGAGACAGGGTCGGCAAAGTAGACCAGACAAGAGATCAATGATAGTTACACCCGCACAAATAATGAGTACAAACACACCTGGTCTAGTGTCAATAAGTTCAGAATCACATTCCAGAGAATGGGAAAAGTTTGGACAAACAACAATGAGATGTTCCACACCAAAAGAATTTGAGAGACAAATGGAAAAAGCTGAACTTTTAAAGAGACAGAAGGCTTTAGAGAATAAGCAAATAGAGACAACATCTGCAAGCACACCTGATCCTGCGAGATATGATACAGGGCAGTGCCTGGAGAGAAGACACAAACAGAAATTATAAGAGACATTTTTATTACTGATTGGTATATTGAAAGGATGAATCAAATTGCACAACCTCCTACTCGAATAATACAAATGGAAACGACCGGATCATTGATGGAGATGCCCGAGAATATTCCAGCAAGAAGGAGCTATAGTATTACGTGACATGCTTGTGAAAGCTCATATCAATAGGATAAGAGCCAAAAGAAGAATGCAAGATGACAATAATGAACTGAACGATTACCTGGACAGCACAACACATTTGGGAAACAACACATGGTACCAACATATGAAGGAAGTTGGAAGATGTCCTTCGGATGAAGAATGCTTTGCATGTGCACTTCTACCCTACAGCATGGGTAAATCAAACATCTTTGTAGCTATTGAGATAGATGTGCAGACAGCACACTGTCTGTCAAATATTGCAATGTGCAAAACCAGAGTTCAGTTCATGGGAAGGGATGCTTCTCTCAAATGGGCGACTGAAAAAACAGATCCAGACGAAGATGATTGTGTCCAGGACATAAAGACAAGAAACAATCCCAAGATGAAGAACATTGTGTTCAGATATGAAAAACCCAAATAAAAGGAGCAGAGATCAGAAGAGAAGTGAACAAAAAATTGGAAACTGCAGGAAAGACTTCAGAAGAATCTTGCAGATGGAAGAATATAAGTCAAATGCAAATCTGTGGAACAGTGCTTTCACCAGATGGATGGGAAAAAGGAGTAGTGATCTGCAGAGCATGGGTAGCAATAGGTTGTTACCAGGCTACCATTGATATAGGGAACATGGATGCAAGCCATTTTGGCCAAGCCATTTTGGCCAAAGCTTGCTAACTACTGACATGGGTCGAGGACAGAGGGGGACCCTTGCAGATAATACTGTAGAAAGGTCATTGCATTGCATTGTAAAGGGTACATAAATATATGTTACAGATATATAGGCAAAGAAGGATGGTGCAGTACAGTGTCGGGCAATATACAAGGGAAATAATTACATTGAGTTAAGTAAACAGGGAAAATACAGTGTACATATATAAAGGCAGTGGTGTGGGCCTCAGTGGTGGTTGGCATGCAGCCAGTGCTTAACATTGGTCTTGAAGACAGGGAGTAAAGGTAGACCTCTGAAGGAATCTGGAATATAGTTCCATAGTTGGGTAGGACTGGAAAGCTAGATCCTCCTGTTTTTTTACTTTGAAGTTGGGGACTATGATACTGTTACGCTGTGCTTTTCTAATGGGCCTTTCTGAGGTATGTTTAATGAACCTCTCAGACAAGTATGTGGGTGTCTTGTTATTGATACATTTGAGTGTCAGGTGTAGCCGAGTCTTTGATGCCCTAGGAATGATGCATGATACTGCAGTGATCATGGATCACTATTGGGCATGTGGATCCCAAGCATACATGAGATTGCCAAAAAATTGGGGAGGTATATGTACATTGGTGAATGTCCAAGTTCCAGCGTTGGTGATTCCAAAAAGTGATGTGAACATTGATAGCTTCCCAAAAGCAGATGCTCACCTGAGAAAGAAAAGATCTCCGGAGCTTATGAGGAGAACAAAGAGGGAACATTATTTCTCTGCAAAATCAATAGAAGCTTTTGATGCTATCCCATAAGAACACAGGTTGTTCAGCCAGAGCTCATCATTGTTTACAACGATCATGATGCCAAGAATTCAGGTTGGAGAAATACTAATTGGTTGCAGATAACCGGATGGGAGTTACTGCAGACCATCAACATGACCATAAAAGGATTTAATGCAACCAGATAAGAGTTGAGAGCAATCAGACTGATGACACTTCAGAACAGATATGTCTTGGACATGATCACAGCGATGGATGGAGGTGTTTGTGCAAAAATCATAGAATCATGTTTCATATTTATACCTTTACATGATGATTAGAATGAAATCTTAACAGAGGCCATAGACATGCTAAAAAAACTACAGAATCAGATGATAGATGAAGCTGACGAAGTTGATGATGACCGTTGGTTTGGAGCACTGTTTTCATGGATTCCACAATGAATGGCAGATGCATTAAAGTTCTTAGAATCCCTGTTGGTGATGATATTACTTGGATTCTGTGTGATCAAATTAATAATCTCACAATGCCAGAAGACTGCAAACAAAAGCCATAAGGATAAAGATCATGACTGATGTTGAGTCAGGATGGAAGCCCAAAGACCTGACTGATGAAGAAATAAGAGACTTTTAATTCCGGTAGCACTACGAGAAGTCAAATGTTTTCTGCTGAAAGTCAACGGCCAGCAGCTTTACTGGGCAATATATGCGATGACATTGTGTTGACAGACCTCACTCAAATTGGTCTACAGAGACTTCTTGTTAAATTTCAAGTTTATTGTGAAGAAAACGAATTGAAAATAAACGAGAAGAAGACCAAGATCTTCACCATTGGCAAAGCAGAGCAAAAGAAAGATAAAACATTTAAATGGACAGTTAGAGATGGAAAAATTGAAAAAGACTCTGATATCCGCTACCTAGGAGTACTTTTCAACAACTCAATTAGAGAGTGGGACTGGTCCCTGGACCTAAAACATCCTATGTCTGAATTTGCGCTGCAAGGAGTACGAATACATGCCGAATATGGCAAATGCACATTCATTTCTGCTCTGACATTTTATAAGCAGAAAGTTGTTCCTGCGATCAGTTTTGGTGCCGAAAGAGGCTGGAACTTGAACCACCAATGTTGGGCAGCGTTAGAAGGGAAATTCTGGAGACGTGTTCTTAGATTACCATTTTACATTTCAATAAAAGCGATTAGGCATGAACTAGGTCTAGACTCCCTTTATGTTACAGTTCTATGGAGATCAATCTCAATGTTAAGGAAAATGTACCTAAATGATCCTGCTCCTGCCTATCGAATTTTGGCTTCTACTTTGCAGAATCCACATAATGGAATCCTGAGGTGCTGGGCCAACAAAATAAAGCTAATTGTGGCTCAGGCTGAAATAAAGTGGCAAACAGTGATGTCTTTCCCACAACTGACCAAAAAAAACCAGAGACAGTGGAGCTGGATACAGAATAATTAAATTTGTGCCGCATTGAAGACCACTCTGTATTTAGGCCTAGCGGCTAACAGCCTAGATTTGTTACCAAAATACCTTAAGAAATGTCCTTCTAGGTACCATTGCAACAAGTTTTTGAGCGCATACCAAACAAAAGATACACTTTGGACCAAACATGATATCAACACAGCCGACAATATTTGCAGATTCTGTACGATTAATGAAGAATCGCTAAGACATTTGATAACGGAATGTCCGATCGTGTAAATGTGAGATCTCTTTTGCTAGGGAACTATGCTCCTGTCAACAATGACATAGAAGCATGGTGGTTCACTATGCTTTCAAGCAACAACACCCATCAAACATGTGCTGTAATAGATTTCCTACATAACATATTACCAGATGATCTGAAGCTGTGAACGACTTCTATATATGTTTAAGATAACAAACGAGAGAGAGACGTGAGGCTATTTCTAATGAAGTATGTTAGATCTATGATACACATAGGAAATAGAGGAATTGAGACTCTCATAGTGATTAAGTTTTGACAGTGTGCTTGAAAGGAATCTTGAAGAAGTAGAAGATAGCCATTAAGGTTCTCAGTTGTTGTTTCTTATTTTTCTTTTGCTTTTGTCTTTCTCTTGTTTTGTACAGGATTGGTTTGTTTGTAATAAAAGTTTGTATAAAATAAATGTTACAATAAAAAACAAAAAAAAGAGTCTTTGTGAAGACCAGCATTTGTGCACCAGAGGGAACTAAGTTCCTGTATCCAAGAAATCATAGAAAACATGTGGGAAAATGGATCTATTGCATTCCAAGTGGAGAATGTCAACTGATGGTATGGAATAAGGATGAGCAGGTAAGAAGAGCAGGATGCGTGAAAGGAGTCCTAAAGATATGGACCCCAAGGAAGCATCTCTTCAGACCAAAATATCTGGATCCAGAGGATGAAATAAAAGTGAAGGATGAGGAAGAAGTGAATGCAAGGAAAGTAGTGAGAGTGGTTGATGAATTGCCCAGAGGAGGGAGCTAAGAGGAAGTGTTGAGTATCATCCACACTCCAGTTTCCCCCCTCCCATTACCTATTAGGTTCACAACATGTGACGTATGACGAACAGTTAAATCAGCAGAGAGCAGCATATGGTCCCTGCCCAGTACCTATCATGTTGACAGCACCTGTTAATATACTTACACCTAAGAGAACCTGGACATTAAGGTATCCATTAAACAAACCAAACCTATATCCTAAATAATATGATGGTTGTTTGAATAAAATACCTGAAGAAGCAAAGAAGATAATGAAGGAAGATAAATGGTGACGTCATAAGAAATTGGACTGACACACATGTTGAAGATAAAATGACCTGAGAATACTGACAAAGAGACGAAATACCATGGATAAGTGACATCTTGAGCCTAAGGTGAAGAAGTTGAAGTCAAGATGAAGAAACTTATGTCACATACATGATGAAGATATTCAGTTAGTTTAAACATGTACAGATGCAAGTAACTGCAAGAGGCAAAGAAATTGTGAAGCTTGCTTATGCCTTATAGTTGATAGATTGCGTCAAGCACCAAGGTTTACAAGTATATACCTCAAGAAGAACTTTATGTATGAATGTAAGTCTACTACGCACATAAGCAGAATTGAACAAAGGTTACTAAGGGCCTCAGATTGAGTGTCGCAGCAAGAAAATTAAGAATCAAAACAGAACAAAACTCAATTAAGTATGACCATGCCAAGAAACCAAGGTCTTATCTGACTGAAATAGGCTGCCATTGGATACAATTAAGGAGAGAAGAGAACAGAGGATTATGTTCAGAAAGGTCAAGATAAGCCACAGACGTCAGAAGACTGGTAAATTAAAATCAAATATATGAAAAGACACTGAGAAAAGCCAATTTCACAGTGTTCAGTCATGTGACAAAGACAGGCTGGAAGAATGAGACTTTCACATCTACGCATGGATCCCTGCCATGCCCATTCTCCTTGAAAATTCTCAGAGTACAGAGCTGACACAAGGCCAAACTACAAAGCAGTAATTGACACATGACCACTGAGGTGATGATTGATTGTAGGATACATGGTGGGAAGCTGGGGTGCAGACGGGCTTCTCTGAGCCAATGGGACGTTGTACTTTTAGTGACGTTCATAGTGGCCATTTTGAAGGGAGGGCTTAGTTGCCCCACCTGACATTTATTATCCAATCCCCTCTCCAGGTACCATAAACAGATATGATACCTCTGTTAAGTTACCTTCCTATAACCAATCACGTTGCATGTTAGGTTTTTAAGATTGCAACATAGAATGGCGTTAGTACCTGCGCAGGTTGTACATCAGTAATTACGAGTTTTTGCTATAAATATTGTGTTTTTTCTAAGAGTGAAGAAAGTGAGAAGATCAAGCAGTTGCTGATGCTCGTTGTACTCCCTGTGTTATGAACTTGTCATTAAAACAGACTTCCTTTGCCAAACTATTGAGTTGTCTTCATTATTTGATGCATGAGTATGAATCTGCATCCCCATTTATCTCGAGGGTACTGGTACTCATCTTAAAGGGCTGTTTGAGAGATCATCCAGTTCAGAACGGTTATACTTCACTGTGTTGGTTGCTACTTAACAATATTCACACCTCGCTTGAGAGTATAGCCTTCCCTTGGATCACGTTACCACAGAAGGCAAATGAGTCATATCTCTTAACCTTTCCTATTTTACATTAATGATTGTGTTGGGTCTTGGTTTGTAGAAGTGTGAGGATTGAGTAGGTGCGTTAGCCTCTGTTCATCCTTGTTGTCCTACAGAGCAGAAGTCAATTTGTCATACTCACCAAGTGGCTATCTTTATCGCAGAAAGAATCAACTACAGACCACCTTGCAGGAGTGAGTGTTTCATTTACTGCAGTTCCAACTTAATCTCCTATGTGGAATTAGCACACAGGAATAATGTTTTTCTTGTATATGTCAATGTGCCCAAGTCTCATACCAGTAACTGTAATGCTCACCTGATTCCCACGGAGGCGCTGGTCTAGACAGGAAGGAGTCTGTGACTCGAAAAGTGATGTGCAGGACTCGATTGGCTTCTGGGGCTGAGCCTCTTCGCACTGTGTGTCGAACTCGAAGGGTGAGATTTCTGCAGATGAAAGAATATATGGGGTTAAAGATCTGGGCAATTGAGTGTCCTTCTCTCTCTCTCTCTCTCTCTCGTCTAAGCTTCTCCGTAGAGCCGACAGGTAAACGTGCTCACCTTAGATAGGTGAATGCTGGGCTCTCCATCTGCGTCTGGTGCAGGGTGCCGTTGCCAGTTCCTTCACTGGGTGAAACGTAGGCCTCTTAACATCAGAGGATCGCAACCGCCATTAACAGCACGAGCGGTGAGTTTCCGGACACCTTTTAGTCCATATAGTCTTTAGGTGCGTGGACACGTAAGTATTGAACAGGACTCGGAATAATGCTTTGTTCTATTTGTTTTGCAGGGCTCTAGCGTTAGAAGATGGTATGAAGAGAGCCAAAGCTGGAGCCAGAGCCTTGGAAAGAAGCGCTTGGAAATGCGTGAGTATATGCAAGCGCTTTAACTGTCTCTTTCCTTCACAGCTGTGAGTTTGTGCCGAAGAGGTGATGGAAAACGCCGGAGTAGTTGCAGGCGCTCTATTGTGGAGAGTGCGATGGGCGTAAGTAAATACCTGTCTAATGTCTCTTCTTTTGTCTTTCAGATGCTGGGTTGCAGTGTTGAAAACATCCGGAATTCGCGGATTGCCGGTAAGTAATAACTATGCTTTTGTCTCCACAGGCAGAGGTGCAGCGTGAAGAAATGGTCGCTGCCGATGGACCAGGTAAGGAATGCGTTGCATGTGAAGTCGTCGTGCTAACCTGTTGTTTCTTGTCTTTTACAGGCGCTGCTGAAGACTGGATACTGGAATGGTAAGTATTGTTCTTGCAGGTACAGGATCGGAAGAAGAAAAGCTGGAACAGACTCGGTGAGCGTTCTGCTGCAGATGCAGAATAACGCGAAGCACGCTTCATCAATCGGGTGTGGTTTAAATAGCCTAGGAGTGATGAGGCGTCTTCCTCCACGGCCCCGCCTAGGTAAGAAAAGAGTTCCTGTTCCAGAAGAGTTCCAGTGTTGTATCCAGGGCGTGGAGCTTGCCCCACCCAGGTAAGAAAATAGTTCCGGCTTACAGAGGATTCCTATGTAGCTGGTAAGTAAGCAGCATGCTCTGCTGCAGGTAAGTCCACCCAAGCATCTTCACACATATTATGAGCCCGGCGCTTCCAGTGCCGGGACCGATGGCTTTGATGAGCCTGGTGCCACCGGTGCCAGGACAAGGTCCAAAAGGTCCCAGTAGGGACCGGCTGGTGCCTAGGCTTAGGATTAGGGGCCTGCTTCCAAGGACGTTGGGCTGGTCCTGGCTCCTTGGAAGCAGTGATCATGACAGCACCCCCCCTCAAGGCCCCTCCTAAGCGTGTCGTCTCTGGGGGTTTTGGCTTGTCGGGATGATTCAGATGGAATTTCTTGACCAGACGAGTTGCGTGGACATATTCTGAGGGTTCCCAAGATCTTTCCTGGGGGCCGTATCCTTTCCAATCAATCAGGTAATATAATTTAGATTTGGCGATTTTGGAGTCTAGGATGTTCTTTACTTCGAATTCAAGTTCTCCTTCTACCAAAACAGGTTCTGGGAGTTTAGTCAATCGGGTTTCTGGTTGTACTGGTTTTAATAAGGAGACATGAAAGACTGGATGTATTTCCATATGCGCAGGTAATTCCAATTTGACAGCCACCGGATTAACTATGGCAGAGATGAGATAGGGTCCAAGGTATCTTGGGATGAAGGTGCGGGGTCCTTTTAGAGGCAGGTGCTTAGTGGATAACCAGACCTGGTCTCCTACTGCGTAGTGAGGGGCCTCTTTACGGTGTCGATCTGCTCCTTTTTTGAATTGAGCTTTAGCTCTTTGCAGATGGGCAGTGGCTTCCTTAAAAGCACGAGTGATCTCCGAGTGCAAGTAATCCACAGCAGGTGTTTCGAATTCTTGGGGAGGATCCAGGTTAGAGGTTCTAGGATGGTGTCCGTATAATAGGAAGAAGGGAGTCTTCCCGGTTCCAGAATGAGTCGAATTGTTGTAAGCGTATTCAGCGATCCAAAGAATATCCTTCCAAGGGTTTTCAGTTTGTTGGAGCATGCAACGTAGATATTGCTCTAAAGTCTGATTTGTCCTCTCGGTTTGTCCGTCAGTTTGGGGATGGTGACTGGTTGAAAGTCTTACATCAATTTGGGCTAGACGACAGCAACTTCGCCAAAAGTGGGAGATGAATTGACTTCCCCTATCGGAGACCAAAACCGAGGGAAAACCGTGTAACCGAACAATGTTTTCTAAGAATTCTCGGGCCAATACTGAAGCTGAAGGTAGGCCCTTCAGGGGAATGAAGTGAGCCATCTTGGAGAATAGATCCACGACTACTAAAATGGTATTATACCCTGAGCATGGAGGTAAGTCCGTGATGAAATCCATGGACAGGGTATGCCATGGACAGGGAGGGATGTCTAATGGGTGTAATAGGCCGGCTGGTTTCTCCTTCTGACTTTTATTCTGGGCACAGACACCGCAGGAGATTACAAAGTCTCTAATATCCTTCTTCCATGATGGCCACCAGAAATGTCTTTTGATCTTTTCCATGGTTTTGGTAATGCCAGGGTGACCCTCCATTAGAGAGTCGTGATAACAGGAGATTACTTGTTTTTGTATTTTCTCACAGGGCAAGTACAATCGTCCTCGGAAATATGGTAGGTCTTGATCCACTGAGAATTATTTTCCCTTTAATTTCCAGTCCTGCAAATCGGCCGGATTTAGGAGTGATTTGACTGTAGTCTTGATGTCTTCAAAGGATTGAGCGCTGACCAAACCCAAAATCCTTTGTTCTGGTATTATGGGTATTGGTTCTGGATTGGTCAAATGTTCATCTACTCCCATCCGGGAGAGAGCATCTGCTTTTCCGTTTTTACTGCCTGGTCGATAAGTAATTATAAAGTCAAACTCAGCCAGAAACAGAGCCCAGCGAAACTGTCTGGAAGACTGAGCTTTGGCTGTCTACAGATATTGTAAATTGCGGTGATCAGTCATTACGGTGACTGTGTGTCTGGCTCCCAAAAGATAATGCCGCCAGGCTTTAAAGGCCGATCTGATGGCTAAAAGTTCCTTGTCTGTAATTGAATAGTTGATCTCGGGAGCCGAGAATTTGCGGGACCAAAAGGCTACAGGATGTAATTGTTGTGTGACCGGATCTCTTTGTGATAAAACTGCCCCCATAGCAAGACTAGAAGCATCCGTTTCCACGATGTAGGGGAGTTCTGGGCGAGGATGTTTTAGAACAGGTGCAGAAATGAATTTAGCTTTTAAATCCTGAAAAGCTTGTTCTGCTTCAGTAGACCACTCAAAACGTTTGTTCTTTTTTAACAGAGCAGTGATGGGCTGGACTATCCGAGAGAATTCAGGAATGAATCTGCGGTAAAAGTTAGCGAAGCCTAACATGCTTTGAACTCCTTTTACAGAGGTTGGTGATGGCCACTTAATGATTGCATCGACTTTCTTTGAATCCATATGGACTCCGTCAGGTGACAATATGAATCCCAGGAACTCAACTTCAGTTACGTTGAAAACGCATTTTTCAAGCTTAGCAAAAAGGTTATGTTGACGCAATCTCTGGAGAACCTCTTTGACGTGTCTCTGGTGTTCCACTTCAGATGATGAATAGACGAGGATGTCATCAATGTAGACAACAACACACACATCTATGAGTTCTCTAAGGACATCATTCATAAAATACTGAAAAGCGGCAGGAGCGTTACAAAGTCCAAAGGGCATCACTTGATATTCGAACAGCCCATACTTGGTGCGGAATGCCGTCTTCCATTCATCGCCCTCTTTTATTCGTACCAAGTGGTAGGCTCCTCTGAGATCCAACTTTGTATAAATACATGCGTCTTTGACTTGGTCCAGGAGTTCAGGGATCAAAGGTAACGGGTATCTGTTTTTAACGGTGATTTGATTCAGGGCGCGGTAATCTATGCAAGTCCTAAGGTCTCCTTCCTTTTTCGGAACGAAGAACAAAGCCGAGGAAGCTGGAGATTTTGAAGGACGGATAAACCCGTAAGCTAGGTATTGGTCCAGATATTGTCTGAGGTGAAGATTCTCTGGCTCGGTGAGGGCATAAATCCTACTACAAGGAGGAGTTGTTCCGGGTATCAGGTCTATTTGACAGTCGTAGGACCTATGAGGAGGCAGGGTGTTAGCTTGGTCCTTCCGAAAGATGTCTTGGAATTCCTGGTATTTGGGAGGTAATTTGGGAACCTCGGAAGAGATCGCTGCCAGTGAAACATCAGGCCGAGGATAACAAGTGGTAAAACATTCTGGAAACTGAACCGTCTTTGCTCGCCAATCGATCTGAGGATTGTGCTTCTCTAACCAAGGAATTCCCAGAATGATCTGGAACTGAGGGGCCTTGATCACATCGAACACGATTTTCTCCCGGTGTCCATCTTGGCTCACTAACCTCACTTCTTGGGTGGCATGCGTTACTGGTCCGGAGGCTATCTCCGTGCCATCCACTGTAGTAATGACGTCTTTTACTGCTTTAGGGACAAGAGGTAGATTCATCCTTGATACCATTTCACGGCCCGCATAATTACCGATTGTTCCGCTGTCGATGTAAGCTTCAATTGCATGCAAACGATCCGGACGTTCTGGGCTAATGAGGACCATAGGCACCACGAAATGCGAGGTCACGGGACAGATTTTAACGCTTGGCAAGAGGACCTCTACACTTGTCGGGCTAGGTCGTTTCCCTGCTCAGAATTTTGGGTACAGGTATCTGCGGCTCCTACAGCCTTCTTAGCTGGTTTCACTGGGCAGTCTCGAAGAAAGTGCCCCGATTTTCCGCAATAGAGGCATAATTGCAGCTGTCTTCTTCTTTCCCGCTCCTTTTGAGTTAAAGGTCCTTTCATGCCCCCTAGTTGCATGGGTTCCACGGTGTCGGCTCCCCTAGTAGAGGTCTGTGGTTTAGAAAATACTCGGGTATCAAATTTGGAACTATCAGCCTTCCTGTTCTGTAATCGGTGGTCTAATTGGACAACTAAGTCAATATAGTCTGAGCATTCTTGTGGAGGATTCACAATTTGAGCTAACACATCCTTGAGCTCTCCACGCAGGCCTCTGTAGAAAAGCGTTATTCTTTTATCCTCCGGCCATTGAGTTTCCACTATAAGTCTATTGATTGAGGCAATATAAGTCAAGAGGTCTTGATTACCCTGTCATAACGAAAGGAGTTCATTGTCCAAGGCCTGCCCCTGGGCATGTTGCGAACAGTTTCTCCATGCTGGACTGGAAGGCCTGAAAATCGTGAAGGACCGGATCATCCTGAGTGACCAAAGGGATCGACCAATCTGCGGCACTGCCACTGAGATAAGAAAGCACAAAAGCCACCTTGGTCTGGTCTGTTGGAAAGGCAGCTGGGCGACATAAGAAGTGTAGGCGGCACTGGTTGATAAACACTGCAAATTTCTTTGGGTCACCAGAAAAGCGTTCGGGTGGAGCCAAAGGCACATTACCGGGTAGATTGATTTGCACTGGATTTGAGGATGCTGAAGGGTAACTTACTCCTGGAGCGGGCAAAGGAGTCTGTCCTGCCTGTGTTTGTAGTAATTGCCTAGCGAGGTCCTCCGTTCGCTCCTTGGATATTATCAGCTCTCTTCTCAAAGAGTTTGTTTCCTGACAAGCTGCATGTACCTCTGCTCTTAGTTCCCCAAGCAATCGGGCCAGTTGGTCTGTGTCCGAGGTTTCCATTGCGCCTGGGTAGGAGTTTTGTGGTGGGCTTCGCGTTCTGTAACGCTCACCTGATTCCCACGGAGGCGCTGGTCTAGGCAGGAAGGAGTCTGTGACTCGAAAAGTGATGTGCAGGACTCGATTGGCTTCTGGGGCTGAGCCTCTTCGCACTGTGTGTCGAACTCGAAGGGTGAGATTTCTGCAGATGAAAGAATATATGGGGTTAAAGATCTGGGCAATTGAGTGTCCTTCTCTCTCTCTCTCTCTCTCTCTCTCGTCTAAGCTTCTCCGTAGAGCCCACAGGTAAACGTGCTCACCTTAGATAGGTGAATGCTGGGCTCTCCATCTGCGTCTGGTGCAGGGTGCCGTTGCCAGTTCCTTCACTGGGTGAAAGGTAGGCCTCTTAACATCAGAGGATCGGAACCGCCGTTAACAGCACGAGCGGTGAGTTTCCGGACACCTTTTGTCCATATAGTCTTTAGGTGCGTGGACACGTAAGTATTGAACAGGGCTCGGAATAATGCTTTGTTCTATTTGTTTTGCAGGGCTCTAGCGTTAGAAGATGGTATGAAGAGAGCCAAAGCTGGAGCCAGAGCCTTGGAAAGAAGCGCTTGGAAATGCGTGAGTATATGCAAGCGCTTAAACTGTCTCTTTCCTTCACAGCTGTGAGTTTGTGCCGAAGAGGTGGTGGAAAACGCCAGAGTAGTTGCAGGCCCTCTATTGTGGAGAGCGCGATGGGCGTAAGTAAATACCTGTCTAATGTCTCTTCTTTTGTCTTTCAGATGCTGGGTTGCAGTGTTGAAAACATCCGGAATTCGCGGATTGCCGGTAAGTAATAACTATGCTTTTGTCTCCACAGGCGGAGGTGCAGCGTGAAGAAATGGTCGCTGCCGATGGACCAGGTAAGGAATGCGTTGCATGTGAAGTCGTCGTGCTAACCTGTTGTTTCTTGTCTTTTACAGGCGCCGCTGAAGACTGGATACTGGAATGGTAAGTATTGTTCTTCAGGTACAGGATCGGAAGAAGAAAAGCTGGAACAGACTCGGTGAGCGTTCTGCTGCAGATGCAGAATAACGCGAAGCACGCTTCATCAATTGGGTGTGGTTTAAATAGCCTAGGAGTGATGAGGCGTCTTCCTCCACGGCCCCGCCTAGGTAAGAAAAGAGTTCCTGTTCCAGAAGAGTTCCAGTGTTGTATCCAGGGCGTGGAGCTTGCCCCACCCAGGTAAGAAAATAGTTCCGGCTTACAGAGGATTCCTATGTAGCTGGTAAGTAAGCAGCATGGTCTGCTGCAGGTAAGTCCACCCAAGCATCTTCACACATATTATGAGCCCGGCGCTTCCAGTGCCGGGACCGATGGCTTTGATGAGCCTGGTGCCACCGGCGCCAGGGCAAGGTCCAAAAGGTCCCAGTAGGGACCGGCTGGTGCCTAGGCTTAGGATTAGGGGCCTGCTTCCAAGGAGGTTGGGCTGGTCCTGGCTCCTTGGAAGCAGTGATCATGACAGTAACTATGATCAAAGCATTCTTTTCACACTTACCAAATCCATGGAAATTAAACAAAGTGTGCTACAACAAGTGCAACACCAATTCTTAGTTTTTACTTTATCCCCCTCAACACCTGTGCAGACACTATTGCACTCGACTGGTCTGATGGTGCTCCCCTCCCACACTGTCAATAACCCACCAAACCACAGCCTACAAAGGCCAGGCTAAATGCCTCCTCTCTCAGTGCAGCTCATTCAAAACCTTTAAGGCCAATGTCCAAGAACCAACATTTGGAGACCTCCCCACCACAGAACATGCCCCTGTACTCCTATAATTATTCAATAGCTCTGCTATGAAACTGGTTGACACTCATAACACGCAAAATAAATCAGCCATACTAAGATCGGCTATCCGCCCCCTGGAACACTACCAAGCTCACTTCCAACAAACACTATATCAGAGCCATAGAGAAGCATTGGTACAAAAAACATTACCCAGGAGATCTCCCCAAACTTAAATCATTCCACAGCAACCATACTTTTCTGATTACTGAGTCAAAAGCTACTTACCAATCCCACAGCATCATGGGAGCAGAGCCCTCTGTGAAGTAGTAAAGCATTGTACCAAACTCTCACCACACGCCGACATGTCATCGACTCAGATAAAATGTGACGGAATCAACAACTATTATATTCTAAAAATCAACACAATCTGACATATCAACAAGAAAGCCACCATCCAGGGGGTAGATGATGCCCTTCAATTCATGGATTAGGGAAACTCATTACTACCTGTCCTGCTTAGTCCCTCAGCTGCATTCAACATCATCTACCACTGCATCCACCTCTCACTTCTCACTGATGGATTTGTTTATGATGGACACATTGCAATCCAATTGACTCCCGGTGTCCTTTGGAGTCCCCCAAGGCTCCATCCTCTCACCATCACTTTTTAATATATACATGGAGCCTCTGTTCACAATCCACAAAAATCCCAATATATCCATCCATCAACACGAGGATGACACTGTTATGTATAAGAGTATAAAACACACAGAATATATGGGTATCAGGTAATAATATCGCCACATATATGGTCGCCGTAAATAATATCGCCGAGAAAATGTCGTGGCGATATTATTTGGGTGACCATATATATGGCGACAGGGGCAAAAAAAAAAATGTTTAAAAAAAGAATTAAGGGGTTGCGGGGGTGACAAATTTTTGTATGGCGATATTTTTGTGGCAACATTATTACATGGAACCAATATAAGTCACCTCTGCCATTTCATTGCCATCATCCAGTCCTGGATGTTGACTTCCTAACTTAAACTTTACTCCTTCAAGACAGAATTCATCCTCATCGGTTCTTTAGCAAAACAACAAATTGTCCAACTGTGGCTCAACTGTATGTGCCTAAAAGCATTTGATCCACAACTCTCGGATTCAACAAATGCTTTAGGCTTCACCATTGATAGCAGCCTAACCTTTCAGAAACTCATAGCCATGAAGACCCAAATGGCCTGGCTCCAGACCTCCATCACTTGCAAAACTGAACCCTTTATCCTGCCGCAGGACATCTGGACCATAGTGCAGGACTGTGTGATCTAGCCCATCGATAGAGGAAATGCCCTTCTGACAGGGATCACAGCCACTCACTTGGCTCCCCTAAAAGCAGTCCACGTTGCTTTAGGATGTTTGATTACAGGTGTGTGGAAATTTGATCAAATCAACCCTGCCTCTGTGAACTGCATTTCCTTTCTCCCTTCTAGGATGGTGCCTGTATGATCTACAAAGCAATCACGAGTCACCAACCAGCACACCTGCTGGCTAAGCTCCATATATCTGGTGGCACACACTCTTTGTGCAGCAAATTGATCAGCTTGCTCAATTCACAACTCACCTGCAGAGAGAGGACCCACAAGAAAGGACTCTGTTGTCACATACCCACTATTTGGAAACAATCCTGTTATTGGCTCAGATTTCATCTGAAATTCTCCAATTGTGCAAATCTCTCAAAACCTGGCTTTTGCAACAATCCAAGACCATTTACTACTTCCATTGGATGCACAGACCGATGCACAGATTGTAACTGATTGTATGCTGGCTACTCACACCATTCACAGCTCTCCACTCCTCTCAAGCTAGGTCCATGCTTTAAACAAGTAAATAAAAAGAATTCTAGAAAAGGTGGCCGGATTTGTCTCTTGTTTTCCTAGGTTTTAAGCCCTCCTCTGGGATGGGTTTATCTAAAAAAACATGTTTTTCGCCCTCCCCTTTATCCCTCAGTGCCTGCTAGCTTTGACTTGATGAGGGGAGGGTGGGGGAGAGTCGGCCCCAGGCATTTTGTGTATGGGACATCCATTGAGGTTTGGATGAACTGAGCGCTAGGGATGCTGAAGCTTCTGCGGAGGCTGCAGATGGCACTCCCTGGACTGGCACTGGGGTTGAGGAACAGAAGTCAAATGTGTTGGGGTAACTGGGAACCATGCTTTTCCATTACTTAAGGAAGGAATTAGGCATGGGACATGTGGTTTGCAGATGCCCATCTATGGAGCATTGTGGGTGCAGTGAGTAGGAGAGAATAGGACTGCAGTCACTGTTTAATTCTGTCTCATGTACGTTGCCACTGTTGTGTGTATGGGTCTGGTGGTTACGCACTCTTAGCATCGCATACAAAAAGGCCTCAGGCTGGCTCTGCTGGTCTTACCAAACTCTTGGTATGTGTTCAGGTCTTTGTGTCTCCCCTTGTGGCCAGAGTGGCAGTATGAATTAGGGGAAATGTGACAAGGTGGGATGTGACTCCTCCCACGGCACAGATGCCAGGCTGTAAGAACTACTGGGAACACCCTATATCCTGTCCCTGCCACAAATTAAAGTTAGGAGCACTGCATGTGGCTGTGTGGATTGCAGATGCCTCTCCAAGGAGCCTTGACATTGCATTGCACATGGCAAGGAAGAACCAACCAGCTTGGTACAACATTTTCTCCTGCAGAAAATCAAGCCCTTCATCCCAGAAAACAACTTCAGATCTGTTCTCAAAGCCTTGGTCCAATCCCACCTGTGTAGTGGCAATGCCCTTTTGAAAGGCCTTCCAGTGACTATCCTGAATACCCTGAGATGTGTCTTGCATGCTGCTGCATGACTCATCAAAGTACTGCTCAAATTTGACCACATTTCCCTCAACCTCATCTACTGCACTGGCTTCCTCAGAATTCCAGTATCATCTTCAAATCCTGCTGCATCATCTACAAGACTGACACACTGATGTCCCCAACCTAACTCACTGATAAACCCAGCATCTCCATAAGCCTATGATTCACCAGAAGTAAGGACATGTGCAGACTTCACAACTCAGCAGTTCAAGAAGGAAATAAAAACAGAAGGCAGACCTTCTCTATTCTCCAAGTGTCTGGAAACCCCTCCTCATTAACAAAGTACTCACACCTTGCTCCTACTGTACATGAATGAGTTAAATACCCTCCTCTCTAAGGAATGACTCCTCCCAAACACATTGGTTCACGCATCCTCATCCTGTGGAATCAGAAAATACAATATTAAGGCTTTTACACCATGCAAAGAGAAATACACTGACACAGGCTTGTAAAGATTTCCAGAATCTTTATTGCAATTATGTACAGTTTACAAAACAAAGTACACAAATAGCTATTTGGCCGTCAGTATATCACAGAGACCACCAGCAGGGTTCAATGTGAGCAGTGAACAGGAATTGCTAGCTGGACATCAGCGTATTTATACAGTTTCTTTATAACGATGTCCAGCCTCCTACAAGTTAATCATGTACTGGGCTAGGGTCACGCCAGGTTCGTTCCTAATTTACATATCTCGTGCATGCGGTTTACCTTTTAATACATTTGCTAACAAACACTATTATTCTCCGGGTTTAACTTTACACTCTTTACACATTTGTTTTAATACAGGTTAAACAGATGTTTTGCATGTCGTGTTCAAATAGCGTTATTGTTCTTGTATACTTGTAGGTTAACATCGCCGATTCAAGTAATCCCCTGATCCCGAGGTCAATAAAGGACAAGGTCTACATGACCCTAACATGTAGCCTGCAGGCAGGTTGGACATTAACTCTCCTACAGAGGTTGAGGAGGTTAAAGCAAGAACAAGAGAACATAGGTCTGCCATTTTAGGCCACAGGGTGACTTTGCACGACAAACTAAAATGGCGGCTTTAACCTAAAATGGAGGCTTGATTCACTTAAGGTCACAACCTTGCAATACGGATTACCTCGCAAAGCGACTGGGCATAGGCCAACATTATACAAGAGGACGAAATAATATTATATCAGTTTTAACAATCCCCCTCTTCTCACCCCACCCTACATGAGACCTGAGCCCCACTGATTCCTCCCCTAGGTAATTGTAGATCCATTGCTCACAATTGCCCTTTTTCTCCTGTTCTTAGATCCCCACTCCTTTTTTCTCTGCTCCCTAAACTTGTTCTTCCCGCTATGATTGTAAAGTGCTCCATTGCTTCCCGAAACTAGATACTCGCTCAAAAGATAACTGAATAATAATAATAATAATAATAATAATAATATTAATAATAATGATATTTGTATTCACTAAATATCAGGCAACATAAGTGTCATGAACACTATGAGCCCCAGTGATGTACATTAGGGATGCCCATGTCTAGGTTGGCAAAGTGTTTCAAAAAGTCCCTCTTGCCATATATTGTGGACAGAGGCCTCATTTATTTTGTAGTCGGATTATGGAAATATATTGATGTATCAATCAGACAGAGGCATCAGTTGAATCTGAAAAATAACTCTCCAATGCTAATAACCTTCTCTACAAACTGATGTCGCTGTTTGTGAACTAGGGGTTCCAGCTAGGTATCTGGTCGCACTGAGGTGTGTGTCAGCATGTTTTTTTTTTTTAACTGTTCCTTTTTCAAGCCAAATCCCTTGATTTATTTATCTCACACACTGGCATTTAGGTGGTATAAAATCTTGCAATTGCCTTTCCAGCAAAGAATTGTTAATACATTCTGCAATAACAGGTACATTACATATATTTGAAAGGAAAGGATATATATATATATATATATATATGTGTTATAAATGCTAGTATTCCTTTGTAAAAACAAGGAAATATCGAGGCTGAGTAACACCAATTGAAATACACCAAACACGGGCTATAAAGATTCACAGATCTTTTATTCTACTGTACAGTTTACAAAGAACATAGAAACAGATAGCTATCTGGCTCTCAACACCCCACAATGAGTACCAGCCAATCAAAGAGAGGAAAGAGAGTGCTGGACATCTGAACATTCGTGTTTTTATACAATTTGAGAAATATTGTCCAGCCCCTCTACATGTTAATAATCTGTGGTCTAGAGTTCGTGCCTAGTTCACATACAGCGTATACAATAAGGTGCAGAAGGATTACATGAGTTTGCATTTCCATCAAGTTACAATGACAATGTATATTCTTGGATCCCACAGTAAGCCTTAGTCTATATCCCAACACAATTTAGTTCATCCTGTGTCGGCTTGGCATTTGCTTGGCATTTGCACATCATTGTCGCTGATGTGTATTTGTGGATGAGGCTTATTAGCGTAGACAATTCTGAGACGACAGTTCATTCGTAGTACAAGGTCTCTTTACCTAGTCTAAACAGTCAGCCCGGGGACAGTCTAACCATTAACAGAACTCAAAGGTCAGGAGGGTTGGTTACAAATTAGAAACACAGTCCACCATTTTAGAACAGAGAATCATACGAACAGAAATCAAAATGGTGGATGATTCTAAAATGGCAGGGAAGTAGATCAGAAATCGGAACTTTGCAACGTTATATAGGCTAAGGCCAATATAAATCAAAAGGGAGGCATAATATGATTTCCATAACCCTCCTTTTGGCCTAAGCCAAGTGCTAAACTAAAAGCTAGTCGCTTTACGAGTAACTCCACATCTCAATGTCCATGCAACCTGAATCACATTCATCAGATATATCAGTCACCATAATATCTGCGCCAGAAATTTCCTTTGTCACAAATCCATTGATCATTCTTTCCGATGCGTGTACCTTTGGTCCTAACGTTCCCACAGTCTGTGCACAACATCCCCCTAACATTGAACATATGGCAGGAAGACATTGTATACAGCAACAACAGAACACCCAGAATTATCAATAACACTACGAGAAGCTTCCCCAAAATCTGAAGAAGTCCCAGAACCAAGCACTAAGATCCCAATTTCCCTCTGGAACATTCACTTCAGAGCTTAGGACATGCAGATTCTGTATTGCCTTAAAGATAGTTGGGGAGGAATCTGGTATGGAAACGCAGCAAGCGGACCCCACTTATTTGCATACTCCACCATGCTCAGCCAAGATGACGTCTAATACCATCCGGTTTTGTAGCGCCACTAATTTGATTGCTTTTTGCTCTAGAGTCATGTTATAGAGTATGTCAGTGGTCCGGTTGATGGTCTTCTCCAGTACTCTTGCTAGTCTCCTAATATCCTCAGAATTCATAATTTGCCCCCAAAATGGTACAAAGGATTTCGCTACATGACCCAGAATTTGTGATGAAGTATCGCCATTCTCAACCCACCTTGGAAGAGCCCTAGATATTTCAGTGGTACTGGCTACAAATACCCCTGATAGCAGAATTCCCAAATAACAAGTTCCTTGCCAATCCCTAGGTAGCCATGGAAAAGCTTTATTTCTGCAAATGAAGTAATCAGGTTCGCCTACATACAAAGGTGTGTCCTCACTGGTCAAGTTTGCAACGTTGGTGCAACCCTTATATTCACTCATTGACTGAGTACCATTCCTCTGTATGCAGAAAGAAACTGAGTTGGGGCTATGGTTAACAGTATAAGAAGGTGGCGTGGCATCCCTATTACCTATAGGAGCCATCTTGAAAGAGATCAGAGATTGAAAAGGTCGGGAGTCTATCAGAAGGCCTAATAGAAGCAACATTAAGCTTGCTCCTATTTGCGAAGAGTGAGCATCCCAGAGGTGTTAGAACTCACCTTTCAAACTCGTTCAAATTAATTCCATCAAAGTTCCCCGAGATGCTATCATTCCATCGGCCGAAGAATAGTGCCCGCAGAGAAGCATAACATGCAGTAGTTAGAGGCAGAGGATGAATATACCAGCCCAACCCTTTTTTCCCATGTTGCGGTAAATGGGAGAAAATCTAGCAGTTAGTCCGGTTCAAAATGGCATGGGTTGCATTCATTATAAGCAGTAATGTATTATTGTGATAGCTCTGTCTATGTTGAGAGTCTCTAGGAGATAGAGTGTGCAGATGCACGAAAGGTGTAGATACAGTAGGAACATTCTCAGTAGGCAAGAATGTTTCAAGTGGGCGTACCTCTTCCAAATACCAAAATCCTAAGGCAGCTAATACTACGATACCAGTTAACATAATTACAAGAAAACAATACGTCTTGAAAGACCATGTATTTGATCGTCCATTGTCTTTGTTGGCCACACACACAATTGTCTGTACCGCACAAGTAGGGTCGATAACAGACATTGTTCCTTTGAAGCTCTTCACCGATAAGTTCCTGCGAAAACTCCATAGTCCGTTCGCTGGCGATCTCCTGATCACGCGTTTTCTTAGTCTTTCCCTATCCCCAGCCACCTACTTTCTTTCAGATGCAAAAGATGGTGCGAAGGACAAGCCCTATATTTATTTTCCTGTGGGCACAGTCAAACCGTGTAGTAAGTCTAGCTCCGTGGACGCAGATTGTACCTTGTGAATCCTGGTACAGTGTGATCTGTGAACAGTGTGCCGTTGCTTCCTGATGGAAGTGATGAATTAGCAGCAGAACTGGACGAAGATGCAAAAGGATCTGTAGGAGAGTGTGGCGACGAAGCAGCAGTTTCCCCAGGCCCCGCGGACTCAGGGAGTGTCTACGAAGCACTCTCAGTGCTGCTCAATGCTGGAAGATCACTGGGAACAAAGCAAGTACGTTTCTCCTTATGTTCTTCATCGTGTAGCAAAGGGAAAGGTATCCTCTTGACATGCGAAGCGTGTATCCAGTGTTTCCTTCCAGCTACTCGTACAGCAGTCTGTGTGGCCAATAGGACCTGATAGGGCCCTCTCCACCTTGGTGCGAGACATAATGCTCTCTCAAATGCTTTAGTCAGCACCCACTCTCCAGGTCTGCAACCTGGTCTGCAATCTGGTCCCTCGTATCTAGCTGTGAGGGCTTCTCGCACCTGTTGATGAATCAAATACAGATTTGTAGTTAGCCATTCACAATATTCAGTAAGAAGTACATGCTCTATATCCCTCAGAGCCCTGGGTTTAGGAAGATTCCAAATGTTAGCTGGCCTACCCATTACCACTTCGTACGGGGAGAGCCCATTCCTAGTCTGTGGGGTTGTTCGCATCGAGAGTAACACTATAGGTAAGGCGTCTGGCATTTCAAATTGGTGCCGGCACACACGACAAGCTTGTTCTTCAAGATTCCATTGTGTCTCTCTACCAATCCAGCACTCTGTGCGTGTCTGGCCGAATGGAACCGTTTATCGATCTGTAATCTAGCGCATATCTGTAGAATTACAGCAGCGATAAAGTGTGGACCATTGTCCGAGCAGATGACTCTTGGCAAAACAAACTTAGGAAAATATTGCTTGAGCATGATTTTTGCTGTTGTCATTGCTGTGGCATCTTTTACAGGGAAGGCTTCAACCCATTTACTAAAAGCACAAATAATAACCAAAACAAACTTGAAATATTACAACGCTCCATTTCAATAAAGTCAAAGTGGATCACTTTGAAAGGGACAGAAGGTGGACCAAAACTACCCCTTGGTGTTCATGTACCATTCCCCATATTGTGCACTAGACAGACCATACAACTCTGGACAAAACGCTTGGCAGTTTTTGGGATGTTAACCTTTACCCAGACAGTTTCTAACAATTTGCAAATTTTCCTAGCGCATATGTGAGTGGAACCGTGTGCCATTGAAACCATCATAGTGATGTACGCATCTGGCAGCATCCATTTTCCCTCTATGTGAAAACAAAAAGAAGATATCGAGGCTGAGTACCCCAAAAGGAAATACACCAAACGCGGGTTACAAAGGAACATACAAAAAATCTTTATTTTATACTGAACAGTTTCAAAGGGCAAAGCAACAGATAGCTATCGGCCCTCAGTACAACACAGCGAACTCCAGTGTGGTTCGGTGTGCTCAGTGAGTGGGACTGTACATTAGAATAGCCGCACTCTTTATACCCTCGAAATCATGATGTTCAACCCATTTCCCAGGTTAATATAAGTTAATACATTACGGATCTAGGGTTTGTGCCGAGTTCGTACATCTGTACATTTAGGGTTTACCTTTAATGTATTCACTAACAAGCCTCAATGGCAACAGTATATCTTAGGATTTCATGTTAAGCCTTCTCAAACAGTGTTATACAATTTAGTCAAGCAAGTGTTCACATTTCAGTATTTGAATACATTGTGTTTAACATATGCTTGTGGATTAGCTTTGTTGGTGCAAGCAATCCTCTACACACAGGTCAGCAAAGGACAAGGTCTCAGTTCATGACCCTAACATGTAGCCTGCAGGCAAGTTATACATTAGTTTGTACACAGAGGTCAAGACGGCCATGTTGCATTTGGAATGATATTGTCCACCATCTTAGAACACAGGGTGACTTTAGAGAGCGAGAAACTAAAATGGCGGATAGCTCTAAAATGGCAGCTTATATGGCGGTCCAAGGTCAAGACCTTGCAACGTGGATTTCCTCGCAAGTGGCTTATAAGCAGCTTGTCGTAGGCCAATACACATATTCATACAGTATAGGAGGCACAATATCATTTTCCGTTCGACATCTAGGTTATCCACCCAACACCCATCATCATCCAACCTCACCAAGCCCTCAGCCCATTGCTTAGTTTCTTCTAGCGTGGCATCGGCTTGGATATTCTTTATAGACTCTATTCCTTCGTCTATAGTACAGATGTTCATGGCTTCCCTTGTAGTTTTGTTTCTCCTTGTGAGAGAGGGTAATCCCAGACGTGGGTCCCTTGCTCGCTGCGCCACAGGGAACCAGGCTGCACCTCACTGAGGAGGTCCAACAAGCCCGAAACATGTCTGGGGTTGCTTGGCTTTCTGTGCAGAGGGGACCTGGCCTAGCAGTTCGGGCTGGGCTGCTACCTTCGGTGGCGGCAGCTGCTGACTGATTTGCACATGGCTGGTCCCCTTTTGCAATGGCGCAGACGGGCTAAAAAACGGTGGTGTGGAAGGTTGCCCAGAGCAATTGCCAGTGGTTTAGATTCATTCAAAACCTTCCACCCATCACTTTTGTGGTCAGTTTGTTTCTCCTTGTGAGAGAGGGTATGCCCAGACGTGGGTCCTTGCTCGCTGCGCCACAGGGAACCAGGCTGCACCTCACTGAGGAGGTCCAACAAGGCCGAAACATGTCTGGGGTTGCTTGGTTTTCTGTGCAGAGGGGACCTGGCCTAGCAGTTCGGGCTGGGCTGCTACCTTCGGTGGCGGCAGATGCTGACTGATTTGCACATGGCTGGTCCCCTTTTGCAATGGCGCAGACGGGCTAAAAAACGGTGGTGTGGAAGGTTGCCCAGAGCAATTGCCAGTGGTTTAGATTCATTCGAAACCTTCCACCCATCACTTTTGTGGTCAGTTTGTTTCTCCTTGTGAGAGAGGGTATGCCCAGACGTGGGTCCCTTGCTCGCTGCGCCACAGGGAACCAGGCTGCACCTCACTGAGGAGGTCCAACAAGGCCGAAACATGTCTGGGGTTGCTTGGTTTTCTGTGCAGAGGGGACCTGGCCTAGCAGTTCGGGCTGGGCTGCTACCTTCGGTGGCGGCAGCTGCTGACTGATTTGCACATGGCTGGTCCCCTTTTGCAATGGCGCAGACGGGCTAAAAAACGGTGGTGTGGAAGGTTGCCCAGAGCAATTGCCAGTGGTTTAGATTCATTCGAAACCTTCCACCCATCACTTTTGTGGTCAGTTTGTTTCTCCTTGTGAGAGAGGGTATGCCCAGACGTGGGTCCCTTGCTCGCTGCGCCACAGGGAACCAGGCTGCACCTCACTGAGGAGGTCCAACAAGGCCGAAACATGTCTGGGGTTGCTTGGTTTTCTGTGCAGAGGGGACCTGGCCTAGCAGTTCGGGCTGGGCTGCTACCTTCGGTGGCGGCAGCTGCTGACTGATTTGCACATGGCTGGTCCCCTTTTGCAATGGCGCAGACGGGCTAAAAAACGGTGGTGTGGAAGGTTGCCCAGAGCAATTGCCAGTGGTTTAGATTCATTCGAAACCTTCCACCCATCACTTTTGTGGTCAGTTTGTTTCTCCTTGTGAGAGAGGGTATGCCCAGACGTGGGTCCCTTGCTCGCTGCGCCACAGGGAACCAGGCTGCACTTCACTGAGGAGGTCCAACAAGGCCGAAACATGTCTGGGGTTGCTTGGTTTTCTTTGCAGAGGGGACCTGGCCTAGCAGTTCGGGCTGGGCTGCTACCTTCGGTGGCGGCAGCTGCTGACTGATTTGCACATGGCTGGTCCCCTTTTGCAATGGCGCAGACGGGCTAAAAAACGGTGGTGTGGAAGGTTGCCCAGAACAATTGCCAGTGGTTTAGATTCATTCGAAACCTTCCACCCATCACTTTTGTGGTCAGTTTGTTTCTCCTTGTGAGAGAGGGTATGCCCAGACGTGGGTCCCTTGCTCGCTGCGCCACAGGGAACCAGGCTGCACCTCACTGAGGAGGTCCAACAAGGCCGAAACATGTCTGGGGTTGCTTGGTTTTCTGTGAAGAGGGGACCTGGCCTAGCAGTTTGGGCTGGGCTGCTACCTTCGGTGGCGGCAGCTGCTGACTGATTTGCACATGGCTGGTCCCCTTTTGCAATGGCGCAGACGGGCTAAAAAACGGTGGTGTGGAAGGTTGCCCAGAGCAATTGCCAGTGGTTTAGATTCATTCGGAACCTTCCACCCATCACTTTTGTGGTCAGTTTGTTTGTCCTTGTGAGAGAGGGTATGCCCAGACGTGGGTCCCTTGCTCGCTGCGCCACAGGGAACCAGGCTGCACCTCACTGACGAGGTCCAACAAGGCCGAAACATGTCTGGGGTTGCTTGGTTTTCTGTGCAGAGGGGACCTGGCCTAGCAGTTCGGGCTGGGCTGCTACCTTCGGTGGCGGCAGCTGCTTACTGATTTGCACATGGCTGGTCCCCTTTTGCAATGGCGCAGACGGGCTAAAAAACAGTGGTGTGGAAGGTTGCCCAGAGCAATTGCCAGTGGTTTAGATTCATTCGAAACCTTCCACTCATCACTTTTGTGGTCAGTTTGTTTCTCCTTGTGAGAGAGGGTATGCCCAGACGTGGGTCCCTTGCTCGCTGCGCCACAGGGAACCAGGCTGCACCTCACTGAGGAGTTTCAACAAGGCCGAAACATGTCTGGGGTTGCTTGGTTTTCTGTGCAGAGGGGACCTGGCCTAGCAGTTCGGGCTGGGCTGCTACCTTCGGTGGCGGCAGCTGCTCACTGATTTGCACATGGCTGGTCCCCTTTTGCAATGGCGCAGATGGGCTAAAAAACGGTGGTGTGGAAGGTTGCCCAGAGCAATTGCCAGTGGTTTGGATTCATTCGAAACATTCCACCCATCACTTTTGTGGTCAGTTCCCTTGTAGTATACATATCTGAATGGAGATCAGTAGCAGTTTGTTTGGCTATCTGGTCAGCAAAAGCGTTCCCTTTTCCTACATCATGTTTGATTTTCTGATGTGTCGCGCACTTCATAATTGCTAGCTGAGTGGGAAGTTCAAGCACTGAAAGTAGTTGAACTATCAAGGTGCCATATTGAATCTTCGTTCCATGTGAGGTCAAGAAACCTTGTTCTGCCCAAAGTCTACCGAAGTTGTGAACTACCCCAAAAGCATACTGACTATCAGTATATATATTTACTCTAAGCCCTTTGGAAATTTTACAAACACGGGTCAATGCAATAATCTCTGCGGCCTGCGCGGAGTTATGCAAAATTCTTTTGGTTTCCACGATTGTGCTCAGTGTAGTGATGTCATAAGTAGCAGTGGATGTACCATCCCGAAGTTTGAAACAAGAGCCATCAAAAAACAGCTCTCCTTGTGGATCGTTCAAAGGTGTATCTTTTAAAACAATTCTGCCTTTAGTTTCTTTTTCTGTGGTATAAAGGCAGTCATGTGACATTTCGTCACTGCAAGCAATGTCTTGCGGAAGGGGTAACAGTTCAGCCGGATTCAGTACACAACACCTCTTAATTTTAATATGTGGTGCAAACAAGGTCAATTCGTATCTCGTTAATCGTGCGGAGGTGAGATGTGTTTGCGTTCTGTTTAATAGAGCGTCTACAGAGTGAGGTACCAACAAGGTTAAAGCATGGCCTAGGACCATTCCCTCGCTCTGTTTTACAGACGCAGCAGCGACAGCTTTCAGACATCTCGGCAAAGTGCATGCAACAGGATCAAGGGTGGAGGAAAAGTAACAGCACTGCCTATTCTTCCCCCCATGTTCCTGCGTTAACACAGCCAAAGCACATCCATCACGTTCACGCACATGCAACTTGAAGGCCTTTTCATAATTCGGTTTGCGCAAAACTGGTGCTGAACACAGTGCAGTCTTGAGCAAATCAAAAGCTTTCTGGTGTTCCAAGTTCCATGGCAATGGCAGAGAAATGCCCTTCTTTGTCAAAGCCAACATTGGTTTGATCACTAATGAGAAGTTTGGGATCCACTGCCTACAGTAAGAAGCCATTCCTATCAAGGCTCTGACTTCCTTCTGTGTATTTGGGACAGACATGCCAGAAATGATTTTAATCCATTCAGGCGTCAATCTTCTTCCCTCTTTTGACAGGAGATAGCCTAAATAGGCGAACTCCTGTCGACAATATTGAAACTTTTTAGATGAATAAGCAACAACACAGTGCTCTCCTTACAGGCACTTTCTGAATCTGCAGCTAAAAGAAGGTCATCAACATATTGAAGCAATGTACAAGTAGTAGGCAACTCAAGTGTGTCGAGCTGTTCTTTCAAAGCCCTACTGTAAATGCTCAGACTTTCCGTGTACCCTTGTGGTGCACGGGTGAATGTAAACGCGCGTTCCCCTAGGGTGAACGCGAACAACTATCTGCTATCTTTGTGTATAGGAATGCTAAAGAAGGCATTCTTAAGATCTACGACACTAAAATGAGTAGCAGAAGCTGGAATCATCGTTAATATCGTAGTTACATCAGACACAATAATCAATTGTGGGGCAATAATCTTGTTGATAGCGCGTAAATCAATAATGAAACGAAAGGGAATTGCATTATCTCATTTCTTATACACCAGTAAAATCGGACTATTGCACAAACTACCTGCAATTTCTTCAATTACCCCATGGTGTACAAAATCGGAAACTATACACTTCAAAGCTTGCTCACCATCAACCGAAATCTTATACTGAGGAATACGTGGCAACTTTACTCCAGGTTTCAAAACAATTTTAAAAGGCTCAATTTGTAAAACACCAACATCATTGTCATCCATCACCCATAAACACTCCGGAACGTCACTAAATTCCGGCACCAAAGGTATAGTCAGAAACTGTGAGGTAGAAAATTGCTGTGGTGAAATCGTCAAACGCACTCCATCTGAAGAACAATTAATTACCGCATTTAATTCCTTCAACAGATTTAACCCCAGCAAATTCTCACCACAGTTTGATGTCAAAAGAAATGGACAGTGATCCATGAATAGACCCAGTGAAATCAGTACCGGCAAAGAAACTGGACTAACCACTGGCATACCAGAAAACCCTACAGAAACGTTAGTTTGCTCTGACAGTGGAATGTCTGGAAGCCGTGAATGATCAATGGAACACTTCTGTGCTCCTGTATCCATCAAAAATAGATGTTTTCTATTTGCCGCTATCATTTCAATGTAGGGGCCTTTTGATTAACAGGAATAGGTGTTGGTTCCAAACCCTGCTTCGGGCAATCCTAGCGGAACAGTATATCGTCCAAAGGAAGGTCTTCAGAGAGATATGCAGTAGTAGGATGATCAAAAATATTTCTATTGTCCCCACTCAGTGGCTGATTGTCTTGCGAAAAAAACTGAGAATTCTGAGAAAACTGGCTTCTACCAGGAACCATGCCCCAGGGCGGCCACTGGATCATCTAACCATGATACCAAATGTGTTATTTGACCTCTGCTGGAGGATCGGGCATTGTGCTAGCCAATGACCCTCTTGTCTGCAATAAGCACATTGGTTTGCGTGTACAGGACCCAACGGCACATTATCTTGTGGAACATACTGTCCCCTAAACTGTGTACTACCCCTTCTAGGACCTCTAACAATCTGTTGCAACAACACCTTGGTTTTCAAGTCTCCCTTCCCTTTCTCAATCCTTTCCTTCTCATTATTGACTCGTTTTTCATAATACTTAGCCATATGCCACACTTCAGACTCAGACTTAGCTTGCCAAGCGCTCTGAGAAATCATAATTTGCGACTGAATTTCAGGTAACAATCCACGCACAAATTTGTCTACAAATAATCGTTTTCCAGACTCTGTGCTTAAATCATGCCCACTAACGAGTGGCTGATGGCCGATCTGGATGACATTTTGGATGAAGGACTCTTCATGCATTGTAGTCTGTCTGCCACACAAGAATATGTGACAAGGAAGCAATAGTAACAAAAATGGTCTTTTCCAAATTCAAGATTCAAGGACTTCTTTGATGACTTGATAGAACTATGCTGTAGTTTTTACAACATGGTGTAACCAGTACTGGTGGAGGTTTCCCATAGTTTCTCTATGCATTGGTGTCTCCTCCATGGTGCAAAGAAGGATCCAGTAAACACCATATAAGTTATTTTATGTTGATTTATACTGCGCAGTACTACCATGTGCATGTTCTCCAGGTGCTGTACATATAAATCTTTGAAATAATACATTTCTTGTAAGAACTGATTAGAAGATTTAGGTGGTGCCCACTCAACTCACCTTTTCATGAAAACTTTAGTACACCAGTAGCTCATTTACAGCTGAAATTAAGCCATTAACCCCCAGAACACTGCTTTGAAAAAAAATGCCAGGCACTTTGAGCACAAAGTATGTTGGTAAGGCTTGATAAAGCTATCTCATAGAGATTCCAGGAGAATTCATGATGGGCGGGGAGGGGAAGAAAGTGGGTAGGAAAGGCCATAGGGATTAGCATGGCCATGGGCAGTCAATGGGAGGATAAATAACCAAACAACACATTCAAGTCTGTGCCCCTCCTCATATGCCATTTATCCGTATCCATGTGCTAATGTAATCGTTTTGACTTATATGTGGTACCACCTTGTAGTCAAAACTAAAAAAAAGAGTTATGGTGACATGGACTCTAAGCTCGAGGGCCTCATTTGGTTGAGTGTACTAGGTCTTCCCAAATGCCTACCCAATGCTTCCCAAATGACATCCCTGATATATGAATTGGTTTTGATATGTTTAGATGCCCAGGTTTTATGGAGAACATGAGCTCTCTATAGGTAAATTCTGTGTCCACCAGAAATGGACTTATTTACACTCAATGATGTTAGATAACGTCATGCCACTCTATAATTGAGATAATAACTGTGGGCAAATATTGAGTACTTTGAATGAATCCCCTAAAACGCTGATGGACAAACTTGAGGCTATTAAAAAAACCTTTTAAGATGACTTGGACTGATGTGTTACCAGATATAGGATTTCCTCATGCCGCCTTTCATGCATCGTAGCCGCTGACGACAAGCCCTATAATAGCTAAACTTCATACCTCACACAATGTTCTTATCATAATTTGAGAACTCTATTCTTGCAATCCCATAAAAATAAATTACCTACAAGGGAGGTTGTGGGATGTATTGACCCACTCCACTATGCTATGCGGCGTCACTCTGATAGTTATGGTGCAAGAAACAGTAACAATAGTGGAAAAACTCTTGTGCATGCCAAAAACCTACAAAAACTGCATCATGCAACACACCTAACAAGATGGATACACAACCTGCCACCCATCGTGCATATGTGGTGGGATAGAGCACACACTGCAGAAAATGTGTCAGATGAGCTCCTGATGAAACTTCCAAGTATTTAAACTAAAAGCCTGCCGGATTAGCAAACATAAAAGGATTGTTGCTAAAAGGAATACAGATCTTAGTTGTGTTTTTGATCCCACAGATTTAAAGCTAAGAAAGTAATGTATTTATGTGATTTGATGCAACAAGTTTGGTTTTTGCTGGATTTATAATTAAGAATAAATTAGCCTGGCTAAGCTGCAACCCTTTGGAAGTGGAAAAACAGGGTTCTTCCAAGGGGAGCGGAAATCCTCTCAGCAGAAACTCACTGGGAGCTGATAATTGTGGGTTAGAACAGACTCTTGTCTACAGAAAGAGAATGAACAATAGCAGAGCCTTCAGCCCAGGAAACTGAGGTGTGAAAGGGGTCGTAAACTGCTCCTGGAAGGAACTCCCAGGGGGGGGGGCTGCTCCTGGACTGCAGGGTATGACAAATGGGCGGACCATTTGCTGTTAAGCATGAACAATGACCAATTTTTAAAGACTCATAACGTGTTATTCAAAGTGATAAAAAATATAAAAAGGAGAGAGTTGTTGGTCTAATTTTTGGCTGTACGTTTCAAGGGGTGGTAGAACTGTGTAACATGTTTTGGACAGGAATGGCAATATAAGCGGATTTATGTGAACTGTGTTAATGCTAAAATTGTAAAACTTTACACACACATCCCTATGGTAAACACACACATTTATGGAAAGTTGCAGAAAGTTTGGAAATTGTGTTCATGGCAAAAAGGACAGAATTCTGTTGAAAGGTGAGACAAGATCCCACATCTGCAGGATTTTGAGGAACAGCTACCACATAAAATATGGAATCTTTGTGTGTGATTTGTGTAAAGGTGACCAATGTAGAAATATGTATTTAGGATAAAATCCGATTTGGAGACTAGTGGCTAAGGGGAGGTTTCAAAGGACTGTAAAGCAAACCATAAAATGTGACATCATCCGGCCTTGATCCACTCACTCAGATGCAAGGCGGAGATGAGCTTTTGATCCAATCCCAGCTCACAGGGGCATGCTTAGCTAAGCCAGCCCATACACCCATTTTGTGATGTCATTTGAAAGGATAAATAGAGATAGCTGACAAAACATAGCGACTCACTGATCCACTCACTTTCCTGATTCTGGCGAAGCACTCTGATCCAGCATTCTACATCCAGCTTTAACATCCTTCCATATCCAGATGCCAAGACTCTTGCCAGCAGTAGAAACTATTGACTTTCAGCAAGGCCAAATTCTCAAACTTCTTCTCACAACCCAGTGATCCACTGTGGTATGAGAAGGCCTTTTGAACTATTATCCTGAAACTCTCTGGCTTGCTACCACAAGGCTTGTCTGAGGAATTCGCTATCCAGCTGATTGAAATACCCACAAACAAGAAGGGCAGATCCTGTGCAAATCCGGTGACCGGCCTAGCTGATGCAGTCCTGCGCCTGATGTGCTATCCTTCTTGACAGATCCAATCCATGACCAGAACTGACAGTCCAATTTAATAACTTATTCTATAAGTATTAATAGGAAGAACAGTGACCCATAATATATCTGCATTGTATGATCCCAATCTCAAACCCATCCTATCTTTCATTCAGAACCATGGTTTTGCTAGAATTATCTTTGCGCTGAATTTTTTCTCATCTGTGTTATTAAACCCTAACTTCTTATTGATTTGATTAAGATAATTAAATCCTGGGAAGAAGTAGAGTATCCACAACAAGCGGGTTATGCTGATCAAGTGATTGTAAGATTCATCTGTGGCATTCGCTTTTTCATAGTCGTAATCTAGTTTAATCAAACCCATCTGTCATTTTCAAAGTGCATTTCTGTTTTCCGTTCTCGTGCCTATTTTGCAAAAACAACTCGTACTAAAACCTCTATAACTCCCTCAGTTTCTATGATAGAAGCAACATTTCAACTCCCACTTGTACCTAACAGTGCGATTCACCCATTATAATCATGCAAGGAAAGGTTTGCCGCAAATTGAAATTCTGAAAGGTTTTACACATATGAATTAGCTTTAATTTATTTCCTATTTGGATTTCAAATGTTTTCTTTTGACTAAATCATTGTTTGTGATTGTGTGTAACTGTTCAAAGCAGCTCCCAAAGGAATTTATAATAATGAAAGTATTTTTGAACACATTTGGTGTTTTTGCTCAACCAATTCCAAAGACAATTTCAAAGACATTCTGACAGCAGAAAAGTCAATTCCGTTTTTCTCTTGTGTTTGAAGGGGGAAGGTGGGAGTTATATTCTGTTTCATTTGTGCTATTCCTGAATACCTGCTCTCTCCTCACATCTTTTTAATTGCCTATTGGGGGGATGAGGGGTGTTGCAGGGGGAACCCCTAACCATAGTGCCATCTGTTCCAAACCAACACAAAAGTATTATTTTCTGTGCTGCATTTGCTTCTGTGCCCATTACTTGATTCCTAGTGCATTAAAGACATTATTCTGTGTTCTGTCACCCGATTGGTGATTGTTGTTTACCTATTAAAATATATTATGATTAAAATTCTAAATACATAAATAAATATTTACCTTTGCAAACTAGCCTGATTCCTGGTTCAGTGTGACCAGGGGGGTCTCAGGAGAAGGGTGTGATGTGAGTGGTATATCGTTCAGAATATTGAACTTACAGATAAAAATAAATAAGGGTTTCATTTGCGCACTACATGCTGGGCGTGACATGGGTGCGTGCCAGATTGAAATCACTTACAGCTTGGGGGCTCGGGTCCGGGATCCTGAATGTGATTTACCACTCGTGACAGTCTAACACAGCGTGCTAGCCGGCGGGGTACATACACCTTGTTGGGTTGCCATACTGTGCTACACTGTACAAACACCCCTCCAAAGAAATATTCAAAGGAATTGGGCCTGTTTGCAAAAGTAAATTAACCCTGAGATAAGTCAGAAGGAAATTAATATGTCCGGAATGGTGACCCCAGTGGTGGAAATGAATGTTGCTAGGGAACACCTACTGCACTAATTGTTTGTCAGGGGTGAATGGACAGAACAGGACGAACAGGTATGGCTGCAGGAAATAAAACAGCAAATCACTGAAATTAACCTTGATACCTGATAGGACAAAGGTCCATTTGATCAAGCACTTAGCGAATTGTATATGGCCCCTAAAATAAAAGAGGAGCAGTGCAAAATTGCCAAAATAGCGGCCTACCTGTACCCCATATAGGAGTCATACAGGAAAAGCACGCAGACTATATAGATCTGACAAAGAGGCAAGAGGAAGCACTGCAGAAAATTCAGAGCAATCTGGACTCTGCAGAGTAAAGGCTCCAGGATAGCCAAGAATCTGAAACAGAGGCTAGGGAGTATGCCACCAAACTCCAATAGGATCTGGCTCTCTTACTGCAAAAGAATGCAGAGCAAGATGCCCATGTACAGACACTGCAAAAAGAGTGTCAAGAAAGGTTGGATTCTCTACAACAGAGTCAACAAAAGCTGGAGCAGCAGTAACATTTTAACAGAGTCTGTGCAGAGTAGTTGTCTTACAAGACTGCATAGACAAATTAAAAGAGGAAAATAATAAATTAATTATTAAAGACCTAGACCACCAAGCAGAGTTTGATGAGGAGCGCCAGAAAGCTGGTGCACTTAGAAAACAGAGGGATGACCTGGCTAAGTCAGGAGAGGGACGCCTTAGGCCCGGAAGTCAGCCACCTAAAAACAAAGTTGGAGGAAAGTAAGCTGGCCCTTCAGGAGTCTGGGGAAATCAAAACTGATTATGAAAAGCTGTTAGAGCCCACCAGGCGGGGGGAGAATGATTTGGCAAAGACCAATCAGACCAATAAGGACCAAACTCAGGGGGTGAGTCTCCTGCTGCAAAAATTGGCCCAATATTCCCAATCCACGCAGGAAGCACAGAGAGACAATGAGGCTCTCTGTGAAAAGAATTACAGGCTCCACAAACATATAGCCATGCAAGAACAAATCATAGAGACCAATAAGGCCTTAATAGAGGAGCAAAAGTGTCAGATTTTGGCATGTCATCAGGGAATAGGGGCTGTAAGAAATGAGGTAAAATGGGAAAGAGAAACTCTTGGGCATAACCTCAGGACTCCTGGCATCAGGGACTTTAATCCCTTCAGTTCCATGGACTTTGCCACCCTCATGTCCACTGGCTCATATGAACCAAGGGCCACAGGGATTGTAGAATTCAACACAAGGGGAGATATGGGACTGACAGTGCCTCTCAGAAATGGATGGGCGGGCATCTATGTACAGGTTCCAAATATTAGGGCCAGCCTCTCCGATCAGGGAGGCTCCAGTGAGGGGAGAATCAGAGAACTTGGATCTCAAAAATATCACCTACCAAGAGATCAGTCAGTCAAATTTGGTTGGGAATTCCATGAAACTAGGCCCACAAAGAGCATCTTAAAGACCTCTTCCCAGCTAGGGCAGTGGGGGGTATTCAGCCAATCCTGGGAGGAAGGGAGAGTCACAAGACTTTTCTGAGCGCCACAGGTTTCAAGAGACTAGGCCCCCACATTCTGCCAGCCATTCCCAAGCCTGCAGAATCAGGGAGAGCCTAGAGGATCAGACAGCCTCCTCATGTAGTAGTGCCTTGGAGTCAGAGGATGAGTGGACAAGGGTGACCAAAACTAAAAAGGTCAACACAATTAATAGGGCCCTACTGAAAGATCCCCAGAAGCTAATCAAGGCTATTAGGAGCGTCATAATGCCCTATCATAAGAATGCCAAATATTCAGTTTGGGAGTACCTCGAATTGTATGAGCAAATGATGAAGACTTTCCACCTGAAGGCAGCCAAAGTATTCATTATGTCAAGTGGACATTTTCACCTGAATAATCTAGCTTCTTTGTGGGGCTGGAGGATCAGAACCATTCAAGATGGTCCACCTATGGGGCGGCCATCCTAAAGCATTTCTCAATACACAGAAACCCTCAAGAGGCCTATAAGGTGGCCTACAATCTGCAATGTGGGGAAGACCAGGCCACACAAGAATTTGTCCAATAGCTGAAATGTGCCTTTGCACAGACCACCAGGAGGGTGCGCACAGACAGCAGGGAGTTCATCAATACCTTCTTTCATGCACTCCCTAAATACATTATGACCCAGCTGGTGAGGGACTTTCGTGAGAAAAGATCACTAGACTTGGTCATTAAACAAGCAACACGTATTTACGAAGTGCAGAAACCAGTAGAAAATAAAACTGCCAATAAAAGCCCAAAACCAACCAACACCCCTGCTGCAGCTAAGGTGGCAGAGGTGAAGGTTGCCCCATTTTAGATCTGGAGATGGGGGGGGGGGCTAAAAACATTCCTGTGCAAAATCCTACTAACCAAAGACCAAGAAGGCCCTCAGGCCAATCCCAAACCGGGGATCAGGGAGGTAACCCCACAAATGGGACCCCTAGCTCCCCTGACTACATCAGCCCCCGTTACAAGGGCAATAGACCCATCCTGTGCTATGTGTGGACTCCCCCAGCCCAAGGGGGGGATCCAACCAGGCAGCCGCCAACCCAGGAAACTTCCCTCCTAACTTTCCCCATGAGGGCAGTAATCCCCCAAATGCTGGGCTGAGTTTCTTTCCCCAGTACCCGCCAAACATCAACCCCCAAAACAATCCTTCTTTCTTTCCCCACTTTCCAGAGCCCAAAGAGCCCAATCAGGGAGAGGGGAGGCCAAGGGTGGAGGGGTACCAGATCTATCCCAACCAAGGGTATTATGGGAGAAGGGACAGTTACCCTTCCTGTGATCAACCTAGGTTAGAGCAGAGAACCCCGTACCAGCCAGAGCGGGTGTCCCAACTGGAGCGCCAGGTCCAGAACTTGGCACAGGATCTGGGTCGCATGTTGAGGGTGCAGCAATACCCTCAAATGAACATGGTGACTCATAACTCCTCAAATCAAGGGTCTGGTGCTCCAGAGCAATGACGGGGGGAGAACCCTGACAACCCACCGGTTCACAGGGAGGAGGCACAGGGAGAAGGGGGGTGTAAAGCCTTAGAGGAAGCTTCCTTCCCCACTTGTGAAAAGCCCCTGAAAACCCAGGAACCGGAACCAGAATCTCCTGCCCCCAAAAGTCTGCAACCTAAGGAACAGAGGGCGGGTAGGAGAAATAAAGAGCCTAAAAAGACCCACTTTGTGGAGGAGGTTTGAATCTTCCAATTTTAAGCAGAGGAGTCCTCAGAGGATTGTGGGAAAAGGATCTTCTCCTTCAGGGATGGGGGAAATCCTCCCGAAGAAAAATGGGGCCCAAGAAATCCTGATCAAGACTGGGTAGATGTGGGGACTGAGTTAAAACCGGCCAACATTGAACCCCAGAATGACCAGCAAGAAAATCACCTTGTTCAAACCAATTCTGGTGACTGCCTCCAAAAAGGGGGGCAGCCCAGAATCAGAACCAAGGGAGCCCAAAACTCCCCCCATATCCAACTGTCCTGTGTTTTTGCAGATCCCCAAGCTCCCACACAGGATCACGGCCAAACCTATTCTGGGGATTGCCGCCAAAAAGGGGGGCAGCCCAGAACCAGAGAAAGAAGAGTCCCTAGCTCCCCAAAGCCATTCTGAGGACTGTTTCCAAAAAGGGAGGGACAGCCCCGCATCAGAAAAAGAGGAGCCGGCGACTCCTCAAATCACTGAGTATGAAACTGTGTGCTCTGATTCCCAAACCATCCAACTCCATTCTGGGGACCGCCTCCTAGAAGATGGTAGCATCCCGGAACCAGCCAAAGAGGAACTCCAAACCTCACCAACCACTTCTGTTGACTTCTTCCAGAAAGGATGGGGGCGGCCCAGGAACAGAACAAGGGGAGCCCGAGACTCCCCAAATAGCGGTGTGTCAAAATTCTGTGCTAGATTCTTCTGACAACATCTTTTGACCCAACTATCCCGGTGTCAGAGTCAGAAATTAGCAAATTGACCATCAAGCTTACTAAGAGCACCCATTACCTTTGCACCTTGGAGGAGAAAGGAGGCAGATTCTACGCCTTCATCCAAGTTCAAGGGCAATGTGCAATTCAAGCACTGGTGGACACTGGATCCCCAAGAGAGTCTTTGAGCAGCTAAATTCGGGAAGGGGGGAGAAATACGAAATCCCTCTGACCTCTCTTCCTGGACAGCTCCAGAACGTTTATGGGAAGGAAATTCCCATTGAAGGGTCTGCAGAGCTGGAAAGTAAAATTGGGTGACACAAAATGAAGCACCCGGTCCCAGTTGTGGTGTAGGGAATGACATTCTCCGCAGGCTGTCTCCCCTCATAGATTGTGTAAACAAGGTCCTCTGGACCCAGACTCACAGGCCAATTAAATTAAAACAAAGCGTCAACCATTTTTAGTTTAAATAGCACATGCCACTTGTTTGAACAAAAACTGGACCAAATCAGGTTCTACATTCAAAACAATGACACACCCAACGTCACCGTCATAGCTGTGGGACCACCAAACGGTGATGAGAACTCCTCTCCATTTATGCATATCAGCATCCCTTCCAGTCTCAAGTGGCATTCCACCCTGGCGGGAGATACATTGAAATTTTAACTAATGTACAATCCGAAAATCCCAAGTCCTTAGCCAAAATTGATATTAAACCAGCACAAAACTTACCTGGCATTCTGAAAAAGGGTGAACAGCTCTTCCTCCCGATTCAGTTAAATGACAGGAAGGAGTCTGACCTCGCCCGAGTTGATTTGTGAATAGCGAAGAAAGATTCATGAGCAAAGCATTATTAAAAAAACTCCCAAAAGACCAGATCCTACCCGCCGTAGAGTCAGTGCAGCAATGGATACGGAACCTGGAATCGCCCCGCTTCAAACATCCTCTGCTTAGCAGTTGTATGATCAAAATTTCTAGGGATGACAAAAGCATAATACATACTTGTTGGGTTGTGCGAGGTGTACCTTCCGCCTTTTATATGAGCCGTGACCTCCTCAACAAACTTGAGATTAATCTGGACCCTAGTTATTGCCAAACCCGGACCCAACTGGAGAGTAAATCTCAGGGTCCTGGCAAACCTAAAGAAAACCTTCCGGTCAGCACTAGTGCTATGGTAGGAAATGGAATTTCAGAAACGGAGGGGAGGTGACCAAACCAGGCCTCACCACCAGAATTCACCTGTCAAGACCATTAGTAAACATAGATGGGGAATATTGCCAATTGTTAAGGAAAGCAAGTGTCTTTCCCACTGCTGACATCCCCCGAAGATGCGTGAACACAGTAGTGGGAACATTTCCATAACCATGCTATGTTCTATTTTCTAGCATTTGGACTAAGAATCACCCCAGGAATCACCAAAGAGGACCACTCGGGAATCGGGAGGAAAGGCCCAAGGAGACCGGAGTGTCGCCCCATACTCCCAACCAGAACCAGCGAGGACAGCGTGTCACCTCAATCACTGACGGGAGAAGCAACTGAAGTTCTCCACATGGACAGAAACAAAAGAACATCCCAATCTCCCTACTCCCCCTCGACTGTAAGTCAAAGCCAAGTCAGGAGGAGGGATCTGTGGGATGTATTGACCCACTCAGCTATACTATGCGGCATCACTCTGATAGTTATGGTGCAAGAAATAGCAACAATGGCGGCAAAACTCTTGTGTGCACCAAAAACCTACAAAAACCGTGTCCTGCAACACACAAAAAGATGGATGCACAACCTTCCACCCATGGTGCATATATGGTGGGATAGAGTACACACTTCAGAAAATGTGTGAAATGAGCTCCTGATGAAACTTCCATGTATTTAAACTAAAAGCCTGCCAGATTAGCAAACATAAAAGGATTGTTGGTAAAAGTAATACAGATCTTAGTTGTGTTTTGGATCCCACCGATTCAAAGCTAAGAAAGTAATGTATGTATGTGAGTTGATGCAACAAGTTTGGTTTTTGCTGGATTTTTAATTAAGAATAAATTAGCCTGGCTGAGATGCAACCCTTTGGAAGTGGAAAAACAGGTTTCTTCCAAGGGGAGGGGAAATCCTCTCAGCAGAAACTGACTGGGAGATTATAATTGTGGGTTAGACCAGACTCTTGTCAATAGAAAGAAAATGAACAATAGCAGAGCCTTCAGTAAGGAAACAGAGGTGTGAAAGGGGTCATGAACTGCTCTTGGAAGGAACTCCACAGGGAGGGGGCTGCTCCTGGACTGCAGGGATAGACAAATCGGCAGACTATTTTCAGTTAAGTAAGAACAATGAACATTTTTTAAAGACTCATAACTTGTTATTCAAAGTGATAAAAAATTTAAAAAGGAGAGAGTTGTTAGTATAATTTTTGGCTGTGCGTTTTAAGGGGTGGTAGAACTGTGAAACATGTTCTGGACAGGAATGGCAATATATGTGGTTTTATGATAACTGTTTTAATGCTAAAATTGTAAAGCTTTACACACACATCCCTATGGTAAACACACACATTTATGGAAAGTTGTAGAATGTTTGGAAATTGTATTCATGGCAAAAGGGACACCATTCTGTAGAAAGGTGAATCAAGATCCCAAGGCTGCGGGATTTTGAGGAACAGCTACTACATAAAATATGTAATCTGTGTGTGTTTTTTGTGTAAAGGTGACCAATGTAGAAATATGTATTTAGGATAAAATCCAATTTGGAAACTAGTGGCTAAGGGGAGGTTTCAAAGGACTGTAAAGCAAACCATAAAATGCAACATCATCCGGCCTTGATCCAATAACTCAGATGCAAGGCGGAGATGCGCTTTTGATCCAATCCCAGCTCATTGGGGCAAGCTTAGTTAAGCCGGCCCATACACCCATTTTGGGATGTCATTTGAAAGCATAAATAGAGACAGCTGACAACACATAGGGAGTCACTGATCTACTCACTTTCCTGATTCCGGCGAAGCACTCTGATCCAGCATTCTACATCCAGCTTTAACATCCTTCCAGATCCAGCTGCCAAGACTCTTGCCAGCAGTAGAGACGATTGACTTTCAGCAAGGCCACATTTTCAAACTTATTCTCACAACCCAGGGAAGCGCTGTGGTGTGAGAAGCCATTTTGAACTAGTATCCTGAAACTCTCTGGCTTGCTACCACAACGCTTGCCTGAGGAACTCACTATCCAGCTGATTGAAATTCCCACAAACAAGAAGGGCGGATCCTGTGCAAATCCAGTGACCGGCCTAGCTGATGCAGTCCTGCGCCTGATGTGCTATCCAATCCATGACCAGAACTGACAGCCCAATTTAATAACTTATTCTGTAAGTATTAATAGGAAGAACAGTGACCCATAATATATCTGCATTGTATGATTCCAATCTCAAACGCATCCCATCTTTCATTCAGAACCATAATATTGCTAGAACTATCTTTGCGCTGATTTTTTTCTCATCTGTGTTATTAAACCCTAACTTCTTATTGATTTGATTAAGAAAAGTAAATCCCAGGAAGAAGTAGAGTATCCACAACAGGCGGGTTCACCCGTTATAGCAAAAATTGTGCAAGGACAGGTTTGCCGCAAATTGAAATTCTATAAGGTTTTACACGTGTGAATAAGCTTTCATTTATTTCATACTTGGACTTGTTTTCTTTTGACTAAATCATTGTTTGTGTTTGTATGTAACTGTTCAAAGCAGCTCCAATAGGAATTTATAATAATGTAAGTATTTTTGACCACATTTGGTGTTTTTGCTCAACCAATTCCAAAGACAATTTCAAAGCGATCCTGACAGCTGAAAAGTAAATTCTGTTTTTCTCTTGTGTTTGAAGGGGGAAGGTGGGAGTGATATTCTGTTTGATTTGTGCTATTCCTGAATACCTGCTCTCTCCTCACATCTATTTAATTGCCTATTGCGGGGCTGAGGGGTGTTGCAGGCGGAATCCCTAACCATAGTGCCATCTGTTCCAAACCAACATAAAAAGTATTATTTTCTGTGCTGCATTTGCTTCTGTGCTCATTACTTGATTCCTAGTGCATTAAAGACATTATTCTCTGTTCTGTCACCCGATTGGTGATTGTTGTTTACCTATTAAAATATATTGTGATTAAAATTCTAAATACATAAATAAATGTTTACCTTTGCAAACTAGCTTGATTCCTGGTTCAATGTGACCAGGGGCGTCTCGGGAAAAGGGTGTGATATGAGTGGTATATCGTTCAGAATATTGAACTTATAGATAAAAATAAATAAGGGTTTCATTTGCGCACTACATGCTGGGCGTGACTTGGGTGTGTGCCAGATTTAAATCACTTACAAGGTTATTGGGTTAATATATAAAATGACATCCTACGGACACACCTGCTGTTTTTGCAGCAATTCTGTGTCAATCAAGACATTGCAAAACCTGATTATTAATCATCTAAGTTTGCAAACGATCACTATAGACATCTATTTGATAAGGACAAATCAGCAGCGTGTGCTCATGTATGGTCTAATATTTGCTTAGCCTTGAAGGTTTCCTTAATATTGGATATGCCAAGATTGATTATAAAACATTTTTTTTTTAAATCCTAGATCTTAAAACATAGGCATTGCAGATTTTGATTCTTTTTAACTGGAGCTGTGTATGTTCGTCAGACCATTAGTTTCTGGTAAGATAGCTCAGTGGGTTGAACAGTCACTGCTGCGATCTATGTTTGATCTGCAGGTCGCATGTTTGAATCCCAGAAGGCCAAATCAGCCTTTTTATCCTTCCGGGTTCAATAAAGGAGTATCAACTTTGGTTGGGAGGATTAATGTATGCAAATATGCTCTATGTCCAGCGCTATATAAATAACAAATCATTATCATTAATTCTTGACAAATGCTAAAAGGTACTGTTGGGCACTAGCGCCCACGGAATAAGGATACGACACTGGAGGAAACTTGGACTGTCTTCTTTATTTAAATGCACATTACAAACTGCCTCACTTCCCCAAAACCCTCCCCCTTGTACTGTCATCTACCACGTGGTTTCTCTCCTTCTTAAAGAAGACATGGGCTTGTAACATCAACCCCGGACAAATGTCCTAACAACCACTTTAACTCCCTTCTACAAGTCGAAGTGGCTTCCTGATGGTGTGTTGATGCCTCTCACTCCTTTTGTCGGGCGCAAGTGCTCATGTCATGTGGACCGTCTCTGTCAACCTGTGACGGGTTTCTTTAGGAGGGAACCATAGGACATCCCCTGTCTCTCGCCGCTTAGGGTCTGGATCAGGGGTGGAAGTCTCTCATTTTCCCTCTTAATGAGGTGTTTAAACTGGGAACTTTTTCTCGTGACTACTCTCTCTGTATCTTGGGCTGTCACCATGGTGCCCTGGATGGCCACGATATTGACTGGCTTCTGCAAATATCGGGGTCAGTCTTCTTGACGATTGCTTGTTAGACCAGAACTTCATCACACACGTTGAAATCTTTGGGCGCTGCCTTTCTTCTCTGATCTGTGTCTACTTGGGCCCTCTCTTTCCTTTCGGTGTCCCTTTTCACAATATCGGGATCTCCTTCTTGCTGGGCATCTGGTTGCCCCACAATACAAGTGTGTACTGCATATTGTATCATCAATTCGGCCAGCGTCTTATTGGCGGCTTCATCGGGGGTGTTCCTGTAATCTCACAGTAACCAGCACATTGCTTGATGGGTGTTTGGTGCTCTCAACATAGGCTCGCTGGATTGTCTTCTTGATGGAGGCCATAAATCATTCGGCCATCCCATTTGTTTGTGGATATCTGGGGTAATCTTTTGATGGGTGAACCCAATGTGTTTTGCGAATAATGCAAACTTGTGACCGTTTAAGGGCGGTACATTGTCAGACTTGATTGTCCTTGGGATGCCCCATTTGCTAAGAATTTCATCGAATGTTGCTACTACTTAGGCATATGCAGTGGTTGCAACTTTCGTGACAATCGGGAATCTTGAATATTCATCAATGAACAACAGGAGATGTTCTCCTGACTCAATGGGTCCATAAAAGTCAACCGCTTCTCTATCCCATGGCTGGTCTGGGATGTGCGTCGGTTGCATTTGGACGGGGCCTCTGTCTTCACGGTGCATTGGCATGCTAGGTAGTTCTTCACCCATCTGTCAACCATCAAGTCCAAGAAAGGAAACCATACTTGACACCGTAGCTGACGTTTTGTATTGTCGCACCTCTGTGCCCTTCGTGGGCCATTTTGATCACTTTGCTCTGAGTTTCATAGGGATAACTAGTCGACATCCTTGCAGGAGGATGGCGTGGTCTTTGACAGCAAATTCCGTGTGAACCATTGCAAGCCTGTCCAGTTCTTCTCTGCACACCCCCGGGTGGTTTAAAATGGCTCACTGGTAGTCCTTCCACTTGTTATTTCCTGATCACCCATGCCATGGACGGGTCTGCAGCAGAGATTGCTAGTGGAGTGCACTTGTGGCCTCATAGTTAGTATATTCAGTGTCACCAACTCTGGGGACAGGCATTCCTGGCAGGTGGCGAGACAAATAGTCGGCTGGATTGAGATCAGCTCCAGGCCTATGAATGATATCATAGCTATATTCTTGCAGCCTGATACCCCAGCACTCTATTCTCGGTGGCATATGCGTGCATGTATTCCCAAACAGGAACAGCAGAGTCCGATGGTCTGTGATGAGTTTGAACCTCTTCCCTATGATGAAATTATGGAAGTGCTCACATGCCCACACTGCCGCTCGGATCTCTTTCTGGGCCTGCGAGTAAGCGAATTCCGGGGCAGCCAGAGCTCTGTTTGTGTATTCAACAATGTGTCTTGGGTGGGTGTCCACACCACTTGTCTGTGCTAGGATGGCTCCTAGCCCTACGGGGCTGGCATCTACAGTGATTTTTGTATGCCAGTCGGGGTCAAAGTAGGCCAGGTGACGGGCTTCGGCCAGGCTTGATTTGATGGAGTCAAATGCCTCTTGGCATTCAGCCGACCACAAGAATGCAGCATCTTTTTGCAGTAGGCGTTGTAGAGGTTTGGTGATGGACGCATAGTGTGGTGTGTAGCATGCACAGTAGTCGGCCATCCCTAGAAAAGAGTTGATGTCTGCCACTTGCGTCGGTTCTGGGAGGTTTGAGATGGTGCTGACCTTGTTGGGGTCCAGCGTCATGCCATCTACAGAAAAGATGTGTTCGAAAAATTTCAATTTCGTTCTGCTTAAACGACACTTGTTGAGCATCTGTCCTGCTTCATACACTGAAATGCATGTTGCTAGCAGATCAGGGTTGTGGTCTTCTCGGGACAAGTATATCATCACTCTAGTTCAGTGCGCCTTGTATCGGATGAATCACCTGTCTAATTCCCTAATGAAACATTTCTACTGCTAAAGAGATGCCAAAGTTGAGGCGTCCATGTAACGAAATAGGGCATCATGGGTGGCAAAGGTGGTGATGCCCCTCGAGTCAGGATGTAGTTCTAACTGGTGGTATCCTTGATTCAGGTCTAATTTGGAGAACATCACAGACTTGTTCAACTGGACAATCATGTCTTCAATTGATGGACCCAGGTGTCGTTCTTTTTGTATGGCTGTGTTTGGCATCCTCATGTCGACACATAGGGCCTCATTACACGGTAGGTGGTAAGGGTTTACTGGTACCGGTATTTTACAGGTACCGGTAAATCCTTACCGCCTTACTACGAGGTCCCTTTGCGGGTTTGGGAATTTAACGCCTGCTTTTTGCAGGCGTTAAAAATCCAACCCACAAAGGGACCTTGGTGCTAATTACGCTACCGCAATTTGCGGTACCGTAATTAACGTCTTCCCCATTCCCATTATGCCTCCAAGGCGGTACTGGTAAAATACCGGCATGAACCATGGCGCTAATCGCGCCATGGTTTACCGCCTACCGTGTAATGAAGCCCATAGTCTCAGGCGTCCTCCTTTCTTGGGCACGATGACTAGAGGCGAGACACATGGTGTCGGGACAGTCACTGTCTCGATGATGCTGTCATTGCTCAGTTGGGTGCGCTCCTTTGAGACCGCCTCTTGTAGATGGAATCCCAATCTGTTGTGGAACTGCCCGGACCATGCTGTCAATGTGTAGTTTCATGTGAGGTCCTTTGAGTTTCTCCAGTCCGGTGCATAAGAGTGGAAATTCTGCTAGGATCGTCTCCTTCATGATGAGGTACTGCAGCATGGGGGTGTCATTTATTACAAATATGTTTTCTTTCCTGCCACCTGGAGGTGCAACCGAGTGGATAACATGGCCTTCGTGGAAATGGATGTCGATAAGGCCTAGGCAGTGTGGTAGCTCAACAGACATTGCCCTTTTGTCAGGCTCCAGATTACGTGGATGACGGTAGCTACAGTCAGGCCTTTGTGTATGAGCAGGCACTTGAAGTGTCAAATGGAGTGAAGGGGAGTGCTGCACCCCACTGGAAAGTCTTAGAGTTTGTTTTGGACAGTGTCGGCTTCTATGAAATTTGTAAGCATTCTTGTTCGCCCATGATGTTGACAGTGGTTCCAGAATCAACCAGAAAGCAGAATTGTCTATTTCCAATATTTTGACGGCAATCCTAGGTGCTTCCCTTGCCTCTCGGTAATCTGAGATGAGGTTAACATACTGGTCTGGGTACGGTTGGTCGTAGTCATCTTTTCTATAGGAGGGCGCAAATTGCTGGTGCACATTGAGTCCTTGATACATATGCAATGGTCTGTCGTATTCGTCCTCGATGTGTGGGACTTGGTCATAAGGTTCATAGTCTTGAGCATAGTCCACGGGGTGGTACTCTTCTACGGCTGTACCGTAATGTCTTGGTCCCAGTTGGTAGAGTTTATTTTGGTATGATGGGCCGTGCGGGGTTCGAATGTACATCCTGTTTTGTGTTTGAGGGGTCATGTGCATGGTGGGAAATCATCTTTGAGAGAGTGCGGGGCATGTTCCTGAATTTGGGAATGCCATCCTGCATTGATAGCACTGTCTTTGTGGTCTGGGCCCCACTTGACTGGTCCCTCTGTAGGGATCTGCTCCCCAGTCACCAGGTCGTTGAGTCGTCGGTTGGATTGCTACAATGAGTTCACTCTTGTCTTGTTTGGAGCTGGGGGTGCCTGTCATTGATGCTGCCTGAGCGTCCACTCTTTTAAAAATTCCTACTAGCTCGCTTACTTCATCTATTGACAGAGGTTTATTCAGTAGTTGCTTCTTCAGGGCCAGGGACTGGCATCCCTCTATCACCCGTAGCCTTATTTCCTCGTTAAATGAGAATGCATGAAATTGACAGTGTGTAGCTTTGACTCTTAGGCATGTGATGAACTTGTCCACTGTTTCTTCCCTCTTCTGCATACACTGATTAAACATGTAGAGTTAATAGTGACGATTAGGTACAATCACAAGTTTCTTGTTCAAGGCATTTATCAGTGAGGGGAGGGAAGTCTGGCTGGTCCTCTGGGGGAATTGTCTTGACTTTTGTCTTGATTTCACTTCCGATGAGGTTAATGAACATGTCCTATACCTCCTGAATACTCCATTCTCAGATCAGACCGACAAGAAACCAATGGAGGTGGAGTGGCCATCATCTTCAAAATCTCACTTAAATTCAGAGAATGTAAAACAGAAACTTTACCAGGCTACGAACTCCTAACGTTAAAACTAGCCACCGACCAGAAAACCACTATCAACTTTCTCCTAGTGTATAGAACTCCAAGTATCACGAATAACCCAGACAACGAATTGCCCTTGCTCATCTCCCCGTTGATCAAACCTAACACTAAATTTATCCTGCTAGGTGACATCATCCCTGGATACAATGAGCAAAAAGACCCTAAAGCTACAGCTTTCAACAATGCATTCCTAGAAATGCAATTCAAACAAATTGTTAATGCTCCAAACCATGTCAAAGGACAAATCCTCGATTGGATCCTAACATTAAATACCAAGGTCCACCTAAAAAACATCATGGAATTATCTTGGACTGATCACTCCCTCATCACATTCGACATCACCACTACGAATGACCCCCTGCCCCCATCCCACCCACGCTACCTACCTTGATGAGAAAATCTAAGAAACTGACCTCAGAAACCCTAATGCCACTGCTAAACAAATTATTAAATACTAAACCTCCGCCCATGCGTAACCCAGAAGTCATCGCTCTACATTACCACAATTGCCTACAGTCAGCAATCGATGAAATAGCCCCCCTCAGAGCTAAACGGCCTAGACTTAAGCCTAGCAATACCTGGATCAATGATGAACTCATTGAACTTAGGAGAAAAAGAAAGAGCACTAGAACACTTAACTAGAAAAAACCCCACCACCGAACTCAAAAAAGAACTCCAAATAGTTGCTAAAACCTAAAAAAGGAAGTGTACACACAGAAAGCTAATTCACTCAATGCCTGTATCAAGATTGCTTCCTCCAATAGCAAGGAACTATTTGCCATTATTAAGGAACTGGAAACACCTATTCATCCACCTAGTACAGTCATAGTAAACAAAGCATGGTGCTCAACTATTCAAGATGCCATAGCCTCCAAAATCAGCACAATGCAAAATAAAATTGAAGCCCAAAAAAAAAATGCTATGTCCCCTCGCCGAGAATTCCACACCATCACCCGTAGCCAACACACCAGACTTCCATTTTACACCAGTGACTATAGATCAAGTACAAAAAACCGTAGCCACACTTAAACCCACTAACTGTAAAGGGACAACTTCCCCGCAAAACTAATCAAGGACTGTGCGCCATCCTTAGCACCCATTATTACTCATTTCATAAACGCATCATTCAATACTAACACCATCCCCTCCAGTATCAAGGAAGCATGGGTCACCCCCCTCCTCAAAAAACCCTCACTAGATGCCACCACCCACACTAATTATAGACCCATCACAACATTACCCTTCCTTCTGAAAATTATAGATAAAATTGCTTTTAACCAAACCAAGGCCACCTTGAAGATAACAAACTATTAGGTGATAGACAATCAGGTTTCCGCCCTGGTCACAGTACCGAAACAGCGCTACTGGATCTAAAAAACCAAATGGACGCGGTCAGGGAATCAGGAAACCTGTGCATTCTGCTCCTGCTTGATCTGTCCACAGCGTTCAACTTAGTAGACCACAGCAATTTATGCCAAACCATTGCAAATAACATTAATTTCTCTAAGGAAGCGACTCCTTGGATCAAATCTTTTCTCTCAGACCGCACCTCAATTGTAGCCATAGGTGATCCAGCAGCTGACCCCATTCCAGTCCCGCTGGGAGTACCCCAACGATCCTGCCTCTCTCCCACTCTATACAACGCCTATTCCAAATTACTCTTTGCAGCACTAGACACAATGGGAGTAATTTACACGAACTTTGTTGATGACACACAAATACTTATTCCTATCTCAGGCAATTTAGAACAGGACACCATCTGTGTGAATAAAATCTACGCCATCATCCAAAACTGGATGGCTGCAAATAGTGTATGCCTTATTGGAGAAAAAACAGAGATACTCATAGTAGGCTCCCCCGCCCGGCTAGCCAAGCTTCATCCACTTTACACTTCTAAAGTCATCGACAAAACACCATTCCCTATCTCCAATCAAGTAAAAACCCTAGGAGTATATTTGGACTCAAACCTCACCATGTGCAAGCACATCAGCGCCCTTGCCTCAAATACAGCATACACCACCAAACTTATCTCACTAAGCCGCCCGTTCCTCACGCAACAAAACTGCATCACACTAGCAAGAAACCTTATCCTATCCAAATTAGACTACTGTAACATACTCCTTCTAGGCACCTCGAAAAAAAAAAATCAACAAAATGCAGTTACTCCAGAACAAAGCAATAAGATCAGCCCTAGGCATAAGCAAAAGGTATCATACATCGCACCACAGGAGAGAGGCACACTGGCTACCCATCCAAGCAAGGATACTCCACAAAACACTTACAGTTACTCATAAATGTGTCACAGGCAATGCCCCAATCTATGCCAACAACTGTCCAAACCGCAAAGTCACAGCCAAATGCTTTAGATCCAATGCAAACTTACAGCTACACGTCTCACGCTTTAACAACGGCAAGAACAGGCAGCTCTAGTTTCACTGTAGCAGCCCCTAGAATTTGGAATTCACTCCCTGCCAACATCAGTAATGAACCCACACTGAATAAAATTAAGAAACTCCTCAAAACTTGCCTCTTTAATAAATACTGAGCACCTAGGTCACTCTAGTTACGCTACCTTGCATGACTGATGTAAATATTTTATATAACTCTAGTAACCACTGTATATGTAAAAACCAAGATTAAGTTTAAGTATTCATAGTATTTTTACATGCAACCAGCAAGTCAAGCTTTCCCTGTAACTACGCCATGATAACCTTGGGTTTGGGCGTACAACAAATGTAATAAATAAATAAAAGGAATAAATAAATAAACGTCCTGTAGATTCGAGGACTTTTCCTCACCTGTTGCTCTCACAAAGTGGTTAAAGTCATCAATCCACTCAACCCACCTCAGGTCTTTGTCTGCTTGTGGGGTCAAAGTGAACGGTAGCGCCTTGCGCAGCAAGGTCGATTTCGATCTGTGTGCAGCAGGTGGTGACCCTGGGTTGCTCATCGTGGCAGGTGTGGCAGTTGAAGTTTGTGTGACCCCTTGGGTGTGGGCTTCATTGGCAGTGGGTGGCTGGGTGGCGAGGGTGCGACCTGTGCAAAGGGCCCGAGTATGGGGGAAACCACAAGTCTACTGTGAACGTAGCGGTCACTATAGTATTGAGGTTTGCTTTCGGTTAATGTAGAAATTGTTTCTTATTTTTATATTTTTTTTTGTTGGTGTTTTCCGTGAGTGGGACAACAGTTCTGTGTGGCAGTAGGCATGAGGAAAGACTCGTGTTCAGAGCAGTGAGTGTCTGCCGATAGATGCACGTGCCTCTCTGTGGCTGATGTATGATTAGTGACAGCCGGCACGTGCAGGAGGCCGACTGTACTGGCCAATGTATATTCGTGTCAGTCGTTGGGTGAATAGGACTGGCTTTGTGGTGGCGAGATTGGCTGAGGAGGAGGGAGGTGGAGGCTCCTTCAGTTGGTGGGGCCGGAGCAGCCATCGTGAGGAGGAGGAAGGGTGTCGTAGTAGTAGGATTGCCGGTAGTGGGGGGAGGAGGAGGAGGCACCCACCGGTGGGTTTCACTTGTCGTTTAGCGCTTCTGCACCTGGAGCAGAGACGACAGCTGGCGGATGGCCGCACGGTGTGTGTGGAGGATGGCTGTGTCCCTCTTTCACAACGAGGAATAACGCAGTGGATGTGACGTCTGGGGTGCCCTTCACCTATAGCCGGGATCAGGTGTAGTAACAAGTTGCTGGATCCCTGGCACCTGTAATTCACGCAGGTTGCGCTGTGGAGCAGTGTCTTGGAGTAGCAGTTGGCGTGGTGGGATCACTCGCCATTCAGGAGGATTCCGGGTAATGTGAGAGACCACTTTGTAGCCAGTTGTTGGGCCCTCGGGCCCACGGAATAAGGACGCAACACCGGATGAAACTTGGAACGTCTTCTTTATTTAAATGCACTTTACAAACTCGTACTTGCCAACCCTAACGATTTAGGCGGTAGGATACTGCTTTTTACCACCTACCGCTTTATTGGCAACAAATACTGATTTAAAAAAAATGTTTTTTTTGTTTACATTTATTTTTTGCTCATGCCAGCTCGGGTGAGTCTTTCAAGGGCTCCCCCGAGCTGGCGTAGCGCGAGAAGGCGCGGCATGAAGGCTTTTGATGTCAAAAGGCACCCACGGCGGTGGGCTAAGTGCGCCCCTCCGCCGCGGGTGCCTATGACAAAAGGCACCATTAGCCCCCCACCACGCCAGCTCGGGGGAGTCTTTCAAGGGTTCCCCCGAGCTGGCGTGGTGGCAGAAGGCGTGGCCGGCGCCTCATTGTCAATGAAGGCACCCGTGGCGGCGGGCTCATTTAATGACAATGGGCTGCTGACGCGCCCTATTCCTATCATTACCTCCTCGCCTGACTATTTTTGAAACTTTAAGATTCGTACAGATTTTTGGTTGCAGAATGTTGGCATGCTCACTTCCCCGAAACTCCTCCCCCTTGTACTGTCATCTCCCAGGTAGTTTCTCTCCCTCTTAAAGGAGACATGGGCTCGTAACAGGTACAATTAGTAATCTATTGATGAATTATTACTGTGAATTGCAAAATTGCATTGTAAGTGTGATGAATTTATTACGTTTTTTGAATTTTCGTGTTTTTTGTATGGTAATGTATGTGTGAGGTTTAATTAACACCATAACACAATATAAAATCCTAAGTGCGTATCGAACAGAAAGTGGTAAGAGAGCAGAGCACATTTCTATGTACACTTTATAAAAAAGTAATTTCATCCACGATTTTCGATTAGAAATAAATGACCATTAGGGAAGGGCGAAGTGGACACAAATAAGCAACGGTTCCCAAAATACGTTGGAGGAGTCAAATCTACGAAATAAATTCATTTAAAAAAAATCATGCACAGATATGTAAGGATCAGAATGAACATGTTGAGAGGTTGCTGTGGCGATGCCAATGCGCAGAGCCAAGGCGGCCGCATTTCCCACGGTAACACCACAGCCTCCAATCTGTGCTGCATGCCTGCTGCATTCCTCACGCCAGAGCCTGGCAGCGGACGTGCCTCGGTTGGGCGACGGCTGTCATCGCGCCACGTTCCTGTGTGAGGCGACGCACGCCTGGGCCCGGGCCCTCTTCAGTGAGGGGCTGCCATGAAGCGCTCTGTGCTTGTAATGGAAGGAGGACGGCTTCGAGCTCTTAGGGCTGCAGAGGTGCCGAGCGTTCCTGAAATGGTTCCCCTTCATCTGCTGCCAGGAAAACCCGCAAGGAAAACGCGAGAGGGCAACAGGCTCCAGCGCAGGCCTCCGCCATCTTTTTCTACGTGCGCAGCTCTTGGCAACATGTAACAATCGGTGCCCTATTTCTCCTTATAAAGTAACATGATCCAACTGTAGCGAGCAAATACAGGTTCAGTGCTAGCATGTTACGAAATATGTATATATGGATTTTGCACTCTGCCTGCATTGGACTTTTGTGTATGTTGTCAGGCATTGTGGTAGTGGTAATGCTAGCAAAAGCAACATTTTGAAAGTACATTGGATTGGCATTTAATAGTGCCTGGCAAAAGCCTATCTATTACCCACATACATGCCAGAACTATTGACTTTGCCAAAGGTTTCTTTTTTTAGCACTACTTCATAGAAGGACATGCATACTGCTTATAAATCAAATGGCTGGAAGCACACTAGGTCAAGGCATTTTTTATTCATCAGTAGCACATTTACAGCACCAATTAAGTCATTAACTCTCAGAAGACTGCTTTGAAATAGCATGGATCATTTGATGCGCCCATTCCCTGTGTCTTTTATGTACAGTAATAGTATTTCCCATTATTTACTTCTCAACTTCCCTCAAACTGGTGTCATGGCATGGTCATTTCATGCTCTAGGAGAGTCTAAACACCTACAGAAAACACATACTATCAATAGTGTAGGGCATAAGGACAAACATTTGCACACACTCAAAGACCTAAAAACAACCCATGCCAGGAGTCATCTAGGGCCAGGACACCATGGCCCCGGTCCAGAGCAGGCAGAGTTGGAGATGGAGACACTGGCAGCTACAACCAACGGCCGAAGGAAGGTAAACCTAGCCAAACACATTATCAACACGAAAAACCGCGAGTAATGGAAATCTCTCAGGATTAGGAAAACGTGCAGAATCTTGCTAGCAACGCTGGTTACGCTCCACCCACCCATGGGCACATGTGTAGCAACATTTCCATTAATGATGTAACCATGCTGGAGCAGTTGGATCCCTATATCATTTTCACTTACATGACAGGCGTTTCGCCTGCCCCAGGCCCATCTTAAGGAGACTTCGCTTACCTACCCGACCTTCCTCTGAATCTTAGCAAGGAACTAGGAAAGTATCTTCTTGACTCACTTGATTGGAACACCACAGTCTTTTCTTCCATTCGGCTTGGGCTTCATCCTGCAGGAGGTACAAATGGACAGAATTAGCCTCAAAAGAGGCTAACCTACATTTTAGTCTATAGCAATTCAAGAAGCCCAAGTGACATTGGGCCTATTCAGCCACTTGCCACCAGGCAGTCAACCAGAATATGTTGTTGGACCCTATGAAGTTACTAGATCCTGAAGATTCTATGTGATCTCCCATTTTACACTCAGGTAAACAAAGCTTGAATACTAGCAGGCAGGAGGTGGCTGGAGATCCAGATTGTTTTTTTTTCATAAATGCAGATGCAGACCACCACTGAGCATCCAAGGGGGAATATCTGGTGAACAACTCTAACCCTCTCATGCAGATTTGCCTTGTGCTCTTTAACAAGCACATTCAGGATCCCTGGGGGAGTGGTGGGGATCCATGGTGACACAGGCCAAGTATTTAGTGTTAGTGTTTCAGAACACTCATGTCAAGATATCATCTTACTTAGTCATCATGGAGTCCTCAGATGTAAATGACTTAGCTGGGCTTTTAAAGGACCTTATGGCAGAGATGAATGCAGCATGACAGAAACAAGCATCTTGCGATGGGAGCTAGTAGTCAATGTGGAACGGAGAATGATTTAGCCACTAGGTTGAATGAGTTTCAGGCTGCATGCTCAGCCTTGCTAAATTATCACGTAACTACACCTTCTGGAGGGATTGTTTCTCAAAATGCGGTTCAGTCAGCCAACCCACTTTCTGCCTTCACACTTACCCCTGTCGCATACGCGCTGACTAAATAGCCTCAGGTTAGCCACAACACTACACCTTTTTTAAGAATCAATGAAAATTGCATTTTTTGCGTAGACCAGGGTGACATTCGTAATGGGGGCACACGTCCAACTGGTCAATACCCTTAGTTGAGCAAGATGATCCAATCTTTAAGAGTCTTCCGGGGGCTCCAAAGGGAGCTTAAGGAACCCTTTCTGGTAAATCACACTCCCAGACCATAGACAATTATTTACTGTTACTCAAGCATGGTTTCCAAGACCTTCCAACATACATTGCTACATGTAACTGCCTAGTGCAGAAAAATAACTGGCCAGAGGAAAAGCATATTTTGATGTTTTATAGAGGGTTGCAGGGATAACTAAAGGATGTATTAGCTCAAGTAGTGGACCCTATATAATATCGTCACATGGTCGTAGACCTAGTGGTGTAGCTTGAACATCTGTTCGCAGATACAAAGGCCAACTGCATTCACAGAGACTAATGCCTTCTGTATATTACTTTCAAGGACACTCCTGTATCACACAGTAATGGCCCGCCATCAGAACCAATTTAATTGGAAGGGATATGAGACCTACTCTCAAAAGAAGGGCGCGAACACCAAAGACAACAATTGTGTCTTTATTGCTGAAAACAGGTAAATTACCTGAGAAACTGGCCATAAAACAAAAAAACAAAAAAAAAAACCACCATTAACACATTTGGGGTAATTGGATGCAGAATTCTCAAAGGCCCGCAGGGAAATGAGGATCCTGTGAGATATAGAGGTCAGTTTGTTGAGTGTGAATAAGGTGCATGCCTTACATTTCATTTAACTAACGCTAGGTCTTCAGACTCTGAAAATTACAGAATTAGAGCCCTGATTGTGGAGCAGCTGGACATTACATGAGCATAATATTGGCAAATCAAATGCAGTTACTGATTTGTCAAAAAACAGACCTGAAAACGTAAGAGCCATGGAGGGTTTGAACCTCACATCTAGGCTTGTCGCTTCCTATCAAAGGAAGTAACTTTGCTATGCTACGATGGTCACTTGGAGAACAATCAATTCGATCTGATCAATGCTCCACAATTTCAGCTTACTTTAGGAATGCTTGTCTGTGAAAACATGATCCCAGTATTGAATAGGAGAAAATCCCAGATTTACACTCTTCATGTTTCAGGGATACCTGCTACTAAATCAACAGGAAAATGTTAATGTTAATGCTAAAGGTCATTTTTACCGCACACTATAACCACCAGAGTAGTCCCTGGCGTTCTGGTGGCTCTGAAAGAGGGGAAAGGGAGGGTGAATTAGTGGGAAGAAGCTGGAAAAGTACAAGAGAGCAGTGATGTGCTGTTGGCGGACTCAGCCCAATGGGTCTATTGGCTGGACCTGGGGTGTTTGCGGACGGTAGTCGTCGTGTGCTGTTGTGTGAGTCTATGTGTTTTTTGGTTTTGTTGTTGCAATGTAGTGAAGTTTGTGTGGTTTGTTGTGCTGTAGGTTTGTGGTTGTGTTTGGTTTGGAGTTTGAGAGGTGTATGCAGAGGGGGAAATTGTTAGTGGGTTGGTTAGTTGGCATTTCTGTCTCGAAGTGAGGCGCTGGGCTTGCGTGATCTCCCCGGATGCGGTGTGGGGCATTTCTGCACCGCTGTCCTGATCTGGGCTTGTCCGGTATACACTGTCCCTTTCACAACTGGCCTCCACTTCCATCAACTTCCTTTATAACCTTTCCTGTCTTCCTTTTCCACTCATATGACCAGTGTACCTGCTAGTGTCCACAGCTCAGTCCGAGTGTGGTGATTCCTAACATCTAGACAACTCTATAGCAGTGTGGTACCTGGTAGCAATTATGGGACGAGTGATGTTGGCTGGGATTGGCTGTGGTTGTTTATTCTGTTTTAATGGGTGTCGCTTGTGTTCTATTTGACTTGGTTTTACCTGTCTAGTTGTGGTGGGAGTTTCTTAGTCAGTTGTGGGTGTTAGTGTCCTCTTAAGTTTAGTCATACTTTTTTCCTTTCTGTTGTGTTGGTATTCAGTTTGAGTCTGTGGTGTTGAAGAGCCAGGTTTTTAGTAATTTCCTGAATTTTAGGTGATTGTTGGTGTTTCTTATTTCTTTTGGGATGTTTTTCCAGGTCTTTGCCGCTAGGTGGCAGAAGGAGGTGCCTCCAAGTATTTTCTTAAGGTATGTTTTTTTAATTTTTTTTTATTTTATTGGTTTATATAAACCTTTAAAAATAACAACGACACAAAACAGTACAAAACAGTTCCTGTCCGTGTCCTTATTCAGCATACGTTTTGATACATGTAATTTCCAAGTTACATACATAGATTATTGTTTCTTTAAACAAATCGTTTATGACCACGTGTCTATCTTTGTTATGCTGTCTCTCATCTCATTCAATTACACAAGTATGCTGGGCCTTCCAGTGTTCGAATATGTATTGTTCAGTCCAACGTCTTTAACTTCCAAGCTGTTTTTCAACTTTTTCAGAAGCGTTGTTGTGGCAAATATACGTTTTTTTATCAGTCCCAATGAACATTAACTCCCACCAATCTTCAGCATTCCGAGTTTGATAATTACAGGTGATTGGTCCTAGGAGCTGTGTTCTTATGTCTCGAAAACCGCTGCAGAATAACACTAGATGTTTTAAGGGTTCCGCATGAAGTTCACAAAACCAACAGGTTTGCTCTAAATCAGCATATTGAGGCCATGTGCTTAGACGCTCTTTGGTTCTTAAGACGTTGAGTCTAAAGTACATGTACAAAGATCTTGTCTGCGGATCTGGAAATCGCAGAACATATTCGAGCGGCTGCTCAAAAGCTCTTGCTTCACTCAGCACTTCTTTCATTAGTCTTACTTTGCATCTTAAATTGCAGGTCTTTATCCAAATCAATTGCCATAGTTTCTTTTTTGTAAGGTTTGGATTTTCTTGTAATGTGGCTTGGTCGATGTCCTATTCTTTCAAGACTTCCAGACAACACTTGTTCCACATTGACAGTATAGACGTCGGGTTGCTGTTCCCAGGAATCTGTAGAATTTTAAATTGAGAAGCAGGCATTGGTGTGTGGTTTTTCTATAGAGGCTTAACAAGCTCCACTTTACACCTGCTTCAATCGATATGAGGCCAAGTTCATATCGTATGCCTACAGCTGGAGTTCCGTTTGGTAGTTGGAGTACTCTTGTCCAAAAGATGTTCTCAAGGGTTTCCATCAGATCCCCTGGGCACCCAAAAGCATTTTCTGCACCATAGATTAATGACGGTACAGCTTTTTGTTTGTAGAAAGCAATGACCGGTCTTAGGAAGAGTTTCCCATATTGTTTATTTAAAATTGTGGCTTGACAAGCCAGCTGGGTTCCATGTGATATAATCGCGGCAAAAATTGCTGTGATAAAAAAATATTGCGGCAAAAATGCCACCGTTTTTGCGCCGCAGTCAATGTAAAACATGCAGGGGCACCCCTGCAACCCCCGCTCCCCTTAAATGGTATAATGGGGCACACTTTTACCGGGTCAAATGGCGGCATTTTTGCTGTGATATTTTTTTACTGCAACATTTTTGCCGCGATTATATTACCTCATACCGCCAGCTGCCGACATTTGCTTTTTGCTGTATTGACCCATGGACCATCATTTAAATTCAAGTTAAATCTCATGCCCAAGTATCTTGTATTGGTGAGGGTCCTTATACTTTCTTTCTCAAGATACCACACAAACTTCTGATGTTTGTTCGTGTTCTCCGATCTGAGATTTTGTAGTGTCATTATCTCGCATTTCTGTTTATTAATGTGTAGACCATGTTTTGCTACGTATGATTCTAAGATGTTTAATTTGCCCTGCAAGCCAATTGGGGTCAGAGCTAAAAAAATTAGATTGTCTGCGTATACAAGCCAACTAACATGAGTCTCACGTATTTTTGGTGGAAAAGAGTGACCTTTTTTCAACATGTCACCAATGTCGGATAAAAAAGGCTGAAGATTATAGCTGCCAAAGGGCAACCTTGTTTCACGCCTTTATATCTATTGATCAGCATTGACAAGGTTCCATTTAAGTCAAGTCTGATTGAGATGGAAGTATTAGTATGAAGTTCCCTAATGGCGTCCAGAAGACTTGGTGGACAGTTCCAATTTGATAGTTTTTCCCACAGCTTGTCATGGTCAATGCTGTCAAAGGCATGTGAGAAATCTATGAGCACTATGTACACTTTTGTTTTTGTTCGGAGAGCTTCCATTTTGAACAGATTTAGCTATAGGAGATTTAGAGCACAACCCACCCCCTTCAAGAAGCCTGCCTGTCTTGTGTCCACATGGTTATTCTCTGTAGCCCATTTCAATAGTTTCTGTTGTAAGATTGTTGCATACACTTTTCCCAGGACATCGAGAAGGGCTATTGGTCTATAGTCTTCAGGGTTGGCTTGGTCTCCCTTTTTAAAAATGGGTACAATTAAAGCGCTCTTCCATGACTTTGAGGTTGCACATCTGATGACAAGTCTCTGAAACAAGGTTACACAAATGTCAGCCGAGGTTTCAGGGTTTTGCTTCAGTGTGTAGTTTGTCAGCCCATCAGGGCCTGGTGCTCTTGAAGCGTGAGCTTTGGTGATTATTGTTAAGATGTCCTCCCTTTCGAACTCTAGATCCCATTGAGTAAGTAGTGATGACCATTCAACAGTGTCAAAGTTCTTTTTGAACAGCTCAGTGTAGAGAGACACCCATGATGCTTCAGAGACCATGTTAGTTTGTAAAGCGGCCTGAGGTGCAGAATTGTTATTAATGAGTCTCCAATACTCTGCTGAATTTTTGTTTTCCATTTTTTTCATCATAAGTTCGGAATCGTGTTGCAACATAATTTCTTTATGTGATAGAATCCAATTTTATATTTTTGTTTAATTAGTCTCTTTGTGTTGAGGAAATCTCTAGTGTCAGTTCTTGGGATGTTTCGTATTTCTGTGCACATCAGTCTTTTACGCTGTTAAATCTCGAGATCAAATTTATGTTTAATGACAAATTTCCATTGTTTCAGCCCGTTTTCTTTCCATGAATTGTTTTAGCAAATGTTGATATTCAATCTTATTTTTCTCAGTGGACAACCCATGGGCAATGGTTTTAACCTCTATTTCCTGGAGGTTTAGCCTTATCCTAATAGAGTCCACTCTCACAGCATGTGATCACACTGAAGGCTTCTCTTTGCGTGGGTTATAAATCCTCAGTTTAATCATATCATGGTCACTGTGAAGCATTGGTTTGACCTCTAACTGTTTGGCTTTTAGATGGACAGTCTCAGAGACGAAAATATAGTAAAGAATGGAACTTTGGTTCAGCCGTCCCAACGTCGAACTCGGCGGAATATCGCCAGTTATGTTGCCATTTAACATGGATAACTTTCTTAGATTCATTTCGAGTTGCCATTGGTTTACAACTGAGTTTTTAGTATAGGGGCCGCTTTGCTTTTGTTGTTTTTTCTATGTGTTCACACAGTCGATGTTTAAGTCACCGCAAATAATTAAGTGTAGCGTGCTGGCTTCTTCTAGTAAAGCATCAAAGTCTATTGTTACCTGGTCTATAAATAAAGAAGTTCCTGCCATCAGATGGTTCCAATATAAATTGATGATGTGCAGGAGTTCTGCATCGCCCTTAGAGTTTGTTACAGTCTTTACAGTGCAAACCTGAATGAAAGACGAAATGTTGACCGATTTCATGAGTCTGAGGCCTGACACTTGTTTAACCGCAGTCAGAAGACCTGCAATTTGTGGTGGGATTGACTGCAATCTCAAAACCTTCTAGGGTCAGGCAGTCAATTAACCAGTTTTCTTGTCTACACTATGTCTAGATCATCCAGCCACTGAGTCTTAAAAAGATGCATAAATCCTCTAGTGTTCCAGCATCCCAAGGTGCAAAGAGAGGCAGCTGCTGGAGCCTGGCATTACGTGTCTTGTTTAGAGTTTAAAGCTGTTGCAATCCAAGACCAATCGTTCTGATCTTCCAGATTTTTTAAATCTTTTCTGGGGGTGGACATAGATGTTCTGGTGCCACGTAAACCTTCAATTGTGATTTTTATTTCATCTCCCGGATAGATTGTTTGAGGTTCAGTGTTCGTCACACAGTCCGTTGTTGATTCTCTCGATGGTGCTTCAGTTCCAGCAGTGCAGGGGAGTTCAGGTTCCGAGAATTTAGCAGTTGAACTGAGACACGATACTTGACCGTTGTTGACTTCAGTGTCGGCTTTAAAGGTCACGGATGGTTCACAGACCTTTGAGATATCAAATCCCAAAGACATCAGTACCGCTGGACTTGTCAGGGAACTCCACTGTTTCAATATCGTTGGACTCAATTAGTCTTAGACTCGGCACAAGATGACACAATAGCAGCACATTATGATGATTTAGGATTAGAGCATCACTAGTCTCAACTCGTTCTAAACCTAATCTGTGTAGGCCTCGTAATTTGGGAATACTTTTTATTGAATCATTCCGATTTGAAGTGCGAGAGTAATTTTGGATCATTTTATGGCCACTTCTGTACTCAGTCATAAACTTTCGTTGGGATACACTTTGTAAGATCATCAGCACATTGGTGCTGGTGTTAGTGTGAGGTTGAGCAGAGGTGGCTTTTGCTAAATCTTTTCTAAAGTGAGTCGAGACTAAAGGTTGAGAACACAAGGCCATCTGTCTCCATTTGTCATTCAGTGTCAAAAAAGGAACACAAGAAATGTTCTTAGGGTCTGTTGCAATTGAGGCTCTTTGTGCAAACATGCAAGTTCACTTTAATTGGACGGCCTCGCCTTCACATTGTGAAATCGTTGTATATGAGCCTGGAGGAGTTTTGACGGGTCCAGTTGAAGACCCACAAGTGTTCTGAATTTCAGCATCTCAGACGTTTTCACCACTTGCCAGTACGCCAGCACTCCCATTTTCAAGTACGTCCGACACAATGCGATTTGTTGTTAGAGCCTGCTCAGGCGGATCGTCTGCATTTTTTGTATCAGTTTCGCTCAGATTCGACGAATCATTGTCGTAGACGTGTTCATAGGTAGACAAATTTAGCAAATCAATTATTATCTCGTTTGTAGCAGCTTTTTTCAGACCATGATTCGATCCGTCATTCACGTTTCCACATTCTTTGGTTTTCGGAAGTCTGTCATTGCAACTTTAACTGTTAACAGTCAAATTGACAGTTTTTATGTTTCATAAAAACTTTCTGGAGCCGTTCTCGTCTTCTTCATCACTTGATTCATTGATTTTCCTGTTGGTCCAGTTGGCACTTGAGGTTCAAGTTCTTTCACACAGTTTTCTTTTTTACAGGAACCTTAAATATGTCAAACACTTCTTTTGGTCTGATTTTGTCAATTGCTTCATTATGAAGAAAGCCTATAGTCACTGGTGTACATGCTGGCAGTTTAGTTGAAGTAGAGGCTGGTTGCAAGTTTTGCAGGGCCAAGTTTTCCGTTCCCAATGAGTTTTTGAAGGCTATATTGAATGATATATTTAACTCATTGTATGTTTAACTTGTGTTCATTTCCTCATTATGTAGTTCAGGAATGATTACAAGGATACCGTTGTCCTGACTATGAGTTAGGGCCTTTGTTTTTGGGTTATTGAAGTATTTTGATGTTTTATTTATGTCAAGTGACAGTGACTTCTTTGGCTCGGTGGAACCAGTGTTGTTTAGAAAAACCTCGGCAGCCAATTCATTAGTCTCGCCCGTATTTAAGGTCAAAGGACCGCTGGGCGTGGCACCCACAGTGCTGTTCGTTTTGTTGACTTTGGTGTGTCCTAAAGACTCGCTGAGCGAGAATTTGTTGGGTTCCAAGGTCACACTATCATTTAAAATGTGACAGTTAGGAACTTCACAGTTAGTTTGCACAGGGCCCAAGATCGATTCTTTGCTTCTAAAACGCGCCAATGCTTCTTTCGCTACTTCGGCCAGTAGTTTTTTGTCCAGAATGCTATTTTTTGTTTGTTCAGTCATTTTGCTCAATGAAGCATCTAATTGTTTGGCCAGTTCCTGATAAGCACCTTTAAAGTGGATATTATCATTCTCCACTTTGTGTAATTTAGTGTTTTGGACAGCAACCAATGTAGAGAGATCCTTGATGTTGTCATTTAAATGTTTATACAATTTAACGAACGGCACAATGTTTATGGCCATTGATGAAATGATGGTTGTTTGGCTTTCTCTTGTCCACTTTTCGTCTATTACACCGGGTTCCATGGGATCGCTGTCAAACACGTGAGTCTTCATACGACTCTTACCACAGCAAATTTTTGGATATGGGCATTCCATTATTGATGAATCGCTTGTTGAATTATCAGAGGATAATGATCTGTTAGAAATTGACTTAGGTAAACGACTTGATCCTCATGGTCATTAGGGATCACCTTTTTTGGTATAGTTTCCTTTTCAGTCTTTTTCTGCTGTGAACAGCTATCACTGGGAGAGACGCTTGTCTCAATTCTTCTTCGTTTCGCTTGGCCACGTGATTGTGTATTTGTCAAAAAGTATGCTTTGTTAGAAGAAGAGGAACATCCAGTGTTCAGAGTGCAATTGCTTTTGGTACCATTAGTTAACTCATCACATGGTCGCTGACTGAGAACTCTCACTTTATTTATCTGAGTTAAGTCAGATAAGAGTTTGTTGACAACATCTAAGGAATTGCGTCTATTTTTGTCCAAAAGCGAGTCGTATTAAAGTTCTTTAATGACTCCTTTAAAGTATTCTGGTTCAGTGCACTTCAATTCAGAGTAATCAGTCTCAAGAAATACATTCTCTTCCAAGTTAATAATATTGCTCTTTTGGAAAGCAGACTCAAAATCAGTGACAAGGTCAACGTTGTTAGGTGAAGTGACTGCACTATAAAATTCCGATCGTCTTTCTTTCGGTTCTGATGAAATAAACTGTCTTAAATTGTTCGACAGGTTCAAAGAGTTAGAAGTCATGCTGAATTGCTGGTCATGTGTATTGTAAGTTTCTGTTGACTCTGCTGACTAATTATCTTTGTTTGTTGTCAAGTCATTTATGGCAGTCACATCAATGCGTTCAAGTGCTCTCCACGCCAGCACACACAAGTGTGTTACAGTTTTCAAACCGCATTCACAAGGTAGCAGGCCAGTGCAAGAGCTACCGGTACATTGTTCGGAGTTACAAACAGTCACAGCAGTGTCTTTTAAGCATTTTGCAGCAATAGCTTTTGAACTACAATCAGTTGGAGGAGCACTTTCAAGTAAACCAGGTGTTTTTTGAGACATTGTTTTTTGAGACGTTACTTTTAATAAACCATTTTGTGATGTCGTTGAGGCAAACGAACGTTGAGTGTATTTCCTACCATCTTGTTGAGGCTCAAGGGGGCCGTGTTTAGATTCACTCGTTGTATGGTTGGAACCGTGGCTGCAGACAGGGGAACAGACGTAAGTGCATCACTCTCATCAACAGTAAGGTTTTTTATGCTGCACTGGGTATTGAAGGCGGGGAGGTGTTGAGGCTTCCGAATAGGCGCCACGCCTTTTACCATACACACATCCTTCAGTACTGACAAACTTACTTGGGATTTGATGGAAGGTTCTTCCGTGTGGAGGTCATCTAGGGACTCGAGGCGTCACTGGTGTCTAGTTTTCAAAGATGAGACTTTGTGCAGTTTCTCACGGGCATTAACGTTGATGCTGCTCATACTGGAGCTTGCAGGTGATCCTTACAGCCAGACACCACGGCCACCATGGACCTCCACGGACTCCACAGACTCTGCTGCACTCTGCGACCGCTCCGTGGTGCGAGTCTGTTTTTAGCAGAGAGCACGCCCACAGCTGTTAGTAAACACAGAAAAATTTACTCCAAACGGCAGCAGCAACGAAAAAGCATGAAGCAGAGAACACCCTCCAGACACCTCCACAGACTCTGCTCGACTCCGTATGGTTTTAGTTCCAGGCAAATTTCGTTGTTTCACTTGAGTCTCGTTGGCTTGTAGATTGTTAATTTCTTTTGTAGGAATTCTGCTCCTGTCCACAAAAGCAAAAACAAACTCACTAGCAGCTATTACACATGCCTTGTACTCAGCCACTGATCTGGCAATTACCCATCAAATTACAAGTCTATGACGTTGTGTTCTGAAAGTACCAGGCAAATAGCTTACCCCCTCATCGCTCTTATAATTGAAAAATTGTCCTGAGTCTAAATTCTTTGCAGTTGCATCTATGCTTTGACAGCTCCAGAAACTGAGCATCCTACAAAGTATCTAGCAAAACCGTTTAATTTGTCCATCAAAATCCAAGGCAGTCTCTCCTTTATTTTTTGTATCTAACAAGGCAAGAGATCTAAGTACTTGTATTAACTTCCAAGCTCTGAATCAAATGACCATAAATAATTGTTAATTGCTCCTGCTGCTTCTGGCACACTTGGATATAGCAACAAATACATTTATCTACACAAATCTAGATTTAAGGGTGGCATAACTTTAAAGAATTGCCATCTGGCAAGGCTACAAAGCCCTGTCTTTTTTGATTTTTTTGTACCTAAAATGATTGCGGAGATTCCTTCTCCAAAGGGGTAATCTACTAACCAGAACCTCTGTTGTCGCAATGCCAAAAGCATAGGACACTTGTGCCCTGCTGCATCAGTAGCCTGATACACAGCACCCGCTCTGCTCATGGCGTAGAGCAGGTTCAAAGGTCACAAGATGCCCACTCGACCACCGCAGTGACAGCAAAATCACTGCAGTACAGCAGCGAGATGTAAGAGATATGGCCCCTGTACCTAAACTGTGGTGATCATGAGTAACTCATTCTGGTGACATGGTAATCCCTAACAATAGACTATGCCTGTGTATAGACATAGTGCATGGCAATACTTATGATCGTGGCCACCACAAACCAATTGATTTAGTATATAAGACAGTGGAAGGAGTGAATCTGTACACGGTACACAGTACAAGGTGGAAAGAGGGTGTTGGAGTAGTGGCCGTAGGTGAGTAGTAGTTGGAGGAAGAAAGTAGTTGTGGAAGGAGGAGAGTAGTAGTTGGAGGGGCAGAGCAGTAGAAGGAGGTGTGTAGTAGTGTGTAGTAGTATGCAGTAGAGTAATAGTAGTAGAGAGGGAGAGTAGTGGAGTGTAGTGGGAGCAGAAGTAACATCAAAGAGAGGAGGTAACAAGTAAGAGGAATGAAAAATCTGAGGGACAAACGCATAGTGGGAGGAGGATGTATTTATGTATGGGATTTATGAACCTAGCTGGGAAGTAGTAGACTAGAGGGATGCGTTACATGTACATGTTAAGATTGTATATGTTCATTTCCATAAGCTATTATAACCACTTACAAGCTGTACAGACATTGATGGTAGTCCCAAATCGGCTGGATCTAGGGAGGTTTAATTCCCACACAATGATGTAGCATTCTTTTGTTTTAAGAGACAGCCACATCTCTTCTCTAAGTTTCAAAAGGCTGCTGCTGAATTCTGTTGGGTAATCATCAGAAACCTTTTTGTGAAGCTACACAGACAAGGATAATGCTGTGCCCACCTCCATGATAAGATGAAAGGCTGGCTAGAATCCAATGATGTCTGACAGTTTTGATCATAGCAACCTTCTTAAGCTGTTTCTAAAGGGTGGGGGTGCTAGTGGAGACACTATAGCCCTATATTTGGATGCATGTGTCCCTTACCTTCACTACGCTGTGAGAGCTAGAAAGGTCCAATTGATCTGAGTGGTCGGTGTCTTCCAGGAAAATCTGATTGGTTCCTGTCACAATTGACATCATTCCCAATGTTTTGCAACTTAGAGCTTAGATGTCTTTATTGTACGCCTAGGCATATGGAGTGCCTGCATCATCTAATGAAGGTGGTTCAGATTATTTTATGAACTGCTACTGAGCAGTGCACTGTTGTCCAACTTGGTAACATAACTTCCCCAGTGAAGCCAGGGTTCAGCCTCCTCTGTTATGGGGCAGGTGAAAGTCAAAAGCCATTACTTTGCATTGGTACATTCCCTCAGGAGTACAGAAGACCATTTTCTCTTTGGCATATGTGATGGAGGCAATTTGTCAGTATATGTAAAGCTTGACCTGTAATATTATATGTGTGTCTGATCAATTCTGACACCAATAGTGCACATGCACAGTTGCTATTTTATACATATAGGAAAAGTGGAACAATGACTGTAATCAATGCAAAACATTCCCTTTTGCACATATAACCCCCTCACCTGCCTGGGTCGCAATAAAATGTCTAGATCTGCAGAAAGTGGGTCACTTATAGGAGGTTTAAACACAACAGGTGTCAGATATATATCGGCTCAGTATGCTGCTTACGACTCTTATACTCATTACAGATATTTTTTACTGCTGAACTCAGTATTCCTTGGTATTCTGCTCGCTCTATGAAGTCACTATCCTTATGTCTGCATATAAGCACATTGGATGTTAACATCCAGTAACATACCCCGTTTACATAAGGCACTGGTCTTGACTTTCTTTGTTAGGTGCTGTGACAAGCACCTTGTTTCAATAAGTTCTGACTTAAGATCTTACGGTTGTTATCACATATAAGTCCATTCACTAATAACATCTTTCTTGACCCATTCCACCAAAAGGAAGTGATCCACTCATGGATCTCATCACATACCCGTAGGTCAAGCTCAACGGCAATTAGTGTCTCCAAAGGGTCAGAAGGCAAAAGTAGGCAGTGGTGAGAAGATGGTCACATATTCTCCATAGTACAACTCAGAATATGGTGCATCAACCCAATTTCCATTTGAAGAGTAGAGGAAGCCAACAAACTCAGAAGGATTTTTACAATGTATCAACTTCTAAGCAACCAATGAATGACCTTTAACCTTAACACCCGTTTAGTGGTAGCTTTTCACATACAACAGTGCATCGCTAGTCCTTGCAAAAATCACGTCTATTTATAAAACATATTGTGACTCTAGTGGTGGATGTTTTTAAAGAAGGAATTTATCTATTTACCTGCTTGCCCTTTCTGGTGTTTGATCACATTTTCAGTATACTGTCCTTACCTTGGATCTTTCTGATAGTTACACTGAATTCCAAAACATTGGTTCATTGTTTTTATGGAGTAAAAAAGCCAACAGAGAGTATCCCAACATATCAGGTGTAAGCACTACTATTAACCGATGGAATCTGATCAATCAGTGACATCACAAGCAAGTGAATGTGGCCAATGACTCAAAACTTCTCTCAGATCTCATTCTACCTTTTGGTAGATTGACATACAAGTCCAGTGAAACGCTCAGCTAATCTCTACATGTGTACCAATACAAATATTTTTTGTTTGAGTTTAGGATCTGATGAGTACATATTTCTAGACTTTGTTCTTGTTATAAAGCACTGATTAACCATATTGGTTGATGAACGAGGGTAAGGGCATGTAAAATTAATTAAATTCTAACTGGCAGACAATGAAACCAGTCCTGCAGGAGTGACATATATTCACTCCTTAGTGTATTGGCCATGCAGCAGTGTTTTGACTTTCATAGAGCATTTTGTTCAAAGTAATGGATTTTTGGCAATTTAGGGAATGGCCTTAATTCATCTTGGGCCTGATGGCGACCCTTGCAGCAAGGCCGCAGTAGAGTTCTGACAGAGATGGTCGAACCTGTCAGACCGATCTCGGGGAGCAGTGAGATTTCAAAGAGACTTTCGTGGGAGATATCCATTTCCAGTTTCTTTATGAAGAGTGGGGAGTGTAGGTTAGTATGATGTTAGGCGGGATGAGGTTGCTGGGCCTTGGTGCATAGATGGAGAAGAAATGTTTCCTAGTCATTGATTTTTCCAGTCCCATAATGTGGTATCTTTGTGACAAATCAACCTCCGGGGGCACCAGTGGTCCAGGGGTAAATATTGGTTTCAAAACCATTAATCAGCATCACACCTCTAATACACCAGAAGGAATCTAAACAGATTGGACTAACAAGCACATTATAAACCTCCTTGTCCAATGTTGGTAACGTAGATGGAACGGCAGGCTTATCTCCGAAAAGTTGTGGATCGTTGGTTAGTTGCAACACAGCGAAAATACAATTATTACCCAGTGATAAAAGGGACTATACAGTCAAGGTTTTATCTAAAATAATTACATTATTTATATCACAACAGACAGTCTAAAAACAACCAACCCTGTAAAGGAATGCAGAGGACAGACAGTTTCAAAGAAGGAAATGGGATGCACTCTGGATACTGACAGGAGGGTAGTTGGTATGGTTAATATCCACAACAGATTAAGGTTTCTTGGCTTCAGCACAAAAGGGAACAAAGGGTCTTAAAATGTCTCTAGGGGCCTTCTGGGAAGGACCTGTGAGAAAGAACTACAATGTACCTTGTGCTGTAGATGTTCTTGGTGCTTGAACGGATCAAGTTCGGAGTCAGCTGCTCGTATCAGGTGACAAGATGGTTCGTTGGGCAAAGTTGGACGTACGGCTGCCAGCTGGCCTGCACGGTGCTCGGGGTCGGGAATCATTGTCTAAGGGCTGATCGCCAGTTCTGAAGCACTGGTTGAGATGTCACAGATGTTTTTAATTGACTGCAACTAGACAACGGTCAGCGTTGCAACCAATTGAGTCTTTTAGGTGCTCGACGAGGCACTTCTCCCAGATTTGTCAATGGGCTTGTGTTTTCTTTAAGGTGGATGGCCCACAGCTGTGTAGTGTGTTGCAGGCAGCTGCCTTGTCCTTGGCTGTTGGTTCAGAGACTTTCTGGCACTTCCTACCTAGGAAGCTTGCTGCAGAGCATGCTGTGTGTTGCTGGGTACCAGCTCTGGAGCTGGCGGAGGGTCCTCTGAGTTCTGGATCCCCTCTGATCCCTGGGAGATGTTTAGGGGAGGGATCTTGCTTTGCTCTTTGGATATTCTGGCCTTCCTTCACTGACAGAAGATATAAGGCAGACTGTACCTTCAGCCAGGGTCCAATAATGAGTTCCTCCTGCTACTCTTTGTGAAATCTTCAGATGATCTGCCAAAAGTGGGTCTCAGCCCTCTTTTAAATCCATGTGGGCCACAGGGGTTGGTTTAGGCAAACCCCACCTTAATGAACCTATCCTGATGTCCCCACCAACAATCTCCTGTGTGCGTGAGTTCATAAAGAGAGTGGTTTGTAACAGGAATGGGAAAGAGGTGAAAACATGTGATGCTAAGTCCCTTCCATCGTCCTGTGCGTTGCTGATCAAAGAGTCTCTCTGTTTAATGTACCTCTCTGTGGTTCCTGTTTAAAGTGGCTGGTCTCCGTTGAAGCTGCAGCAAGACTATAGTCTCTGGTTCTTACAAACCATATTCCCTTACCTGATGAATGCGGTCCCCCTGAACACACAGTCTCAGACATGACTGACATCAATGACACTGATGGCTTCATGTTGACACAGTTACATATGAATGTTTGTTGGGGTTTCCTATCTATTTGTTAACTTATGCAGCCAGGATCCATGTGGGACTGTTTTGGAGGTCACTCTATTAGTATGATAATTGCTGCCACCAGCTGCAAGGTCTAACAAAAGAACATGTTGGATCCATGGAGCCTGGGTGCTTTAGAAATGAATGGATAATTGGTAAATGACAAGATGTTGAGAGAGGATGGTGTAATACCTAGGACAGTTATGTTACAGAACATCTACTCAGGTGTCGAAGGGAGGTGATGGTGTTGGATGTTAGTATTATCAACAAGGGTTTTCCACCAGAGAATAGGTTCAACAAGGGAGAAGCAAATGAAATAAAAGGGAGTTAGGGAGAATTCTCATTTATGGCTAATTTCCCTCACCTAGTTAGTCCCTCAGCAGCTTTGCTGGATTTCTGGGGTTTAGTTTTTCCACCTGGTAAGAGTGTGAGCCTTTTTTCCACTCTTACATGTGTTTTGCCATGTGCATTTCTACTGTTTGTTTGATCTTGGGCTCTGGAGCTACACCACTTCATGAGCCCCACTTTTTGTGTATGTTACACAGCACCTTCAGTGCAGTGACACAGGGTTGTCTTTGAGACTTCCCACTGACTACATTTGTCTGGGGCTGACTACTGTCCCCCAGAAACATGTAAAGTTGCCCTTAACTTTATATAGTCACTTTAAACTGCAGACCCAGTACACCCCATCTTACATGGAGTACTGGAAAGGGCTAATTCCTATCCCTTTTTGTCTGTGCTTTATTTTGCTCTCTTAACACTAAGACTTGGCTGGTGGCAGTGCTATCTACCCTAACTTGTCTACCACGATTATTCTATATAAACGTGGTTCTGTTTTAGGCTATTATATTAGCCTCGAACTTAAACCCGCTTGACCAAATACTTTTTATTTCGGCTCTGGTTGGGGTTTATCGCCATTTCTTTTTGATAAAGTACTTCTTGTGTTTTACTTTGCACTGCAAACCAGGTTTGCCTCCTTTGTTCGCCAACCTTTGGCGGGCTTCTGTCCAGAAGCCCTCCTTTGGCGTCTGGGTGTCTAGGGGGGCTGAATGTGAGGGAGGGGTGTAGTCACGCCCTGCACAGGGTCTCCTTGGAGACCCAAGTCACACTTGGTCGTGATTGGCTGAGGTGGTTGTCCGGGCCGGACAACCCCCCCTGCTGAGTGATTGACAGCCAGGCTGTGTGAATGGGGGGTTTTGGCATGAAAGGCAGGTCTCTTGAGCTGGAAGTCAGAGTCGCCACTGGAACTGCAAGAAACCAAAGAGAAGCAGAGAAGAAGACGGCTGCTGCAAATCCCGAGTCCCGGTAAAGCCCTGCTGCAGTCCTAGGCTATCTACCCTTCAACGACAGGAGACGATCCAGTCTGGAGTCTTCTTCCCTTGAGCCTGGTGGGATAAACCAGCTCGCCTTCCACAGGCAGAAGATCCTCTTCTTGGTCGAAATCGCTGCACACAGCTGTAGTGGTCTGGATAGCCATCTGAAGAGCCTCTCCTGTTTTAAAGGAGTGCACCTTTTATTCACCGCTGCTTTTTCTGCTGCTGGCCTCCTCCCTGGGCAGTGGAGATCGCTCCAGATGTCCTCCTTCTTGTACCCACAACTGAAGCTTCAGGAACCGTGAGTCTGCAGGAACTACCAGGAACAACTGCCGTGGCACCAGCTCTTCTTTATACGAATAAGGTACTGTGTCCGACTTCGAGGAACTAGGGTTCCTAGTTCCCTTTGCTCCTCACCAAAGGCTTGTCCTTATCTTCCTTCCGCTTTTGACAATATCCAAGTACTCCTGGCAATCTTGAATCATGAACTGTTCTAACCTTGTGATCCTCAACAACTGGATCCCTGTCCATCTGACACTGGCGCAGGCCTATTGACTTTTATCTACTTTTTAGAAAGTGTCTCTTGATTCTATTTGCCTTGACAAAAGTATTGCCTATGATTTTTATCCCCACCTCTCTTTTGTTAATTCATGTGCTAAGTGTGTTTGACTACGGTAACATTTCTACTCGTGCATACGCTTCGCTTTTGTAAGACCGAACTGTCATTGCTGTCAAAAAGTGATTGCGTAATAATCCCCGGTAACGTCTTTGTTTCCAAACACCGGTCTGTCAAAACCAAAGTACTTACCTTGACTTGTTCTGCACAAGCGGAATTGGTTGTGTGTTGTGTATTTGAAGTGCGGTTTTAATTTAATAGAAGTGAAGTATTTTGTGAACAGATGGTCTAAAAATAAATGTACTTTTACTTTGTAACCAAAAACCTTGAGTCAGTGTTTGCTTGAGTCACAGTAATTGTAGTCCTTTGTTTAATCTCTATTGCTCATTTGCTCTTGAGATAAGTCTGGCTGCTCTGCTACTGCTACCACTCTAACTGTGTAGTACAGGCTTGTACCAAAGGTGACATTGTACTACCACCTGTAGTCTTAATCTTGTGTAGTGGTCCCTATGGGCGCTGCCCAGGATTCTGCCTAACACTGGTGTACAGCGGTGGGATTTTTAAGTATAGTGATTACACTTAGTGCTGCTATTACCTTGAGTCAACTAACCACAAGGCTAAACACCAATAATTCTGTTAACTGAAATATTGTGTCAAATATGGAAAACTACAGTGAATAGAGTCTCTTAAACTATACTGCTGAGGTTCTGAGAACCATGTGTAGAGAGAGGAGCCTCTCTGGTAAAGGAAAACAATCTGAACTGGTTGCAAAGTTATTGGGTAAACAATGTCTGGGGAGTGGATCAGAAGGGCCTACCCCTCCAGCAAATGTGGATACTGATGTTTCTGATTCTGAGAGTGTTGGATTAGAAGAAGTAGACGAGTCTATGCCAGTAGGCCCTACAAATCCTCTCCCTGCCTAGAGACCACAACCTCTATCCACAGTGACCCCAACAAGTCCTACACTTACTCCTGAATTTATTGCACTTGAGAAAATGAGACTTGAATTGGAAGTTAAATGTATTGATGCACAAACTGCCATGAAACATCAAGAAATAACGCTCAGAGAAATGGAGATGGCTCATGCTCTAGAGATGAAGAAATTGTCTGTAGAAAATCCTTCCCTCCCAGGATCTTCTAGGTCTTCCAGCCCTAAGAGACCCCGTATGCCAAAGGAAGTGATTGGTATGTATGAGACTACACCTGATGTTTTGGATTGGTTAGCAATGTTTGAATACAATCATGGGATTCAGGGTATCTCAGGGAATCAGTTGATTCATTGGCTTTTCTCTAGGCTCCCCCGTTTGCAAGTGATGCTGTCATGGAATTGGGGGAGGTGAATAAACAGGATTATGAGTGTGTGAAACTAGCTTTGATAGCTAGATTTGGGAAGACCCCTTTCCAGTACCTTAAGAGGTTTACGACCCTCAAAAGGCATGATGATACCCCATGGGCTACCTGGGTGTGTGAATGTTTGACAAACTTAGATGGTTGGGTTAAGGTTTACAAAGTGAACACTTATGAAGGTTTGAGGAATCTTGTTATGTTGGAGTCAATTTATGATGCCTGCTCTCCTGAGCTTAGACAGCACTTGGCTGATTCAAAGGAGATAGATCCTAAGAAGTTAACTAAGGCTGCTGACTTGTGGGTTGCCAACAGGGCTACTCACAAGGATTCTGGGGCAACTCCGAAGAAGGAGGAGCGAAAGCAGCCAAAGAAAGATAACATGGAGAATTCCAATACCTCCCATCCAGATGAGGTCCCCAAACATAACCAGGGTAAGCCACAAGGGAAACCAAATAGGGCTAATGTACCTCCTGGTGCCAAACCAGAGGTAGGTCAGGACATACCCCCATTCCAGAGAGCATTTGGTAAATGCTTTAAATGTGGGCCAACTGACCATGTGAGAGGAGATCCCAGATGCAAGGGTAACCCTGAAAAGGTCAGCACTATCTCCTTAGCCTTCTCCCCAGAGGGAGAACTACAGATGGCTAGTGCTCACTTTCACTTGTTTGCTTCAAGCAACTGTATTCTTAAAGTCCAAGGATCTGGGTAAGAAACAACAATGACTCCATTCCTGAAAACTCTAAGGAGTATTATGTAGACAGTGTTCTTGTCAATGGCCAGGACACCCCTGCAATGAGAGACACTGGGGCCAGCAGAACAGTTGTGGACGAAAGATTTTTCAGGCCTGAGGATATTGCTAAGGCACCCAAAGGCCCCACCAAACTTGTTGGAGGCCCTATCCAAATGGTTCCTGTTCTACTAGCTCTCATTCAGTATAAGAAAATGACAAAATGACAGTGAGGGTGAGGTGCCTGGGAGAGTCCTGTTGGGGAAGGATCTAAAAGCTTTAGGAGTAGTATCCAGTACCCCCAGGCCTCCCAGTATGGAGAAGCAGAACCAAACCAAATTGGCTAGAGAGGCCACCTTAAGGGACCACTCTGAGCCTGTGGGAACCTCTACAGAGAACCCCACTACAAGCCCTGGTGTTAGTAATTTGACCCCTAACCCAGGCAAATGTCAGGCTAGTATGTTAGGGAAATGGAAGCCCAAACCAAGCTCCATCATTGTTCCCCCAGTTTTAAAGTCTCTGACTCCCCCTGCTTCTGAGGAAGAGGTGGATAGACCAACTGGACCCCTCTTTAGGCCTAAGAGAACTGGTAGTTCTCAGTGCTGGTGGAAAACAGAAAAGAAAAGTCTAAGGCCAAAAACCTTCAGACTGTTGGACCTCCTACAGAAGACTCCAACCCAAATCCTAATGTTAGGAGAACAACTCCTAAAGTAGGTAAGGTTAGATCTAAGAGGAAGGTGAAGCATGTACCTTGCTATCCCCAGCCCCTCCAACCAAGATGCCTGAGACCGAACCTGCCCCCAAAAGAGAGGTGGTGATGAACCCTGGAGGCCCCTCTAGGTCTAAGGGAATCCTTTATAATGATCCCTTGAAAAAGCCTATCACAGGTTCAGGAGTTGTACCAACATCTGAGGGACTGGTCAACCAGATCCCCTATAGATTCAAAAAGACAGATGTCTCACAAAGGGTGTGTAGGTCATACAGCTTACAAAGGAAAACCTTTGATTGTACCATTGAGCACAGAGCCGGAAGTCACCACCAAAATGCTGATGGTCTCTCTAGAATGTTTATAACTGACTAGAGGTATGAAATCCATCCAGGAGTGGATTAAATCCTCCTGTCCCTTAGTCTGGGGTGTGGGGGGGTGAGTTTTAGGGAGAATTCTCATTTATGGCTCATATAGTGAGTCCCTCAGCAGCTTTGCTGGTTTTCTGGGGTTTATTTTGCTCTCTTAACACTAAGACGTGGCTGGTGGCAGTGATATCTACCCTAACTTTTCTACCGCGATTATACTATATAAACGTGGTACTGTTTTAGGCTATTATATTAGCCTCGAACTTAAACCCGCTTGACCAAATTCTTTTTATTTCGGCTCCGGTTGGGGTTTATCGCCATTTCTTTTTGTTAAAGTCCGTCTTGTGTTTTACTTTGCGCGGCAAACCAGGTTTGCCGACCTTTGGCGGGCTTCTGTCCAGAAGCCCTCCTTTGGCGTCTGGGTGTCTAGGTGGGCAGAATGTGAGGGAGGGGTGTAGTCACCCCCTACACAGGGTCTCCTTGGAGACCCAAGTCGCACTTTGTCATGATTGGCTGAGGTGGTTGTCCGGGCCGGACAACCCCCCCTGCTGAGTGATTGACAGCCAGGCTGTGTGAATGGGGGATTTTGGCATAAAAGGCAGGTCTCTTGAGCTGGAATTCAGAGTCGCCACTGGAACTGCAAGGAACCACAAGAGAAGCGGAGAAGAAGACGGCTGCTGCAACTCCCGAGTCCCGGTGAAGCCCTGCTGCAGTCCTGAGCTATCTACCCTTCAACAACAAGAGAAGGTCCAGTCTGGAGTCTTCTTCCCTTGAGACTGGTGGGATCAAGCAGCTCACCTTCCACAGGCAGAGGATCCTCTTCTTAGTTGAAATCGCTGCACACAGCTGTAGTGGTCCGGATAGCCATCTGAAGAGCCTCTCCTGTTTTAAAGGAGCACAACTTTTATTCACCGTTGCTTTTGCTGCTGCTGGCCTCATCCCTGGGTAGTGCAGATCGCTCCAGACATCCTCCTTCTTGTCCCCATGACTGAAGCTTCAGGAACCGTGAGTCTGCAGGAACTACCAGGAACAACTGCCGTGGCACCAGCTCTTCTTCATACGAATAAGGTACTGTGTCCGACTTCGAGGAACTAGGGTGAACCCCTTTGCTCCTCACCAAAGGCTTGTCCTTATCTTTCTTCCCCTTTTGACAATATCCAAGTACTCCTGGCAATTTTGAATCGTGAACTGTTTTAAGCTTGTGTTCCTCGACAACAGGACCCCTGTCCATTTAACACTGGCATAGGCCTATTGACTTTTATCTACGTTTTAGAAAGTGTCTTGTGATTCTATCTGCCTTGACAAAAGTATTGCCTATGACTCGCGGATACGCTTCTGTTTCATAAGACTGAACTGTTATTACTGTCAAAAAGTGATTGAGTAATAACCCCTGGTAACGTCTTTGTTTTCCAACACCGGTCTGTCAAAACCAAAGGTACTTACCTTGAATTGTTCTGCACGAGGGGAATTGGTTCTGTGTAGTGTATTTGAAGTGTGGTTTTAATTGAATAGAAGTGAAGTATTTTGTGAACAGATGGTCTAAAAATAAATGTACTTTTACTTTTTAACCAAAAACCTTGAGTCAGTGTTTGCTTGAATCACAGTAATTGTAGTCCTTTGTGTAATTTCTACTAGTGCTCATTTGCTCTTGAGATAAGTCTGGCTGCCCCGCTACTGCTGCCACTCTAACTGTGTAGTAAAGGCTTGTGCCAAAGCTGAAATTGTACTACCACCTGTAGTCTTAATCTTGTGTAGTGGTCCCTAAGGGCACTGCCCAGGCTTATGCCAAACAGAGGGTTAGCAGTGTGGGGGAGAGACAGCAAGATTGAGGCCAGTGCCAGAACACTGGGTTCAATACGGAGAGTAGCAGGCAATAGAGGATGCTAATTAAGAGAGGAGCAAGCCAATAGGTAGATTTGAAGAATAGAAGTCATTTGAAGAGACACCGGCTGTGCATTGATAACTAACCAGTACTGAGGAAGTAGGGAGAAGTCTGGGAGTAGTGGAGTAGATTGCAGAGAACACCTTGGCAAATGGAAGAATTTGTTAGCGGAAATATTGGAGAAGGCAGGTAGCTGAGTCGGAGACTTGAGCATTAGTCAAGGTGACTAAAAAGGTTTTGGTGGAGAGATAGTTTATTATGGAATGAAGTTTGTAGGTGTTAACAACTTTATCTCTGGCAGCAGTGGGCGTGAAGGTGTTTAACTGCTAAAGCTTATTATCACGGTTGAAGATAACGTCGGGTTTTCTAGCCTTGCATGAGTGATGAGATATGTACAGGTTATATGTGGAATCCCTTTCACAGTCTGCGGTTCAACACGAACATGAAGTAGAGGAGAGAGAGTGAAGGCTGAGGCGGTAGCAGTGATAGCAGGAAGGGTGTAAAAGGGAAGGAGCAAAGTCAATAGAAGAGAGGGAGGAGGCTATAGTTGCTTGGAGTGCAGTGGAGAATTTTCAAGGGTGGTTTGGAGGGAGGAGATGAGGTGAGTGAAGTAGAATTAAAAGATGGTATTATTATTATTGTCACAAGATTTATTGAGCATGGACCTGGGTATAGGAAGCAATGGAGTGCTTTACAGTCCTAGAGGGGAGAACATGATTAGGGAAACAGGGAAACAAGGAAGTGGGTATAAAACAACGGGCATGGAAGGGAATTTATCGAAAATTGATCTACAAGCAACCAGGGGAGGACACAGTGCGGATCAGACTACCCAGTCTCAGGGAGGGTAGGTGTTGGAGGGTGCGTGGACTTAGATGTTAGGGAGGTGCCATTCCTCAAAAAGTAGGGTCTTGAGCTCCTTCCTGAAATGCAGAAGCAGAGGGAGTGAGTTTGTTTTTGATGAGTAGGAAGTTCCAGATTCTAGGGGCATAGACAGAGAAGGACTATCTGCTGGTTCTTTCCTTCCTGAACCAGCACAGTTCTAGTTTGCAGTGGCTACAGTAACATGTTTCTCAACAAGGGCATTTTTGCATGCTAGAAAAAGTGAATTGCAAAGGTGAACGTTCCCAGAGGTTTTGAGTTGATGGGTCACATGGCTTTTCAAAGGTTGTTCCAAGGGGTGGTGGGGGAAACAGTGAGAGAAGGGCAGTTGTTTTAAATCTGGGCACGAAAAGCCATGTTGAAGGCACTAAAAACTGGATCAATGAAGATGGTCTGGGCAGTAGAGACAGCTAGAAATGAGGATCTGGTCTCAGTTAAATTGGTAGTCAGGGAGCCAAGTCTACATTTCAATCAGCATATAAGCAGGAGGGAGACTGGTGGAGGGACAGGACAATGAGGTGAACAATGGATTGGTCTGATGTGGAAGAGTTGATAATGAGGTCAGGTTCTGTGCAGGACTGTACTGAAGTACAAGAGAACTAGCCTTTGGACAAAGTTCTAAATCCAAATCATGAAGAGAAGGCTGGATTTCCCAGAGTCCTGAGAACTCTTACTCTGCAATGTATTTTTCATTGGTAGTGTGGGTCTTAAAAGAAAGGCGTATGCCTACGATAAATTTGGATAACTCTACGTTAGGTGCGTGATGACCACTTGTTTTTTACATGCACATTCTGATTTTTGGAAAAGCCTGGCTGTAGAATAAAAACGTTGCAAATTAATTAGGAGCATCTTTTCCAGTCACTTAAGTGCATTATATGTACTATTTTGTATATGTTTGCATAGTGGTGCAGAGGGCCAGTTGAGTTACTAGTAGCTATTTACCAGGGTAATTTGCCCAAGCAAATTGTCCATTTTTGAGCCAAAATGTCCTTCCTTGATGAAGTGTGAATGGCCATATTTTTTATTTTTTTATTACAATGATATAGTTTAGATTTTAAACTTTTCATTGATACGAGTTAATCTACCAAAGCAAGCAGGTCAAATTTCCATCAAGTAAGAAGGGTCACAAGGGAGAAGACAAACTAACTGAAAAATACAGAGTATGTCTTGGGCCAGTGGTTGATCATAACGGGGTTTTAGACAGTCCCATGATGTTATTTAAAATTTGAAAAAATGTATAGATCAGTTTTTTGTCCTTTCCCAGTAGAATCTTCGGCCATCTAGATTCTGGGGTATACAGGCATTTTATCGACCACTTTTTCATCGTGGGACTTTTCATCGCCGACCCTTTCATCAGCAACATTTTTTTTTTTTTTTTTTTTAGGGGGGGGTGTTTGTGCGGTTTGGGGTATGATTATTTAAGTAAGGGGGTTTTGGGGGGGCACAGACCCCCATAAATAAATAAAAAAATAAAAAATAAAAATGTTGGCGATGAAAGGGTCGGCGATGAAAAGTCCCACGATGAAAAAGTGGTCGACGAAATAACGTAGAACCGATTCTGGGTCAATTTGCTGTGCTTTTGTGCCAGGGCCAGACATTATATTATGATATGATGCAGTGTTTCTTGCGATTGCTCATTGAGGAAAAAGCGACAGTATTGCTCTGAGCTGGCAATGTGTCTTCATTTTGCAAGTCTGTATCTTGTTAGAATGATGTTCAGACGTAATTTCAAGTATAGGTCACAAATTGCTTGATTCGGAAATAGATTTAGAATAGCTAGGAAGCTCATTTATGGACCTTATGTCTATCTCGCAGGGTAGATGCATGTGGTATGCTGTTTTCACTCGTATGTGCTCATTACGCTGAATCTTCACTTTGTTGTGCTGCAGGCATAATAAAAGCATTTCCAAGGATATATCTTCACTTGCCAGTTGTCTTTCCATGTCATGCTTCCACGCATCCAAGAAGGTATTGTTCATTCCATTCAGATTTGTTTGGAGAAATTGCATTGCCGGGATTTTGTCGCTAGTCATTATTTTGCAGAATAGGTCTAGTTGTTTCCATAGGGCAATCGATGTGAGAGACTGGGTAGCTATTTAAAATCTAATTCTTGCCATCAGATAGTTTTGTGGCAGTGCTAAGATCTTTCGCCAGAATGTTGCTTCATATTTTTGCCACATGGTTTGTAGGTATAACTTTTTGCCTATAAAAATGAATGATGGGTTTGAGTGAAAATGTTCCAAATTTATAATGAAGGAATCAGCATTGTCTAGCTAGTGATTATGTTTTTTCTTCCAAATAAATCGCCCATTCTTTTTATCTTCTTCACTGATTTATGAGGAGACCTAGATATTTGAAGGTTGACACAACAAGAAGATCTTGGTCGTCTAGGTTCACCTTCAAGTTTTTTTTTCTTTCATTGTTAGCAAATTAGTTAGGTTCATAATTTTTATTTTCTTTATGTTGATTTGTAATTCATTTTCCTTCATGTAGGTTCCCATCATCTTAAGGCTTACCTGTAAGCCACTAGCCGTTGTCCATCAGGATGATGTCATCAGCACATATCATAATGGGAATTGGCACTGAGTTGATCTTAGGGGATTTAAAGAAGTTGCTTGCTTATGATATTCAAAATCGTCTGTAAACAGATTGATAAGGTTGCCGCAATGGGACAACCCTGTTTCAGGCTGTTCCATGTCTTTATGGGTGTTGAAATGATCCCTTCTTGTGATAATCTAACTGTAATAGATGTGTTGGAATAGAGGAGCTTTATGAGTTCGATAATCTCTGCTGGACAGTTCCAGGCAGTTAGTTTATCCCAGAGCTTTTGCCTATTAATTGCATCAAAAGCCATATGGAGATCAATAAATGCCACACAGACCTGAGTTTTTTTCAAAATGGCGTCTTCCTTAATGAGATTTAGTATCATTAAGTTTATGTTGGTACACACATTAGCGGTGAAGCCGGTTTGTCCAACGGCAAATCTATTTTCTGTTTTGGTCCAGGTAGTCGGTTTCTTCAACAGAAAGGTGGCAAAGAGTTTACCTAGAGGATCCAGCAGGCCAATGGGTCGATAGTTACTCGGATCATCTCTATCCCCCTGTTAGAATATTGGAATTAAAGTTGCCATTTTCCAAGTTGCTGGAAACCGGTTGAGTTTGGCAATTATGAAGAAAAGTGGATCATTGATGATTGCATTCGATAAGCCGTCTGGGCCGGGTGCCTGAGAAGAGTTGAGCTTATTAATCATAGCCAAGTTATCTTTTTTGTCCCATGTAAAGTTTCATTTCTTTGGGTATCGTGTTTCGTTTAGTATAGAACCTGTGGATCACATTTTATAGAGAGTGAAGAAATGTTGTATCCATTTGAGTCTCAGCGTCCAATTGTTGTATTGTCATTCTTTTAGTTTTCAGCCAATTGTGATAGACTTGTTTGGCTGTTTTTATCTTTTTGATGTTATCTTCGTTAATCGTTCGTAGCAATTTAAGTTTTTTTTGGAGTTCTTTCTTTTATTTCATGATTTCAATACTATATTGATGTTTATGGTTCTTTCTGTTTATTTCTTTCTGGCTCACTTTTTGATGGAACGGAATCAGTAGCCACTCATAATTTTAATTTTGTTTTGTCTTCCATTGGTGTGTGTTTAAAACAATTCGGTAGACTTGTCATTTGTGTCTGATTTATCCTTAATCTTGACCTTGATGATCCTGACCACAAAATAGTACGTTTATGGTGGTCGCTATTCGGCCCCGGGATGTTTTCATGTTTCACTATCGAGTCTGTTAGTCCGATAGAGACATAGATGTAATCTATAATGGCTCTCGAGTTCCCTCGAGTCCAGGTTGGTATTAGCTGGTTGTGGTCATCTATCGCTGCTCCTGTGAGTCTCATATTTCTGATTGTGCTTTCTTTATTCTATCTGCAAGCTCGGTCGTTAAGTTCTCCTTGTTCAAGGAGACGACGCTTTTTATCAAATAGATGGATATTAAGATCTCCACACATGATAAATCCGATATTTTGATATTTGGCAGCTGTTTTGTCAATGGTTTTAAATACACTGTCTATGAAGTTTTCATCATTCATAGCCAACGGATTCCAATATAGGTTTAGAATTGCCAAAAATCTGGATTGGGGTGGTCTCCGTTGTTGTTGCTCACTCTGTTGCACATTTTCTGGTATTTGGATGATAGAGCATTGGACCCAAGAATTCAAATTAGTCATGCTTGTAATGGTCCAATTTGGTTCAGTTTTGATCATGGTTAACATACCAGAGGAAGGTCTCCCTTGATTTCGTTGTATGGCCGGATTTATGTGTATCATGTGTCCATCACAACACATGTTTGCAAAATCCAAGTTTCCTGCAAGCATGTTATGTGGAAATTCTCGAAATCAGGAACTGCTTGCTCATATAAGTGGCTATGGCCTCTGGTGTTGCAGGAACAGAGTGACCAAGAGTTGTTATTGTGGATTACTGGTGATTATGAATGAGTTGTTTCTACCTTTGATCCACTCAATTGGGTATCTGCTATTTCTCTCCATATAAAATGTTTGGTATAGTTAGATCTTGATATATCCATTGAGGTCCCCCTTAGGTGTCTTTGATATCATAGTACATGTTGCTCTTTGTTGATGTTATGGCTCTTCTTGGATTTAGTTTTGTACTTCTTTCACCGTCAGTGTCTCGAGATTCGTGTTTCAGGTATCGCTTGGTACCTGTACCATGTGACACCAGGTGTGTGGCTTCTGTACATAAAATCCCAGTCTGTATAAGGACTGTTTAATTGTTAGAATGAGATTCATTACTTGTTTGTTTTGTAGCTCGATCAGTACTGTATTCAGTCTGTTTTCATCAGGAAATATCACAACCTTGATGTCTTCCGATCGTATTATCTTCAAGTACTGTATCACATGGAATAGTCACCGTACGTTCGTCCTATTGAGTATCAACGAGTCACTTGTTTGTTCACAACGGGCTAAATTAAGGGTATAATGAGCCTTTGGATATTGTGGGTCTATGAATATCGGTGACTGGAGATCTTGTCTGTTCATTCTCCAGATTCTGTTAATCTGTGACTGTCTACTGTATCGAGTGTCATTGTTCAAGTGGATTGATCATTCTGTATTATATCTTTGTTTTTTTTCATTCGCTGGTCAGCAAGTCCAGTGTCTAACTCGATTACCAATCTTGTAATTTCTGTCGAGTATCTGAGGTTATGTCTGATATGTCTTCACAGGAGAAGTTTATTGAAATTGGAGAGAAAGATCTACATCAAATTGATCTATGATTATCAATGAGGAATTATTTGGATCTGTAGATAGATCAATAGTCACTATTGGTGGTTCATCCATGTGTATCATTAGATTTAGCAGATCTTCTTGTTATATTGTTTCATCGTGTGCATCTGGTGTGGGTGATGGTGTCCTAAATCGCTTAATAGGAAGGTCTCTTGTTACCGTATTCACTTTCTCTGTGTCTACTGGATCAGAGCCCTTTTTATTATATAGATTTAATGACTATTATTGCGGCATCGTTCGATTCCTTAAGAATGCTCTAGATCCTGTCTGTTCAGTGCTCGTTTTTCTCCCTTTTCCTTTGGTTGTTTTAGTGGTTGGATTATTCTTTGCTTGCGCAAAGATTTGGAAGGTATATGCCTGTTTCAGCGTAGTTTTGTTATCTGGTTTCTTAGATGTTGTTGGCAAAAGCATTGTTAAATTCGGTAGTGGGGTAGGTTGGGTCGTATCCTTCCTCTTTACTGGTTTTGTAATTGGTATATCCGATTGGATCTGCAACGCAATCCTATTAATGTCATTTGCACTCACTTTATCATTCTGTGAGGTCGTCTTTTTTCTGCATTATATAATTCATCCAAGTCATTATGCCTGCAGTCATTTGGGTTTTGTCCGCATAATCTACCCTTGCCATGTCAAATAATCTTGATTGCCACAACCGCATTTCTTCTGCTTCTATGTCAAGTCTTTTTTCGATGTTAGTAATCACATTTTCTATATGGATTTGTTTAGTGTGAATCAAGGCAAGCAGAGTTGCTTGATCTTTGATAATATCGTTATTGGTTTCTTGCAGCTTTAAAACGGGGATCATGGACTGAGATGTAATTGTAATCAGCATGTTTTGAAGATCCATCATGTTGGTCGGAATACATTGCCGCTGGCATGCTTCTGATCCTTCACATTGATATCTATTTTCCTTAATTTCATCTGCTTGTTTTTGAGGTGGTATCATTTCCTTTGATTTCACTCATTTTTCTAACAAAGGAGTATGATGATGGTCCATACTATACTTAAACTTATTCTGTGCCATATTCTGTTGGTTAGAATGCGCCTTAATATCCAGATTGTTGTGATAAAGTGCCAGTGGCTTTCTTTGGGGTCTTCTATCTATGGGGATCAAGGTCGCTTGGTAATCCCTTTTCCCTGTGTCATAGAGGTCACCAAATACTTCTTTTCTTTTTTCAAGGCTGCTCATAAAAGACTCAATTTCCATGATGTCGGGCTGCCCTGATGTTAGTATAGTGTTGTGATCGTAGTGTGATGTCTTCAGTTTTTGTTTGTAGGTCACATAGTTGTTGCCATTTTTGTTAAGCCAGCCAGGCTTTTCCTTTCTTTGATATCTCTTCTCGCCTATCCGATGAGATGCTACATTGGTCCTTCGATTTATTCATGATTTGTTCTTAGTTGGCCCAGGAGGCCAGGTTGTGTAAGATAGCAAGATCAGTCTGACAGGTCAGTTCCATATTATCATTCACTTTCTGAGATAATTTATAGCAGTAGATTTCATCATGCTTTATTGGTGAGCATTCCGGCTCCAGTTCTGGCATCAAATACTTCAATGATAATTGCTTACTAGCCACACTTGCCGGGTTCGGAATAGTGTCTTCATCAAGCTGTTTAGCTGTCTCTGAGCGCATTTGCGCCATAGGATTACTCTGCGTGATATATTCTAGCTCTACATTTAGCTTTAATGTAGAGTTGGATCCTGCTTGTACCGGATTGCAAGTTCCGGTCAGTTCTTTTCCATCTGACAGTGGAGAACTGAAATTCTGTCTTTTTTCTTCAGTAGTTCTCGTTTTATGATTATCACTTGGCCGAGTATTCATTTCTTGCAAGGGGGTCTGTTTGTTAAAAAGATCAGCGAGACGGGCGCAGTCTTGTTTCTGCGTGCCAGTTACACCAATGCAGCCAGCGCCTGTAAGACTGTCAACAGGTTTTAATATCGACTTCACATTTGATAAATCATCAGAAATGGTAATTATCGTATTCGTTGTGGTAGTCAACTTCAATTTGTCGTTGATTTTTTCTTTTTTCACTACTGGCGTTTTTGGAGGCAGTTTTGGCTTTACACGCTCTAGAGCTGTCACATTTGCTTTCTTTCCATTTTTGTGTTTAAAGAGTACCTGTTCAATGGTCAGTTGCATCGCAGGGTAAGGTAAGATAGTCAATGTGGTAGATTTAGTTTTCCCACGCAGCCTAGTTCGGAGCCCAGACGTGTTAGCCATCCTAGTTTCTTATTACGAGAAAATCAAGTATATCTAGTCTTTTGCGGAAATACTTCTTATGATTTTCTATGAATTTACAGCGCTACTGGATGGCAGAGCAGGGGAGCCCATGATTCGTCGAGATCAAGGGATTTTCGCTGTTCCTTTCAAATGCTTTTTCCGGCTTCACAGGTTAATTGACAAAGTTCGCTGAAGTAAGAGTAGACTGCACACGAGATCAAAGGGGAGATCCCTGGCAGTCTCGCGCTCGCACAGTCAGTACAAAAGCCCTTGCAGCGGCAGCGCAGGGTTTCAAATGCTTTTCCTGACTTACATGTTAAGTGTCGAGATTTGCAGAAGTGAGGAATAGTCTACGCACAACATCAAAGGGGGGTTCTCCTGCAGTCTCTCACATGCACAGTTAAATCAGGAGCCCTTGGGATGAAAAAGCATGGTTCCGAATGCGGGCAGGATCAGAGGGGCAATCCCTGACTGTTTCCCGCTCTCATGGCAAAAGTAATCACAGGCAATAATAGTTTGCACAGTTATTCGATTGCTTTGCCTACCCGATATCCGAAGCGAGGTGGCGCTTCACTCGCTCCAGAGATCGGAAGCGTCTCGTCAATACTAGATGGATTTCAAGTTTCAGATGTTCAATTGGATTCGCGGGCAAATTGCAATTTCTTTCTCGGAGGTGTTCTTATACTGTAACACTGTAGGATCCTTGCTGTTTACCATATCGCATGGACGCGGAGCCCGCAGAGCCCCAAAGACCAAAAGACTCTGCAGCCGAACATTGCGGCCCGCTCCACGGTCTTTCTGGGTTTTTAACTGTAAGTCACTAAACAGCAAACGAGGACAGGATTTCACACGGTGTGCCAAGTGAAGTCGGTATCTGCCAAAAGACTATGCAGCCTGGCTCTGCCATATAGAGGAGTAAAAACTTGAATATTTGCTCAGAAATGTATCAGTTTGCTTTTACAAAAAAATAATGCTAGAGCAAAAGGAGACATGACTTGTCATATAACCACGCTAACTATTTTAAAGAAACTACAGCTTTGGGGACAAAACAAATTGATTCCTAATGAAGATTCATTTTCTTATAACACAAGACTTAGCTATAAAAGAACCAATTAGTTAATGGCTAATTTCAACCTGTGATAAAAATATCTTGCAGTACTTAACTGGTGAATTAGACTTGCTGTGACTATTTACGAGAAGTAAACTACTTCCACTTTCTCTTCCTGACTCTAATTTAGGAATCCAAATGCAAATATCTATGTTGTATTTTATTGTAATTCTGAAAGAATCGCTGCAATTTATAATTTATAACACGCTTAATACCCAGAGGTTTCGAAAGTGTGGATCTGGGGATCGAACTTGCACTGTGTCGTCTTGCCTCCAAGGCGAGCGCGATGCCCCTGAGCTGTCTTCCCGAGTCCAACAACACTGAGATGAAAAAATATGAAGTACACAACATTGTTAAGCCACATTTTTATTGAAATAATTACAACCATTGTTTGTATTTTATCTGGAAACAAAACAGTATATCATCTTAGTGTTTGTGCGAAAAGAATGATGGCAGAAGATTTATTAATGCAATTATTATATACATCTCTTGAAAGTGTATAGTGCATGTGATGGTCAAAGTGAATGAAAACAACACAAATGGTGGTGGTGACACAAACACTAGCCACATCTTCTTAGCTGTAATGAAGACAGCCGAGTCGTTTTCTTCCTTCAATAGTAGAGGGCGTTAAACCAATTTAGAATAATAATTGTCATTGCATTTCATTCTAGTCTTGGTAAAGCCAATCAAAAATGGCACATTGCTCTGCCCAGCCAATAAGGGTTACAGAATGGTATTGTGCATAACCAATAAGAAACAATAATTCTAGATGCATTTTATCCTAGTCTCGGGAAAGTCAATCAGAAGTGGTCCTGTTGCTCTTCCCGACAAATAAGGGTAACGTAATGGTCTTGCTTGATCATTTTTTAAAAGATCTACCATTAGCAGCATTGGCAAGTCAATGTTTTGCAGGCAGCTACTCATACAACCGCTCACGCATCTCTCAACATCACTACAACTCTTTCTTCAGTTGATCACATTCTCATCCTCTCTCCAAGCCTTTCCAGCAGTAGAACATTTCTTTCATCATCATTCTCCATTCCTATAAGTCCACATCCCCCCACATTTCTTTTCCAAGCCTGTACACAAATACGCCCCTTTACAATTGTCTCGATTCAGTAGACATCTCATGCCATAGGTTTCAATTAAATTAGGGCAGGTCTCAGAAGGGACTAAAACTTTCCTATTCATCCAATTATAATTAGCACATACATATGGAACATTCTCAAAGGGTAACTTGGTTAGGATTCTGCAGTTGAGGATGTGTTGAAGGAGTCAATCAGGGAAAACATAGAAAAAAGGAAAATTGAGGACATGAAACAGAATAAACATGGCAACAATAAGTTTGCAAACAGCGGTACACAAATGGAAATTCCCTTTGAAGGCAAATCTGTGATTTAACCAAAAAAGACTGTCGTTCGGCTGCTATCATCGAGACATACAATAATTTACAACAATCAGCTCCTGTAATTACAATCCACAGACTCACTGTCTGAATACATCCACACAATACTTCCATCATTTCTCTCTCAAACTAAACCTATTACACAGGGTTTTGTATATAAAAAAGAAAGATGTGTGCTCAAAACTGAATAATGTCCTTTGGCCCCAATGCCCCTAGACAAATGTCTCTTCGGCAAAGACAACTGTTTCCAGGGCCTCCTTTGGTATGTCAGTGCACGGCGTGCCGTGCCAATCTGTAGTGCTCTGGATGAGTTCACTTTCCACTGCCTCCACCTCTGTGCAGCAGTGTTTTGTCTCACTGTGCTTGAAGTACTCCTTTACAGTATTCCTCACCGATGCCGGCAGTATGATGCGAATGGTGTGGCTGAAGGAGCTGCCGCTCTTGCTGTGGCCTTTTGGAAGTTCTGGTGGTGAATGAACATGGTCCACCTCCGGAGGAGGAGTATTGTCCACAGTTTTCTCCCTTGTGATTGTCTTTTTTAAGGTGTGCTTCCACTGAGTTTGCCAATGTGGGCTGTGTGTCTGAGGGTGGTGCTTCCTGGAGACAGAATGGAGCACCAAGGGAGTGTTTTGACCATAGAACACAGTTTGTGGTATGCGCACCTCAACAGCTTGCAAGCTCTTAGTTTCTTTTCCTTGGGCATTGTCATTAGGCTCTGAACCTGTGTCTACTGGACAATCTGATTGGTCTTGCTCCTCTAAAGATCTTGTGGGTAGGATATTTGGGGCCATATAAAAGGCTATCTTTGTGCGCTTAAGTGTATCCAGACCTGGTTGGACAATATCTGGATTCGTTATCTCTATATGTTTCACTGAGGTCTGTCTGTTTCCTCTTTGAATGTGTTCCGAGACCTCAGTGGCTGAAAGGCAATGGGCATCTATTGTCTGCTTGTGTTCTTGCAGATCCCATGGTCCTTTTTCCTCTTCTCCGGATCCCTCCAAGTATGGCTTCTCTTTCCCCTCATTTTCTAAATTCCTGCCAATAGACTGGCTTTCCACAGTTGAGCCATTCATTCGAGAAAAGCCTTCAGCTTCCCGCATGCTACTGCTACACTCATCCTCTTTTTCATCATAATCGCTGCTGGAGTCAGGGTCACCGGTGTTACTCTCCAGACTGAATGGCAAAGTCATGTGCCACTCCTTCAAGACCTTGTTTGAGTTTTCGGGAGATAGAGTGTGGAGCCTGGCGGATGTACCAAACATGAAAGGCAGAGATGATACATCGGTGGGGCTGAAGACTGATGATTCAGAGCAGTAGGAGAAAGCACTGTCCAAAGAGCTCAGTGAAGAAACTGATGGGGAGGGAGTGGAAGAGGAAAGACTGGACAAGCTTGACATGTTGGACGAATTCTTTTTCGGAAGTCCAAGTTGCTTTATTTTGGAACTGGTCTGGGGAGGTGACCTCCAAAGGTTCCTCCTAGTCCTATTGGTGCCTGGACTCAGGCTTTCACCAATCAACCTCTGGCTCTCCAGCTGCAGCTGCTTGAGCCTTTGAATATAATCAACGTGGCTTCGCATTATGGTGGCATCGCAGCTTGATTGGCGGGCCACTGGCTCATGTGCCTGGACGGGAAGCTGGGAGCTCAGGCAAACACTTGGTTCTGAAGAGCAACGGTCCCTCGCTGCATTCAGGGAACACTCCGAGCCCATAGAGTTGAAAGAGGACTTTTCATAGCTTTCGCCACTGTTATGCTTCCTGGATTTGTTTTGATAACATGCAGTTATTTCATTGAACAAGTCCCAGTCCTCCCTCTCTTCATCCAACAGGGACCCGCTTGATGCACCAAAAAGCCCACCATCATCCTTCCTGAGATGGTGTGGAGATCGTTCCAGATCAGAAGCTGAAAATTCTAGCTCATCGGATGAATCTTGGCGCTGAATCAGATGGATGCCTGGAATGGAAAACGTAAATGATTAAATTATAAAAGTCAATAGTCTATCTTACAATGTGTCTGTCTACACATACTGGGTCAACCTAGCAGAGATGTGTGCTGCGCCAATGTGTTGCCATGTTAGGAGTTATCTGCTTGAGCCTGGTACAGATCAGTGCTGTGCCCAGCATCATGTTAACTGTGGGGGTTGTCTACTGTCCAGCGGAGCCCCCACTGGTATTCATCCATCCACTTAGAGATTTGTCCTTGTCCCATTGGAATCAAGCACTGCAACTCTTTTGATTCCTGAGTCCCAAGAGCTGAACAGTGGGAGTGTGGGTATTTTTAGTGGCGTGTCCATGCCTTTGCGCCTACATAATAATGCTCATAATATATTGCTATTAACACGCTGAACTTGTAGTACAATTCATTCTGTTTCTAATACAGATAATCCATCTTCCGGCACACAACTGCCTATTTCAACCGCTGTCCCTTTCATCACTTTCTTGACTGAGTTGCCTTCTACATGATCATGTAATTACTTGTACTTAGATCTGACATCTACCTACATCATTAAATCTGATTTCTGTGGCATTCACGCTTTACATCCTGGTGCAAGTAAAAAGGGCCTAAATTCAACCCTATTTTTTTAATTTGTCTGCCCCTTTCCATTAATCACTTTCCATGTTACCTTTTGCATTTTTCCCCACTCTTCTGTTGCCCTTCTTTTTTAAATTCCCACTTACCTTTAAAAACCTCTCTTACTAATCAAATAAGTAGCCGGCCATTTGCATAGTGAATCTTTCTAGGTTTTTATTAGTAACGCCCCTGGTGAGTGGTGAAAGATACTCAAGTATTTCGTTTTCTATATTTTATCATTTATAAACCAATTCAATACAATGGGCCTCATTACAAGGTTGGATGTAGCCTTGCCGGTAAAACCTTCAAACTTGCAAGAAAGTCCGGCACCCGCGAATGGGAAATTACTGGGGTATTCCGGCCCCTCCGGAACCGTTAATTGACCTTTTGCAGGTGCCAGAATCAGGTGATCCCCATTCCCACTTGAGCCCGATAGGGCTCAATGGGGATGCCTTTAGCAAAGGAACTGTTCATAAAGGTGCCGGTGCTACAGGCTTGCTGTGCTTGCGGGTGCCTTTCATTCCGCCAGGTCAGACCTGGCTGACTGAAAGGCACCTGCGAGCACAACTCGGAGTTTGCCGGTCCGGCTACAACGGTACCGGCAAGCTTACCAGTACCGTTGTATCCGGACCGGCAAGCTCATGTTGAGGCCCAATGACATTTCATGTGTAGCAAGGCATTTTCTTCAGCTCTCCATTCCAGCCTGTTTACCCACACATGCATCACTTACATCCCAAGAGTGATGGTTGAGGGGAAGCTGATTTCCTTCCCATTATATGTTCATGCTTGGGATTTCTTCCCTGTCTATGCCTGCAGAATCTGGAACTTCCTCCCCATCGCCACAAGACTCAAACCTTCTCTTCTACATTACAGGAAGGAGCTCAGATAATAGTTACCCATTAACTCCTCGGTCCACACCTCCTCCACTCACCACCTAACCTGAGAGTGGAAGATCTGCACCCCTGCTCCTGTTTCCTTCCCTGGTTGCTTGTGGATCCCTTGCTCCATATTTGCCCACAATTCCACTTCCCCGTTGTTAGTTCCCAGCTCCTTTATAGGGATCTCTTGCAATCGGCTTCCCTCACTGTGCACTTCCCCCTATGACTTGTCAGCGCTCAATACATTTGTTAATAATAATAATAATAATAATACAATTAGTACCATTCAGCTGGGTAATAGTGGTAATGGTGTAATGTGATTACAGTGCCGTGAGACTCAGGCAATAGAGCACTTTATCCAATAACTATTATTATTATTATTATTATTATTATTATTATTATTATTATTATTATTATTATCATTGTCACAGCACTCTACATGTCTTCTTCTGATCTGAAAATATTTCCTTGGATCTATAATTAAGCATTATAGGCAGAGGAAGGGGCTATGATTTCAGGAAAATTTCCTCCGCCAAAGGTATTGCCTGAGGTAAAGCAAAGGTCTATAAACTGGTTAGGATACATTATTCTAAACAATAATGACCATGACGGAGTTCTATTAAGTGATTAGCAAATGCCTTTGGCCCACTTCTTTCTCATGTGCCCTGACAACAATTCCAGTTATTCATGTGTATGGAGAAAAGAGAGACTGGCCACCAAAAGACCAGACCGGTAGTGGCCAGACTGAGAGGAGCAATGGAGGGCGTGGCGTAAGTGGAGATGTATGTGTCACCAGCAGCAGCGAATGGAATCTGAGGCCGGCAGTTGTGGCTGAGGTACTCATTGGAATGTAGTTTATATCAAAGTTCGTGCACCTCATTATGAGCATTCTGATTAGCTTCAGTTCTGTTATTTCAATATTCTTAAATGATCCCCTTAGACCATAAGCTTTCAAGGAACATTGAGTGTAAACTACGTAAACTGTAGGCTGGGAGGGTCGATGAGGAATACGTAGGAGGAACATCCAATCGAAAGAACGTTACAGTTGGTAAGTGGCTTGTTCTTTGAATGGATTGCGTCCTCTCCTTCCTGCATTTCCTCAATACTAATTCATGTATACTTCATTTGCCAAGCCACATCATTTCGTGCCTCAGTAATGTGTGCCATATACCCATCGAACCTTCAGACATTTGTTGCAGCACTAACCTACCAAGATTTATTTGAAGGCCGGGCTGATATTTCGCTGAGAATTTACCTGATAAATCTTCTGAGCTACATGACTCCTCCTCATCAGAATGTTTGAAGAACAAGGGCGTGTCGTCCCCAAAGATGTTTTCTGAATTTTCAATCAGAAACTGCACCAACGTTGCCACCTAAAGGATATATAAAATGGTTAGTGGTGGTTAGAGGTATGGCATTTTTGAGATTATGAAATAGGTGACGCATATTTCTATGAAAGCATAAATGAAAGCAGTTTCTACAGAAGATCGGTGGCAGGCACACTGCTTGCTGTAGTCTGACATAAACACATGTGTAGTCCGCTCAGAATTGGACATTAGCATGCCATTTGGACAAATTGGTTTCTACCTCAAAGGAGTACTAAGATGAGAAGATGAGAAGGGGGGAAATGGACCACTCAGCCCTCAACTTCTACAAACCAAAACACAACGCAATCATAAAGGTAAAACGGGAAATCAACAGATATACTTCCTTCAACCTTTTGTGGTAACGTGGGCTGACGGAAGGCTATCCTCTCAAGAGGGGTATGAATGTGAACCAGTAGTGACCCAAATGACAGAGTATCACAGTCTAAAATAAAGGGTATGTCCAAACAAGGTTCTATAAAAATGTAAACACTTTAATAAGACTCACTTTAATAAGACTCACTTTAATAAGACTCACCATGTGCAAGTAGAACAAAAAGAGATTACTATACAAAAGCCCAAATTACAGGAAAGAACAGAAGAGATGTGACAGACTGGAGAAAGCAGCACTCTGATTGTGGATCCAGTGGTGGCAGGTTAGGTTCTACCATAAAAAGGATATTGGGTTGAAAACAGGAGCTGCCGTGACCTAACCAGTCTTTAGGGCCCAAGTGGACCGTCGGGCAGTTCAGTGTCACACTACCTATGTTAAGTTCCTGGTGGGCTGGCACATCAGACCCGGGTTTGCACGTTGATGCACGCTGATCAGGCTCATTCAGGCACATAGAGGCCTTGGCAGCAAGCGGTCATCGGGTACGGTCAGATGTGGCTGCTCTGTTCGGTCCAAAAGAGGCGGTTCAAATGATGCAGGTTGGGGCAGTCCCAATGAAGCTCTATAGTTGGCCAGGCTGAGTCAGACTATTGCTGCTTGGAGAGGTCAGCGAGAGACACTCCAGTGGTTCGAGTCAGCGAGCGATGGTCATTGAAGTGATTATCACGGATGCCTCGATGCGCAGTCAATGAGGAAGCGGTTCTCGAGCTAGCTGGACTGAGCTGTGGCTGTAAACCCCAGTTAGAGTCAGTGAGTGACCCTCAAGAGATTTGGTTTGGGTTCCGCCTTGAGCAGACACTTCGGGCCTAGCAGGTGCTGTGCTTTGCTAGGATACAATGCAGTGACAAGATGGTTTAGATGCAGTGCAATAGTTTGGCTGGTTACAGGAATGCAGAAACCAAGTGCCTTTCCTAATGTTCACGATGCAGGGAACACGGAACAACCGGTTCGGAGCAGTAGAACAGGGAGCTTAAGTTGGTCTGGCCCTTCGGGCTGCTGTGAGGCCTTTGCAAAGGACTCAAAGACAGGATAGTCCAGTTCCGGGTCTGCTCTTCTGGCACACAAGGTCAGTTGCAGAATGTTTGGTCCCGGTCCACAGCACTGGTCACTCCCAATGTTCAATGGGAGTGGTTAGAGGACAGATCTTCTATGTCTTGGACGTCTCCTTCACCTCTGGAAGAGGGCTTTAGACAGTGCAACTGACCCAAAGGAAGTCCAAGTGAGAATCTTCAGACCGTCTCATTAGCCTTAAAAAATGTTGATGAAATGGGGCAATTATCCTGAAGGGGCACAAGACTCCCTATTTTAAGGGCACAAGTCATCAAGTGAATGATCTATAGCTGGCCTTCTTTAGGGGGAAAATCTCAGCTGGTGGCGTGGACCTTGCCCTATTGGCCTTGCACCCAAAGCGCTTTGCTCCAGAGGACTTGGAGGAGATAGAAAAGGGAAAGAGAGTCAGTGAACACGAAGATAGTGAAGGCTTCTTCCGGTGTCCAGAGCACTCCTGCCTATCCTAGGCACACCCTCTTCCCTCTTATTGCCAGCAAAGACGTTTGGATATGAAGCACTATGGTGTAAGGCAGTGAATCCGGAATGGCCTTTGATATTTGGGCCCAGGACAGCTGCCTGCTTTGCGGCTGCCTCTTGGGGAGGGGGTTATCGGCTCTCCCAAAGAGTATCAAAGAGAGGCTGGGTCCTTGGGGTTTTGGTACTGCTGGGTGGCAGTATCGGCACACCTGACCATGAATACACATTCCCTTCTACAGCAGAGCTGAATCAAAGTAGGTGGCACGTGCAATATCAACTGGAACGTGGCGGTTTTGATCATGAGTATTGCCATGCTCTGTGACTAAACTCAGGCTTAGTTTATTCTTACAGATTACCCTGCCACCAGCATGGGGTATTCATGATCATCATAGTTTGGGTAAAGGGGGCATATCTTAAATGATGCTCCTGTGCTGCAGTGACGTTGCTGTCACTGCAGAGGTCAAGTGGGTCAAGTGGGCATCTTGTGAGCTTTGAACCTGCTCTGCACCATGAGCAGGGCAATTGCTGCTTATCAGGCCACTGATTCAGCAGGGCCCAAGTGCACTATGCTTTTAGGATGGAGTTGTGACAAAAGGGGATCTGGTTAGCAGATTACCTCTTTGGAGCAGGAATGCCCTGCACCATTTTATGTACTAATAAAAATAAAAAAGCCAGTGCTTTGCACCCTTGCCAAATGGCAATTCCTCACAGCTATCACTTAGTTGAAGACAGCATGTGCAAGCTGGCTCGTAAACACAATGCTGAGCACTATGTTCTATTTTCCAGTTGCCACTCCACAGGCATGGCAGCATGCACACAAGCTCTCTAATTAATTAATTTTAGGATACACAGCAAGGTTTGCTTTTGATGTCATTTGGTGTGCCGGCTGCACGTTTTGTGTTATGCTGCCCTATGGGATTTTGACCAGTGCCTTGCGGAACGCTAGCTGTTCATTTCTTTAATACTAAAATAAGTCTTTAGACAACACTGTGATTGCCCATGGGGACTGAAGACTGATTCTATATTCCCTCCTGCGATGAGGTCAGTGATCTTGCTTTGAGCACTAGAGTGGACATAATCAACCTTCTGGGGGTCAGTCTACCGCAGACCGACGTCATCTTTTCCTGTGTACTGAAGCAATGAGTCTAGAGTGTGTCCCAAAGTATAGTAAAGCTCAATAGTATCCTATTGGTACATTCAGTGCAAACACAGACTTGTCTTTTGCCTGGTACTATCACCTGCTCTGTAGTCATTTATTTTTGAAATCCTACCACCCACATCCAGCCTAAGCACAATAGGATTCTGTTGACCTCTGACACCACCCCACTAAAGGATGACCACATTGTGTCATCACAGCCTCTCTCCTCCCACTCCTGTTCTAGCTTTGCTAGCTGTTTCACCCCATACACCAAGACATTGTTGAGTTTGCACCTTTCTCGTGGACCTGCTCTCCTCCTCTGGGCCTGTAGGGGTAGGCAGCCACAGCATGTTGGGGGCTATGCAGAGCGCCAAGTTGAAGGCAGTCATCTGGTTCTCCTCCGAGTTTTCCTCAATGTGATGAAGAACTTTGAAGAGGTGTCTGAGCAAGATGAGATTGGCTTCAGGTAGCTTCTCCAACAAGCTGCACCCAAACAAAACGTTAAAGAGAAATGTTTTCATTGGATGCATTAGATCACATGTGGCTATCTATGACATCCCTATTTAGTGCTTTCAATCCGTCATCTGCGTCTATTTATGAGATTCTATTAAAAATACACACCCAACTTAGGGGATAAAACCATAATACAACAAGCATTGGCAATGCCAATAGTTTTAGCGTTTACTGCTGTTCTTTGCATTTTGCATGTATAGGCACCGGGGTGCAAGGAAGAGAGTGCAACGTTTGAAAGCCATCAATGAGCGAGAGGGAATATGAGTGAGTAAGAGTGAGAGGGTAATACGTAAAGCAAGACTGTAAGAAGGAAGAGAGGGTAGGATGAGTGGGTGGGGGAATAAAGGAGATGGGTGGGTGGGGGAATAAAGAGTGTAAGGTGGGGAAGTGGGGTAAAGAGAGGTGGTAAGGTTGAGTAGAGAAAGAGGGGGTAGGATGGGTGGTGGTAGAGAGGGGATGGGGTACAGAGAGAGAGGATGTTTTAGAGCAAGAGAGGGGGTGGGATGGAAATGCTGCTGTTTTTAATGCATTTTACACACATTTACTGTATATATAACCATAACCCACCCCCACCATTGCATTGGGAAATGTTTTCTTTTTTTAAATCCTCCTATTCTGCCGTAGCTTTTTTGCTGCTAGATTATCACTGTATATGGGATAGAGAGGGTGGGGTATGTGGGCATAGAGAGAGTTGGCAGGGTGAGTGCAGGTAGAGATAGTTGGTAGGGAGGGTGTGGGGAAGAGAGTGTGGGGTGTGGTGGGTGGGATAGAGTGTGCAGACAGGGTGGGTGTGGGTAGAGACAGTGCAGGTATGGTGGGTGGGGGTAGAGACAGTGCAAGTTGGGTGGTTGGGGATAGAGAGTGCAGTAAGGGTGGGTGCAGGATAGAGAGAGTGTGGTTGGGTTGGGGATAGAGAGAGTGCGGGTAAGGTGGATGGGTGGGGATAGAGAGAGTGCGGGTAAGGTGGATGGGTGGGGATAGAGAGCGTGTGGGTAGGGTAGGGGTAGAGAGAGTGCAGGTAGGGTGGGTGGGGGTAGAGACAGTGCAAGTTGGGTGGTTGGGGATAGAGAGTGCAGTAAGGGTGGGTGCAGGATAGAGAGAGTGTGGTTAGGTTGGGTTGGGGATAGAGAGAGTGCGGGTAAGGTGGATGGGTGGGGATAGAGAGAGTGTGGGTAGGGTAGGGGTAGAGAGAGTGCAGGTAGGGTGGATGGGTGGGGATAGAGCGAGTGTGGGTAGGGTAGGGGTAGAAAGAGTGCAGGTAGGGTGGGTGGGGGTAGAGACAGTGCAGGTTGGGTGGTTGGGGATAGAGAGTGCAGTAAGGGTGGGTGCAGGATAGAGAGAGTGTGGTTAGGTTGGGTTGGGGATAGAGAGAGTGCGGGTAAGGTGGATGGGTGGGGATAGAGAGAGTGTGGGTAGGGTGGAAGTGTGTGGGTAGAGCGAGTGTGGGTTGGGTGCGGGTTGGGTGGGTGGGGGTAGAAAGAATGCAGGTAGGGTAGGTGGGGGTAGGCGAGTGCTGAGGTAGAGAGAGTGTGGGTAGGGCGAGTAGGGGTAGAGAGAATGGGGAAGGGTGGGGTAGAGAGAATGGGTAAGGGTGAATGGGGTAGAGAGAATGGGAGTAGGGTGGGTGGGGGAAGAGAGAATGACGGGTAGGCTGGGTCGGGGTAGAGCGGCCAAGAAAAACGAAAACCAAAATATTTATATTTGTATAAATGGAGAAATTGAAAATAACCAAACGAAATGTTATTTTTGCCTCTTTGCCTCTATGTTCTTTAATTCTGTTTGTGCAGGTTTACTAACTTTTTAAGAGGAATAACACGTGCACCAAACCACTTTCTGAGTGAGCATGTCCACCTTCCTACTCTCCAAAGAAGGGGTGCAACTGCCGTGTGAAGCGCTTCCCCTACTCAAGGAGGCGCCTCCCAGAAAGTACACCCTATGCAGAAGTAGGGAACAAGCGCCCCATCGAAACTGGAAAGATGAGACTGAGGCGGAAATAAAGACTGCAGGGCGCCTTTATGAAAAAAACAGCCCAGACAATGACAGCTCACTATAATATGCAGCATTATAATTTCCCTTATCGTTTTGGTAGCAAGCCGCCTTATTATCTGAAATGATAGGAAATGGCCCAAAATGTCGCCCTCAAAATTGCGATGGTCGAAATGCCCAACTTTTAAACACCCCCTTGACACCACATATATATGTGTAGGAGTATGGGATACTATAGTAATATATGAGGGCTGCGGGGGTTCTCGCCCTGCATATCTTTGTGGTGTAAAGGGGTTTTAATTAAAAAAATATATATGTCGGCTTTTCGGCCGTCTCAATAATGTGTGGTCGCAGTGATCACATAGATTCAAAAGATATACACATAGCACTTGCAAATGAATGTAGACATTAATGGTTCTTTAGCAGTTTGCCTTGGGTTGTTCTACCAGTGCTGTATAACCATATTTACCCGACTAGGTATGTCGAAAGGCAGAGTTGTTTTTGGGGCGGTTTCAAACGGGTGCGGTGTACACTCAGCCCTGAGCATTAACCCACTGAGTTCTCTTTTATGTGGCCCTGCCTGGGCCTGTGTGTTGATGTATTCCCCCGACCTGCCTGCTTTGATATCATCACCTGAGCAGGCTTTTGTCCTCTGCATGTTTGCTGGTGGTGCAGTCCCTTTAACAACTGTTTCTCACATCGCAGAGCGGTGTATTTACTTATTTTTGAAGTTTAAAATTAAGTATAAAATTTAGAAAAGATGGCTGCTTCTTGCTGTGTGAGCTAAGTCGGAGTGTCACAGTAGAGCCAACACTGAGAAGTGTCTGTACATGAAGTGACATTGTAATAACTGTGGCTGACAGTAGAGGACTTCAGGCTTTTAAGACGGATCCTGCCAGGGTCTATTTTGCTCTCGAACCGTGAAAGATTACATATATTGCCCAATTCATGGTCTGGAGCAGTGCGTTCCGGTGAGTCGGCGAGTCGGGAAAAGCATGGCTCTCTTGCCGGGGCCCAGCACCCACTTTGCCATCGTCCTGTGCATGCCTGTGTGCTCTGGAAAGCGGTCTCCATGGAACTCCTGAAAGCGCTGGAACACTTCCCTGGGCCCGACACCGCACTGGCTGTTCGGGAACGCGCACGAGGTAAGACAAAGGGGTCTTTTGCCAAGTTTGCACTAGTGCACAAATTAAAGCGATTTCAGTTTGAGGGATTGTTACCGCTTCGGTAAGGAGGCAGAACAAACAGGTATTTATTACATATATTTGCTGCTCTAGCGCAGAAGCTGGGCAGCACCGTTTTGGCAGTTATTGTTCTTTGTGTCATGACCAATAAAGAAAAAAGGAGCAGGTGGAGGACTTTACCCAATTGAAGGTGTTGTTCTCATATTGTTTTTGGCTTTAGTTACTAGGTGGCCTTGCAAGTGCTAGTCGAAACTATTGGCAATGCAAGTGCAGACACTTTTGAGGAGGGGCACACAGCTTGTCACTGTAATTCTCCCATTGACCACCAATGGCAATGCTTCCCTTAGAGCCACTCTCACCCACTCGCATGGAAAAAGCGAGCAGCGGACTTAGGCTAGAGCCCTTTCATCAAGGGCCAGCACATTGCCGTGCAAAGCATCTGCCGGGGCAGCGTGCACGCGGGTCCTAGCACGCAGCTTTAAAAGGGGCATCTCCAAGCCATTCAGGGTAATTGCAAGCAATCTCTTGCAGTGCTCGCCTCCCTTGCACGCTGATGAGGCTGTTACGTCAGCCACTGGCTAGCCTGCCTAATTCATTGCAATGTCAATCACCCGCTTCACACAAATCGATAACCCCTAGCGCTGGTAAGCAAAAACAGAATCCTTTATAAACGGCCTCCCATGTGGTTGTTCGGAACTCTTGGCACCAAACCAACAATGAAAACAAGATAGCTATCAGGACACTAATTATTCTGATCAAACTCAGATCCTCTTCAAGGCCGAAAAAAAGTTAGCATACTTTCCATCACGGGTTACTGCTTCATATTAAACATATGTGTTTCCCACAATTTCATAGTCGGACAACAGCTAGGTTATGCAAGGTTATATTTCCAAAATGTGTCATGATAACCTTACAACTCCAAGATCTCCCATGTTCTTTCAACAATGTGAATATCTCCACTCCCACCACCTCCGAGCTTCGGTAGAGGAAGCAAAAACAGATCACTCTGCAGCTGAAAGTCTCCCATGCACGTGAAATGTGACAGTACTCCTGATTGGGAGGAAATGCATTAAACAAGCCACTATTCGGTTACATCCTCATAGTACAACTAAAATTAACACTTCGTGCGTTGGGGATTGTATGTCAAAGCATTTCCAGTTGTCATGCCAACTACAAACGCTGCTTCCTGGAGCCCCTTTGTAAGAATGTTGTTTTCGATTTTTGTGGCTTACGCCACCAAAAAGTGCTAAAACCAAAAAGGCAGCAACTTAAAAACACATTCAATACATATTCCAAATACAGTGCAGAATTGAGAGATTCAGAAAAGGCCCCACACAGTACAATATACATAACCTTAGTGGGAAATGTACAAGAAAGATCTTGTACTATACATCCTCCCTGACTGTGTGTGTGTGTATGTGTGTGTGTGTGTGTGTGTATGTGCACATCATAATCAATGTTTGGGTATCAGTTCAGTGGGGAAGGGGAAAGCGAGAACCTCCAAAGAACATACGTCTCAGATTGTTCATGCGTCACTTCTCCTACAAGTCTGCATGTAGTTGCAACATTGGCACAAGGCTTGGGGATGAGCAGCTGGATGCATTCTTGCTGTGGTGTGGGCTGATCACCAATTGGGATTGCAACTGCTGAGGACTGGCTGAGTAGGAGGACACGATCTCACAGGTTGAAATTGGTGGCCAGCTTAGCGCAGTGTATGCTGCGATGCACATAATTAAATACCACATCAAATGCAAGTTCTGATTCACATCTGCACTTGTGAGTTTTATTTATTTAATTTAATGAAAATAACAGGAAAAAAATCATTTTTTGGCACAGAAATGCTTACGAATCCTTTTAACACTGGTTAACAGAGTGGGGGGCCAGTGTCCTTAACAATAGGTGAGAGGATGTGGATATAGGACCTGATGCTGCAGGGGAGGTAAATAGAGGAACATTCTAGTGGAGGATGTACTATGTTTTAGGATGAAGGGGTGAGGGATAAGTGTTGTGGGGTTGTTGTAGAGAGGTAGGGTAAGAAGACAACAGAACAGGGCCTTGTGGTGGTGTACAATGCTATGCATGTGTTTCTTCAGAAGGGAGTAGAGCTAGGAGGTTGGATTTCAATACAGATAGAGTGGAAGTAGTGCAGAGAGGGAGAGGCAGAGTATTCCAGAGTAAGGGAGCGAGGGGAGGAATAGAGTGGAAACGAGCGGGAGTGCAAGGTGCACAAGAGGTGGCAAGGAGGTGAGCTGGGGTGATCGTAGCAATTGAGGGGGAGAGTAGGTATTGAGATGGACCAGTATGTAGGGTGGTGCAAGTCTGTGTATAGTTTTAAAGATGATGAGAATGAGTGTATACTTTGCCCTCAGTCGCTTAGACAACAGACAGCACATGGAACTTTTGACATAGGATGGGGCGGCAACTACTACAATGCAAGAACACAAAGGCAGGTGGAAGACAAATGTCTCCTACAAAGCAAGCAAGCACCGTTCATCAATTGACACTCCTCCCTAACACACTGCAGCATGCAAATCCAGACATCACCATTTTCTAACTCCACACCACACACCTCTCATCTTTACCTTTTTTACGAGAGGTGCAACTCTCAACAATGTGGAGGACACCCCCCCTTTCTCTTCTGGGTTTTACAACTAAATAATAAACCCCTCTCCTGTGACTACCTCAGAGTGCTACTGATGGTATTTCACAGCCAATACACACATGTTGTGCCTTTTTAAAGCGATTCACAACTCATGACAATAACATTGCAGAAGGGCATTTACCTGCTTTCTATACATGCAGAATAATAAGAACAACATCTCTACATCACGGAGGCGCGTCCCCCTTTCTACTCTACCTGTGTACTCACAGCACAACCACTCTACATGGCGGAGGTACACGCCCTTTATACTATGGTCTGATCTAAAACACAGATCAACCACACAACTTGACAGAGGTGCGGCCCCCCTCTTTATTGTGGCGGAATCCTCTCTACATGATGGAGGTAAACCCCCCTTTCTACTCCGGCTGGCATAAACAATTCACCAACCCTACAAATATTACACTTTGGGCATACAATTGGCATACCATTACACTGCATCGCTTGGCTAAAGGTCCATTGCTGAACATCCCTCGAACCATTCTCACCCTTTTTCTGGTCAAAATACTCACTGTATGGCAACTTACATTTTATCATAACCCTATAAGTCCATAGCTGCTCACACCTGCTAACCTGAAATTCCTCAGATCCACATCACATCCATATCAAATCATATCAAATCCAGCACACCCGCATATTTTCGCCATTCACATTGGTCACATGATATTGTAATACCAACATTACTTGCTTAATAGACATATACACTTGGACTTGAAGGTCCATTGCTCATCAATAACACGCTACCTACACATATTTAACCAAAATGATAGACTCTTTAGTAAGTGCATACATTCTTCACACTACTTTGCCTGCTTTCACATCCTAAAAGTCCAAAGCTGCAATTGCAACAACAACACTAAAAGCCTGCCTTGAGGTTAAAACTACCTCTCTTGCATAACAGCAATATTATTATCACATGGATAATGCTATACCCAACGCAGTCCCGGTTCAATAAACTTGCACCTACTTTCTGATGGACTCTATTGTCAGTTAACAGTCCTCACACACGCCACTATTTTTTTTAAACATTGATTTTTCCTTTAAGTAACTTCAAACAGCCACCAACACCGTTGTTTCTTGCATCACTCCGCCGCTCACTCCGTTAAGACTGCATCCCAGCCTCCATGAAGAACGCAAATGGTGGAGATGTTCTATCTTCACCATCCCCCCACATCGACACTATGACGTCATTACTATCCCACTCTGGAAGGCAGACGAAGGAGGGCTCTGTCCCCAAGCAACACAACGGTCGCCATGAACACAGCGGACTGCCCTCTGTCCCACAGGCCTTAACACCAGTTAGGGCAGCGTTACCCTGTGGGAACACCGGGCACTTCCACTTCTTCAACACAATGAGTACCACTTTTTTTGTGCACCGCTTTGCTTCCCCACGGGCGCCCTTCATCAGCACAGGGGCACATCCACTGACATGTGTGGGTCTTACAGCCTCTTCTTGCCCTGGGCTTTGGGCACTTTTGCTTTCACCCTTGGGGTCAGCTACAGCTCCCTCTCTTTACTTTCATGCTTTGCCCTGGGTTTTCTTCTGAGAACTGCACCCCCGTGCTTTGCATAGCTCCCTGGGTCATCTACCGTGGTGCAGCTCCCCTATTCACCCACGGTCTACTCCAGGGACCCAAATCACTGCTTACTTTCTTTTTTTGTTTTTAAGTTCCAGTAGTTACTTTATTATATAAACTTAAGTTACATTGAGTTAGCTCAGTAAGTACAGCCACTGGCTCCCATCACCCAGGCAGGGGTTCTCCGATTGCCTGGGCCTAGAACCTTCACCACAATCATTCCCTCACTCACACCATAACATTCCATCTTACATCACAGGCTTCTGCATTCATCCCCAAGCACTACATAATAACTTCACTCTCTTGGCATCAGGGACACAGCTCTGTCGTGTATATCCTCCTTCCTCACCAAACAGAGCCCATCTAGTACACTTGCCTCCGTTCTCCTTATGCCCCTGCCCAGTCCTGCAGGGATTCTCCCCCCCCCCACTCTTCTTTAACCGCTACCTAAGCCTCCTTCCCACACTCTTTCGCTCCCATGAACCAAACTGCTAAATCTACGCAGACAACACCAAAATTGTCTTCAGAATTCCGCCACCTCCCCCGATCTCGCAACATGCCTCTCAAAAATTGAGCACTGGATGACTGTCAAACACCTAGTACCAAACCCAGGAAAAACTGAGATCATGCTCTGCGAGAAGACCTCCGTCTTTCCACAACCCACCTCATGGCCACTCTCTCTTGGCCCATCGTCCACCTCCTCCAGCAAAATAAAAAACCTTGGATGCATGGTGGACGTGGACCTGACTGTATCACACCACATGAACTCAGTGACAAAAAAGCTGCTCCCTACACATTTGCATTCTCCGCTGCCTATTTCCCTACCTGACTTTCCCTCGCAGAGTCTCCACAATGGTGGCTATCATCCTTTTAAGGTTAGATTATGCTAACACCCTATACCTGGGACCCAATGCATCACAGCTAAGCATACTCCAATGGGTACCAAACACTGCTGCAAGCCCCATGGGGTCCAGGGACATCTCACCCACCCGCTGAGTGCCTCACTGGCTTACGATCGGGTAACAATCCACCTTTGAGGCAATGTGCATCCCCCAACAAGCAAAGCAGAGCACAGGCTCTGAATAACTGCGGCAGACACATGCACAATACAGGCCTAACAAAAACCTCAGATCAGGCGCAGCACTTCTCATCGTTCCAGTGACAAAATCCACAAGAATAAAGGGCTCCTCTTTTTCAGTCCACGCATGCACCATCTGGATCTATATCCCTTTAACCATCCGTCGCACAGAAGATCATCTCGCCTTCAGGAGGCCTCTCAAAACCCGGCTCTTCATTTCGATAGGCTGACAAACCCAGCCCAGCTCTGGAATTAATTATTACTCACCCGCTGACAGGAATTCTGGGGTATCTGACGAGTCGTCAAGGGGGGGGATATATCACCACCCCAATTGAATGCATCCCAGTCAGGCCTTTAGGATAAGCTCTGCGAGATCATTTCCAATCAGGTGTCAGTCGCTCTTCAATCAAACATCAAGCACCCCACCACAACAAAACATAACTGTATTCCTGCACTGCCCACACACCTGTATATATCTCAATAAACACTAGATTAGACACACCCACAATATGCATCACATTCTCGAATAGAATGCAGCTGAGAGCCATGCAAAAATGGGACCAACCGTTCAAACAATCTGACCATTCTGACTCTCCCACTCCCCAGACACCTTGTCACGGCAACCTTTCGCTGTCTGATAACTATGGGTTCATGGGAGGGACCTAGCCACTCCCTACCCACCTTTGTGCTGGTTAAAAAGACACCCATTCATTTTAGAAACTCTTTCTTCACAATTTACAACTCACAACTTGCATTTCTCTCTTCCTTAGGGCGTTCAACACCACAGCACTAAGAGGCCATACCAATGGCAGTAGGCGCTGTATAAGTGCCATATAACATAACATCACATCACATAAGGATTAGTAGGAGCCAAGCACACTTTATGATACGTGATAACACGAGTCAATAACATTAGTATCCAAACTAATTTTATGTTATAGAATTATACGAGATTAATCAGATCCAAGAACACTTTATGGTATGTGAAGACAGGACTCAGTAACACTAGCAACCAAGCACACTTTGTGATAGGATTTAATAGGAGCCAATCACACTATATGATACAGATTAAAGTGAGGTGAGCTGAACACACGTTATGATAGGGATTGATTGGAGCCAAGCCCACATTATCATACAAAACCTTATGAGGTACGACCCATTTCACGAATCTTCCCATAAAATGGAAATACATCATTGGCTGGTAATCATTAAAAATGATAAGGTCAGAGATTTTCATTTTTTCTCTGAAGGATAATTAAGTACATCTTTCAAAGTTTTGGTGTGGTAACTAAAAGTTTGGAAAAGATCTGGGGCTATGCTACTGTCGGGACGCAGGGCTAGCTATCCTTTCGGTTGTAGCCCCTGAGCTTCTATCCGGGCTACAACCAAAAGACGTGGGGCTATAACCCCTTTGCCCCCCCCAACCCCAAGCAACACCTCTGAGTGAAACACCCCCATTGGATACCCATGCAATAGAAAGATATTTTATGTATTTATTTAATTAATTATTTGTGTATTCATTTACTTGGCATTTATCTCAGCGCACAACGCCTATAGACATCTAGGCGCTTGTTATAGAAAGTGCATGGTACATTAGTGCAAAAAAACATATATAGTTACAGGCATGAACAAAGGTGTGTGCACACGGGCTAGCAAGCCTCATCTCATGTTACAGGAGGTGACAATAGGCACCATATAGGTCAAATGGGTATGATTACCCAGACTGACAAAACCTCACCTCATGTTACGGGGGGCTCCATCAGGCAACATATGGGTCAGAGAGGTGTGAATATACAGACTGGCAAAACCTCACCTCATGTTACGGGGGGCTACATTAGCAGCATATAGGTCAGATAGGTGTGAATATACAGACTGGCAAAACCTCACCTCATGTGACCACATATTAAATTGTGCTCGGATTTTTAGAATTGGCATTTGATCTGAGTTGTCAAATCTTAGATTTATATTCTAGATAACTTTACAAATCAACCATAACAATTAAATAGCAACATTTTGATATCACAAATAACGTCTTCCAACCTAAATGCAAAGGATAACCCTGGGAAATACCGCGGCACGTATAGAACATATGACCATTGAGACTTTCTGTACACCACGAAAGTTGTGTTTTTGCACACGCACAAAGATGATTTAGCACTTCACAAACCTTTTAATGGCCTCAATCTTATACTCATGGTGCTGCATGTCGGTGGCGTCCATCCAGAGTCCATACATTTCTGAGGATAGAACACTGTCAGGTATATTGCGCAGAAAATCCTGAATTAAATATACACGTATAGCAGTATGGTCAGTTTATTTTTTTCTCCATTCAAAAAATCAAACATATAGCATATACAGCTGTACAGTATAATGGCATGATCTTTCAACTTGCTGCTACCTCAATGGAGTGTCAATAGCAGCCAGCCATAGCAGAGCCATGTGTGGTGATTAATCTAGGATAGACTTTGCAAACATGAAGCCATGTATATGCCTGGGCTGATCCATGAAAATGTAGGTGACATAGTGTGGTTCACTGCAAGCTCTTAAATCCCGCCAAAAACTTGTGGTGGAATATGGGAGTCTCCCTCTCCTCCCCCAGATTCCACCATGAGTGGTAGTGCCAGAAATAGAAATAGTAAAAACACTATTCCTAATGTGATTGCTGATGCAAAGCACCAGCCTCGTAATGTATAACATTTCCAGCACGGGCATGTGCCCTCACTGCAAATGAAAAAGAAACAGACATTTACAGCACAGAACATTCTTATTGTAAGAGCCGACCACACCTGAACTATGTATGTGGATATCTAAAGGGTGGGGTGTGGACAGATTAACTAAGAGGAAGCGAGAAATAGAAAAAGTGCCAAGTTTATGTGTAGCATGGGTGGGATGAAAAACACATGCTTCAAAATCCTGTGCGGGTCTACCTTGGCCCATGCTGGACAGTTAAGAATACTAGGGCATACCAGCCTGATGTCCAGAGCCAGGTCTTTTTGCAAATGATAAGCAAAAAGGTGATGGGTGGAAGGTTTTGAATAAATCTGAACCACAGCCATTGTTCTGGGCAACCTCCCACACCACCGTTTTTCACCTCTTCGCCATTGCAAAAGGGGCCCAGCCATATGCAAATCAGTCAGGTACCACCACCAATGGGAGCAGCCCAGCCCGTACTGCTAGGCCAGGTCCCCTCTGCATGGAAACACATACAACGCCAGCCATGCTTTTGCAAATGTAGACAACATTTATCCTGAATCACTGCAAAAATGAAAACTCTGCTTAAGATCAAAATGCAGGTGCATTGGAGCCTTTTTACTAATATCTTTGCACTAGATTAATTACGTACACATTTTGTTCAATGGTCATACAAAAAAACAAAGAGTACATCTTGCCCTGAGTGAACATTTTGAAATCAATGTTTACTGGGTTGGTAGAACTGTTAATGGAGGGGTGTGGATATTAAAATTGTCAATGGATTCATTAGGATCCCTGAAAAGTCTGCATGGGGTGGTGAAATGCTTGGATGAAAGTTGCTCTCCTGGCTCAAGGATCTTGGAGGAATGATGTGCTCCATTGTAGGCCCTGCCCCTGATGCCCCTGGTGCCCATGTAAGAATCGAGTCTAGCTAGCAGGACAGTGTTGTCTGCAGTACCATGGGTAGCTGAGAGGTCAGGACGGGGTGGCAACTTGTGAATGCTGGGGCGGATTCACAAGGATTGCCTCATAACAAATGAGGTGATGCCGGGGAGCATCTCATATATGTTATTCCTCATTTTCATTTATTTCACTGTATATCTATGTCATTTTTATTATTATCACCCTCATGTATTATATTCGTGTACCTTAAACTGTATCACATGCCTGTAACCTAAAAACAAAGCGCCCCGATGCCTTTGGGCCCGGCGCGCTATACAAAATAAAGAAATACAAATACAAATTTGCATGCGTTATCTCGTGCCTGATTCTTGATGTCTACAACTGGTGTAAATCCGGGGATGACTGCGGCATCATTTAGATGTCCTTAATCAGGCGCTGTGAGATGGTCGACGTGAAAGGAATACATTGCTGCATGCACATAAAAATGCACAGCCATGCATTTGTATTCCCCATGTACGATTTCCGTGAAACTATTCATGTTCATCATGTGCGTGATAGATAGTGAGATAGCACAGTGGGTTCAGCCCCTTTTGTTGATATCTGTGTGCAACCTGCAATTACAAGTTTCAATACCAGCAGTGTGAGCTCTGCCTTTCACCCTTGCGAGGTCGATGCATTGAGTGCCATAGGAGTGGGTTAATAATATTACCTGTAGGTGCTAGATGCCGGATAACTCTGATTTGGGTCATTATGTTCAAGTTACATATTGGGCCTCATTAGGAGAGTTCCCGTCCGGTAACTACAGTACAGGTAAGCTTTCCGGTAACGTAGTTATCGGACCGGCAAACTAAGAGTTCTGCTCACGGGTGCCTTTGCGTCTGCCAGGTCTGACCTGGCGGGTGTACCGGCACCCGTGAGCAGAGCATGCCGCATGCACCGGCACCATTCACGAATGATGCCGGTGCGTCCGGCTTCCGTATTCCCATTGCGCCCTATCGGGCTCAAATGGGAATGGGGAAGAATATTTTCAGGCGACCAGGAATGGGCAATTACCGGGTCCACCGGCATTGTAATACCCTGGGAATTGCCTATTCCTGGGTGCCGGAAAAATGTGCAAGTTTGTGGTGGCAGCCTGACGGTTTTACCGGCAAAGCTACTGCCAAACTTATAATTGTGTTATTGCATATCTGCCTCTTTAAGCATTATTCCTGAGCTTGAATATATTCTACTGATATTATAGTATAACCAAGCCTCGCAGTGGCTTTTGAAACATAAGTGTAGTTCCATCCCCCTTCCTATCTGACATAGCATAGCATAGACATTCCTGTGCATCCGGAGGGCGAAGGAAGTGTGTTTTGTGTAGAGAAGTATGAGTGGACAGGCACAAATTACCCTGTGCTGCCGCTGAGAACAAAAGCATCCTATAGAAAAAAGCTGCAATATGTGTGTGTATACAGAAGCAATGTTGAGTCCAACATGTATAGGTTCACTTCTATGTGTCCTGTGAATTATTTGTAAATGTGTCAAGAGCACCTCACACATAAGCGTAGTCACTTCTGCCCTACTCACCGTGATGACGGCAGCAGCCACGAAGACGGACTCCTCGCCCATCTGCACTTCATCGCCTGAATTCAGCTTCTCCTTCAACTCCTTGCAAGTCTTCGCATTGGCCGAGCGCCTGAAGATGCCCCGGGTGCTGGGCCCTTCCCGGTAGAGCAGGAGCAGCATGTCCTAGGGGGCAACGACATTTGAACTTGGGTGTATCCACAGGCAACACTCTTTCAATATTATCACATGATGAACATGATGAGTTATTGTGTTGTTTTGATGAGGGGGGGGGAGGTGTGTGTGTGTGTGTATATATAGTTCTAATGAGAAAACCAATTAGTTTACTGCTCTGTATGAATTATGTTATGCATCATTATAATATCACTATTAACAAACAGCTTCCCCATTGTAGGGTAAAGTAGCCTGCCTACCTTATGGGGAGCACATCTTTCTGTAAAAAAAAAGGAAAGGTATACTCAATGCACCAAATTCTATCAACACCGAGGGAAACAGGGTCACCTATTGTATGAGCATATATAGGTCGCATTAATTGACCTTTGTTCATTGTCTTAGAATGAAATTGTGCAGAATAGTGCAATCGTGGGCATATAATCACGTGTGTTATAGCTATGTGTCCCCAATAGGGTATTGTTCATCCTGTGTCTGGACCCTTTTGTTGGTTTTTATGCACTATTGCATGTTTTCTGTAATGTGTGCATATGTGTTCAGTAATGATATTTTTGATACCAAGTGCAGCAGCATTAGAGTGAGAGTCCATTTTGTCAGGACTAGCCTCCAGTGTCCCTGGGTGCTGATTGGTGCATTGAGTATAGACTTCCTTTTCGTTTTTTTAAATTTGTTGTATATAGGAAGTCATTATGATATCACACATAAGAAAATAATCCAAACTCTGCTTGATTGATTAATTATTGAATGAATGCATGAATGTATACAAAAAAGACAACTTTTACAGGAAACACTCGTAAGGGACCAACCAGATTGAAGTTCCAGTAATCCAGTTGATCAGACAATAATATCTTGCAATGAAAATCATCAGCAGATAATGGGGAATACTGAATATTGTATCTTTTTTGTTTATGTTTTTTGTGAGGCACTAGTCTGAACAATGGCCACTGGCTTTGCTGGGAAGTCCATATATTTGCATTTTCCCCTCACAGCTGGGAGCTTTTTAGGTTTCTTGCTAGACAGCTCCTTTTCTTTAATTCAACAGGTTAATGTTATTATAAGACTGGTATGCAAATGGATATTTCCCATCTGTGAAAGGTACAGTGAGCAAAACGTGATGGCTGCGGATTCTCACTGTGGGAAAAAACCACAGAACAGGTTATCATGCTATGTTCTTTCTAGAAACGGGTGCCTTCTACCTTTTAAACAAATGTTTGCAAACAACTTGGGGTTGGTCACCCTAAGTTACCTGGGGGAACCCAGACATGGACCCCATGCTCAATGTGCTCAGAGAGGCACCGCTCCACCTCACTGATGAGGCCCAACAAGGCTGAAACGCGTGTCTGGGGTTGCTGTTGGTACTCTTATTCAGAAGGGAATTGCCATAGCATTTTGATGCTGGACTGCCCATGTGGGCGGGGCAAAGACTGATATGCAAATGGATATTTCCCATCTGTGAACGGTACAGTGAGCAAAAAGCGATGGCTGCGGGACTCGCAAAGTGGGGAAAAAAACCACAGAACAGGTTATCGTGCCATGTTCTTTCTAGAGAGGGGCGCCTGCTACGTTTTTTAATAATGTTATTATAAGTACAGCTATTTTACACGTTAATGCATGGGCAGGGTGACATGCTTGATCCACTTCAGTTGTCTATATTTCCCTATGTACATGTATAGTACCATTTGGGGACCACCACAATAATTGTGTTGCTTCTTTAGTGAAACCTACTAAGTCTTAGCCCACAATTCTCAGCACACTGGCAATTCATTCTCACATCTTTTAGATGACAGAAAATGTAGATATTGGGTCTCATTAAACGGTAGGCGGTAAGGGTTTACTGGTACCGGTAGGGGCACTGGTACCGATAAACCCTTACCACCTTACTACGAGGTCCTTTTGCGGGACCCGACTTTAACGGCTGGTGTAGACCAGCCGTTAAAGTTGGGACCCGCAAAGGGACCTTGGTACTAATTACGGTACAGCAATTTGCGGTACCGTAATTAGCTCCTTCCCCATTCCCATTATGCCCTATGGGGCAAAAATGGGAATGGGAAGGGCCATGGAGAAAGGCGGAATTACCGCCCAGCGAACCTTGGAATGCGGTGGTAATTCCCCTTTCCTCCATGGTGGTACCGGTATGGTACCGGCGGCAACCATGGTGCTAGTAGCACGATGGTTTACCGCCTACCGTGTAATGAGCACCATTGACTATATTTCTGACATCTTGAATATAGTGGTCAAGTACAAAATACAGAAAATACATTCTTTTTGTCCAACAGAGGATCATATACATCGATCCGAGCAAATTATGTATTGATAGTTAACCATGTATAGATGTGATAGCACTTGGATTGCATTTTGAATGAGTGATACCCGTAGACCATATGTAGACATTGAAAATACATGGTTTACATGTTCCATGGGGGGCGCTGGTAGGTAGCTTCAGAAGGAATAAGAGAAATCGGTACCGTTTCACTTGGAACGCAGATGAGGAGGAACAAGGCTAATCCCTTGTCTGTCCTACCCATCCCTGTCACAGTATAGGAGTGGCATTGGTGAAGAATGATATTTTGGTCCTGTGACAAATTGGATTCTGCTCTGCAGGCATAAAAAGATGAGTAGGGGTAAAATGGCCCACTGAGCCCTCACACTTCTGCAAACCAAAACCCAACGCAATAATAAGGGTTGAATAGACACAGGTAAAATGTATATGTCCTTCGCCTTTAGTGATAACGTGTGCCGAGCAAAGGCTCTACTCTTAAGAGGGGTGTGAAGGTTAACCAGTAGTTATCCAAACAACACCGTAACACAGTCCAAACAAAAGGGATTGTCCAATCAAGGTAGGTTCTATAAATATAGGCTATGTCGTTGGTGAAAACAGGGGCATTTGTGACCTAACTAGTCTCTGGCGCCCAAGTGGATCGAGGGGGCAGCTCAGGGTCAACGGTATCTGTATTCAGTTCTTGGTGGTTTGACAGGGGCAGGCCTGGTGTCAAAAGTTGATTGTAGCGAATCAAACTCAGTTAGGACACGTTGAATCATGTGGGACCAAGCAGCAAGCGGGCGTTGAATAGGGGTGAATGCGGTCGCTCTGTGTGGTAGAAGAGTAGGAAGCTAGAAGGTTGATAAAACCATCAGAGCTAATTAAAGAAGACTAAAGGTAATATGTGGACATGTGCTTTACTCCTCAGAGGGATGCACATTGGTCCAGACACAAGTAAAGCAGTCTGAGCAAGCAAAACAAGAATGCTTCTATACATAGAGTGACACAAACATTATGAAAAATGGGAAACAGGGACGCTGGGTAAATGTCTATTGCAGGTACAGAATATTCCAACTGAAACTACTAAATGCCTAAACAACAAGCTATTTTTCCCATTAAAGTGTACGTATTTAGCAATGGATAAAAAAAGCAAAACACGTATCAGACGTTTATGTTAATATATTCCCAGAGGGCGTCAATGCAATGTTACCAATCAAAAGAACTGTAATACTTTGGCTGGTGTGGTAAGTGCCTGTGTCATTTCCTTTCATGGAGAGCTTAGGGCCACACAAATGCGCATTGAGAATTTCTTAAGTCAGGTACTGACACACACACACACACACATACACACACACATCGTCCCACACCCCCCGCCCCCCCCCCCCCGGCAGCATGATGACACTGCACCTTACCATGATGGGTTTGGGGAGACTGCCATTGGGGCAGACCGAGGACAGTGACAGGCCAAAGAGCTTCCTTCGAGTGGTGGGAGACTGCGAAGAGGGGCTGCCACCGGGCGAGCTTCCGCTCCGTCGAAGGGCCCAGTCAATGAGGGACTTCTTCCTTTTTGAGTGCTTCTGCGTGGAATCTACAAAATACCAAAGGAGTCTCATGAAAAGGGCTCCCTTTAATCAAAACCCTTTTTCCAATGTATTCACTCTAACAAGGAAATGGAATTTAAGAGGCGCATTCAAAATCTAATCAATTGTACCACAACCCTATCTAAGCTACATTGACTATAAAGTCTCATTTCACATAATTTCCTTGAAACACATAATCTCCCATACAGGCAAACACATCTGACACTGCCTGCAAGTTCTGGCCTTGGGATGTTGGGTCTGTACATATATTTATATATATTTTACTTCAGGACACATCTCCACAGAAAAAGCATGACCCGTCAGAAAGCCCTGTGGTACAATCTGAACAAGAGTCACCAATGCATACAGCACAAGGGACGCCTATGCGACGGTATCACAACACAGAATGCACTGGCATGAAGTCAAAGGAAATATGTACCAAGACTAGCCTTCTATCAACACATTGCCCTGGACTCTTGATTAAAAAGGAAAGTGGCTTAGTACAGCATTGTTACTTTGCTTTTATTATCCTGGTACATGATGTTGTTTTTAAATGGGAGCTTTGTTGGTTTAAGCTTTAGTTTTAGTAGCATCATCCACACTCATGCTATGAAGATGTTCTGTTTCTGTTGTTATTGATTTCATTTATTTATTCATTATTTATTTTAATCTTTATAACGTGCCACATGCCCGTGGGCCTAAGAGCTGCATTTAGTTTTCAGAAATATCGGCATTTGCAAGATTTTGATGTTCGATTCTTCTAAGAAAAGTATTTGAGCCTTTAATAAGGTACCAATGTGCTTGGTGATCAAAAGACAAAGCAAAATAAAATCAGGTTTTCA